>NC_064626.1:301477965-302102965 GCF_023864275.1 Schistocerca cancellata | reverse complement strand
TTTTTGAGAGTACATCCATTTTATGTTCACCCCATCCTCAAATGTTTACATTCATTTACGCGTCACGAACATTGTCTCTTTACTTACGAGTTTTACAAAAACATCTGAAGTGGAGTGCCACGTATCTTGATAAATAAGGGCATATAAAAGCAACTGCTTGCACCTCATTCATTGTAAATTACATTCAGTGTAAATTACATTCAGTTTCAGCAGGTGCAGTGTTCCTACAAGTCCTCAACGGACAAGAATTGTTTACTAAAGTTAATACGAAAAAGCGGAAAAACAATATATGACAAATGTATAGGCAATCCCAGTCGACAAACAATTAGGAGTAACTTTGAGAATTTCTTCCGGGGGCCGGATTGAAACCAACCGTTTGCCCACCCATGGCCTAAGATAAAAATGTTGTACGTATTGCCTTCTAAATATTGTTTGATGTTCTTGTATGTATACAGTGTGTCTAGCAAATAAATGTCGACGTTTGAAATAGTTAGACGACTCTTCTCCTATTGTTTCACTTCTCAGCAGTTTACCGTACAAACATTGCCAAGAACATCCGTTATGAATTTTACCTGGGTGTTAGTAGTCTCTATCGTTGCCAGTTCCTTAATTCTGGTACTACAGTCCGGAGGTTTGTACCTCGGATGGTATCTCACAACACACTTTCACTGTTAGGTGCTGGGGTAAGCGAAGTGCGTTGTTCTGATGTTCATGTACTGTGAACACACCACCATTTGGCGGTGACGTCGCTCTACGTTACCTTCAGTTGACGTCCAGCTTAATCTGCCCATAAGGCGGTTAAGTCCTGAATCACCATAGGTGTCAACAGGAATGTAAAAAAATGAAAATATGTAATCTTAGAAAGTGCAATGGAAACAGACCCCAGATTATCTGAGCAGTCAACATCAAACATTATCTCTGCGGAAGAACATGTTGAGCATCAATGGATACAAGGGGGGGAGCGGGTCGTGTGCGTGCACGATTGTTCTCTACTTTTTGGTACTCTTCAACCTTAAATTGTAATTTAGCACTTGTATTCCTATTCTGTCATTAGGTTACTATAATTCTGTAAGGTGTAGTCAAATGAAAACCGACACCAGCCACAATGGTAGCGTGGAACGGTTCCATTCAAAAGTAGTCACCGCACGCGTTAAGACTTTTATCCCACTGGGAGACGAGACGATCAGTTCCTGTTTCGTGGATCTCGGTCGGCCGCTGACAGATGTACGACCGTACCCTCTCTTGCACTTTCTCATCCGACTGAAACCGACGGCCTCGCATGTCTTTCTCCAGGTCCTCAAAGATGAAAGATCCGGTCAGTACGAAAGATGCTGCAGCGTTTCGCAGCCAAATCGCTGAAGCATAGCCTTCGAGTGTGGGGTGCGAGCGTTATCGTACAACAGGATGATTCCGTTCGACAGCATTCTTGTGCCTTTTGACTTTATGGCGCGTCGCAGTTTCTGCATGGTGTCTTCATGGCGCTTCGCACTGATTATTGTTCCACGCACGAGGAACTCGACGAGCAGAGACCCCCTGCAGTCGAAAAAGAAGTTTACTTTGACATTACCGGGACTTACGTAAGCAGCTTTGGAAGTATGTGCCGGGAGAAGATGAGAGATGTTTCCACTGTTGGCTTGGCCGTTTGTCCTCGGGCTGTTAAAATGCTGTCGGACAGACTCACCCTGTTGCACGATAACGCTAGTCCCTACTCTGCCAATCGGACGAAGGCTACGCTTCAGCATTTGGTTGGGAAACGCCGCACCATCTTCTTTATAGCCCGGATCTTTCACCGTGTCGCCTTTGGGGACATGAAGAAATAAATGCGTGGGCGTCGGTTTAAGCCAGACGAGGAAGTACAAGACTGGGTGCGGTTGAGGATGTGTCAGCGACCGACCGCGCTCCACGAAACAGGAATTGATCGTGTCGTTTCCCAGGGGATAAATGTCTTAAAGCATGTGGTGATTACTTTTGAATGGAACCGTTCCACGGAACCGTTGTGACGGGTGTTCGGTTTTCGTTTGACTACACTCATACACTAACATGAGGCTCGTTCAATATTGCTGTTTTTCTGTTCAGTCTCCATTACGTTCCATGCCCTTACGCCAGGGTTTTGTCAGAGCATGTATTCCCTGTTGATAGAAGGTAATTACGCTCTCATCATCTTTAAGAAGTGTCCTACATAGGGAATGGTTATGTGGCCTAAACAGATGGAACCGCAAAGGCACCAATCTGGGCTGTAGAGTGGGTGAAGCAATATTATCCAACCCAATTTGGCATTGTATTCCGAACCCTAAGAATTGTGTGTGGACGTTCATTGCCGTGTCGGACAAAATATCTTTTTGAGTTTTATCATGCCGATCACGTTGGAAGCGGTTCTTGAGTTTATTCAAACTCTTCATATGTTGTTGTTGTTGTTGTTGTTGTTGTTGTGGTCTTTAGTCCTGAGACTGGTTTGATGCAGTTCTCTATGCTACCCTATCCTGTGCAAGATTCTTAATCTCCCAGTACTTATTGCAACCTACATCCTTCTGAATCTGCTTAGTGTATTCATCTCTTGGTGTCCCTCTACGATTTTTACCCTACACGCTGCCCTCCAATGCTAAATTTGTGATTCCTTGATGCCTCAGAACATGCCATACCAACCGGTCCCTTCTTCTTGTCAAGTTGTGCCACAAACTCCTCTTCTCCCCTATTCTATTCAATATCTCCTCATTAGTTACGTGATCTACCCATCTAATCTTCAGCATTATTCTGTAGCACTCTTCATATATAGCTCTGAAGTAATAGTTAGCCCTTTTGACAACATCCGTGAAAATGACATCACTAACCCACAACACAGTCATCACGGAATTTCCTGGCAGATTAAAACTGTGTGCTGGACCGAGACTCGAACTCAGGACCTTTGCCTCTCGGGGGCAAGTGATCTACCAAATGAGCTACCCAAGCCCGACTCACGAAAGGCAAAGGTCCCGAGTTCGGGTCTCGGTCCGGCACACAGTTTTAACCTACCAGGGAGTTTCATATCAGCTGCAGAGTGAAAATCTCATTCTGATGACAGTGATCATGATTTTACCAGCAGAGGGGGTACCTTGAATTTCTTCTCTTTCGTTATTGAGGATGGTGCCACTCCAGTGATTGCCTTTTTCTTTCCAATTCACAGTGATGCAGCCAGGCTTCGTCAGCTATAACGATTCGTAACACAAACGCCTCTCTATTGGCAACAAACTGCTCCAACAGTTCAGGTGAAATGGCCTTTCTTTGAATCTTGTTATTTGCTGTGAACATTCTTGAAAACCATCTTGAGCACACCCTTGAATATCCGAAAGTCTCCACCATTGCACACGCACTTCCGATGCCCATCGACAGCTGTAGAGCTATTTGTCGAGTAGTGACGAGCCGGTCTGCACAAGTAACGCCATCCGTGCGATTCGCCATGTCGCGGGAAGTGGCTGTGACAGGACGTCCCGAACGTGGTCGATCATGGAGCTCAGATTCTGCACTTCCTGAAGCTTTAACTCTTTATCTAACATCCAACAGCACTCCTATCAACTGCATCATTACCGTACACTGCACGCAAAAGTTTACGGATAGCCGCCGCAGTGGCCGAGCGGTTCTAGGCGCTTCAGTCTCGAACCGCGTGACCGCTACGGTCGCAGGTTCGAATCCTGCCTCGGGCATGGATGTTTGTGATGTCCTTAGGTTAGTTAGGTTTAAGTAGTTCTACTTTCTAGAGGACTGGTGACCTCAGAAGTTAAGTCCCATAGTGCTCAGAGCCAGTAAATGAAACATTGTGACCTACTGTTTTGTTTACATGCGTACATTTCGGGGAAAAGATACTCAAAAGGTCCACCCTAAAGTGCAATGCGTTCTGCAGCTCTCGTAGACAGTTGCCGTGTTGCTGGTCCGAACTCATTCGTGAGGTCCTTTACTAGAGCACAGACGTGTAAAATACGAGCGAGAAGTTCCACCTTTGTGTCCACTGTGCATTTTTAGACTTCGCTCTTAAGCCTACCCCTCAAAAAAGTAATCTATTGGAGTAATACCGGATGATCTCGGTGTCCAGGAAATGAATGGTTCAAATGGCTCTGGGACTTAACTGCTGTGGTCATCAGTCCCCTGGAACTCAGAACTGCTTAAACCTAACTAACCTAAGGACATCACACACATCCATGCCCGAGGCAAGATTCGAACCTGCGACCGTAGCAGTCAAGCGGTTCCAGACTGTAGCGCCTAGACCCGCTAGGCCACTCCGGCCGGCTCCAGGAAATGACTCCACGGTGACAGAGCCAAGGTCCAGGATACGTTTCAGTGACGTACTGTGTCACTGGCCGCACAGAATGTGGAGGAGATTTGTCGTGCTGAAAGTACATACAACGTCGTGTTGGCAAAGGAATATCCGAGTATTCTGACAATACATTTTGAAGGAAATCAAGACACCATTAAGACGGTCATCTAAAACAAATGGACCGATGATTTGGTCTTCAATAATACCGTTTCACACGTTCACTGAGAATCATCGTGGACACACTACGTAGCCTAATGTCGCTTTGGTTGTAGTCGCATGTGAGTGCTGTTGAAGGTCATGCGACTAACAACAGTGATTTTCATCACCCAAACTGTCACTCCTCAAAGCATGTACCTCTCCTCCTTACTGATGTATGTAATATTATCAGTTATACTGAAGAGCCAAAGAAACTGGTACACTTGCCTAATATCGTGTAGGGCTCCAGCGAGGATGCAGAAGTGCCGCAACACGACGTGGCATGGACTCGACTAATGTCTGAAATAGTGCTAGGCGGAACTGACACCATGAATCCTGCAGGGCTGTCCATAAACCCGTAAGAGCAAGAGGTGGTGGTGATCTCTTAAGAACAGCACGTTGCAAGGCATCCCAGATACGCTCACCAGTGTTCATGTCTGGAGAGTTTCGTGGTCAGCGCAAGTGTTTAAACTCAGAACAGTGTTCCTAGAGACACTCTGTAGCAATTCCGAACGTGTGGGGTGTCGCATTATCCTGCTGGAATTGGCCAAGTTCGTCGGAATGCACAATGGATATGAATAGATGCAGGTCATCAGACAGAATGCTTACGTACGTGTCAAGCGTCAGAGTCATATCTAGACGTATCAGGTGTCCCAATCAGTTCAACTGCCCATTCCTCACACCATTACAGAGCCTCCACCAGTTTGAACAGACAACTGCTGACATGCAGGGTCCGTGGATTCATGAAGTTGTCTCCAGAACCTTACACGCCCTCCTCGATGCAATATGAAACGAAACTCCTCCGCCCAGGCAGCATATTTCCAGTCATCAACAGTCCATTGACGGTGTTGACGAGCCTAGACGAGGCATAAAGATTTGTGTCGTGCAGTCATCAAGGGTAGATGAGTGGGCCTTCGGCGCCGATGTTTCGTTGAATGGTTCGCACGCTGACACTTTTTGATGGCCAGCATTGAAATCTGTAGCAATATGCGGAAGGGTTGCACTTCTCTAACGGTGACCGATTCTCTTCAGTCGTCGTTGGTCGCGTTCTTGAAGGATCTTTTTCCGGCTACAGCGATGTCGGAGATGTTTTACCGGATTCGTGATATTCACGGTACACTCGTGAAATTATCGTACGGTAAAGTCTCATCGCTCGTGCGCCGTCTATAACACCACGTCCAATCTCGATAATCTACCACTGTAGCAGCAGTAACCGATCTAACAACTGCGACAGACACTTATATAGGCGTCGCCGAACGCACCGCCGTATTCTGCCTGTTTACATATCTCTGTATTTGAATACGCATGCCGATACCAGTTTCTGTGGCGCTTCAGTGTGATTTTTGTATTGAAATATGTCTCTCGTACTGTGACATCAGTGCAGCTCCGTGACTCCGACGTACCCAATAGAAATACTGTTAGATTTAATGCTAGCTTTGCTAGGTAACACGAAACAAGAATGGAAATAGAGCACTCTAGGGGAGACAGGATGCATTTCAGCAAGTTATCTCGATAACTGTAAAACTGTAAGAAGACGAGGTATTATACATAGTACAATTTTAATTTGTCAAATCGAGGAGACACCAATAAAGAATAAAAACTTTAATAACAACACGGAAACCGTTACTCCAGCTTTTAGTAAGAAGAAAGTACAGTGTTCTAGACCTAAACGCCAAATCATTAGTCATTAAAGCATAGTGTGCTATAGCGCAATTAAGAAACTTAGTGGAGCTATTCTAAAACAAAACATAAGAAAATGCCTAAATGAGCATGATAAAAAGAAAATGAGCATGAAACAGCGGCAAATAAAATATTATTTTCAGCCTTACGAAGAGCGTAGCGTCGCTATGAGGGGTGTTGAGAAAATAAATAGAATAATACAAAACTAGAGATATGGGCAAATACAAATGTACCATGGCATTCGCTTTATGGAGCATCTTCTGTGCATCCGAATGCGAAGGGAGGCAAGAAGTGCAACTACCATGTGTACGTATCTTTACCACCGGCGAATGAACGGGAGCGTGGGCATGTGTATGGATGTAAATGAGCAACGCACCTCATCTGTTTCCATTAAGCCTCTTCAGGGAGACGCACCTCATCTGTTTTCATTAATTCACCTGAGGAAAATGAGGCGACAGAGCAATGTGACTAACAGTGCGTCAATGAAACGCACACACACACAAACATATAGTGTCAGAGAAAGCTGGATAGCATAATAGCTAGCAGCTGTGGTATTTGCAAACGATATAAAAAACTTGGAACGGAGACGCTCTGTTGTTGCGCTGTCATTAAATGCAGTGACTGACAGAAATTTCGAAATTGCTGGATATTTACTGACGCGTGAGGCGTCTGTAACATTACAGGGGTCTGATTCTCAGGACGTGGAGGCAACTGGAAGCGAATTTCGAGATTACATAATTGCTAATTTCACCAAGCGATTTCCACCAAGGTCGCAATGTATAAGAAAGTGTTTGCTTAGCAAAAATAATTTCATCGTTACGACTGTGTAGAATATATTAGTAGGCTTTCATAAGTCCCAGTTGCCAAGAACGAAGTCTCCATCACATTGCGGCATAATACTAACACAGCGAAGAGAACTTTTTTTGTCCATCCATTTTAATGACATTGATTAACTGGGCATTACACAGAGCAGACGCTACATAACAGAGTCGAGAAAAATATTCTGTTCTTCAGCGACCCAAAGTGCAAAATCGCAGGTGGTTTTGCCATTCTAGTGTAATTTAATGATCAGTCTTCTTTAAGTTGTGACCGACAGCTTTGATAAACCGCATTTTTATGTACAGTGTGTCCCAGGAGGAATGGAAAACATTCAGGAATGTGACAGAAACGATCATTTGAAGCTATAAACTCCATATGGACATACGCCCTAGTCTGAATGGTTTCCAAAATCGAACTCTTTTAATGTGCATTGTTATTTATGTTCTGTAATATTCAACACGTTGTTAGGTTTACACGTGTACAATAGTAATGTGTTAGTAGCTGTAATGTGGCGTGCGTATTTTTCAATTGATACTTTGTAAAATACTTGTTGTAATGTTTACTAACTGTTGTACGTACGTATGTAAATCTGGCAATGTACTGAATGATATAGAAAATAAATATCAATGTACATTAAGTGTGGTCTATCTCTGAAACCATTCGCGATAGGGAATACATAGATATGAAGCTCTTTGCTTCAAATGATCGTTCCTAAGTATCCATGAATAACGACCACCTTAGATACGACCAAAAAACAGTCTAGTGTTAATGATCAGCATTACTGGTAGACGCGGAAGCGAAACATTCATCAAAATATCACTGCTGCCGCTCAACTTGACATTGAAACCGATTGTTTTAGAAGTCCATTGCTATATATTTACTCTACTGGCCATTAAAAATGCTACACCACGAAAATGACGTGCCACAGACGCGAAATTTAACCGACGGGAAGAAGATGCTATGACATGCAAATTATTAGTTTTTCGGAGCATTCACACAAGGTTGGCGCCGGTGGCGACACCTACAACGTGCTGACACGAGGAAAGTTTCCAACCGATTTCTCAAACACAAACAGCAGTTGACCGGCGTTGCCTGGCGAAACTTTGTTGTGTTGCCTAGTGTAAGGAGGAGAAATGCGTACCATCACGTTTCCGACTTTGATAAAGGTCGGATTGTAGCCTGTCACGATTGCGGTTTATCGTATCGCGACATTGCTGCTTGCATTGGTCGAGAGCCAATGACTGTTAGCAGAATATGGAATCGGTGGGTTCAGGAGGGTAATACAGAATGCCGTGCTGGATCCCAACGGCACTAGCAGTCGAGAAGGCAGGCATCTTATCCGCATGGCTGTAACGGATCGTGCAGCCCCGTCTCGGTCCCTGAGTCAACAGATGGGGACGTTTACAAGACAACAACCATCTGCACGAACAATTCGACGACGTTTGCTACAGTATGGACTGTCAGCTCGGAGACCATGGCTGCGGTTACACTTGACGCTGCATCACAGACAGAAGCGCCTGCGATGGTGTACTCAACGACGAACCTGGGTGCACGAATGGCAAAACGTCATTTTTTCGGATGAATCCAGGTTCTGTTTACAGCATCATGATGGTCGCATCCGTGTTTGGCGACATCGCGGTGAACGCACATTGGTAGCGTTTATTCGTCATCGCCATACTGGCGTTATCACCCGGCTTGATGGTATGGGGTGCCATTAGTTACACGTCTCGGTCACCTATTGTTCGCATTGACGGCACTTTGAACAGTGGACGTTACATTTCAGTTGTGTTACGACCCGTGGCTCTACCTGTCATTTGATCCCTGCGAAACACTACGTTTCAGCAGGATAATGCACTACCGCATGTTGCAGGTCCTGTACGGGCCTTTCTGGATACAGAAAATCAGAAAATGTTCAACTGCTGCCCTGGCCAGCACATTCTCCAGATCTCTCACCACCTGAAAACGTCTGGTCAATGGTGGCCGAGCAACTTGCTCGTCACAATACGCCAGTCACTACTTTTGATGAACTGTGGTATAGTGCTGAAGCTGCATGGGCAGCTGTACCTGTACACGCCATTCAAGCTCTGTTTGACTCAATGCCCAGGCGTATCAAGGCCGTTGTTACGGCCAGAGGTGGTTGTTCTGGGTACTGATTTCTCAGGATCTATGCACCCAAAATGCGTGAAAATGTAATCACATGTCAGTTCTAGTATAATATACTTGTCCAATGAATAGCCGTTTATCATCTGCATTTCTTCTTGATGTAGCAATTTTAATGGCCAGTAGTGTAATTAAAGTTACTTCTTTGAAATATTCTCACATTCCTTGAGCAAGAGCGTGCAGTTGGTACTCTGAGATGGAGAGGATAACTGATGACTCGGAATAAGAAAGGAAAAAACCTAACATCTGGGAATTAAATGCAACACGGCCCTCGAAATATGGCCTCCTCCGTTTCTTCATAGAGCAATTTCTGTATACTAGCTCCTTGCACAAAGGAAATGATCTTGACCTTCTGAAGAGCGATTATGGGATAGGAAGGCAGACTGGACCACGGTTAGACTCCCGTCTCTGGTTGCCCACATGAGGAGTGAAGCATAACGACAAACTCAAGGGGCCCCATGGAACAAAACATGCCGGCCGGTGTGGCCGAGCGGTTCTAGGCGCTTCAGTCTGGAACCGCGCGACAGCTACGGTCGCAGGTTCGAATCCTGCATCGGGCATGGATGTGTGTGATGTCCTTAGGTTAGTTGGGTGATGACATCAGATGTTAAGTCCCATAGTGCTCAGAGCCATTTGAATAATTTTTTTTTAACAATACATGAGCGTGGGCCTGCAGCTAGATCGCCTATCATCAGATACGCAAAGTTTGTTTCCGCATAGACCGTTATACGAACACGTTGCCGCTGGCGCATTTTACAATATCAACCACAAGATGTCGTGGAAAATCGAGGTACTAAACAAATGACTTTGTGAAAACGTTTGCAAAGAAGACGTAGCATGTAGAGACAGTATTTGTTGACGTCATTCCACAAGGCGGTAGAAATAGTGACACTTTTGTCCTAAATGCGTCACATTAGTGAATGTAAACGTTAGATTGGTAATACTCGTAAAAGTTAAGTTCCCGCAAATCTGGAATTGGAAGAAATGGGTGTAATAGTGAACGTTTTGTTCCTATTTTGTATGTGACGTACCACTGGAGACCATATAACTGTAATTAATTAGAGCATAAACTACACATTAGGACTT
This sequence comes from Schistocerca cancellata, assembly GCF_023864275.1. Lineage (NCBI taxonomy): Eukaryota > Metazoa > Arthropoda > Insecta > Orthoptera > Acrididae > Schistocerca > Schistocerca cancellata. The sequence continues at coordinate 302,092,740 of NC_064626.1, read as the reverse complement.
ACTTTGAATAAAATATGAAGTAGTAAAACTTACAACTTTTTAGCAACAGTGTAACATTTTCGCCCTTTAGTGTTCAATGTTTAATCGACCGTCGGAACATTATCTAAATTCATGTTGTCACACTCCATACAACTCTACAGAAAGGAACTTCAGTAAATCAAGCAGTTTCACTTAGTTTGCACGCAACCTACAGCTATACAAAGTATCATAGCCTCTGAAAAAAAAAGGTTTAAATGGCTGTAAGTACTATGGGACTTAATATCTGAGGTCATCAGTCCCCTAGACTTTAAAACTAACCAACCTAAGGACATCACACCCATCCATGCCCGAGGCAGGATTCGAACCTGCGGCCGTAGCAGCAGCGCGGTTCCGCACTGAAGCTCCTAGAACCACTCGGCCACATCGGACGGCCCTCTGAAAGTTAATGTGGAATGTTATTGGGCTGGCCATCACGTAGTTTTGATGAATTGTTTCACCTTTATAATTCATTACTGCATACTTTTCAGCTTTCTTGAAGGATTCTTCCTTTCTTGTTCTAGTACATTACCCCCCGCCCCCCTCTCTCACTCTCTCTTTTTCTACCGGGATGTTTCCTTTGAAAACAACTCCCGGGATGCTTCCTTTAAAAAAAAGGTCAAAACCGACTCCCATTTTTGCACCCAGAGCTTTTGCGCCGTCGCCGGTGACCTTGCCGCCGACGAGACAAACACTCTCGCCTTCCTCTCTTTTTCCTTTCGTTGCTCATGCGTCAGTCTGCGAGGTCATCGCTGCTTAAAACTTCTTGGAACGGAAATGATGTGTAACATCACCTTTCTGCAAAGCGTGTAAAGTGTTTTGGAGTTTATGTTTTGATTTGACGGTGAAGTACTAACGCTGCACCGAGCGTGCAAAAAAGTCGTCACGTAATTTTCCAACGAAGTGGGTTACTAAAGTACTGACAAGAGCGTTAGCGCAAGTTGCGATCGCAATTGCAGTTGAGCTGTGCTTTGTATGAATATGTTCGAGACGCTGATTCAAAAATATGTAAATAAAGTGCCATTGCCATTTACACTGTAAGTGACGAAGATGCGATATTCCGCTCACAGTGGACCAAGACTAACATGATATCAGGATTTCAGTGACTGTAGCCATCGTAGACAGTGTTCCTCTAGCTAATTTAGTTATTTGAGTATATACGAAGGTTGATACACCCCACGCCATACCGAAGGTCACATGACGAAGTGTCCGATGCGACGTGTAGGACAACCAGACAAACATTACGCATAAGAGCAAGGAAACCAGTATAATAGTGCCCCCCCCCCCCCCCTGTGTGTTGCCTTAAACACGGAGCTAATCAGTTTGATTGTGCTGTTATGTTATTCTCACTATCGATGTATTTATTACGTCCAGCATTGACGTCAAATTTTATATCTCTATGCTCGTCGTCAAATACACTACTGGCCATTAAAATTGCTACACCACGAAGATGTCATGCTACAGATGCGAAATTTAACCGCCAGGAAGAAGATGCTGTGATATGCAAATGATTAGCTTTTCAGAGCATTCACACAAGGTTGGTGCCGGTGGCGACACCTACAACGTGCTGACATGAGGAAAGTTTCCAACCGATTTCTCATACACAAAGAGCAGTTGACCGGCGTTGCCTGGTGAAACGTTGTTGTGATGCCTCGCGTAAGGAGGAGAAATGCGTACCATCTCGTTTCCGGCTTTGATAAAGGTCGGATTGTAGCCTATCGCGATTGCGGTTTATCGTATCGCGACATTGCTGCTCGCGTTGGTCGAGATCCAATGACTGTTAGCAGAATATGGAGTCGGTGGGTTCAGGAGGGTAATACGGAACGCCGTGCTGGATCCCAACGGCCTCGTATCACTAGCAGTCGAGATGACAGGCATCTTATCCTCATGGCTGTAACGGATCGTGCAGCCACGTCTCGATCCCTGAGTCAACAGATGGGACGTTTGCAAGACAACAACCATCTCCACGAACAGTTCGACGACGTTTGCTGCAGTATGGACTATCACCTCGGAGACCATGGCTACGGTTACCCTTGACGCTGCAATACAGACAGGAGTGCCTGCAATGGTGTACTCAACGACGAACCTGGGTGGGCGAATGGCAAAACGACATTTTCTCGGATGAATCCAGGTTTTGTTTACAGCATCATGATGGCCGCATGTGTGTTTGGCGACATCGCGGTGAACGGACATTGGAAGCTTGTATTCCTCATCGGCATACTGGCGTATCACCCGGCTTGATGGTATGGGGTGCCATTGGATAAACGTCTCGGTCACCTCTTGTTCGCACTGACGGCACTTTTGTGGACGTTACATTTCAGATGTGTTACGACCCGTGGCCCTACCCTTCATTGGATCCCTGCAAAACCCTACATTTCAGCAGGATAATGTACGACTGCATGTTACAGGTCCTATAGGGGCCTTTCTGGATACAGAAAACGTTCGACTGCTACCCTGGCCAACACATTCTCCAGATCTCACACCAACTGAAAACGTCTGATCAATGGTGGTCGAGCAAGTGGCTCGTCACAATACGCCAGTCACTACTCCTGATGAACTGTGGTATCGTGTCGAAGCTGCATGGGCAGCTGTACCTGTACACGCCATCCAAGGTCTGTTTGACTCAATGCCCAGGCGTATCAAAGCCGTTATTGCAGCCAGAGGTGGTTGTTCTGGGTACTGATTTCTCAGGATCCATGCACCCAAATTGCGTGAAAATGTAATCACATGTCAGTTCTAGTATAATATATTTGTCCAATAAATACCCGTTTATCATCTGCATTTCTTCTTGGTGTAGCAATTTTAATGGCCAGTAGTGTATGTGGAGTTCAGGAATCCTGCGTACTCGGTTCGCTAGACAAACAATTCAAACAATTTGTGTTAATGAGTTTTTTAACAAAAAAGTAAATGACAATTCTTAAGTATGATAAGTACACAGCTGTGTCGCAAGCAAAGGGCGACATACAAAATAAACAATCTCTTCAGTATAACAGTTCCCAAGTTTGTGTTACATAGAATTTACAATGGAAGTAACGAGCGTTGAAGCTTCTATCCAAGTCGCTTGTCTTGAAGCGGCTATTCAACTGGGCCGTCGCCAGCCGGTCGCGGCGCATATGTCCTCTTCACATAGGGGCCGCTGCTGTCACGTTGTCGTCCTGGAGAGGGGTCTGTCAGCGCGCGATTGACTGATGTCTTCTCACACCCATCTCTTTTCCACCGTTCCCAACTGGCGTGCCGGAGCTTAACTTTACGACGTAATAGTAATTGTGTGATAATGAATATTGAAAATACAGGGTGGTCCATTGATCGTGACCGGGTCAAATATCTCAAGAAATAAAACAAACGAAAAAACTACAAAGAAAGAAACTTGTCTAACTTGAGGGGGAGAAACCAGATGGAGCTATGGTTGGCCCGCTAGATGGCGCCACCATAGGTCAAACGGATATCAACTGCGTTATTTTAAATAGGAACCCCCATTTTTATTACATATTCGTGTAGTACGTAAAGAAATATGAATGTTTTAGTTGAACCACTTTTTTCGCTCTGTGATAGATGGCGCTGTAATAGTCACAAACATATTGCTCACAATTTTAGACGAACAGTTGGTAACAGGTAGGTTTTTTAAATTGAAATACAGAACGTACGTAGGTACGTCTGAACATTTTATTTCGGTTGTTCCTATGTGATACATATACCTCTGTGAACTTACTTCTGAGAACGCATGCTGTTATAGAGTGATTACCTGTAAATACCAAATTAATGCAATAAATGTTCAAAATGGTGACCTCAATGCATTTGGCAATACGTGTAACGACATTCCTCTCAACAGCGAGTAGTTCGCCTTCCGTAATGTTCGAACATGCATTGACAATGCGCTGACGCTTGTTGTCAGGCGTTGTCGGTAGATCACGATAGCAAATATCCTTTAACTTTCCCCACAGAAAGAAATCCGGGGACGTCAGATCCGGTGAACGAGCGGGCCATGGTATGGTGCTTCGATGTCCAGCACACCTGTCATGAAATACCCTATTCAGTACCACTTCAACCGCACGCGAGCTACGTGCCGGACGTCCATCATGTTGGAAGTACATCGCCATTCTGTCATGCAGTGAAACATCTTGTAGTAACATCGGTAGAACATTACGTAGGAAATCAGCATACATTACACTAGATTGCCATCGATAAAATGGGGGTCAATTATCCTTCCTCCTATAATGGCACAATATACACCCGCCAAGGTCGCTGATGTTCCACTTGTCGTAGCCATCGTGGATTTTCAATTGCCCAGTAGTGCATATTGTGCCGGTTTACGTTACCACTGTTGGTGAATGACGCTTCGTCGCTAAATAGAACGCGTGCAAAAAATCTGTCATCGTCCCGTAATTTCTCTTGTGGCCAGTGACAGAACTGTAGACGACGTTCAAAGTCGTCGCCATGCAGTTCCTGGTGCGTAGAAATATGGTACGGGTGCAATCGATGTTGATGTAGCATTCTCAACACCGACGTTTTCGAGATTGCCAATTCTCGCGAAATTTGTCTGCTAGTGATGTGCGGATTAGCCGCGACAGCAGCTAAAACACCTACTTGGGCATCATCATTTGTTGCAGGTCGTGTTTGACGTTCCACATGTGGCTGAACACTTCCTGTTTCCTTAAATAACGTAACTATCCGGCGAACAGTCCGGACAGTTGGATGATGTCGTCCAGGATACCGAGCAGCATACATAGCACACGCCCGTTGGGCATTTTTGTCACAACAGCCATACGTCAACACGATATCGACCTTTTCTGCAATTGGTAAACGGTCCATTTTAACACGGGTAATGTATCAAGAAGCAAATACCGTCCGCACTGGCGGAATGTTACGTGATACTACGTACTTATACGTTTGTGACTATTACGGCGTCATCTGTCACAAAGCGAAAGAAGTGGTCCAACTAAAACATTCATATTTCTTTACGTACTACACGAATATGTAATAAAAATGGGGGTTCCTATTTAAAAAACGCAGTTGAGTGGCAACCACGAAAATACAATAGACTATACTGAAGAACATGAATATGCGTAAGAAGACTTGTCAGATTGTGAAAAACTTACGGATGATCCAGTACCTTATAGCGACGAAGAGTTGTTACGACGTGATGGAAGCCAGTCGTCTGCTTATCTGCCAAGCCCACCGAAGAGGACGAAGTGAGATGATACAACTTTTGAAAATTCAAAGGAGACAATTTCATTCTATAATTCTTGGAAAGGTAAAAGATTAAGCTTCAGCACAGTGCAGAAACAATATCGTATGGTGCAAGAGCTACACCACCTACACAATATTTACGTCACGTGGTAGAGACAGAGGAGGAAGGCCAGCGTTACAAACTGCGCGTGCTTGTCGATTATGTAGCTGAAAAATTCAGGTTGGCGAGAATTGTTCTACGCTTTAATGTTCGCGACAGAGACAATCGTGATTGAGGTTTGGAAAAGGCCCCAGAAATAGCTCTGACTCGATTCACTGGATGCATCCATGGATGGGTTGCAAGGTTTAAATAGGGGCGCCATTTTGGCTCACGGGCAATAACAAAATGTGTAACCACCAAAGCTTGGAATGCAGATGGTGACGTGGCTGAAGATGTGACGAGTTTCGGAAGGAGGTATTGTCCTTAATGAGCAGATGGAACGCATACAGATTTATAATACCGATCAAAATGGTACACCGAAATATCTTCACTTGGACTTGTCAATTTGACGGTAAGATTCTTTTGTCGACTCTTCTCGATATCGTCTGCTGAATGAACTGCTTCAAACTCATTTATGTTTCTGTTGCATTCGAAGAATAAACGAAAACTTCAATGCTGTTGACGGATATTTAACGATGTATCCATAACAAGCTAATTTTCTGCTACCACGTTTCCATTTTATGCTGAACGTCCTTTTACGTTTTGTATTTTATCGGTCGACGAATAGCTTTCCCCACCATGAGATGAAACTTCTTAGTGTGTGAGTTGGAAAAGGCCCCAGAAATAGCTCTGACTCGATTCACTGGATGCATCCATGGATGGGTTGCAAGGTTTAAATAGGGGCGCCATTTTGGCTCACGGGCATATTTATACACAAAAATGTGCATTATACAGTGTTCACTGCTGCGAGATCATAAGCAGCTTGAACTGGAACATAACATCTCTGCATTTCAAGGGAGAGCAGTCGGTAGACGTTTGGTGCGGAGTAATCGTGCAACAACTCATTCTTACACCAACCAACCCGCTACATCGGCAAGTGGATACGTTTATCCAAAGATGTTGGCACTTTACCAGGAACGTAGAGCTCACTTTGGTGTGCAAGTATTGCAACATATGCTGAAACCGCAAAATGTGGTTCAGGTTGCCTCGAAGTCCGACCTAATTACGAAACAAACTCAAGCGCAATTCTTTAAAGACGTCTACTTGCCATATGTAACGAAGAAGTCTCTTTTTCTCGTTGATTCGCTTGGGACATATCGTGACAGGACTCCTATCGATGCTGCTCGACCGCAAAAACATGGTGTATCCAGTCCAGACCATCCCTCCTACGTTCTCACATTACATTCTGTCACTTGATGTTTTGTTCTTCCGACAGGTCAAGGTGATGCTGTAGCCGATTGAAGATCACAGTATCCTTAACGACTATCACTTCACACCAACGTCGAGATATTCAATTTCGTTGCTGATGTGTTCTGTCCTCCAGTCTTCGCAGGCTTTGTTTAGTGTTGGTGGACTGTGAATGAATACGACAACTTCAGACCACAGAGGTTTCGAACATCTCCCTAACATATTTTTGATACTCGAACGCAGTGTGACTCTGCAGACTGCTTCATACAGGCATTAATGAAGTGGTTCTATTGTGATAAGCAACTCTGTTCCCGTCCCTTTATACTATGAGGTCATGTTCATGCTCCATGCTCGTGGCTTATTGCCAAGAGCTTACAACATCTCAGTTTCTAAACTCGGTGACCGAACATGCGCATGATTTTGTCAAATGCAGTGTAATTGTCGATGCCAAATACTGAGCGCATATGTGCAATGCACATTTAAACACTTACATATAAACGAAAACTTTGTTTCAATGCGATCGCAACTTTCGCGTAGGTATTCTGATTATGAATTCGACAGCAGGCATTTCAGTTGAAGAGGACAGTTCTAAAATGCTGTAATCACAGGGAGTGGAAAGATATAGATGCAAGAAAGGTAACGCGAAGAAACCTTGCGTAATCGAAGATACAGGGTGTTTCAAAAATGACCGGTATATTTGAAACGGCAATAAAAACTAAACGAGCAGCGATAGAAATACACCGTTTGTTGCAATATGCTTGGGACAACAGTACATTTTCAGGCGGACAAACTTTCGAAATTACAGTAGTTACAATTTTCAACAACAGATGGCGCTGCAAGTGATGTGAAAGATATAGAAGACAACGCAGTCTGTGGGTGCGCCATTCTGTACGTCGTCTTTCTGCTGTAAGCGTGTGCTGTTCACAACGTGCAAGTGTGCTGTAGACAACATGGTTTATTCCTTAGAACAGAGGATTTTTCTGGTGTTGGAATTCCACCGCCTAGAACACAGTGTTGTTGCAACAAGACGAAGTTTTCAACGGAGGTTTATGTAACCAAAGGACCGAAAAGCGATACAATGAAGGATCTGTTTGAAAAATTTCAACGGACTGGGAATGTGACGGATGAACGTGCTGGAAAGGTAGGGCGACCGCGTATGGCAACCACAGAGGGCAACGCGCAGCTAGTGCAGCAGGTGATCCAACAGCGGCCTCGGGTTTCCGTTCGCCGTGTTGCAGCTGCGGTCCAAATGATCCAACGGTCACGTATCGTGTCATGCGCCAGAGTTTACACCTTTATCCATACAAACTTCAAACGCGGCAACCCCTCAGCGCCGCTACCATTCCTGCACGAGAGACATTCGCTAACGATATAGTGCACAGGATCGATGACGGCGATATGCATGTGGGCAGCATTTGGTTTACTGACGAAGCTTATTTTTACCTGGACGGCTTCGTCAATAAACAGAACTGGCGCATATGGGGAACCGAAAAGCCCCATGTTGCAGTCCCATCGTCCCTGCATCCTCAAAAAGTACTGGTCTGGGCCGCCATTTCTTCCAAAGGAATCATTGGCCCACTTTTCAGATCCGAAACGATTACTGCATCACGCTATCTGGACATTCTTCGTGAATTTGTGGCGGTACAAACTGCCTTAGACGACACTGCGAACACCTCGTGGTTTATGCAAGATGGTGCCTGGCCACATCGCACGGCCGACGTCTTTAATTTCCTGAATGAATATTTCGATGATCGTGTGATTGCTTTGGGCTATCCGAAACATACAGGAGGCGGCGTGGATTGGCCTCCCTATTCGCCAGACATGAACGCCTGTGACTTCTTTCTGTGGGGCACTTGAAAGACCAGGTGTACCGCCAGAATCCAGAAACAGTTGAACAGCTGAAGCAGTACATCTCATCTGCATGTGAAGCCATTCCGCCAGACACGTTGTAAAAGGTTTCGGGTAATTTCATTCAGAGACTACGCCATATTATTGCTACGCATGGTGGATATGTGGAAAATATCGTACTACAGAGTGTCCCAGACCGCAGTGCCATCTGTTGTTGAAAATTGTAACTACTGTAATTTCGAAAGTTTGTCTGCCTGAAAATGTACTGTTGTCCCAAGCATATTGCAACAAACGGTGTATTTCTATCGCTGCTCGTTTAGTTTTTATTGCCGTTTCAAATATACCGGTCATTTTTGAAACACCCTGTATATTTCAAATGATCGACGAATGACAGTAGTACAAAACTGTTCAGAAAAACATGGGAATACAGCAATATATTATAACCACCTCCCTATTATCGATATAAACCAGTACAGACTATAACAGCGTCGCCTCGCGAGGAATTACTGCTAGTCAGACGAACGGTGCATATACACTACTGGCCATTAAAATTGCTACACCACGAAGATGACGTGCTACAGACGTGTAATTTAACCGACAGGAAGAAGATGCTGTCATATGCAAATGATTAGCTTTTCAGAGCATTCACACAAGGTTGGCGACGGTGGTGACACCTACAACGTGCTGACATGAGGAAAGCTTCCAACCGATTTCTCATACACAAACAGCAGTTGACCGGCGTTGCCTGCTGAAACGTTGTTGTGATGCCTCGTGTAAGTAGGAGAATGCGTACTATCACGTTTCCGACTTTAAAGGTCGGATTATAACCTATCGCGATTGCTGTTTACCGTATCGCGACATTGCTGCTCGCGTTGGTCGAGATCCAATGATTGTTAGCAGAATATGGAGTCGGTGGGTTCAGGAGGGTTATACGGAACGCCGTGCTGAATACCAATGGCCTCGTATCATTAGCAGTCGAGATGACAGGCATCTTATCCGCATGGCTGTAACGGATCGTGCAGCCACGTCACGATCCCTGAGTCAGCAGATGGGGACGTTTGCAAGACAACAATCATCTGCACGAACAGTTCGACGACGTTTGCAGCAGCATGGACTATCAGCTCGGAGACTATGGTTGCGACTACCCTTGACGCTGCATTACAGACAGGAGCGACTGCGATGGTGTACTCAGCGATGAACCTGGGTGCACGAATGGCAAAACGTCATTTTTTCGGATGAATCCAGGTTCGGTTTACAGCATCATGATGGTCGCATCCGTGTTTCGCGACATCGCGGTGAACGCACATTGGAAGCGTGTATTCGTAATCGCCATACTGGCGTATCACCCGGCGTGATGGTATGGGGTGCCATTGGTTACAAGTCTCGGTCACCTCTTGTTCGCATTGACGGCACTTTGAACAGTGGACGTTACATTTCAGATGTGTTACGACCCGTGACTCTACTCTTCATTCGATCCAAGTGAAAGCCAGCCAGATTGGCCGAGCGGTTAAAGGCGCTACAGTCTGGAACCGCACGACCGCTACGGTCGCAGGTTCGAATCCTGCCTCGGGCATGGATGTGTGTGATGTCCTTAGGTTAGTTAATTTTAAGTAGTTCTAAGTTCTGGGGGACTTATGACCACAGCAGTTGAGTCCCATAGTGCTCAGAGCCATTTTTGATCCCTGTGAAACCCTACATTTCATCAGAATAATGCACGACCGCATGTTGCAGGTCCTGTACGGGCCTTTCTGGATACAGAAAATGTTCGACTGCTGCCCTGACCAGCACATTCTCCAGATCTCTCACTACTTGAAAACGTCTGGTCAATGGTGACCGAGCAACTTGCTAGTCATAATACGCGTCACTACTCTTGAACTGTGGTATCGTGTTGAAGCTGCATGGGCAGCTGTACCTGTACATGCCATTCTAGCTCTGTCTGACTCAATGCCCAGGCGTATCAAGGCCGTTATTACGGCCAGAGGTGGTTGTTCTGGGTACTGATTTCTCAGGACCTACGCACCGAAATTGCGTGAAAATGTAATCACATGTCAGTTCCAGTATAATATATTTGTCGAATGAATACCCGTTTATCATCTACATTTCTTCTTGGTGTAACAATTTTAATGGCCAGTAGTGTAGTATCAGTGAGTGTGCTGTCCATGTTTAGAGTGAGGGAAACGCGCGATCCGTCTGAGTTTGACCGAGGGCATATTGTGGTGGCCCGGAGACTCGGAACGAGCACTTCGGAAACTGTGCGCCTTGTCAGATGTTCGAGGAGTGCTGTGGTGAGTGTCTTCAACACGTTGTGAAACCAAGCGGTAACCGTGTCTAGACGTCATTGGGTTTGGCGGCCACCTCTCATTATACAGTAGAGTCGGACGTCATAGGCTGGGCGGACTGGTAAAACAGAACAGGCGGCGAACTGTGGTGGAACCAACATAAGACTTTTAATGCTGGGCACAGTTCAAGTGTGCTTGAACACACAGTACACCGAATACTCCTAAGGATGGGCTTCCGCAGCCGACGTCCCTTGCATGTGCTAACGACATCGGCAACTACGACTAAAATGGGCACTGACCATCGGCACTGGGTGCTGACGCAGTGGCAGAGGGTTGCATGGCAGACTTGAGTGTATACGAACGTCGATACACTCCGCGCCATACCAAAGGTCACATGACGAAGTGTCCGATGCGACGTGTAGGATAACCAGACAAACATTACGCATAAGAGCAAGGAAACTAGTATAATAGTGCTGCCCCCCCCCTCTGTGTGTTGCCTCAAATACGGAAGCTAATCAGTCTGATTGTGCTGTTATGTTATTCTCACTGTCGATGTAATTATTACGTCCAGCCTTGTCGTCAAATATGAATCCCGATAACTTCTTCATCATGCCGCTAAGAGGGCTCGAATCCGTGTCTTCCAGGCGAACAGTTCCTTGACACATGTATTGAGGGTCGGAGACAAGCCTGCTCGGCTCCATTAAGCTATGGGGAACATTCACGTGGGCATCCATGGGTCCAGCGGACCTCGTGCATGGCACCATGACGGCCAAGGACTATCGTACACTGGCTGCAGACCAAGTACACCCCTTCATGAGGATCATGTTTTCGGACGGCAGTGGCATTTTTCATGAAGATAATGCGCCATGTCTCAAGGCCAGGACTGTGATGGAGTGGTTCTTGGAACACAATGACGAGTTCCAATGGGCTGCTTTCCTGTGTTAAACATATGGTTCCCATTGTTCTTATTGATAATAACATTCAAATAGCCTTTACGGTCCACACTCTCACAAAATATCTGTTATTTTTATGTAATTGAAGCTTAAAAATCTTTAAATATGAGGATTTCGTCAGTTTATTGAAAACGCTTTGTTAACGGCTCATGGTTGTGACGACGTCACAGACCAGAAGTGGCATAGAAGCGTTAGCCGAAATTAAAGGTTTTTATGTTCTTTTTCTGCAAACGGTTTAGCTATTTAGTGATGGAGAACGCAATTACAACTTTTAAATAACAATAGATAGGAATTTTGTGAATGCTGATAGTGGAAACCTTGCGTAAGTTGATGCTTTTATGCTCCATTTATTTAGAGAGGCGATAGGTGCAACGCCGGACATTCTTTTCCTTGTTCCCTGCGACATCATTAAACTCGCTCGAAAGTAAGGAATTGCAGAACTTTGCAAATGGGATCATATATTATAACTGGGTTGTCGACTATCAATAATGAACTACGACTTAAAAGCACGATAAAATTATTCTTGGCAGATCTTAGTGCTGACATTCAGCAGAGACACAGCTGCGTGCAGGCCCTAGGTGGTGCAAAGGGTAGCGTCTCTGACTGCAGAAAAAGAGGTCACAAGTTCACATCGAGGAAGCGTCAAATATTTTTAAACGTTTTATACGAAATACACAAACAGAGTTAGTAAGAACTGATTGTAGCAGTTGTTTCGATGGTGCGACGTATTATATGCGGCTTCACATTAATCTTTGGGAAATGCGCTACAGAGGATAAATGCATTTACTTTGCGAACAAACAATTCACTTTTTTTGAAAGCATTGTTAGTAGTGAAGATATAATCGCACTCCAACACTATAACGAGGTGTAGGATGAGGTTTTTCTATACGGAGAGATATAAAGCATGTAGAGTCAGTTTCACAAGAAAGTATACGCCATTCTCTGCATGAAATAATGAATATGTTTCAATGAATATACATGTTATTACTAATTGTACAGTTACGTAACAGTTAATTCAATCGCCGCTATTATCGATTACAGCTTGGCATCTTTATGACTTGCTTTTCAGGATATTTCCTGTATTTTCTCTCGGTAAAGATCTCCATATCGTCCTGATTTTATATAACAGTTGCTTCAAAGTATATATTGACTTTCCTTTAAGCTTCATCTTAATATACAACAAAAGTTTTCTATCGGCTTTCCATCCAGAGACATTGCAGGCCAGTCCATCGTGAACACATTTTCTTGCTCCCACGTTGTACAGAGACGGCTGCGATATTTCGGATCATTATCCTCTTGAAGCACTCAGTTTGCCTCGTCTGAACCAATTAGCTTCTTAACGGATCTCAGAAGGTATTTTTGATAAATATTGCACCTTTTTCGAGCTTCAGATATGTTGGCGGCCACCGCTCGGGCCGCTGGGCAAGCCGCACAACGGGCGCACCACGTGGTCCATCGGTCGCAAGGCTGGGAATCCCACGGTGGCGCCGTGTCGATGAAGGAGACATGCCAGGAGTGCCAAATATGGCGGTCTTTGTGAAACCTTAATGGTAGACATTTCACAGTTCATATAGAAATTAATAGTAGCCAGATGAATCATGATACCTCAGAAATAAACATGTACATTACCATTATTTGCACGACGATTCTGATGGTGTAATCAGATTTTCATTATATTTATTAGTTTAAAGTTTAGTATCTGACGATAAATCATACACGTAACACCCAGCAACGAACTTCCAGAATCTAAACGGTTCATCCGATTTTGTCGATCGACGTGTCTTTAGAAAGCTATTAGTGTAAACCTAAATTGGTATAAATTACAGGCATACAATTTGAATAGTACGTGAGTTATTGGAGATCAAAGTGGCTGATTACTGTCGATCACATTAGGCCATAAGTACTCCACAGTTACACGAAAAAACGGTAGCAACTTGCTTATAAATATATTAATTCGTCTATGTTTTTGTTTATATCCGATATTTACTATTCATGAAGAAACTGGTTATATTTACTGTGTTTTAGAAAGCACAGAGACATTAGGCTACTAACCTAAATTTTGTTTCTGTTCCTTTTATATATGTTTATTTAATTTGTTTATGTATTTAATAAAGTGTGTTGGAGCGTGTTTATGGTCCAGCTGTACGAATATTTATTTAATTTCAAGTTATTTAAATGTAAATCCAGTATTTCGAATGTGTTCCATTATGTTTGTGAGTGTACGTTGGCTTGGAGACATGACGGGAGCACTATCGCCAATCACAGCACTCGTTACTAAGGGAGGCGACTACCGAAGTGAATGGAGAGGGAGTTCCGAACAGGGCGGTGCGAGGGCCAGTCGCACAGGACACAGGGAGTTCTGGACAGTGCGGGAGAGGACGTGGGAGAGTCCTGGACAGTACGGCGCGACGGAGGCACGGTCGCGGGAGAGACTTGCAGAGTGGATCAGTTCGCGCGTGGACGCGGGAAATAGAAATATTTCGTAGTGCCGACTTGTGCACTTGTGAGATTTCCGTGGAATCTGCAGTGAAGACGTAGTATGCGTTTAGAAGTGAATATCTCGCCAGCTATGTTGTTGTTCATAACTAATTACGTGAATTAGGAATTTATTGTTTCCCTGTTATTCAACTTATATTTTATTTAATTGCGGCGTCGACATCAATAAGTGTTTTACAGCAACAAAGGGCATTCTTAAAGGTACTTGTGCTATCGTACTCATTATTTAAAGTCGTTAAAATAGTACCTGCAGAATTGATTTAATTGAAAACTTTCACTTATATATATCTATAATACGTTCAAAATTCGCAATTGCCGAGTGACAGGAACCTTCGACCATTCGATTCATGTGTATATTCATATTGTATACTGTAGACTCAGCAGTATTTGGATTGTGATCCGGCAACTATGTATCCCAGCCCCTAGACAACGAAACCAGCCTAAACTTTTAATATTTCAAGTCTGAGGGTACGTAATTGAGGGCTACCACTCATCGCATTTTTCTATTTGAAAGCCCGCAGGACATTACATTTAAAATTACGGCGTACACTTTCTTGTGGAACTGACTGTACAACACGCAGGTAACACAAACGTGTTAGCTGTGATGTTTGTGAGTGTACGCCATCAGTGTCTGGAGCACACTCAATTCATCGTTATGGGAGATGATGAAACTTCAAAAGCTTAAACAATAATAGTTCTAGATGGACAGTAGAAAGAAAAAAAACATTGTTTCTAATAAAGTGAAAAGGGTGTGGTTACGTTAACTAGAAAATATGTTTTTGAACGTGGCGCGTGTGAACAGCAATTGCAAATGTAGAGACATGTAAACAGCAAGGAAAACACGCTAATAATCTGTTTCTTTGTCTGTGAAGATTTGTAATTGTGATATGGCTTTCATGTGAGAGGACTGTGGAATCGTTTTACAAATATGTTAAAATATTCGTTCTAGTTGGATTCGAACCAGCGAGCTATAGACATCATCTTATAAAATTCGACAGCCTACTGCTCTAACAACTGACGTACCGCATAATTTATGTGAAATTTGATAAAGCGACAATTTTCACTAAGAGTTTAATTTCGTTGAATGACGATATCCTTCCTTGTAACAGTGAGAAAGGATATCTCGCAGGTATATTACTGTTAACTTCACAATGCAACACATTTTTAATTGGTGAACTTGTGCTTCGACTTGGTGGCAATTTGCTGCTGCAGTGCAACCACATTTTACGCATCTTCGCATTCTATGGAACACTCAAAAACAACTTTTCATGAGTCTCGGTCGGGCACACAGTTTTAATCTGCCAGGAAGCTTCATATCAGCGCACACTCCGCTGCAGAGTGAAAATCTCATTCTGGAGACTTCTGCCAGTATCTCGTCTCCTACCTTCCAAACTTTACAGAAGCTCTCCTGCGAACCTTGCAGAACTAACACTCCTGAAAGAAAGAATATAGATGTCTCCAGAATGAGATTTTCACTCTGCAGCGGAGTGTGCGCTGATATGAAACTTCCTGGCAGATTAAAACTGTGTGCCCGACCGAGACTCGAACTCGGGACCTTTGCCTTTCGCGGGCAAGTGCTCTACCATCTGAGCTACCGAAGCACGACTCACGCCCGGTACTCACAGCTTTACTTCTACCAGTATCTCGTCTCCTACCTTCCAAACTTTTTCTTATAGATGTATTTGTACAGTATGGTACTACACACTATTTGTAACCCATTATCCAAAACGGAAATTCGAAAACGGGACATCACCACAGTCGATATTACTGTGAATTAGCACTATGACAGTAGGAGCAGCGAGCTACCCTGCGACGTCACAGGCATCACATGACTCGAATGGAGCGTTTTAGTGGGCTTTCAGATTATTTGAATTTCATTTCCGTTTTTATAAAAGAATACTGAAATTAAAGAGGAAAGAAGGCTTGTTGGGAGCATAAAATGACACGGATAATTTTCAGAAAACAGTCGAATTCCCTATGGATGTGCTGGCCTCCAAACTCGCTTGATCTTCCTGATCGAACACATCTGAGAGTTTACTGGAATCAGGTGTCTTGTGCGTGCAGCTGTGGTACTAAGTCCCTCCAGCGACTTACCAAGGCCTCATTGCTTCCATACCAAGACGCGTCGCCGCTGTTAACCGTGCCAAACGTGGACATACCGGCTATTAGGTAGGTGGTCATAATGTTTCGGATGATCACTGTAAGTCGCTTAGGAAATATGAAGTACAGGGAAACCAAGACGAATGAGTGCAGGAAAAATGTGACGAAAAATCATAAATAACCGTCAGGATTGACTCATCAAATAGAAAGATCAAAATAACTTCACGTGAAATTAAAAGCAAGGACGTCAACATTGAGAGTACCAGGAGAATTCCACTATTAAGAACAGGAGACGGCGTACAGGTCGAAAGAGTACATAGAAGGCCTCTTCGAGAGGCACCGAGCGAAGTGGCGCAGTGGCTGCTAGCATACTGGACTCGCTTTTGCGAGGAAGAAGGTTCAAATCTGCTTCTGACCATCTCGATTTAAATTTTCCTTGACTTCCCTAAATCGTTCCAGGCAAATACCCGAATGGTTCCTTTGAAAGGGCACGGCCGATTTCCTGCTCCTTCCCTGAAACAATCGTCTCCAATGGCCTCGATGTCGACGGGATGTTGAACTCTAATCTTCCTTCTTTGAGAGGCAAAAACTGCCTGACGATGTCATAGAACAAGAAATCGGAGTCTTTATGGAACCATGGTCTTTGCCGATGTGAGAAGGCTTGCGTAACGTAGGTGCAACTACAATGGAGCCCTGTCTGTGGAAAGGTCATACTAACCTTTACTTCTTGAGGAGCGGTAGCAGCCTTTTCAGTAGTTGCTGGGGCAACAGTGTGGACGATTGACTGATGTTGCCTTGTAACATTAGCGAATGTGGTTTAGTTGTGTTGGTACTGAGAATGACTGAAAGCAAGCGCATACTACAGCCATTATTATTTCAGATGGCGTGCAGCATTGTATGGTTAAACAATGACGGCATTCTCTTGGGTAAAATATTCTGGAGGTAAAATGGTCCCTATTCGGATCTCCGGCGGGGACTCCTTAAGAGGGCATCGTTGTTAGGAAAAACAAAACGGTCAGTCTACGGGTCTGAGTGTGCAATGTTAGACATCTTAATCTTGCAGCTAGGTTAGAGAACTGAATAAGGTTAATTAGATGTAGCGGGAATTAGTGAAATGAGGTGGGTGGAAGAGCAGGCTTCTTGTCAGCTGAGTACATGTTTATAAACGCAAAGGAGCAAGTTCAATAATGAATAAGAAAACAAAAAGGCAGCTAAACTACAATGAACATCTTAGTGAACGCATTATCGTAGCCACATTATGCCGAAGAAATTGGAAGAATGTATGATGAGATTTAAAAAAAAAATTATTCA
Organism: Schistocerca cancellata; assembly: GCF_023864275.1. Classification (NCBI taxonomy): domain Eukaryota; kingdom Metazoa; phylum Arthropoda; class Insecta; order Orthoptera; family Acrididae; genus Schistocerca; species Schistocerca cancellata. Next base: position 302,075,164 of record NC_064626.1, on the reverse strand, counting down.
GATTGCTAAAGAAGACGTAAATGTAATTCTGATGGGGGAGAGGAATTAATCAGCAGTAACAAGAAGGAAAAATAGTAGGAGACGTGGACTGCGTGGAGACAATGAAATACTAAGTCGCCTGGTAGAATTTTGCACAGATGCAATTTTAAGAAGAGGAATTTGTTAACGTTTAATATCAATTTAAGGGTGGTCTGGAGTGTATCCTTGAACGGAAGTGAAACTTGGTCAATAAGCAATTCAGATAAGAAGAAAATATAAACTTTTGAAATGTGATTCTACAGAAGGACGCTAAAAATTAGATGCGTAGGTCGCGTAAATATTGAGGTGGTACTGAATCAAGTTGGTGATAAAGAAATTTACGGGACAGGTTGACGAAATGAGGATTGGTGAATGGGACACTTTCTGAGGCACCAAGGGTTTATCAGTTTGGTAATGGGGAGGGGGGGGGGGGGAGTGTTGTGGTAAAAGTTGTGGAAGGAGACTTAGGTATGAATACAGTAAGCAGGTTGAAATGGACGTAGCTGGCAGCAGTTACGCAGAGGAGGAGAGACTTGCACAGGATGGGCAAGCGTGGAGAGCTGCATCAAACCAGTCTTTAGACTGACGAACACAACAACAACATGGAAGGCTTCGGGGCTCCATTATTAGAGCTTTGGATGTCACGTGGTCGAGTCAGAACTCATAGAAACGTTTCTTCGGAATTTCTAAAAGTCCTTGAAGGGGGGGGGGGGGAATGGCAAATGACTAAACGCCTGTTCAGATTGTTTCGTAGAATCTGAGGCTGTCAACCTTACGGAAAAAGGTCATCCAGCTAATCCCGAAGATAGCAGTGGCAGATAAATGCGAATATTATGGCTCAATCAGTTAATAGCTTATGCATCCAATTACTGACAAGAATAATAGACAGAAGATTGGAAAAGAAAATTATGCGTCTGTTTGGCTTTCGGACTGATAAAGGCACCAATGATGCAGTTTTGACGTTGCGCTTGATAATTAAGGAAGCATGACATAACGAAAATCAAGACAGTTTCATAGGATTTGTCAAGCTAGAAATTGTGTTCGTCAGTGTAAAAGTTTCCAGGAAAATGGATGTAAGCTATAGAAAAAGACTCGTAGTATATGATACGTATAAGAACCAAGAGACGAAAACAAGAATGGTAGACTAAAATCCAAGTGCTCGGATGAGAAATGGAATAACACAGGGTTGTAGTCTATCGCCACTCCTGTTCAGTCTATACATCGAAGAAGCAATGACAGAAATAAAAGAGAGGTTCAGAAGCAGGATTAATATTTGGGGTGAAAGGATATCAATGACAATATGTCAATGATAAAAAGTGAAGAAGAATTGAAGGGCTATTAACTGATATGAACAGTCTAGTGGTCACGCGCTGTGTGTTGGGAGGAAGCTCAACAGTGAAGAAAGTGACGAGGAACGACAGAAAATATATTTACGGTAAGCTTAACATCACAATTGGGCACCACGAAGCAGGTAAGTGCAATACTTCTGTTACTTTGGTACCAAAATAACACAAAGGGACGAAACAAAGAAGACATAAAAAGCAGACTATTACAGGTAAACACTGCATTCGTGACCAAAAGAAGTCTACTACTATGAAACATGAGCATTGAGGAAGAAATTTCTGGAATGGCCGTCTGCAACCTAGAATTGTATGGAAATGAATCACAAACTGTGGAAAAGCGAGGAAAAGATGAGAATCGAAGCGTTTCAGATGCGATGATATGGAAGGAGGGTGACACTTAGGTGGGTTGATAAGGAATGAAAAGGATCTCCGCAGAATCAACGGGGAAAAAACATGAAAAACAGTGGCAAGAAAGGCCAAGAAGAAAGGACATGTCTCAAGACGTCAAGGAAAACTTAAGTGGTAGCAGAAGAAGCTTTAGAAGGTAAAAACTGTAAGGGAAACTGGAATATATCCAGCAAATATTGTGGAAGTTGTCTGCAAGCTGGACTCTCAGAGACAGGAATTCGTGGCGGGCAGCATCATACCTGTCATAACACCGACGAAAAAACCGTCCATGTGTGTACTGAAGTAAGTAGCATTTGTATGAAGTGTTACTGTTCTATGTGCGCGTCGAAGTCACCAGCATTTCACTGCACGGTAGATGGATACCGTTCTTGAGAGAGTCCGTTCTTGTTACCTTTGCGAATAACACAGTCTGCTTGGAAAGCGTCGAGAAACCACTAGACCTTATAAAGTCCATTGGTCAATATTTACACATAGAATGAGCAATATGCGAGAGACCATTGCCTTTGATAGCTGTCGGATTATCAGGTAGGGATGAATCGGCATTCCACCTACAAAGCTGAACAACTTCTGAGATATTAACGCATATCAGTGAAAAGTGATTACTGTGAGCACCTCGTTTTGGACATAACTGCCACTGCCGGAGTAGCTAGAAGCGTCACTGCCGGGATGCTACAAAGACTCTTTCAAACCGGAAAGAAACGGTGATAAGGTTATATGGGGGTACTAGGATTTCCTGGTCGGGTTCTTATGGACGAGAGATACGGAGATGCAGGGATAATGTTGTGGGGAAGGAAAACCAAATACTGTTGGCAGAACACTTTAGAACATCCCCACAGGTCTACTAAAGAGACTACGTACACTACGCTTATCCGCCGCCTGCTAGAGTACTGCTGTGCGGGAAGAGATTTTTACATAATAAGATTCACGTAGAACATCGAAAAAGTTCAAAAAAGTGCAACTATTTTCGCGAAATAGGGGAGAAAGTGTCATGGGTATGATACGCGTGTTGGAGCGGCAGTCGTTAAAACAAAGGCGTTTTTTGTTGCGGCGAGATATTGTCAAGAAATTTCAATCTCCAACGTTCATCACCGAATGCGAAAATATTTTGTTGACATCCACCTACATAGGAAGAAATTATCATTATAACAAAAATAAGAGAAATCAGAGCTCGCACGGCAAGATTTAAGTGTTAGTTTTTCCCGCGCGCTGTTCCAGGCTGGAAGGAATACTGAAAGTGGTTCGATGAACCGCTGCCAGACAATTATGTATGAATTTGAGTACTCATGTAGAATTGAGCAAGTATCTCTAATCATGCAGACCTCAAATCGTGATTTGTCCAGACTACCAAGGCGGACTCGTATCCCATTCTGGCTGTCGAGATTTATATTTTACGTGTTCTCCCAAACCACTTAAGGCAGCTGGGTCATGTAGCATGCTAGGCTTGGGAAGTTTATATGAAACAAGTTTTCATCCTTTCTATTTAACTCAAATGCTTTGCACGAAACATCCTGTACAAGGAGTAAAAACAATAAAACATGCAGTAGCTCAAATTGTACTCAAAACAATGAAACATGGTGTAGCTCAAATTGTACTCAAGCTGGAGGCCTGTAAGCTAGACCGAAATTGTTAGTTTTTGCTACTGCAAAAACAACTTCGGAACAGGAAAAATTAGAATATAGGCGAAGATAAACGTCCATAATTGCAATAAAACATAATAACTAATCAACTGAGCACAAAATCTACTTTTTACTTGTACTCTGACTAAAGAAGTATAATTGCATGACAAAAAATGGCGAAAAACTGTGTAACCTTTCAAATTATTTATCTTTTTTTTGCAATAGGCTATTTAAAGAAAGCTGTTCCGCTCTTGCTAATGTACATCTCTGAACAAGTTATGGGAAGCTGAAAAAAAGTGTGCACAAGAGTTCAAGAAACTAATATAAGTCAACAGTCCAGCATAATGGCTTTCTTTACTCGGAGACATATGCTCCTACTATTCTCCTTTTATTTGCTGTCTTATCAACACTAACTTTTTTTAATAATCTGAACAGTAAGTCTTTCTGCTTTGGCATGATGTTCGTTGTCGGCCGGGAGGCCATGTTCTCTATAAATTGCATCACTAAATCCTCCTTACTCTGATCGACCTGCTAGTTGCTGCGTCACTGAAAAATGTTACAGAATGCAGAACTGCAAGTTTGAAGTTACTTGTTCGTATAAAAATTTCTCTTGATGTCCCTTCCTAAACTACGAGACTGAAACTTTCATTCTGATTTTGCGAACGACTATAAAGACATTTTGCTAAATGCCTTTCATCAATTAGATCTCGACAGACAGGTTTGACCATACTGAGCATTGTACACAGTGGATGAACGTCACAATGATAATGTATGCTTTGTTTTTAGATAAGCCTATACCACTTTCATCCGTATGTACATGCTTATACGCTTTATCAGCAAGCATCACAGTATTTGAAGAGTCCTCCAATCTAAGTGAGGAAGAGAAGTTTGCCAAGAAGCATACCTTGCGGACACCATATTAAGTGTCGCCTTACCTCGCATTTAGTTTCATTCCCTTGGAGTTATTAGGTTGTGAGATCGTCTCTCTTCTGTTGTTGAGATGTTACTTCAACTGTGCAAGGGGAAAACCTTTAAGGCTGTAACGTTTTAATTCCCTTTGCAAAATTTAGTATCTCCACAATTAATGGCCTTCGTATAAATACAGAAAATACCGGCAACATAATTTTTCTCATTTAATTGTACCAAAACTGAGTCTGAAGGAACATAAACTGCTTTCTCTGTAGAGAATCCTTTGCAGAAGGCAAACCGAGCAGTGGTTCATAGATTGTCCCATAAGTGGTTCACTATTATATTGCAAGCAAACATTTGAATAACTCCTGAGAAAAAGGAGAGGATAGCGATGGATCTATAAATAGAGGTCACTTACAGATAAAAGTAAAGGCAATGTTGTACACTCTTTGCATCTGAAGCAAAACGTAAGTGTGTTGTGGATCCCGGACAGGCTAAAATTTGTCCGTTAACGACAGTTCAACGACTTCTATCCCCGTGTAATTGTTTAAAAACCGAAGGATAGTTCACTCTGTTCTCGACCAATTCAGAAATATCAGGGTTGATTAACTGAAACTCGAATTCCGGATCTCTGCATTTGTAGCCAGCGACACTCACCACTATATTAAGGAGGAGGTTCGAAAGTAAAAGTGGAATTCATACGACTCTTCATTTTCAAAGGCAGTTTTCGTTGTAGGGCCGTCTCAGGTGATAGTAAAATTTATCAAGACATCTGAAAGGAAAAATATGGCTTGCTTCGCTTACTTTTTCGTCTTTTTGTACGGCCATCCATGGAAAAGCATTGGCAGCGTGTGTTGTGACACAACAACGCGGGAAAGTGAAAGGGAGACGAAGCAAAAAAAAAAAAAAAAAAAAAAAAAAAAAAAAAAAAAAAAGAGGGAAGGCAGCGAGAACGTGGTGCGCCAGATGTGGGTCGCCGTGAACTTGACCTCTTTTGGCACGACCTGCCGCAGACCTGTTCGCTGTGAGATCCAGTAAGGCGGTCACTACAACTTTGCCTGATTCGCTGGCCTTGCTTAACACCACGAAAACAGCTTAATTGCCCTCTTGTACACTTTCTGCGATGGGAACGTACCGCCATTGTCACAAGGCCTCCCTGATGGCCGAAGCACTAATGAATGGTGGGTACAGACCGTGAAAGTGTGAGGGAAAGAGGTGAAAGGAGAGTGGCGGGTTACTTCTTGCTGTTAACACTTTCGCTCCGGCTGCTTGATCGTTTCCGTTTCTTTAAAATACCGCAATTGTAACGGGGTAAGGTTAGAAAGGAAATACGTTATTTGTCGGTGGCAAGGGGAAACCAGGCGTACCAACCAATGAAATCGATCTGTGTATGCCTGAAAGCTGAGTACCTTTTAGGTTGGTTTTGAGTGTTTCTAACTTCGTTTCCAAAGGATGCTCAAATTAGTGATGTACCTGATATCCCTTAATCTTGGCGTAGCATTGCTGCCATACATGTAAAAAAAATCTTTTGTTAGTTCAAACCTCTGACATGATTTAATGGTTTTAGATGTTCTGTCACACCCTGTGTCCTACACAGGGTGTCCCAGGAGGAACTGTCAATATTCAGAGACGTGACACGAACGACCATGCGAAGCAAAAAATCTAGTAAGCACGGGCTCTAAAAGCCATGCCATAAGAGATATGAGCACTTCATCTTCGTTATTGTGAAACAAGTCTGTTCTACTGTAACCTCTTTGCTATCCATATTTTGGGAGGAGGTTGTATATATCAAAACAAGAAAAAATTGCATAGTAAAAATGGCCTTTAAATTGCATATACGTTAAGAGCTTCTTCATCTTCATCTGTGAAACACATCTCTCCTACTGAACAAATGTTCGTATTTCTTACGGTATGAGTTTTAGAGCACATGTTTACTTGAGCTTTTTGCTTCGATTGATCGTTTCTGTCGTATCCTTGAAAACTGGCCATTCCTCCTGGGTCACCCTATATAAACGATGAATTAAATGACAGATGCTTATAAATTTATGCATGATGCGCAGTAATGAAAAATTTTTACCATCTAAATGTACTGGATCTAAATCTCATTTGTTTCTACACGGCTACATCGATAAGACACAAATATAAAATCTCATAATACTGAAAAATTAGAAATGTACTACGGATTATTTTTGCCTCATAAACAGCCCAACGAGGTGCAATCTTCATGACATAATAGACACTCTAGTAAGGTAAGCGAGCGACCATTGTGGATTGACACACTGTGTTACGTTCATTGCACAAAATAATATTATATATACGCTTAAAAGAAAATACTGGTCGCTTTGGAGCACTGTAGGTTATTTAGAACCGGTACCAGGCATACGTGACGCTGCACTGGTGACGTAAGTCATGGCAGTAAATTGATATGTATGTGACACATCTACATCTACATCCATACTCCGCAAGCCACCTGACGGTGTGTGGCGGAGGGTACTTTGAGTACCTCTATCGGTTCTCCCTTCTATTCCAGTCTCGTATTGTTCGTGGAAAGAAGGATTGTCGGTATGCCTCTGTGTGGGCTCTAATCTCTCTGATTTTATCCTCATGGTCTCTTCGCGAGATATACGTAGGGTGGAGCAATATACTGCTTGACTCTTCGGTGAAGGTATGTTCTCGAAACTTCGACAAAAGCCCGTACCGAGCTACTGAGCGTCTCTCCTGCAGAGTCTTCCACTGGAGTTTATCTATCATCTCCGTAACGCTTTCGCGATTACTAAATGATCCTGTAACGAAGCGCGCTGCTCTCCGTTGAATCTTCTCTATATCTTCTATCAACCCTATCTGGTATGGATTCCACACTGCTGAGCAGTATTCAAGCAGTGGGCGAACAAACGTACTGTAACCTACTTCCTTTGTTTTCGGATTGCATTTCCTTAGGATTCTTCCAATGAATCTCAGTCTGGCATCTGCTTTACCGACGATCAACATTATATGATCATTCCATTTTAAATCACTCCTAATGCGTACTCCCAGATAGATAGTTTATGGTATTAACTGCTTCCAGTTGCTGACCTGCTATTTTGTAGCTAAATGATAAGGGATCTATCTTTCTGTGTATTCGCAGCACATTACACTTGTCTACATTGAGATTCAATTGCCATTCCCTGCACTATGCGTCAATTCGCTGCAGATCCTCCTGCATTTCAGTACAATTTTCCATTGTTACAACCTCTCGATACACCACAGCATCATCTGCAAAAAGCCTCAGTGAACTTCCGATGTCATCCACCAGGTCATTTATGTATATTGTGAATAGCGACGGTCCTATGACACTCCCCTGCGGCACACCTGAAATCACTCTTACTTCGGAAGACTTCTCTCCATTGAGAATGACATGCTGCGTCCTGTTATCTAGGAACTCCTCAATCCAATCACACAATTGGTCTGATAGTCCATATGCTCTTACTTTGTTCATTAAACGACTGCGGGGAACTGTATCGAACGCCTTGCGGAAGTAAAGAAACACGGCATCTACCTGTGAACCCGTGTCTATGGCCCTCTGAGTCTCGTGGACGAATAGCGCGAGCTGGGTTTCACATGACCGTCTTTTTCGAAACCCATGCTGATTCCTACAGAGTAGATTTCTAGTCTCCAGAAAAGTCATTATACTCGAACACAATACGTGTTCCAAAATTCTACAACTGATCGACGTTAGAGATATAGGTCTATAGTTCTGCACATCTGTTCGACGTCCCTTCTTGAAAACGGGGATGACCTGTGCCCTTTTCCAATCCTTTGGAACGCTACGCTCTTCTAGACCTACGGTACACCGCTGCAAGAAGTGGGGCAAGTACCTTCGCGTACTCTGTGTAAAACTGAACTGGTATCCCATCAGGTCCAGAGGCCTTTCCTCTTTTGAGCGATTGTAATTGTTTCTCTATCCCTCTGTCGTTTATTTCGATATCTACCATTTTGTCATCTGTGCGACAATCTAGAGAAGGAACTACAGTGCAATCTTCCTCTGTGAAACAACTTTGGAAAAAAACATTTAGAATTTCGGCCTTTAGTCTGTCATCCTCTGTTTCAGTACCATTTTGGTCACAGAGTGTCTGTACATTTTGTTTTGATGCACCTACCGCTTTGACATAAGGCCAAATTTTCTTAGGATTTTCTGCCAAGTCAGTACATAGAACTTTACTTACATGGATCATTAAGTACACTCATGCTTATAAATTAAGGATAATTGCAGAATGCGGTGCCACACAACGTGGCGCCACACAAAACTGGCGCTAATAGCATAGGCACACAGGGAACACACACGACACAGATCTGTAAGTCCACGGTATTGGTGATAAGTTGAGAAAACCGTCCCGAAACACATGTGCTACAAAACGCCACTGGTTCCTGCGACATCAATATGGGATATGATCACCATGCACACGTACAAAGGCCGCACAACGGATTGGTATACTATGGATCAGGTGGTCGAGCAGCTGCTGGGGTATAGCCTCCCATTCTTGCACCAGTGCCTGACGGAGCTCCTGAAGTGTCGTAGGGGTTTGAAGAGGTTCAGCGATACGTCGATCGAGAGCATCCCAGACGGGCTCGATGGGGCTTAGGACTGGAGAACAGGCAGTCCACTCCATTCGCCTGATATCTTCTGTTTCAAGGTACTCCTACACGATGGCAGCTCGGTGGGGCCGTGCGTTATCATCCATCAGGAGGAAGGTGGGACCCACTGCACACCTGAAAAGGCGTACATGCTGGCGCAAAATGACGTCCCGATAAACCTGACCTGTTTCAGTTCCTCTGTCAAAGACATGCAGGGGTGTACGTGCACCAATCATAATCCCACCCCACAGCATCAAACCACGACCACCATACAGGTCCCTTTCAGGTATCTGGTTCCTGGTTCGCCCCAGATGAAAACCCGGCGAGAATCACTGTTCAGACTATACCTGGATTCGTCTGTTAACATAATCTGGAACCACTGTTCCGATGACCATGTACTGTGTTCTCGACACCAGGCCTTACGAGCTCTCTTGTGACCAGGGGTCAGTGGAATGCACCTTGCAGGTCTCCGGGCGAATAAAGCATGTATGTTCAGTCGTCTGTAGACTGTGTGTCGGGAGACAACTGTTCCAGTGGCTGCGGTAAGGTCCCGAGCAAGGCTACCTGCAGTACTCCGTGGCCGTCTGCGGGCACTGATGGTGAGATATCGGTCTCCTTGTGGTGTTGTACACTGTGGACGTCCCGTACTGTAGCGCCTGGACACGTTTCCTGTCTGCTGGAATCGTTGCCATAATCCTGAGATCACACTTTGTGTCACACGGAGGGCTCTTGCTACGAACTGCTGTGTCTGACCAGCCTCCAGTCGCCCTAGTATTCTACTCCTCATAACGTCATCAATATGTGTTCTTTGAGCCATTTTCGACACACAGTCACCATTAGCACGTCTGAAAACGTCTGCACACTTACTCGCTGCACCGTACTCTGAACTGCACAAACACACCTCTGCGTATGGGGACTGCTGCCAGCGCCACCGTGCGACGACCGCAAGTCAAATGCACCGCATGGTCATACCGCGAGGTGATTTAAACCCACAAACCGCCAACCAGAACGTTGTTTCACCATGTATCAGCATTATCCTCAATTTATGAGCATGAGTTTAGAATCGAGATCTGAAGTTGGACAACTCGCAAAAGATGCTCACAGCGGCAGATAAAGCCTCGTGTTTACTAGACCCAATGAAGCGTATAACTGGAAGTGTATGGCGGTGGATCTGTCATGTTTTCGGGAGTGTTTTTCGTACCATGATTTTACCCACTTACCAAAGTTACCGTCAACATGAATGAGGATTTTTATTACAACATTCGTGGTGACCATGCCCCATTTCTTCTACATCTCGATATAAAGTATAATCTGCACATTATCGTCTCCCAAAATAGCAACAGCCGTTTTCACAGAGTTGTGCATATACTGTCGTGATTTGATGAGCACTCAGGCACGGTTTAGGATCTCCACTGGCCGACTCGACCACACTGATTTCGTCTCGTGGAACTTCGAGTGCATACACCAAAGCTAAGTACTGAGAGTCTAACGTGGCTGGTTCGTCTACTGAATCCCACAGAAAATTTTGCCTGTCGTGAGGCACGTTGTTGTTCACAGTTCTCTATTAACGTTGGTTGTCGTGAGACAAGTTGTTGTTAACAGTTCTCTATTAACGACAGTTACCATATTGAAGGCAGTTTTGCTAGAAATGCATTCACTTCGTATAGAGCTCGTAGCAATTACTGCAATTTGGAGGAGTCAAACAGTTTTAATTACCACAGAAAAAAACCCAACTGCGACCATGAGACATGATGGTATCAGTATTTACATGTATATTCACCCGTTCGATACAACACATTTTTCTCATCTATGGAGGAGACCATGTAAAAGTCCGCATTTTAGCTGATCAGGAAACGTTACACCTCGAAAATCACCTTGCCGTTATTTTCGAAATGCCTGCCAACCCCTGGTTTCTTCGTCCGTTGCCCAGTCAGCAACAGAATATGTGGGAAAGGGCGAGGTTGCAGAATTTGAAAGGCCAACGAAGCAGCATGTATGACTGCGTCCGCTGCAGTATGAACTGTGGCGTTGTTGTGGAGCAAAGACATCCCATAGCAGCGGCAGCTCGGCAACCCGTACAGTATTTTTACCAGTCTGCTACATTGTGGTGGCCTACAGCGCTTTGACTTACAAGTGTAGTAATAGTAACTAAATTTGATACGTTGTTGAAACCAGTTACAATGACCTCGAAGGGGCCGACTGTTTACGGTCGTTGTTGCCGATAGTCGCATTAACCGGGTTTTTGCTTTATTTTATGATAAAAATTTCGTATCTGTAAATTTCAGGCTGCCATAGAGTTAACATTTCAAAAAGTCACAGAAATAACGTTCACCTATAGTACTGATAATACAGTATTTGTGGAGAGGGAATGAAGAGGAAGTTTTCTTATCTTTGTGCAGTACACACAGCAATAAAACGCCATCAAAATGTAAAAACTTTAATAAGTGAGGATTATTCCATAATCTCTATCACGGTCTTGGATAACGAACGAGAGCATAAACGAACGAGGTGCATAAAACTTTATGTTAGTGCTGTATGGTATAATAGTCACGCATGCCACAACTTCGTTCCAGTTACTGTATTACAAAAATTAAACAACAGTAAGAAAGTGATAATACAGGATTCTACACATGAATCACGCGAAAGCCTACACTTTCTCCTATGTATCTCTTTAAAATATTGTAGAAATGCGATGTACTGCTGTAAAATTTAGTAGAAATACGTTCTACTGCGCCTAGCACACTGAAAATATCAACACACATAACCACAAAACATCAATAACGAATACACTGTTATTCCATTTCTGTATTTTGAAAAAATAACACGTATGGGAATTTAATTTTCTTGTTTTCTCCAATCACAGCAAATATAGTGTTGTTTCGTTCTTTAAACTCGTTCTTTAAACAGTTGCTTTAACTTTAAAATGCAACACAGAAACGTGTACTACAGTATACTGTCCTACTTAAGGTAACCAGTTATCTTTGTTTGCTTTTTGCATTTATGATGTGCGCAAGCATTTCCATTTGGTGATACATTCGTATTATTGCCTTATTGGAAACCATCAATCTATAGAAAACAAGTCTGAAAATAAGCATCACATTGTTGATAGTAATCCCTAAATACGTAACAAACAAAAACTAACGTTGTACGTTATAGCCGATATACGTCTCCGAAAACATAATGAAAACTATGTCGTTTGATACGATAAGTCGCAATAAGCGATGTCGTGCTAAGCGATTTTTTTAAAATATTGGGTTTACATAGGATTTAGATGGGACCGTTAAGGGTTCACCGTTACAGCCAGTACGTCAGAAAACGCGATGTCGCTATAAACTGTATCTGCTGTATTAATTTTGTGTATATAAATGGAACTGTTTGGATAAACTCTACTGTGCGATTCCAAAAACGTTTCAAGTGGCTCTAAGCACTATGGGACTTAACATCTGAGGTCATCAGTCACCTAGAACTTAGAACTACTTAAACCTAACAAACCTAAGGACATCACACACATCCATGCCCGAGGCAGAGTTCGAACCTCCGATTCCACTTGTCGGCTTTGCGCAATGACATCATATATGTGGCAAGGAAGTTACATAGAGGTAAACTCTGAAACATGGAGGTAAAAGAGAAGAGAGATGGCATTGCGTCACAAACTTGAGGCCGATGTCCGCCATCTTAACTAGCCCAAAACATTAGGTTCACCGCAGTCATACCCCCATAGTTCATCGCGTTGACACTTCTCATGACCACTTTGTGTAGCATTACTACAGCAAATACGCATTCAAGAATACAAAAAGCGTTCGGAAGTGCCTTTCTAAACCTCTGTTATTCATGTAAGCTCTATAATTTTTAGTATTTAAAACAATTGTTGCGCGGACACGACAGAAATAATGAATAAGAAGCACTCGTAAACAGTAATCTGCTTATCGTTTTGGGCTACTTCAAATGGCATCCACTTAGGCTTCAAAACAACAAATAGTGTTAAGTCTGTAGGGTGCCACCTCTCTTCTTTTTTTACCTCTTGCGGATGATATTAGCAAACAAAGAATTGCAGTATACGACAAAATTACACAATTCATGCAATTACAAATTTACTTGGCGACGAATTATATAGAAACGAATTGAATATGTATAGATATCTAAAATAAATTATTGTCGTAATTTATGTGAGTAAGAAAGCACAGAGAACCTTGAAATTCGATTTGTGGTGAAGTTGTAATATTATAAAATACTGCTAATTTATAATAATAATTATTGATCCTACCGGTACTACTGCGAGAAAGAGTGTCGAGCAGGGTGAAACTAAAATGTAAGACAACAAGGGGAAAATGAAAGAATTAACAACATATATGAAATAGCAGCATGAAATGCGGAAAAAGCGTGACAGAAATACTAAAAAAATTCAGTACACAAATATCGAAAATTCACAAAAGGGACAAATACTAGAATCGATAACTAGAGCTGATTTGTTTATAATTTTGGACATGTTTGCAGTAAGTGTGTGAATCTGGATTTTGTAAAATTTCTAGAGTTGTTGCTGATCTCTGAACTAATGCGAAAAAGAAACAAATGTCGTAAGTACCAAGTTTTTTTCTTTTTCACAGTAGTGAAGGGAGTAATAAATACCAACAGTAGAAATGCTATAACACTTTAGTACACGTACTTCTTGTAAAAACGGTCTACACAGCGAACTGGAAAACTGCTGGAATCGATGGCTGGAATTAACTTCTAAAGCTCAGTTCTACTTACCGATTTCAATATTTGTTACTTTCTCGCAGTGATTAAGAGAACGATTACAAATACAGAAATTCTATTTCATTTCAGTGCACATATCTGCCGGGAAAACGATCTAATGAATGAATCTTGTAACCGTTGTAATCTTTAACTGGAACTGACCTACACAGCTTAACTCTAGTTACAGATTCCAATAGTTATTATTTTTTTAACTTTCTTTATCGGTGTACTGGCTTTTCTTTTAGGATTTCTATGTCGATTCCTCCACATTTCATGCTATTATTTCGTATATGTTATTACTTATTTCCTCTCTCGGTTGCTGTGTTACATTTCAGTTTCTCCCCGCCCAAAACCCCCACTTTCCCGCTGTAGTCCAGTTAGATTCAGTAGCTGTTATTAAAAATTGAGGCTGTTTCACAACATAACATCACCGTATGCTGTACAGTAATGGATTTAATGGTTCTCTGCTGTTTTCTACTCGCACAAACTAATATATTAATTTATTTCGCCGGCCGAAGTGGCTGTGCGGTTCTAGGCGATACAGTCTGGAACCGCGCGACCGCTACGGTCGCAGGTTCGAATCCTGCCTCGGGCATGGATATGTGTGATGTCCTTAGGTTAGTTAGGTTTAAGTAGTTCTAAGTTCTAGGGGACTGATGACCACAGCAGTTAAGTCCCATAGTGCTCAGAGCCATTTGAACCATAATTTATTTCAGACATGTATATTTCTCTTTTTCTGTTGTTATTTGCTTTCGTTACCTTCAATTATTTTCGATACAGTTCGTGTCTAAGTAATGAATTATGTGAACTGTGATTGTAATTTTATCGTATGCTTCATTCGTTTGTTTACTGATATGATCAGCTGCTTTCAAAGATTGCCGCTATGTAGCGTCTTTGGTCTGGGTATGACGTTATTGCTCAAAGGTGACGGGTGGAATCGGACACTGAAATTGACCCAAGCGCTTAAATATTTTTGATTTTGTAATTAATCATTTAACATTGCAAGGACTAAAATAATATGAACAAAATTTTGGGAACAGAGGTAATTGAACCCTAGTGAATGAATTGTAGTCATTGCACTAGACCAATCAACCACGGCGTCTTTGCAACAATAGCTTTTCAAAAGGCTCTCATACTCAACTCTTGCACAATACGCCACACGCAACTTCAAAGAAAAATACGGTTCTGATGCTGTGAGCAACGTAGTAACTCGTAGTGCCAGAAAGGATGACGTTACGTCACATCGGAGCAAGCACACCCGAAAGCATAGTTCCGTTCCTCCTCTGAGATGGTGGTATCACGGGCGACCATCATTTCAGTATTCGACACTGGTTTCTAGTTATTGCGGAAAGAGAGCCACTAAATAGATTTTCGTCCGATTTATTTGCAGATCAGCACGCATTCTAGGAGAATTTGCGTGATTTTAGTGCGATTTCCGGTTCACATTCGAAGAGAAATGGTGCAATTTTAATGCTCTATGTACGGTTAGCGCGTTAGCGCTTTATTAATGGCCGCCAATGCCCCTTGGACAGCTTCCCGCGACGCTTCGTCTTAAGTGCCTCCCGCGACCTCGTCAGTAGGTTTCGACAGAATGCTCCTGCGACGATTAGGCCCTTACGAACATAATCTCTTTGGACCACACAATGTCAATCCCAATAAAACACACTGCGTCACCTCGGCCGCTGATGGTTGCGTCTTCGCTTTTCTTGGCGGCGTTGAATCAACAGGTATCCAGTGCTTGCTTTGTTCCTTTGTCTGGGGGTCCTAGCGATACGCCCAGTACTAGTCCATGGTGATTAGGTGGTCAAAAAAGACATCTAGACTGGCGTGACATCGTTGCAACATTTCCGTCGCTGCCTCATTCCGGATGGCTTTTGTAATTCGGCATGAGCATACATGGAAGCCAGCGGATGGTGACCTTTGTCTTGCTCAAAAATTCTTCGTCATTTAGACTTACGTGAGCACATTGGAAGCTACTGCGACAACCAACTGCTGTGTCATACGTTGCGAATCATACAGAAAACAAAGAAAATAAAATCATGGCCGGTAGCAGGAAATGTTATTTTATAAGAAACAAAACAATTGTTTTTACTGCTGCAGGCTTTCGCCAACAACATCTAAGGAGAACACAAAAATAAGAATTATTGCTTGAGTTTCATTCGTTGTTTAGCATCAACACTAAATGGTTCAAATGGCTCTAAGCACTATGGGACTTAACATCTGAGGTCATCAGTCCCCTAGACTTAGAACTACTTAAACCTAACTAACCTAAGGACATCACACACATCCATGCCCGAGGCAGGATTCGAACCTGCGACCGTAGCAGCCGTGTGTTTCCGGACTGAAGCGCCTAGCATCAACACTGCTTCTTCAATCTGAAACCTTTGGTAATGCGGCAGTACATAGTCCTCGTTAAATATTTTTAAAATTGATCAGCTCTAACTTGTGTTTCGTCTGACGTTTAAGGCTAGTTCGCACTGCTTAAATTGGAAATCGATCGAGCATAAGAGAAAAATTCAGCCTACACACGAAGAAAAAATTATTTATGGAAGGGAGACGCTCCACAACTGCGGCGAGGGCATTAAACCAGTTTTCTGTTACGCAAGCCGACACGACAAAAAATTAGCCGCACCAGTGCTCACGCACAGACGAATCGTTAAACCTTTACCGATATCAAAGCGATCGAGTCACGTGCTCAACCGCGCGCGCACTGCCTCTGCCTGAGCATGAGGCACTAGCTATCAGTGAGGCATTTATCTTTCAAGCGGACGTTGTACGTAAACATGGCTGAAGGTAGGAAGGAACGTGGCAGAGTGGCAAAAAGGAGCAATCGTGTCTGACATCGCCCTTGGCCATACGCTGTATGGGGTTGCTGGATTTGTTGATGTTTCGCGGCATACCGGTCAACGTGTCTACAAGCAGTGGGGTCACACGTGTGACCACGACACAAGACGTCAGAGTTGTGGTCGGAAAGAAATCCCGACTAAGAGGGACCGGAGACGCCTTTCACGCCTTGTGAATCAAAGTCGCTTCCAGACCCTACAGAAATTGCCCTACCAGTTACCGAGAGAACGTGGCGACGGGAACTGCACGCAGTGAATATTTGTAGACGGTCACCTCGCAAGAAGCCATAGCTCACAAACGCACATAAAGGCGACAACAACAATGTTCACCAGGCTGGAAGAATACGCGACCGATTTTCCTAACACTCCCCCATCCTCTTATATTCCGAATGGCCTGCAAAATCACCTGACTTGAATCCCTTAGGAAATTTGTTGGACGAGTTGGAACCGCATGTAAAGCGTTGACTTCAGCATCCTCGCAATGTGGTGGAACTGCAGAATCAGACCTGGATTTCAAGTAACTGCACAACTACGTGCACTTAACTCCTAACCGGTGATGAGGTGGTCATCAAGTCGAGAAACGGAATTAAATGGTATTAAATGATGTTTCTAATGATTTCTGTAGGCGTGACTAATTTTTTGTGCTGTGAGCTTACATCGAGTTTTACCACTTAGTTACTTCAGCTTGTGTCGTCCTGTCGTATAACATGTGAATTTAACGTATTTCTCGCAGTCATATCTACACCGTACTACATGTAGCGGTCTGATGCCGCAGCGGGCGGCCTCTCAGTTGAGAACCTTCTCAGCCCACTAGTTGCCGCGACGAGTCTGCAAGAGCCACAGCGGTCTCTCACTGTCTGTGTTTTCTGTCCCGAGATGCTACGGAAACAATGCAGGCGACGCTCCGAAAGCAGCGATCAGGTTTATTTTAATGTCGACTGGTTATACCTCGTTCGCCTCTTTCCTCCCTTTTTAATTTTTTATAAGTTACCTTAAAATAATCCTAAGAGGACATTAGGCTTTCAGACGTGAATATACTTCAATTTTTAGCGGTATCTCTTCATCGACTCGGCCGTGATCTGCGGTACGTGGTAGAAGCTTTCAGTTGCAAAAACTCCAAAAATGCTCCTCTCTCTCTTCAGGCCTCGAGGCCGACAACTGTCATTGATTATCAAATGGTTCAAATGGCTCTGAGCACTATGCGACTTAACTTCTCAGGTCATCAGTCCCCTAGAACTTAGAACTACTTAAACATAACTAACCTAAGGACATCACCCACATCCATGCCCGAGGCAGGATTCGAACCTGCGATCGTTGCGGTCGCGCGGTTCCAGACTGTAGCGCCTAGAACAGCTCGGCCAGTCCGGACGGCCATTGATTATCCCCTATAAAAGTGCTCGGAAGAAATTCATGTAACAAGTAATATTGATATAAAAATTAAACGCAGTATACCGATGTTGCAGGATAGAGCGCACTGGAAGTAGACAACGGCGAATGACGACAGTAAGAAAGACGGACTTTATCTATATTGAATTGTGCTGTGATGAGTCAACGTTCCATGACAAACGCTGGATAAGGGACAAAGATGGAACCCTTGTATCAGCATATATATGGCGCTCTATCCATAAAGAGGATCTTTATTTTTTCGATGAGTCTACTCGTAATGCATGTCACATTTCAAAAGTGTACAGGTGAAATAAACATGATAACGAAATCCATAGAAAAGGAATTATAGAAGTATAAGTCTAACGGTAATGTTTGATACCTTGTTTGGGGTTTGATTCAGGAGGAAAAACAAGGAAATTGGTGAATTACAGTCGGCCTTCAGAAAATTCTCTTAATCACTTCGTGAAAGAAGGAAAACGAGATAACTTTCTACACTGCTCGTCTGTTCCGACATTTGAAACTTTTTGACCAAGCGCATTCGATATGAAAACTGTCATCCAACTGCTCTACCATCTGTTTCACGACCTGGCATTCTACGAACACCAACTACATCTGAACTAGAAACAACTCCATCGAAGACAATAAAAGAGAGGGAATGGAGAAACTTTTCTATGAAAAGACGTCGTGTTCAATCTATGACTGTTTTGAGTAGTTTAGTCATAGATAGAAAACATTAGAGGAATGTTATACCGACACACAACGTGGACTTCGAACGAAATAATGCCATGCAGCAGGTACGATAGCGTTGTTATTGCGGTGTTTTTCATTATATGTGTAAAGAGCCAAATTTCAAAACATATACTAGCCGTATATCTATCTTTTTACTACTGATAACCATTAATGGTAATTGTAAATAAAGAATAACACATAATTGACAAGTCAGTAAGTAAAAACTTTTTAAGTGCAATACTGTTACATTCACTTTTCTATTTATGTCAGATTATTGCTAAATGTAGAAATATGAATTGTTTTGATAGGAGACGCTTTGGTTTGTAAAGCTTTAGGCGAAACATGAGCAATATAATATGCACCAAGTGGTCATTTTCGAAGACGGAGTGATTTATTCGATAACCAATCGCTAGGTTGTGGTTAAGCCCTCCGCAAAGTCGTTTCTTTCAACGAGTGCTAGTTCACTGAAAATACTGACGAGAGATTTTTTGAAGTTAGGAAAGCAGTCCTCAAGCTGTGAATACAGATCACAAATCGTACACCTATAGCTCAGTCGGAAAGTGCGTTTCCTACGAATCGACTATCTCCTGGTTGCAGTCCCAGTTCGTCACATATTTCTAACCACTCTGGGAGCTTCACACTCAGCTGCAGCGTGAAATTATCTTTCGGGATGTGAAACTTCGGAGCCATACAGTGCAGAAGGAAGAAAATAAACAGACGTTCCAGCGCTTCATCAGTAAAATAGTGTCGGACTTTGATACATGTATTGCAACTGAAAAAGCTACAAGCATTTCGTCGCTTAACCCGAAGCAGTATTCTACGGAATTCATTTTCAATCAGCTACCACAATGATTAAAAAATCTTAGCAGTAATTCTCGCACATTCAAGTCAAAACTCAAGAATTTCCTCGTGGATCACTTTTATCATGTCTGGGAGTTCCAGGGGGAAAAAGTTAAGCTAATTCCTATGTTACAGTGTTGATTGTGATAATATCTACTCGCAGCTTTTCATGTGCGTGGTATTTGACTGCATTTTATTTCATCTACGTTTATTTCATGTACTGAATCGTTCCATGATCATGGAGCTTTGCTCTGCGTTTTTTGAACAGAGATAGCTAAACAATATCCAGTCCAGAACTAATAGAAAACGGAAATGTTTTCGCTTTCCTGTAACGAGCACATGATGTTAAAACCGCAGTAAATGTCGTCACTAATTGATTGTTCGTTTGTTGTGTTGCAGGTAAGATACGATGATTGCAACGGAGATCCGCTGCTCAGGGCTTGAAACCGCACTGCTGGCCGGTCGAAACGCGGCACGGAGACGGCTCCAAAGGTCGTTACATGTACATCGTGTGCGCAGTTGAAAATAAGAGAAAAAAAATAAGGTAACGCTTAATAATGCCCACATGTCCGTCCTAATACAGGTAATATCTATCTCGAAACCGAAGTGTAAGAAGAATTTCAGACTCTCGGGCGATCATGGGAGAAACCTTTTTTATTGACGTTTATTTATTTATTTTATAAATAAACGATAGTAAAAAAGGTTTCTCCCAGGATCGCCGGAGAGTCTGAAATTCTTCTTACACTTCGGTTTCGAGATCGATATTACCTGTATTATTTATTTTATAATCATAGAGGGAGACCAAGAGATGAATACACTAAGCAGTTTCAGAAGGATGTAGGTTGCAGTAAGTACTGGGAGATGAAGAAGCTTGCACAGGATAGGGTAGCATGGAGAGCTGCATCAAACCAGTCTCAGGACTGAAGACAACAACAACAACAACATTTACTTTATTGACGTGTGAGGTGTTGTGTATATCAGGCTGCCTGCCACGTTCACTATTACGCAGATGGTACATATAATGATTTAACTTTTTGTTGAAGGATATCGTAGTAGTTAATCGCGGAAACTGAGGACAAATACAGTTACTTTAAATTAATCAGCGAAAGGGAGTATACAATAATACAAAATCAGTAGTTCTTAAAAGTGGTATTACGGCATAATCTTCTGTTTGCATGGTGGCGTCTGTGTTTTAGAGATTAAGCAGTACGAAGCTCTTAGAAGTTTAAAACCAAGGTGAAACATGCTCCCGAAGCAATTTAAGCTTTCCGTTGGAGGAAGAAGCACTTTTTTACTGAAACCAAAGTCGGTGAATGAGCTGCAAGGCTGGGGGAGGAAACTGGCCATTTTGCGAAAAGGAACCATTCTGGAATTCGGCGTAAGCGATTTAGGGAATTCAGGGAAAATCTATGTTTGGATGGGCGGACCTAGATTTGATTCGTCGTTCTCTCAAATACCCCACAAAATGTTCGCCCCGCCAAGCAATTTCGCTCGGTCCGTTCGTATTTATTATGATAATTAATAATAATAATATTAATAATAATGATAATAATAATACTAAATACGAAGTGGAACTCACATAAAACTGAAAACAACTTTGATGAATTTAAGCAAGCCAGAAAGAATGCCTCGAAAACTATTCGCAACACCAAGAGACAATATGAAAAACAACAACTGGAGTCAATCGAAGAGAATTTCAAGAAATGCAACACGGCAGCTTGGTACAAAACATTCAACCAGAAACTCCGAGGATACCAGTCCCCTTGCCTAAACCTTATGAGAAATAATAAGACTCTCGCCACCAACAATACAGAAAACTGTGAAATCCTGGCTGAATATTTTGAGACACTCCTAAACTGCCAAACACCCATCCAGACTCTCAGTTTTACGCAACCAGAAACATTACCAACACACTCAACTCCTCCGACACGAGAGGAAATCACAAACATAATCAAAAATCTCAAAAACAGGAAAGCATGTGGAGAAGACACAATTACAGCAGAAATGCTCAAGCTTGGGGGAAAAACATCAGTAGAAGCACTACACAAAGAACTTGAACAAGTATGGGAAACCAAGAAAATCCCAAGTCACTGGAAAACTGCCCTAATTCACCCTTTGTTTAAAAAAGGTGACAAAATGGATGTTAACAACTATCGTGGAATATCGCTTCTCCCAGTCCCATACAAAATTCTATCAAAAGCCCTGCTCAATCGTGTATCACCAATTATAGACGGAAAACTTGGAGAATATCAAGCTGGCTTCAGACCAGGAAGATCCTGCGCCGAGCAAATTTTTAACCTCAAAACAACAATGAACTATTTATCTACAAGGAGCAAGAAATATTTCATAACATTCATTGATTCAAAAAAGCTTATGACTCAATCGATAGGGACACACTCATCAAAACACTTCGAGAATATGAAATAGATGAAACAACAATCACCATAATCAAAGAAACATTAACAAATACAACATCAAAAGTAAAATTCCAAGGAGAAATTTCACGGCATTTCGAGGTCAAAACCGGCGTCAGACAAGGAGATGCGCTGTCCCCGGTACTCTTCAACTGTGTTCTGGATAAAGTCATAGCAGAATGGAGAAAACTCACGCAAAAACATGGAGTTGAGAAAGTCCAAATTGGAGGGAAGTGCTGCAAAGCCATTGAAACCAACTGTTTTGCCTTCGCTGACGATCTCGCCTGTTTAGCTTATACACAAAAAGACACAATAAAACAAATAGAATTACTTAAAGAAACTGCTGAAAAAGCAGGCTTGCAAATTTCATTTGAAAAGACAGAAATCATTACAAATATCAAAAATCCACCAAAGAAAATAACTACGAAATACGAGAAAATACAGGTATCTAAACATTTTAAATATCTTGGTGAACTAATTCAGCCTGTGGCAAAAGGTCATCCAGCCTGCAGGGCTAGAATACAAAAACTAGAGACAGCAACTCACTACTGCAGACAAATGTATTCAAAAAAATGTATATCCAAAAACATTAAACTCAGACACTACCAGACTGTCATTAGACCGCAGATACTATATGCATCAGAAACACTGGCAAATTTTACATACGCAGAACAGATAGAAAATCGTGAAAGAAGAATTGTGAGGACAATTCTTGGACACAGGAAAATAACAGATGATCAAGGCAAGCCTGTATACAGACTAAAAAGCAACAAAGAAGTGTACACGAAGTGCAGCAAAATTACAGACGAAATTAGAAAAAGAAGATGCTCCTTTTATGCTCACATCATGAGGATGAACCCGAATAGGCTTACAAAACAAATATTTTCGTACATCGCAAATCTAAAAAATAAAAATTTATGGTTTATCAACACAGAAAGAGATCTAAAAGAAATGGACATAGATCAGGAAACAATATTTAACAGAAACCTTTTTAGAAAAAAACTGAATTCATTCACGGGTTTTGGTGTGAAAATTAAGAAGACTTGTGGAACTAAATGGTCTGAAGAGAGAAAAGCCGCCTTCAGCGGAAGAATGAAAGAAGTGTGGATTGAGAGAAAGAAGGCTTCCCAGAAGCGCAAGAAATAACTGTTTTCACGGTCTTTAACGGCCAAATTTGTATAATAATAATAATAATAATAATAATAATAATAATAATAATAATACTAAATACGAACGGACCTAGCGAAGTAACGTATTGGGGCGAATACGGATCGTATTTGAGAGGACAACGGATCAACTCCTCGCGTCCACCTGTCCACATTTAGGTTTCTCGTGATTTCCCTAAAATGTTTACGCCGAATGTTAGGATGGTTGCTTTGAGTGGCATGGGCAATTTCCTTTCTCAGTCCGAGTCTGTGCTCGGTCTCTAATGACCTAGTTGTTACGGGACGTCAAACCCTAGTCCTGCTTTTATTTTAAATACGAACAGAGCTTTGAAATAAAGTGTGGTAGGACGTGTGTTAAAATAGCTTTTCCTTCCGACGATGCAACAGCGTAGTCTATAAGTGAAATTCTTATCACAAACTTTTTTGATCTACTGGAAACCTTTCTGTATGCTACCAATAAATTGTCATATTAGTGTTTTTTTTTCATAGGATCACGTACAAATTCCAGTTTCTCATATTCGTTTCATATTCCTTTCAGTATTTTTCAATCATTTTGCTTCCTTCCTTTTTACTCTCCTCAGTCCATTTTTAACCTTTCTTTTCCTTCCTGCCTTGGAATCCTTCCATTTGTAATACTTTTATTCCAAAATTCTTTCTATCTGTTATTTCTTCTTCTTTTATGTTGTTTCTTTGCTAATCATTCTTGAACACTTGAAACTAGCTCTTAGTTCACCTTTTTTGAGGAAGTTCTTTGAGCATCTCTTTATTGAATATCTAGTCATACAGTCTGTATAAATGACCAAGGAACATCAGTCTCCTGTTTCCCATTAAAACATTACTTCTTAATCTTTAGAAATCTGTCGTTTTTTGTGAACTAGGTATTTTACTAATAATGTATTCAATGTTTATAGTTTATCTAACTTACAATTCGACGTTATGGATTCATTGGCATAGAGGCATTCATGTTTCCTAACTGTGTCACGGTGTTTTATTTTAAGGTTCTTAGATATGCATTTTTTTTGTTGCGATACCATACGGTATTTCCATTTTGGTGATTCTTCCCTTGTTTTCTTGGATTATTTTTGTTGTTATATACTGGTTTGATGCAGCTCTCCATGCTGGTCTATTCTGTACAAGCCTTTCCTTTTTTTGTAGCTATGAGAACCTACATCCATTTGAACATTCTTAATGAATTCATCTCTTGAAATCCTTCTACAACATTTACCACCCGTTCCATTACGAAATTGATTTCCTTATGCCTCAAGGTGTACCCTATCAATCGATCCCTTCTTTTAGTTAATTTGTGACAGTTTCTTTCCGTATTTCGATTTAGTACCTACTCGTCGGTCGTTCGATCTACACATCTAATCTTCCACGTTCTTCAGAAGCCCCACATTTCAAAATGTTTTGTTTGCCTGGACTGCTTGTCACCCACGTTTCACTATAATACTAGACTACACGCCAGTGAAATTCCTTCACAAAAGAATTCTTAATAGGTACTTAAATTTATATTCGATGTTAACAAATGTCTCTTCTTCATAAGAAAGCGTTTTCGGCGCTGCCAGTCTAAATTTTACATCCCCTCCAGTTCGGCCATTGTCAGTTATTTTGCTTCACAAATAGAAAAACTCATTTACTACTTTTAATGTCTCAGTTCCTAATGTAATTTTCTCAGCATCGTCTGAGTTACTTCTGCTGCATTCCATTACCCAATTTTCACTTTTGTTGGCGGTCATCTTATAATCTCTTCGCAAGACACTATCCATTCCGTTCAGTTACTCTTCCAAGTACTTATCCATCCGACAGAATTACAATGTTATCGGCAAATCACAAATTTTCTTTTTGCTCTCCATGAACTTTAATTCCTTCTCTAACTTTTTCTGTGCTTTCCTTTACTAGTTGCTCAGCGTACAGATTGAATAACACTAAGCGCAGTTTGGTTTCTGTAAAGGTAGTAACGCTCTTTGCATTTTAGCACTGTTGCCTTCAGAAATTCAAAGAGTATGTTCCAATCAGCATCGTCAAAAGCTCTCTAAATCAACAAATGCTGTAAACATAGGTTTCCCTTTTCTTAATATATCTTTTAAGCTATGTCGAAGGTCCAGTTTTGCCTCGCGTGTTCCTACCTTTCTGCGGAACCCTAAGCGATCTTTCCCGATCTCGCTTTCTACCAGTTTTTTTGTTTTTCATTCTCCTGTATATAACTCGATTTAGTATTTTCAAGCATGACTTGTTACACCGATCGTTCGCTAAATTTTCCTCTGTCTGCACCTGACCTTCGAAATAGAAGTTATTGTATTCTTCTTGGAGTTTTAAGGTCTTATACTGTACGTATCTTGAGCGCTAATTGGAATAGTATTATCATGGTTGTCCCCCAAGGATCTTAATAATTCTGAAGGAATGTCATCTACCCAAGTGCCTTATTCCTTCTTAGGTCTTTCAGTGCTCTGTCAGTTTCTGATCGCTGTAACATATCTATCACGTCATCACTTCCTCCTCTCTTTCTATAGTATTGTCTTCAGATTTGTTTCCAATGTATATTGTAGATATTTCATATGTTCGTCCCTCCTTCAGCCTTCTTTCATTATTTCTCTCAAATATTTGATTAGCTAAATCATCAGAAAACGACAGATAATTTATCTGAATGCGTCTGTCGTCTATCTTCAACATTGTAATCGAGATATTGGGTTCCGTCACTTTTTGATTCCAAAATTTTAGGATTTTTTCAACAACGCAGTTGAAAGGGAACTGAGATAAACTATTGGCTTGAGCAAATTATGGATTTTAAATTGAATACCTGTTCAAAGTAAGATCTCTTTCTAAACCTACTTCGGTCCTCACTCAAATGACTGTCAAATGTTGATTTCATTTGTTATTTTGTTAATAATATTTCTTTACTTTGGTATATTTTCTGTATTTTTCTTTTGATGCGCGATCTCGAATATTTACATGTTTTTGGCCATGAGCTACACCAAAGGACCTGTAACACTTATTGTTCTTGTGGTGACCCCAATTACGGTGAAGCACATACATGAGTCACGTAGCAGCCAGTGTATTTGATATTCAAGCCCGCCGGTGTGGCTTCGCGATCCCTTGTTCGGTTCCGCTTGGGTCTGCCGTTCCTAAGGGTAGAGGTCAAACGGCGAATCGCATAATTGATGAGCCGCTTCGGTTCTGCAGCCACGACAGATGGCATACGCTAACAATCCGCTGGCTCGAAGGTTTATTAGAGGAAATCATCAGAGTTGCGAGCTGGGAAGAGATGTTCTGGCGAACCGTAAGATTCATAAAAATCGAATAATCTAACGAGAGAAATGCGGGCTACTGGTAGCTATGCGAGAAATAAGTTGCAAAATAGAAAGAAAGTAGTGTTTGTAGATTAGCCTCGTGCAAAGTACTGTTAATCGCGTTATGTAAATATGTTCTGGTAAAATTTCGTAGGGTTTGTGGCGTAGCCTCCTGCAAAATACTATTTATCACCTTACGTAAATATGTTTTGGTAAAATTTCACAATCGTCAGTAAGTTGAACACGGAAAATACTTAAAACGATTCATAGCGCGAATACAGTGATGTATCATCTATTTAGGTACATTGTGAACTATTAAACGTAAATCCTTTTACCTTTCATTTATTCAACACTAATGTTTATCATTTTCATGCAATTTATTGATCGATGTTGACTAGTTCATATTGCCTGTGTATTCTTTATCCCTTTAAGTGAACATCGCTAAAGAAGTAATGTTACTCGCGTAGATTGGCTCTTTTGTTTGGTATTCTGTTTCCATTATTCTCCAAAGCGTCAGCTGTGGTATTTACCAGTCTTGCCTGTACGCTGGTCTATTGATGGCCATGTTGGCTATCGATAGTGTGTATCCCTTTTTCGTCTTTTGACTGAAAATCAAAATGACGATATTTTATCATACTGAGAACGTAAAAGGATCGATCTACGTTTTGCTTTAGAAAAATCTTTCAATCGTCTAGATCGCTTAAATTAGTCTCTATCGCTGCCAACCCTTTTCGACAGTTTCAATCGTCACCTTCTGGTCATTTTTTGTTATATAATGTGTTCCATTGTGAGTTAGTACTTCATGCCAGAATGACAACATCTTTGTTGTAAAACGTGTTCTATTGTACCTCATCCTATGTTGTCATTATGGCACGAAGTATTAATCCACAATGGAACACGTTTTATAACAATAATGTTCTGAAGACCAGAAGACGACAGTTACAACTGTCGAAACGGGTTGTCAACAATGAAGACTAATTTGTGCCACTGAAAGTTTCTTTTACCAAGAAAATAAAAAAAATCTTCCAACTTCAAAGACAGCGCCTAGGTCGTGTGTAATTTCACTTAGGTGACAGAGGGTGGGGGGTCTGGACCCCCTTTGTCTATGTCCTCGGGTCTGCGCTGAGCTGAGAGCTGAGGTGTACCGTTGTCGCGGGCTGCGCGTGGAGGTGTGCGGCGAGTCATGCGGATCGCAGGAGAAAGCTGAGCAGCGTCACAGCTAAAAATAAAAACACAACACATCACACTACACACTCACTGTTGAACTCTGCCCCACAGTCTGCGTCTCACAGCGTTCGGCCCAGGGCGCCTTCCGGATGTCAGTGGCTTCTTAATTTTGTTGTGGACACAGCTTAAGAACCGAGGCATGAAATCAGATTAGCACCGTTAAGGAAGAAAAAAAAAAAAAAAATCAGAGGGCCTTGTCAGCTGACAAGTTTGCAGAAGTCTTTATTTGAATAATATGTTGTCGTTGTGGTCTTCACCGCGAAAACTGGTTTGGTACAGCTCTCCACACTGTACCTCTACAATTTTTCTGAAAACAACACCTCTGATTTTCTTCCCCACCCTTGTCTTATCCAATCTTGTGCTCCTTCTTTAATGACCTTGTTGTCGACCGGACGATAAACACTTCCTTCCTTTAACATGCTGGTAATGTTAACGTGCCAGGTTACCAAGAAATAAAAGTTTCAACCAGAAACGATAGTTTATTTATTAAGAATGATGCTGCACATATTTTTGTACTTCTTTAGCACGTCTACTACTTCTGACAAGTTCAATAAATGCAAACAAATAAACAGTAAAATTTTATAATTAAAAATTGAGGCAATTTAACTGAAGATAGGAAACTGTTATGAACACTAAATGCAAACCAATGAGCAATACAATTTTAGAATTATAAATTGGGACAATTTAACTGAATATGCCAAACTATTAAGCTTTTCCTCACTCCGGTGGTTCTATTTAAACACAGATTAACAAGCATAGTATTAACTAAAACAGAGAGAGAAACATTTCCATTAGCAGATATTCCATACCAGTGTATTAACATGAATAGAAATTTATTCATTTATCATCTCGGAGCAGGCAATGAACTGGTATTAAGGAACACTATAAAGAAATGGCTGACGACAAAAAACCTATAAATAAATTTAACAAACAATGCCCAGCTAGCTTCAGCTAACAGTGATATATTTAATCCTGCGTACTCAAGCCAGCCCACACAATACTCCGCTATTACATAATTGGAGTCGAACCCAAAAACGGGAATATTTGTAACATAGAGAGACAGATATCCTCAGTACTGCACACAGGTTACATTTTTAAAACCCTATCAAAGTGTATACATATGATATGAAGCAGAGCGCCCACATGGCTTCAGTTAAAACAGGAAGATGGAATTTTAATATTTTGAAGAATCAGCCTCAGTTGCGTAAATTTTCTGGTCTTTACCAGGTTTCGGCTGAATTAATCTAGCCTTCTTCAGAAGCATAAAATTACTATAACATGCCAGAGTAAGGCACAGTCAACATTAAAATTATAACTTATAGTACCGTGGTACCATGTCCACTTAAAACTACTTAATTCGACATGGTACCATGGTACTATAAGTTATAATTTTAATGTTGACTGTGCCTTACTCTGGCATGTTATAGTAATTTTATGCTTCTGAAGAAGGCTAGATTAATTTAGTCGAAATCTGGTAAAGACCACAAAATTTGCGCAACTGAGGCTGATTCTTCAAAATATTAGTCTATCATAGTTTCTGACGGGGCTGCAATATGCTAAAAATTCTAAAATGGAATTTGCCTTTATGCTGAGTAGACATTACAGGTATCCTCATAATATTCATGATTTAACCAGAGAACGCAAAGACAACAGACGGAAATAAGCATGAAGCAAAACAAAATTTACTATGTAACGATCGGTAACCGCCTATTAACAACATTGAGGATAACTGAAGCATAAAACACACAGTATAAGAAAACCACGGCATTGCGGATAACAGCAAGGAGCTCCTCGTACAGTCTACACAGTAACGTGCTCACCGTGGAAGTCCTTATGGCTCAGCCATTCCGTTTTGGTTGCAACTGCCGTAGATACCAAAGAGCAAACGTAATATCAAGGCTTTCTTCCACCAGATTCAGCGTCGTGTTTTTAAGGCGTGTAAATTGGCAGATTGGCGGTGCAGACTTTCCCTCAGTGTTGTTCAGTTCCGGCAGTTGCTTGTAACGTCCGTGCCCCACATAAGCGCCAGCCGCTGCCGTTGTCTGGCCATCCTCCTGTTATCGGTCTGCATCAACTCAGGCCGAACTGACTCGGGGCGACTTTGAGTCGAACATTGAGACCGTGTTCGTGACCCTTGGCGGGACACTAACCAGGCTGCTTCTTAGCTACAGGCAAAGACGCTAAATCGTGCTTTCGATTGTGTGTCGAAAGCGCGCGCGGCTGACCTACAGTGGTGGCCGCATACGCTTATGTGCTAGACGCCACCTTGGTGGCGGCAGTTTGTCCATATGTACTGTTAAGCGCCATAGCAGACTCACACTGACCTGACTCTGTAAAGGAATAGACAGCGATATGAATGAAAACCGCTGATTGTTTAGCATGACTGACGGGTTGGCATTTATGTGTGAAGAAACTGATAAAACATTATAATTAATATGTGTACTTCATCAGTGCGTAGTGCAGAAAGACAGTGATTGATATCGAGTGAACCATGTGCCGCGCTTTTATTCGTTGATTAACAACAGTACGACAATGTTCGCGTGCACAATGGACGGATATCGTTGGATCACTGGTGAAAGAATGCGTGCGCACGATATCAGGTTTGAATAATTCGAAAACCGTGCTTTGATATGAATAAGCCTTCAATTGTGTTGTATCACTCATTGAAATGAAACTGTTTCGCGAATGACACTGATAAGGATATAGTGGGGCCAAACTGCTGAGGTCATCGGTCCTCGACTTACACACTACTTAAACTAACCTAAGCTAAGAACAACAAGAACACGCACACGCACACACCCATGCCCGAGGGAGGACTCGAACCCTCGAACTTCCGGCGGGAGGGGCCGCGCAATCCGTGACATAACACTTTAAACCGCACGGCCACACCATCAAGCTCTCGATGACAGCTGTGACATTACAGGAGATCTATCATTACTTGCATCACATGTATAGTGGATCTGAAGGCATTATTTTCACTGCAGAATCGTCGAATGCATGCTTAGCAAGTGATCGTCACCCCACGATCTCAGAATCCTGCATCGAGGTGGGGTGCAACCGAGACGAAGATTGGTTAAACTGATTGCCAAAAAAGATTGGACTGTCATTTATACAATTCCGTATCGCTTTCTCCTTAAAATAAAATGTTGTTTCAGATGGAATACTGTAATTTGACGATCTACGACATATTGTCACTGCAACAGTACCAACATAATGTTTGTTCCAGACTGCGTCCTACAATTTTTCTGTTCATTTTTATAATAGTAGTTGCAAATGCTCCCATTCATTCAACGTATTTGCCACGTGTTCCCACGTAACATGAAGCGCCGACACGTCGGTCCGGAACGTTACAGCAGAGAGGGCTGAGAGACGACGTCACCCAATTGTACGCTGAGCGACAGGAGCGGATCCTATACGAAGTGCCGCTCCGCCTAGCCCCGGTCGCACTAGAAGACAGCCGTCATCCAAACGCTTTAGCCATGACTTATGAACTTTTGTTTTGTTTGCACTGAAATTGTACATACCAAGGGACATCGATTATTTGCATGTCGGCAATTGCTTGCGACACCTCTTTGTGAAAACGCAAAGTTTTGTCAATTTAACTTACTGCATTACACTCCATTAATAACTTTTTCTTGAATTGTTGTCTAGCTATGCGAGAAAACAGCTTCCTAGGCACCCTATATTAGACGGGTGAACAGGATACGACACCACGTTTTTTAGATTGTGATAATATAAATTAATACCATTCTGAAATTAACAAATTTGCAAGTCGCCATTTCACGGCACGTGCGAACATATCGTAAATGTGCCTTGTTCTGACAGGTTGAGAGCCGCAGCCCTCTCTGTTGTACACGTGATGGGGGCTGACTTGTTCACAATATTACGCGACTTGCACGGTTTAGGCGCGTCTGTGTATATCGACTGGCGCAATATAATTCTGGGTGCGCGCATCCTTATTATTAAATAACATTCTTAATAAGGTAAAATTTATTCTCTTGCGCCTGAATCTAACAAGTGGGATAAATCGGTGTTAACTAACACACTTCATGCAGTGTAGCACACGAAGATTTGATGACCACTTGATTACACGGTCATCTACACTATTTAAATTGAGGTAGACCATCCCTTTGTGTCATAGGCCGCCACTGCTTCTTCAGGCCACTACACAGGATAAATGGAAAGACTCCTTAGAAAAAGTGGTCCTCCCGCAATGGATACATTCGTTAGACAGATATTTGAGGATTTCTCTTCATTCTAGGTGTTTTACCAGATAGATCTGATGAAAGAAACACAGAAGATCCAAGGAAAAGTAGCGCGCTTCGTTACAGGTACATTTAGTGCATGACGGAGTGATCTACAGTAAAAAAAAAGTGATCACATGTTCTAGAAGTCAGGTAACATATTGCTTCTTCCTACGTATACCTCGCGAAGGACCATTAAGTTAAGTTACAAAGATTCGAGCTCGCATGGAGGATTAGCAGAAAATGCTTCTACCTGCGCTCCCTTCATGGTTGGAAGAGGAGAGGGGGGAAATTGACAGCGGTCCACTAACCACCACATCACGAGGTGGCTTGCGGAGTCATGTGATATAGTTATCACCAGCGGCCGAAACTTTGCAAGGATGCCTTTTTAAAGATGGTTAATCTAACTCCAATTTGAAAGTGAATCTGTGCGATTTACATTTTCATGACCGAAACGACGCAGTTTTAAGTTGCTTTTTCCGCCTCTTTAAAATGAATGCCTAACTGCCTAAATAAATGCTTTTTGTTGCCTGTTTCATTATTAATTATTCCCTTATTATTAAAAACAACGAGTGTAGCCGTAAACGGGAGTCAGAGTTTTCATTACCACGTTTGTTTGCTTGGCTTCCTATCCGATCATACGTCCTTCAAAAGCAGCAGTTAGTGCCGTAACTAAAACATAATTTCATTACAGTTCTAAATTTCTCTTTGTTTCAGTTACCATTGCGACGTTGTTATGCAAGGTAGCTAGTAACATGCCGAAATTCAGTGCTACTATAGCAGTAAATTACAAAGTTATATTAATTCTCTCGGACACTATGCATTTTATACTGACGGTAAAAAACTTAAGTGCAAAATATATGAGCAGCCAGTGAACTACGAAAAGAAATATTTCATTTCTCAACACATCAGTAATACCAAAGATACAAATGCACACTCCCAGGATACTGGGAAAGAGATTTCTTCGCTTCCAACAGCAGTTGCAACATCAAGTCGAAAATCGCAGTTGGCATAAAGCTTTTATCGATATAGGAATCCTTTTGTGAAAACTACAGTACACACATTAAGAGAATTTTTGGAGAAGGATACGAACGAATCCGTGTCCAGTGAGTCACGTTCGCTAAAATGTTATTTAAATGAATGTTCGATGAAGTAATGCAAATCGTAAACAATTGACGTAAAAAATAGAGATCTGGATTTCAGTAGACGAGTCAACTGATACAACTTGTCGTTTTATTGGCAATCTCGCTCTTGGACCATTAGATCCATCAGAAGCTGAAACAATAAAATTCTCCTTACAGAAGTGACTGGAAAAATTTAACATTCCAACTATCATGCAGTTACCTACCAAATTATTACAGTTACTATGGCCTGAAGAAACCCTATACAATAATGTATGGCTTTTCATCTCAGACGCTCCATCACACTTGAAAAAGGTTAGCACAACTTTAAAAGTGCTGTTTCCAAATAGGCTTTAAGTGACCTGCGTAGCACATGGCTTTCACAGACTGTCAGAAGATGATGTCCACAAACAGAATTCCAGTATGAAGAAGATCTTTGTGAAATCCCCATCAGCGAATCACAAGGAGATGGGGCACATAGATTTGTGCAGCAGTTTACAAGTTTTCGAATTTCCCGAATATACTTACGCTATTTTCTCTGGAGAGCGAACGACCTTGCCGCCGTGGAACACCGGTTCCCGTCAGACGACCACAGTTAAGCGCTCTCGGTCTTGGCTAGCACTAGGATGGGTAACCATCCGGGCCTGCCGAGCGCTGTCGGCAAGAGGGCTGCACGCAGCCTTTGTTAGACCAATCGAGGAGCTGCTTGACTCACAAGTAGCGACTCCGATTACGAACCTAAATTCGGATAGCTGATCGTTATTTACACTTATTCATTGTAAGTTGCTGTTTTTCTTTTCCTCCACGTTAATTTTGTATTGTGTCTAATATTTTCCAAACTGTAACGAAATATGTCAACACCTTAAGGGGCTCCGGAAAGGCTCAAAATCATGAAAAGTTCAATTTTTACTTTTTTGCGTTTTCTGAATCTGCAGACTATTACCTTTTAATAGATATATAATTTATTCAATTCCGAAGACTACAACCATTTTTAAATTTTTTTTGAAATGTGTTCTACATGGGCGTGACCCACTGTGGCGCTGTTAAACTGCTGTCAAATGGTGTTATTATTAGCCAATTATTAATAATTATTAATAATAATAATAATAATTAATAATAATAATTAATAATAATAATAATAATAATAATAATAACTGAACTGTTGAAAAAGTGTATTCACGGAAAAACTCAAAACCCCAATGAAAGTGTAAATAGTGTTATATGGTCGAGAATCCCCAAGACTGTATTTGTTGGAATAGAAACACTTCACTTTGGTGTGTATGATGCTGTTGCGACTTTCAATGATGGCAACATTGTAAGGTGCAAGGTATTTAGAAATATGGGAATGAAGATAGGTTCTAACATGGTACGAGCGATGCTTGCTTTAGACAAGGAACGCCTTCGGGCTGCAGACAGGGCTGTAAAGAGTCTAGAAATACAAGCAAGAGTAAACAGGAGGAGGAACAAGAGGAAGCTGGAGGAGGAGTTTGCAGAGGATGAAGATAATCCATCCTATGGACCTGCAATGCACTAAAAAGTTAATCCAATCTTTGTCGCTCGATTCCCAAAACTTTTATTTTCTCATTCTAATTACATGTTTTCTAAGGATCTTCCAAACATATTTGTTTCAATCTTTCAGTAAATGTTACACAGTACCTTCTGCATAATTTAACACAGCCTTTTTCCAAAAAACTGTATATTTTTGAATATATAAATAAAAAATTGCAAAAAAAGTTGTGAATTTTCATTACAATTGAAAAAAAATCATCTTTAATAACTGAAATAAAATTTTGTAAAATCCCTGTGTTAAGTTGTAGCCCATATTCCAATAAATAATCTGTAAAAAGTTCAACTTCCTACCTCAAATACTTTGTGAGGAAAGATGTAATTTATAAGCGTTATTTTAACATTGCAAGTATAGGGCGTTCCGGAGCCCCTTCAGTGCAATTATGTTAGTGATTCATATATTAAGCTTATTGGTCCATTACTGTATATTGTACCAAAATTTTCTGTCGCAATAATAATCCTATGTATAAAGTAGGCCTAGAGCTACTACATCGCGTCATCTACAAATGTACAACCAAGACCTAGGGCTGGTTTCAACCTGGACCTTCTGTAGTTGATCCATCTTTAGCGATATATAAAGCATATAGGTCTTTCACCTATGTTATACTATAAACTGTTATCTACATTTTCTAAGGACAAAATATCTACTGTATAACCTAGACCTTATACATTTGGTCACAACTAGTGATACAAAGTTCATTGCTCCATCTCCGTAAGTTGTACCATCTACTATAATATATAATCACAATACACACTTTCTACTACTGACGCACGTAGCTTATGGTCTTTCAGTGTATGTTATACTATACAGGGGATTCTATATGCCCTTAGTACAGTGATCTAATGTATTACCTAGACCTAGAGCTACGTTCACAAATCTGACCTTCTACACTTGTTCAGATTGAATTATAAAAAGGTTATGGCCCTTCCACCCTATATTACCTCATATACTATTATCTAAATTGTACGCTGAAGAGACAAAGAAACTGGTGCACCTGCCTAATACGGTGTAGGTGCCCCGTGAGCACGCAGAAATACCGCAACATGACGTGCCATGGACTCGACTGATGTCTGAAGTAGTGCTGGAGGGAACTGACACCATGAATCCTGCAGGGCTGTCCATAAACCCGTAAGAGTACGAGGGGGGTAGAGATCTCTTCTGAACAGCACGTTGCAAGGCATCCCAGATATGCTCAGTAATGTTCATGTCGGGAGAGTTCGGTAGCCAGTGGAAGTGTTTGAACTTAGAGTGTACCTGGAACCATTCTGTGAGCAATTCTGGACGTATGAAGTGTCGCATTGTATTGCTGGAATTGCCCAAGTCCGTCTGAATGCACAATGGAGCCTCCACCAGCTTGAAAAGTCAGCCGCTGACATGCAGGGTCAGTGGATTCATGAGGTCGTCTCCATAACCGTACACGCCCATCCCCTCGATACAATATGAAAGGAGACCACTGTCGGTGTTGGGGGGGACGGGCCCAGGCGAGGCGTAAAGCTTTGTGTCGTGCAGTCATCAAGGGTACACGAGGGCCTTCGACTCCGAAAGCCCATATCGATGATGTTTCGTTGAATGGTTCGCACGCAGACACTTGTTGATGGCCCAGCGTTAAATCTGCAGCAATTTGCGGAAGGGTTGCACTTCTGTCTCGTTGAATGAATCTCTTCAGTCGACGTTGGTCCCGTTCTTGGAGGATCTTTTTCCGGCCGCAGCGACGTCGGAGATTTGATGTTTTACCGGAATCCTGATATTCACGGTAGACACGTGGAATAGTCGTACGGGAAAATCTCCACTTCATCGCTAACTCGGAGATGGTGTGTCCCATCGCACGTGCGTCGACTTTTAACACCACGTTCAAACTTACTTAAATCGTGATAAGCTACTATTGCAGCAGCAGTAACCGATCTAACAACTGCGCCAGATAGTTGAAGCTGCGCGAGCTGTATGTAATCTTTAGAGACCGGATTATATTCGTTTGCATGTTGCCTATACATTTGCATATTTGGCTCCTTTTTCGCCGGTTATTCCATATTCTAACGAAAAACTAGTGACGATGCATATTTTCACTCTATTTACAATATTTTAAAAATTTAGACGGACGGTCTCTAGCTCTATCTAGTTTTGATGTCTCACACATTTACCGCGACCTAGAACTGCGTGCAATCCCTAATCGAGAGGCCACTGCCTAGCGAAATCATTACAGAAGAGGAACAGCAACAGGCAGATAGAGTCAATGCTCCTGCACCTGCGCCCTCGGTTAATTCCCTCCGCTGTCACAGTGTACGTGTCGGCAACAATGTTCATGTCTGTGGAGTTTGATGGCCAGCGCAAGTGTTTAAACTCAGAAGAGTGTTCCTGGAGACACTCTGCAGCAATTCCGGCCGTGTGGGGTGTCGCATTGTTCTGCTGGAAACGCCCAAGTCCGTTGGATGACACAATGGACATGAATAGAGGCAGGTGATTAGACAGGATGCTTACGTACGTGTTACCTGTCAGAGTCGTATTTAGGCGTACCAGGGGTCCAATATCACTCCAAGCGTACATGCCCCACATCATTGCAGAGCATCTACGAGCTTGAACAGTCCCCTGCCGGCATGCAAGATTCGTGAGGCTGTATCCATACCCGTATTCGTCCATCCGCTCGATAAAATTTGAAACGAGACTCGTCCGACCAGGCAACATGTTACCAGTCAACAGTCCAATGTCGTTGTTGACGGGGCCAGGCGAGGCGTAAAGCTTTGTGTCGTGCAGTCATCAAGGGTACACGAGTGGGCATTCGACTTGAAAAGCCCATATCGATGATGTTTCGGTGAATGGTTTGCACGCTGACTGTTGTTGATGGCCCAGCAGTGAAATCTGCA
Source organism: Schistocerca cancellata (assembly GCF_023864275.1). NCBI lineage: Eukaryota > Metazoa > Arthropoda > Insecta > Orthoptera > Acrididae > Schistocerca > Schistocerca cancellata. The sequence continues at coordinate 302,037,843 of NC_064626.1, read as the reverse complement.
GCAATTTGCGGAAGGGTTGCACTTCTGTCACGTTGAACGATTCTCTTCAGCCGTCGTTGGTCCCGTTCTTACAGGATCTTTTTCCGGCCGCAGCGATGTCGGAGATTTGATGCTTTACCGGATTCCTGATATTCACGGTACACTCGTGAAATGGTCTTATGGGAAAATCCCCACTTCATTACTACCTCGGAGATACTGTGTCCCATCGGTCGTGCGCCAACTATAACACCACGTTCAAACTCACTTAAATCTTTATAACCTGCCATTGTAGCAGCAGTAACCGATATAACAACTGCGCCAGACACTGGTCTTATGTAGGCGTTGCCGACCGCAGCGCAGTATTCTGCCTGTTTACATATCTCTGTATTTGAATAATCATGGCCTACACCAGTTTCTTTGGCGCTTCAGTGTAAATGTTCTAATATTTAAACAGGACTTAGAGATATTTCCTCAACCCGGATATTTTGGAACTATCACATCCAGCAATACACTAAGCTTATTGGTTGTTTTTTGTCGTGTATTGCACCATGATTTGTTATCTACTGTTCCATGTGTAATGGATCTAAAGTATAACCTAGACTTAGTGTTACATTTTTAACCTAGACCTTCTGCAGCTGATCTCATCTAGTGATACACCAAGGTTTTTGGGTATCACTATATGTTTGCCATATGTTGTTATCTACATTTACTTGTATAAATAATCTAATGTCATACAGTGATTCACAAAGCTTTTTGGTCTATCGCCGTATGTTTGCTAAAAGTCGGCATTTACATTTATTTTGTATAAATGATCTGAATAATAATCTAGGGGCCTAGAGCTAAATTCTTAATGCACATCTTCTACAGCTGCTACAGTCTAGTGATAGAACTTATGGGCGTTTCACCGTATGTTATATCATATATTGTCTTCCATGTTTTTGTTGTATAAAAGGTTTAATTTATAAACTAGACTTAGGGCTACGTTCTCAACCTAGATTTTCTGCAGCTGATTACATCTACTGATACTAAAGCTTAATCGTCATATTTCTAGAGCTACGTTCTTAACTCAGACGTTCAACAGCTGTTCAAATTTAATGATACAAAACTTATTGCTTTATCGCCATCTGTTATACCAAATACTGTTACCCACATTATAAATGTTAGAATGTTAAACCAGGAATTAGAGATATGGTCTTTTGTTGTATGTTGTACCATGTACTGTCATGTACATTTCGTTGCTTAAATCTACTGTAGCCAATCAAATCTTGTGATACACAAAGCTAATGTGTCTTTCAACATTATTAGACAGCACAATGTCATGTACAGTTGCCTCGTATAATGATCCAAGTGATCTAATGTAACCACCGCTTATTGGTCTTACTGTATATTGTGCCATGTATTGTCATCTACACTTTCTTTGTATAAATGATCTGCTGTATAACATAGACCTAGGGCTACGTTTCCTTATCCAGACCTTCCACATCTAGTCACATCTAGGATATACAAAGGTCGTTGATCTTTCACCGTTGTAATACCATATCTGCTGTATGTTTGTTTTCGTTCTCTGAATATTGTATACATAAAATATTTGTTTTCGAAATGTAGTTGATGACTTTTATTTTCATGTAACCTACATTACGATGTTTTGATGTGGTTTATGGACTACCATTATTATTGTTCTGCTCCTTTGACAATATTATTCATCAAATTCCTTGTCGCTAAATGTTACCTGTACCCAAAATCTTTTATGTGATGAGTATTTTGTAACAGATTTTTGTATATATGCAAAAACGAACGAGGGGCTCATGTTATTACGTTAATTACATATTTTGCATTACTATAAGCAATTTTGTAACGGTTGTACTGCTGTTAGTGTCTATGTGTGTTGGTGTGGTGTGCTCCTGGTGGTGGCAAGTTGCAGGAAGTGACAAAGAGGCAGCATCCATCGTTGTTGGTCAATCATATGGTGACCTCAGCTGTATATGTGTCATCCAAGTAAACTTTTGTTTCTTGGAAACAGTGCTATTGAGTGCTGTATCCATCGTATTGAGCAATTGCGTGCTAACATCGGTTGTATGTGTGTCGTCCAACAAACAGTTGCTTCTTGGACGCAGTGCTATTGAGTGTTGGGTTCAAGATTACAGGCTATTGTATTTTTAACTTTAAGACGTTGAGGTGAGACTACAGTAACGGTTGACGTTCTTTTATTCACATTTTAAGGTTAGATTATTAGTGATGTTCATTATGTTTTGCAGATATGGTGCTTTTTGTCTCAGAGTAGACCAAATGGCTTGGAGACAATATATGCAGATAATAATAAGCAGTATTCATGCATGAATGTTTTTATTTCATTAACGTCATCAAGGTAGAGTTTTGTACCTTAGATAAGGAAATTTATTCACCTCAAGACATACCTATCTTATTATTAGCGAATTTTACTAGTTTTAAACAATTCTAGAGTGTTAATTTGTGCAGGTGCGTTCTGATACTTCAGTTAACGTTTCGACTTCATACTTGAGCGATGTTTGTTTCAGAATAACAGTAGAACTGCTAAGACTAATAAGACTAGATGTTCACTTATCGGGTTCGTTATGCAAGTGGTTGGACAACGTCGATCCTAAACCAACTATACGACGTTAAGTTTTTAATGTTCAGTGTAGGTAAAGGCTTCACAGCGATCAAAGGCAGCGATGTTGCTTCTTTACCATTACTGGATGATGAGGATTAATTTAACATGTCAAATTTACTGCATTGTTTCCTTTGACAAAGGTGCTGTGGTTATATGTTACATATATTTCATCTTCTCGTAAGTTATAGCCGACTTATTTGATACACTGAAGCGCCAAAGAAACAGATATAGACATGCGTGTTCAAATCCAGAGATGTGGAAACAGGCAGAATACGGCGCTGCGGTCGGCAACGCCTGTGTAAGACAACAGGAGTCTCGCGCAGTTGTAAGATCATTTACTGGTGCTACAATGACAGGTTATCAAGATTTAAGTGAGTTTGAACGTGGTGTTATAGTCGGCGCAAGACCGATGGGGCGCAGCATCACCGAGGTAGCATTGAAGTGGGGATTTCCTCATACGATTATTTCATGAGTGTACCGTGAATATCAGGAATCCGGTAAAACATCAGATCTCCGGCATCGTTGCGGCTGCAAAACGTTCGTGCAAGAACGGGACCAACGACGATTGAAGAGAATCGTTTAGTGTGACAAGTGCAACTCTTCTGCGAATTGCTGCAGATTTCAGCGCTGGGCCATCAACAAGTGTCATCGTGCGAACCATTCAACGAAACATCATCAGTATGGGCCTTCGGACCCGAAGGCCCACTCGTGTATATTTGACAATTACACGACACAAAGATTTACGTTTCGCCTGGGCCCGTTAACACGGACATTGGAATATTGGTGACTGGAAACATGTTGTTTGGTCGGACGATCCTCGTTTCAAATTGCATCGAGCGGATGGACTTTTACGGGTATGGAGACAACCTCATGAGTCCGTGGACCCAGCTTGTCGGCAGGGGACTGTTCAAGCTGGTGGAGGCTCTATAATGGAGTGAGGCGTGGCCAATTGGAGTGATACGGGACTCCTGATACGTCTAGATACGACTCTGACGCTTCATACGTACGTAAGCATTCTGTCTGGTCACCTGCATCCATTCATGTCCACTGTGCATTCCGACGAACGTGGGCAATTCCAGCCGGACAAAGTGACACCCCCACACGTTCGGAATTGCTACAGAGTGGCTCCAGGAACACTCCTGTGAGTTTAAACACTTCCGCTGGCCACGAAACTCTCCAGATATGAACATTATTGAGAATATCTCGGATGCATTGCAAGGTGCTGTTCAGAAGAGATCTCCACCCCCTCGTAGTCTTTTGGATTTATTGTCAGCCCTGCAGGATTTATGGTGTCGGTTCACTCCAGCACTACTTCAGACATTAGTTGAGTCCATGGCAAGTCGTGTTGCGTCACTTCTGCGTGCTCGCTGGCCCCGTACATGATATTAGGCATATATACCAGTTGCTTTGACTCTTCATTGTACTTGTTACATTTGATAATGGTACTTAGCTTCACCGAAACTAGTCATGTAAACTTTCTGTAGTTTACTGTGACTACGGCTTGACTACTATACTGAAGTCAAATAAATCTGAAAAAACTGACAATGGTCAGGAGAGTAGTGTGCTGACAGCATGCCCTTCCACATCCGTATCCAATGACGCCTATCGGCTGAGATAACACAGCAGTCGGTCGGTGTTGTTGGATCTCCCGAGATCTGTTCGGACGGGGTTTAGTTTATTATCTCTGGAGGATGAAGCATCTTCAGTTGTAGCAGCAAAGAAACTTCTCGAATATTTGGAAGTAAGAAATTACTTGACTTTCAATGCGGCCGAGTTCGCGTTCCTGCCACAAGCCATGAGCTAGGTCAGAGAACACTCTGGATGCCGCAGTGGGAAGTTTGGAGAGTGTGCCAGGGAAATGGAATTCTTCACTTAGAAAAAATTTCGTTCTTGACAAACTAAGAAACATCTCAAAAATTGTAAAACGTGACACTTCTGTTGCTACAGAAACGGACCCTACAAATAGTTCATTGTTTTGCTTTTTATCCAGTTACCACTACAGATGTTGAAAGATCATTTTTCCAGATGAATAATGTATTTACCGATAGCAAATTCAACATGACACCAGAAAATTTTAATTAGCATGTGGTTTTCAGGTGCAACCAATAAGTCAAAAAGGCATTACCATTTTTCTGTCAAATACAGTTAACATTTTGTTTAAAATTTTACACTTACGTTAATAATATAATACAACAGATGTTGAGATAAATGTGGTGACTGTGTGATTGTCTGAATAGTAAAACCTAGTAAACAGGCGTAATCTAAAGTTTTCTGTTTCCTTTTATTGCCTATTTTAGTTTGTTGATTATCTCTTTTTCCCTGCCTGTTTTAATGAGTTCTAACGTCTAAATTTCTAGTATCTGATTATCACTTTATTTCATACTTTTACAGGCACAGTCATGAATATTTCAAACTCAAATACGGAGTAGGTCGACAACGGATCGCTGAATCCGTATTCAGAAATCGTATACAATTAATTGTAATCATTTTTTATAATTCCATATACAAGATTCTCTTGCTAACTCTAACCCTGATAAATCGAATTTTTCAATAAATTTAATTGTCCTGTCTTTTCAGAGGGACTTGATATATCGAAAAAAGTTCCTGTCTATTTTGTTACACTCCATATATCAAAGTGACTGCTATGACATGGCGCCGTTTTGTAAATAGAATCTGTCGTTGATTATGGTGGTAACTGTTCGATGTTCAACTCGTCCAAGCATTCCTTTGTTTCATCAACAATACCTGTCGTGCTACAGTACATAAAACGGTTGCGAAAGTGGCTTCAGAAAAGTACACATGTTTGCCTCTTTCAAGGCCGCCTCTTTCTTTTATAAGAAAATTTGACACTTGATGATTTCGTGCATTTTAACGATTATGTGGAAGAAAAGGCAGAGCGATTCTAAATGTGACTTCAGAATGGGCAAGGTCATTATTGGAGACGTTGTGCATGCCCTACCAGCCAAAAAAGTTTCGAGACAGCATTAATAAAAACTAGAGAAGAGTTAAGGTGATGTTTTTGTTGTACCGAACGAGGTAACACTTGTCGGTACAGTGGTAGGATCTTTGCTTTACTCCTGGAGGTGGCCGAGATAATACTACAACATGCAAAATATCAGATCACTTTATTATAATTTGAAAAAGACGAAATATTTAATTTTGTTACAGTCTATGATCGCAGGAATGTCATGAGTATTCATTTCTATCACTGAGCGTAGACGTATCACTTGATACAGAAAACGTCGCTTCCCACAGAGCAAAACTGATTAGACGTTTATGCAGAGCTCTGTCTAATACAACTGTCACACTGCTGGCCCAATAGAGAGACAATGCTGACGTCTTCGGCGATGATTGCTGACTGGGCTGAGCGGCTCTGCGGTCAGACGTTAAGTACGCGAGCTGATGCAGCGGCGTATGGAGACTCTTCTGGCCGTGTCTACGCCATCGTCTCTCATTCGTCGTCGTTTACTTGTGGTTCCGTCGCCTTGCCTTGGCATCTCGACACCACAGTTGTAGTGCTTCAGGCGTTCTATATGATACTTGGGTACAGAACGTTCATAAAGCCACATCAACCTGTCAGAAGAGTCCTTCTCTGGGATGTCGTTCAACTCGCTCGTCACATTGGCTTAAATGTCAGTTAAGTCGTCAGAGTGTTGACTCTTCATGTGAATCTTCGTTCTTTGTCGTCTCGTGGTAGTTTCGTATTGATAACGCCAAGTCCCGTCACCCTTGATGATCTTTTCCAGAAAAGAGTTGTCCTCGTGATGCATTTCAATCATATTGCGGCAGGTGACCGCGCGTCGTTATTTTTGTTAGAAAGTCAAGGAGTGCGCGAGAAAATTCAAATGGCTCTAAGCACTATGGGATTTAACATCTGAGGTCATCAGTCCTCTAGATTTAGAACTACTTAAACCTAACTAACCTAAGGACGTCACACACATCGGTGCCCGAGGCAGGATTCGAACCTGCGACCGTAGCAGCCGCGTGGTTCCGGACTGAAGCGCCTAGAACCGCTCGGCTGTAGCGGCCGGCAGTGCGGGACAACTTTTGCACAGCCTATGCTCTTCTTCAGGACATTCTGAGAAATTGTTTGAACATTTTGTTTATGGATGTTGCTCTATTCCGATTTTTGACACAACAGCGTTGGCACACTCCGGTTGAATCCAGTACTTAACATTGGCTGCTCACAACTGGCTGGTCAAACGCACATCTGCTGTTTACAGTCCACCGTAGTTACTGCGGTGCGAGTTGGATCAGAGGGTTAGCCGTCCTTTGTAAAAAAAAAAAAAAAAACTGAGTCAATGGATCGATGATACACTAGAAGCAGGCATCATGGGACGTCCGCCATGAACAAATAGAACGAACAACAAAGAAAAAAAAGAATGGCTAGTGTTGCTGTCACTGGATGACGGGGTCCCGGGTTCGACTCTCGTACGGATGGGGGATTTTCTCTGCCCGGGGACTGGGTGTTTATGTTGTTCTCCTCATTTCATCGTCATCATCATCATCATCATTTGTGACAGTGGCTAGATTGGATGGTGTAAACAGTGGACTGTGTAAAAATTGGAACTTTGTACGGGCGCTGATGACCACGCAGTTGAGCGCCCCGCAAAGCAAACATCGTCATCACTGAAGCCAAAACAGATCATTCAGTACTTTTTTAATTTTCTTTAATACCAGGTGCCCTCATTTCTACTCGTTCTTTTTTCCACCTTGAACAATCAAACTTTCGTTGAATCGAATCAATTGTTCAAACTCTTCTTGAGGTCCCTCGAAATCTGAATTACCTGGAGTCGACAGTATCTGTTGTGCGGCATTCCAGCCACATGTGTCCGTTTTGGTGCCATGGTATCACGAACTTCATTGTAGTGATAACGGAGCTATTACACCTTACGTTATTTCTTTAACATTTTATTCGCCTGTATGTCTTTCATCTTACTTGATACGCCTCGGTTTGTAGCTCATTTAACAAAAACCTCGCTCGCTCGTTGCGTCATACCCACTGCTAGCAGCGCTGGGTGTATCTGCATAAAGGAGGAGAAATCTCCTAGCAGTTGCACATAAAGTAGCGACACCATTGTCCACGCAGCGTGGAGAACGGCTACCGCTTCCGCGTCGTTTACAATATATGACCTACTCCTCAGACAACGCGGAGAGACACAAGAGACGGAATCGGGACCGTTACAACAGTGTGTCCCTTCACTGCCGCAGGGTGCTCGCCGTATGGCAGCGGCGGTGGCGCGTGAGCATAAAAGCCGTCCTAAATACGCAAGTGCTGTGCCCGAGCCGGAGCGCCGTTCAGGAAATCGGGGCACCGGGGATGCTGACGTCACAGCTAGCCTGTGGCAGCTCCGACGGAACATCGGCGTGGGCAGCAACCCGCAGGCAGCTAACTCTGCGGCAGCGAGACTTCACCCTGCATGCAGAGTGCGCATTGCGCTACGTCGTTTAAAGGAGGTGGCAGAGTATTGGACGTCCCACTGACAGCCTCGAGTTACTGATGGTGCACGAGTTGTGGAGGACACGGAAGAAAACTGCCGCACGGAAGAAAACTTTTCGAACGACAACAATGTAGGGAAACGGAAAATCGAAATCTGGAAGATCGACAGGATTTAACTCCGCTCCTTCCGAATGCGAGTCCAATGTCTTAACAACGGTGCCTCGTTTCTAAGTTTCGTCTCTTGAATCCAGCAGGAATATCGCCAAGTTCCAGGTTGCTCAGATCTTTGTGGGCTTGGTGAGTTTTGCTTCCGGTGATGAGGATGCTGGAGACTTACTCCATTGCTCTCAGCTAGTCTGTGACCTGAAATTGTAAGCCTCTAATGATAGATGTAATGGGAGTCAAGTGCAGGACATCGTGAAGCTACCATTTCTGTATGATTCCATTTTTCCTCAGAAGCACTGGTTTCTTGCTTCAATTAGAAAAAAAGTATCTGCATCTACATACATACTCTGCAAGACACCATGTGGCGCATGGGGGGAGGTTGTGGTACCCCGGAGGGGTGGTGTACAGTGTACATTCCCCTTCCTGTTCCATTCGCAAATGGAGCGAGGGAAAAACGAATGGCTATATGCTTCTGTAAGAGTCCGAATTTCTGTTATCTTGTCTTCGCGGTCCGTACGGGTTTGTACATTGGTGGCTGTAGAATTGTCCAGCAGTCAGTCACTAAAATACTCAATAGTAGAAAGGAAATACGTTCTTCCCGCAAGACCACTGTAGCTGCCGTACGGGATGATAATCAATTTCCCCTATGGGAGCATAGAAGAGTATGCAGGGACTTGCGTAGCCTGTCCATGAGTGTTTCTTTCCATTAGTGTTATTAGTCACTCATATCTGTAATTCACGCAGAGTTAATGTAGTATGGGGAAAGCAAACACGCCCTAGGCACATTGTGTCCCCAGTGATTCATACGACGCGATGCCGGAGGCTCATGTAACTTTGTGACACGCCATGTAGTTGCCATTTGTGACGCTTTGGAGTACACAGAATGGGGAATCACCTTCTCGCTCTTCAGTTTTCAGACCTACGAACGAGGAAAGTGCATGACCACATTCAGACGACCTACCTACCCTCCGGCTTCTACCCTCCACCCCAGTACCTACATCCTGTTACACCCTCCAAATGTAATTTATCGCTTAATACAGCTCTACTGCACTTAGACATCGTACACATATTTAATATTTGTTCTTAACCCTCTTCATTTAACAGTAAGTATTAATTTTATACCATTAAAACATTATTTCTTATAGTCTACAATTATTCCAGCGCCTGCAAAGCGGAAAGTATTAGTCGTTGAAAACAAAAATGAGTAGGACCTTTTCATAGAAAATTCAACGTTATTCAATTTTTTACCGGGAAAAATTTTCGCTGGACATCGTGGTTTTCGATTTATTCAAGAAAAACGAGAAAAAATGACCTTTGAACACCCCACCCCCACTCCACAGGTGGGGATTTTTATTATGTTGTTCATGGTAGTCCAAAAATTTGTGACTATGTGTATTTTTCCTCTATTCGGCCTTTTTGGTCTTTGTTTATTGGGCTGTATCAACACAATCCGATTGTATAATCGGATACTACAGTCGAAACTTCGTAATGTCCGCTCCTTGCACTGATTTGTTGCTGTTGAAATTTTTCGTCCGTAATACGAGCTCTGTGTCGTCTATCGTTATTGTCTTGTGGAATAAAATCATGACCAATGTTTCAAAATAGTTATGCAACCACAGATTATTACACTGATCAGCCAGAACATTATGAACACCGACCTACTATTGATACAAACCCGTCCAGGCGATAGCAGCGTCACCTGGCGAGAAATGACTGCTAGTCAGACACACGCACAATGGATGTACACTACTGGGCATTAAAATTGCTACACCAAGAAGAAATGCAGTTGATAAACCGGTATTCATTGGAAAAATATATTATACTAGAACTGACATGTGATTACATTTTCACGCAATTTGGGTGCATGGATCCTGAGAAATCAGTACCCAGAACAACCACCTCTGGCCGTAATATCGGCCTTGATACGCCTGGGCATTGAGTCAAACATACCTTGGATGGCGTGTACAGGTAAAGCTGCCCATGCAGCTTCAACACAATACCACAGTTCATCAAGAGTAGTGACTGGCGTATTGTGGCGAGCCAGTTGCTCGGCCACCATTGACCAGACGTTTACAATTGGTGAGAGATCTGGAGAATGTGCTGGCCAGGGTAGCAGTCCAACATTTACTGTTTACAGAAAGGGCCGTATAGGACCTGCAACATGCGGTCTTGCATTATCCTGCTGAAATGTAGGGTTTCGCAGGGATCGAATGAACGGTAGAGCCACGGGTCGTAACACATCTGAAATGTAACATCCACTGTTCAAAGTGCCGTCAATGCGAACAAGAGGTGACCGAGACGTGTAACCAATGGCACCCCATACCATTGCGCTGGGTGATCCGCCAGTATGGCGATGACGAATACTCGCTTCCAATGTGCGTACACGGCGATGTCGCCAAACACGGATGCGACCATCATGATGCTGTAAACAGAACCTGGATTCATCTGAAAAAATGACGTTTTGCCTTTCGTGCACCCAGGTTCGTCGTTGTGTACACCATCGCAGGCGCTCCTGTCTATGATGCAGCGTCAAGGGTAACCGCAGCCATGGTCTCCGAGCTAATAGCCCATGCCGCTGTAAACGTCGTCGAACTGTTCGTGCATATGGTTGTTGTCTTGCAAACGTCCCCATCTGTTGACTCAGGGATCAAGACGTGGCTGCACGATCCGTTACAGCCTTGCGGATAAGATGCCTGTCATCTCGAATGCTAATGATATGAGGCCGTTGGGATCCAGCACGGCGTTCCGTATTACTCTCCTGAACCTACCGATTCCATATTCTGGTAACAGTCATTGGCTCACGACCAACGCGAGCAGCAATGTCGCGATACGATAAACCGCAATAGCGATAGGCTACAATCCGACCTTTATCAAAGTCGGAAACGTGATGGTACGCATTTCTTCTCCTTACACGAGGCATCACAACACCGTTTCACCAGGCAACGCCGGTCAACTGCTGTTTGTGTATGAGAAATCGATTGGAAATTTTCCTCATGCCAGCACGTTGTAGGTGTTGCCACTGGCGCCAGCCTTGTGTGAATGCTCTGAAAAGCTAATCATTTGCATAGCACAGTATCTTCTTCCTGCCGGTTAAATTTCGCGTCTGTAGCACGTCATCTTCGTGGTGTAGCTATTTTAATGGCCAGTAGTGTAGTATCAACGAGCGTGCGTCCATGTTTAGAATGCGGAAGGCGCGCGATCTATCTGCGTTTGACCGAGGGCAGTTTTTATGTCCAGGTGGATCGACAAAGCATTTCGGGTGTTCGAGGAGTTCAGTGGTAGTGTCTTCAAAGGTAGGCATGCGCAGACGACTACCCATGCATTTGACAATGTTAACACCACGACATCGACAACTACGACTGAAATTGGCACAAGACCATTGGCACTTGAGGTCGGCGCTTGGCAAAGCGATGCATGGTCTGATGAATCCCAATACCTTCTCCGTCGTCTTCCAGGGGATCAGCTCCTTGACTCCTACACTGCGGAAGGGGCTCCATTATGCTCTAGCATCCAAGGATCCAGTGCAGCTCATGCAAGAAGGCACCATGACGGTCAAGGAGTGTCGTATACTGGTTGCAGACCACATACACCCTTTCATGACTATTATGTTTCACAATGGCAGTGGCATTTTTCGAGAAGATAATGGGCCAACTCACAAGACCAGGAATGTGAGGGTTGTTCGACGAAGACAGTGGCGAGTTCCAATTGATGAACTGGTTCCGCAAGTCGCCAGATCTGAACCGGTTCGAACACATCTGGGATGCGATTGAACGCGGCGTCAGAGCTTATTGCCACCCTCCCCGTAAATTACGGTAATTAGGTGACTTGTGTATGCAGATGTGGTGCCAACTCCCTCCAGCGATGTACCAAGATCTGATTGCTTCCATGCCACGACGCGTCGCCACTTTTATCCGTGTCAAAGGTGGACATACCGGTTATTAGGTAGATGGTCATAATGTTCTGGCCGATCAGTGTAATTTATTTGTGGTGTCGGACACTAATCCAGCCTTTAATACATGGCAGCCGATCCCAGCTGTGGCATAATTAAGCCAGCTCAACTGAGACTGTTGTTCAGTGAACTTGTTTGCGTGTATGACTCCACACCTACTTTCGTTAACGGTCCTGTTAAGAGACGTTCATAATTACATGGGGCATGTTACGTAAATTCAATCTTTACTGCGCCTACTTAACGCTCTACCGAGCAACCAGTTGTCCTTAAATATATGTTTGTTGGTTTAAAAGGCACCAGTAGTTCGGGAGTGGTACTTATAAGAGATCGTTATACTCCACAATTACTCCAATAGTGACACAATATACGAAAATCATGCTCCTCGTCTATGAATAACCAGCTAAATTGTGTGTATGGATATAACCTTAATCGTGTAGACGGAGCGTTTCTACTGGATTTATAGCTAACTAAATTAACATGGTTACATTTACGTAGCATGAATTTACCGTGTTACAAAAGCAGAATTAATTTCTTGAAAAGAGTTCTACAATTCTTTGCTGAAAAGAACTGATTTTGTCGCGCTATCTTAGTTTTTCTTTATTATTTTATGATCTGCGAATAAACTTATTAGTACTACCCAAGGACTTAGAGGTGGTCATTTGCCTTCCTTCGTGCCCATAATTCTTTCATTCTCTTCCTGTGGGCTTCCCTTCTCTCTTCACACCATGTCGTTCCTGTCTTCTTCTTTAGTTTTCCTTGAGTTCAACTTGCCATTTATGAATTTTGAACCTGGAGGTTTTTGGTCGTCTTCTTGAGTAATTCCTGCCGATTTCAGATCAGTTTTGGTCTCTCCAACCAATTTATCGTGTCCATTTTGTCTCTGCAGCTGTTAAAAAAAGTTGTTTGTTTTTTAAGTCTGACTAGGTTCATTCTTTTAATGTATCCTACGTTTTATAATAGCACTGTAAATGTTAGTGTATTGTTTGATTTCCTCATTGCTTCTGAGTTGGTCTTATTAGGCTACAAGTTTTGGACTTATAATGTTTTTAACGATTATGCGTTCTTTTTTCTCAATGTTTTCATTGTCAGTTTTCTTGTTCATAATTAGTATTTCTGATCCATAGAGACATTCTGTTTAATTATTGTACTATAATGTCTTAGTTTTGTGTGCTTGGAGATACACTTTTTTTTGTTGATATTTTTGGTATGTTTAATTTTGTCATATTTTGACTCCATGAATTTTGATGCTTGTGTGTTGCACGACATGTACTATGTCTCTTCAAAAGATATCTGGCTATCGATTTTTCCTGCAGTTCCATTCAACAGTTTATAAACAACCCAGTCTCACAGTCTAATTAAAAATGATGTAAATTTTAATAACAAAATTTTTTTCTTGAACGTTTCTGTCTAGAGTAACAGACATAGAACTGTGTTGTTCACTTCATAGGACTTACGCTGCAGATAAGCACCGTCTATGTTGTCTGTTGCAATAGAGAGAAGTTAAAAACTTACCTTAATTTCCTTGATTTTCCTTGAACTTATCTTAATTTCCTTGATGTTGGCTCAGCCGGTAGTCCTGTAAAATAAACGGGGTATACTTCCTGCAAGAGGCTAAGGTCTTGTTTTATGAACATATTCCTTTCCCTTATAATGCCTTCATGAGACAATACTTTGGAATTTGTATCTGTTTCATGGTTGCAAGTGTTTTCAAATCTAGACCTTGTTCTTTTAATATTTGCAAAAATGTTTCGCAGTCATTTTAGTCATAGGCTTTTTTGAGATCAACAAATCTGCAGATTAAATTTTTGCTAGAAATTCTCTGATGTTTTAGGACTAGCTTTAGGTTCACGATTTGATCTGGATATGAACGACCTAGTCTGAATCCTGCCCGATATTCCCCAATTTTTGGTTCAGGTTGTATCTGTGCTCTGTCAAGAGTATGTATGTGACTGATATTAGTGAGATTCCTCTGAGTTATTTACGTCTGTTCCGCTTCCCTTCGTGTATAATGGGTGGTTTAACGCATTTTTCCAATCTTCTGGAATTTGTTCCGTTTGCCAAATGTCTTATATGATATTGGTGATTTCTTTTATGGTGTCAAATGAGCCTGCTGACTTGAGGATTTCTGCTATGACTCCTCCTTCCCCGATGCTTCCTTGTTTTTGAGTCCTTTATGGCGATTTCTTCATCATCTGGCCGTGGGTGGGAATCTGGGCAGTTTTTTGAAATGTCTGCTAAGTATCTTATAGTTTTCTTCATTGTTTGGAGCCAGTTGTCCATTTTCTTTCTTGAAACAGATTTCGTAGTTGATATCCTATGAGCTTATTTTTTTTCTTATAGAAACTTCGTGCGTTGTTCTTTCGAAGTATTTCTCGATTTCATCTAGTTAATCCTTTCCGTGTTTCCTTTTGGTCTTTCTGATTAATTTGATGATTTGTTTTCTCAATTTTTTGTTGTTATCATCTTCTGTCTTATTGCTGATCCATCCTGTCGAAACTGAACTGCGTACTCACGTTTCTCGTTCCACCAAAGGCGGTTTTTCCTTTTCTGCAGATGAATTAATGTTTGTGCTGTTTCGATCAATTTCCTTTTGAGCGGTTGCCAAATTTTTGACGCATTTTCTCTAGTTATTCCGTGAGAGATAGTTGGATGTTAATAGTGTCAAATTTGGGGATTATTGTCTTTTTTGCGGACGTGTGAGGTTTTAACCTTAGTTTTATTGTCGTCAGGTAATGATCTGAGTCCATATTTGCAGCCTGTCTGACTTGAACGTTCATGATTTCTACGTGGTTCGAATAAGATATTACTACGTGTTTAATTTCGTATTCACCGGTGGATGAGTTCGGCGATCCCCAAGACATCTGTGTTGATGGTTTCTTTTTGAAGGGGGTTGATATGATTTTAAGGCATATGATTTTAAGGCTGAATGTCCTTCAAAGTTCAATCAGTCTTCGTTCGATTTGGTTGGTCCACTTATATGCTGGGAATTTCCAATTGTATTCTTGTACTTTCTTTTATGGCCTAGCTGTGCATTGAAATCGCCTATTACATTTTGAAATGGGTTTGTGGAATTTTAGATATTGTTTCTTCTAACGTTTTCATTAATTTGTCTACCTTTCGCGGACACTGATTGGCATATGTGCATGTTTTATTGCCCAATTCAGGGTGATAGTCATCAGTCTGTTGCTTACAGGTTTCACACGTTATGGAGATGACTATATCTTTCTCGACTGCAAAAGCGACCGCTAAAAGAAGTGCGTTTTTCTGTACTAGTTTGTTTGTTTTATTATTTTTCTCACGATTCAGCCAAGCTACACTTTCTGCTAGATGATAAAATATACTAATTTCTTTAAATGCAGTTTAGTTTTAGAATGACCGAAGTTTTTGTTTCCTACTTTTCTTTACACTATTTGAGTCTCTGCTCAAAGGAGCAGGGCAGGCTGTTTGAGACGCAGGTCTGTTAAGAGTCGCAATTCCTTTTAGACAAATATCTCTGCAGCCATGCCTAAAAACTTTGGTTGGAACTTGAGTACCAGAACTATTTTAATTTATTTATATGAAAACGTCATCAAATGTTCCAGTGAAAAATAGTATGTGTCGATGTGTGTTGTTGCCTGGTGTTTTCCGGGGAAACTCTTTGAATATTGCTACTTTTTAAGTTTGACTGTGAGAAAGGCTAACTTCAGTTGCTGATTGTTTCAACTACTAAATGACGAGAGGGTTAGGCTTAATTCAATTTATGCTGTTATTTAACATATGAGAACAGAGTAGTCATATGAACGATCTTGTCATATCCCTAGCTTGAAGTTCACTACACCGAACATCTTTTTCAAGAGAAAAAAAATTCTACTCACGCCAGCCACTTTAACTACCCGGAAAATGTCCTTTACCCAGTTCAGGCACGCGCAGCTGTAAACTGATCCCTTCCTAAAAGTAGTTACATTCCCCAACTCATCAGGATACTCAGTAACTAACTGGAATAGATGTCTGCTTTACTCCCACTACATCACTATTACTGAAGCTGTCTGCTTGTGTACGAAAAGCAATAGGCGTCATCTCTTGCATAAACGTGAGCTTCGTCACAGCTCTGTCGTCTCTCTGTCGGTACTCAAAGCGGAGTCCCAAACGGAATGACTGGCGATTACTCTTCATTAAAGTCGTGTAACAACAATTATAACCTTTTTTTAGTGACATCAGAAGGCCAGTTCTTGTTTATGATGAGGGGATGCTTTGACAAATCTGTGCTGTTAATGCTACGATCGATGCCATTGCTCGGTGCCTAGCATATGGCGCTCGATCGTCTAGCTTCTCTGGTTCAACTATTCTCATTAATTCGCGCTCGCAGTCTCTTTTTTTTACATTAAATATGACAAAACGTTACAGAACGAAAATTACACAAGGATATTACAAAAAATTCACAATATTATTTGTGCACAACACTCGTCAGTTACATTTGCAGAAACACAAGAAACTGTTCACTTTGCATCATTAAATAAATCGAAATCTACTTTCTAAGGCTTTCACTTACACCTAACAAAATAAATTATTAGATGCATGTATACAGGTTGAAATAAAATTTTTTCTTAATTCTACATATGTACAAATGGTCCAAAACGCTATTGAAAAATACTCTTGCTGGCTGCGTTCTCTCTCTATCAACATGGTGGACGGTATAAAAATTGTAAAAGCGGACACTATTCGTGAAACTTTTTGACATTTGAAATGTGGTGTGTGCCAAGACTGCGTTTAGTCCGCAATGATTCCACCTCAAAAGCGTTAGGATGACAAATTCGACGAATGCGATAAGGACCGTTGTAAGTTAAAAAGAATTGGCTGATGGTGTTTTTACCTTTGGTTGATATTCGGTGTGAATGAGCCAAGACTTTTTCACCTACCTGGAAATTTCTGTCTCTGCCTTTTATATTTTAAAGTAGTTTTCTCTTCTCTGCTGCTTGCTTGATGTTTTCTAGTGCAATATGTACTATTTGTTGACGTGAACATCGTGGCTTAAGAATTTCTGTAGTTCTGTGGCGGTGGTGGTGGTGGTGGTTTGTATTTGAGCACTAAATAAGTAGAAAGTGACGAAGAATCGTTTGGTATAGAATTTATGATCTTCTGAAAAATGTTGATTTATGTGTCCCATTCTCTGTGTTTCTTGTGATAGTTAAGTCTGCATAACCATGGACCTTGCCGTTGGTGGGGAGGCTTGCGTGCCTCAACGATAGCCGTACCGTAGGTGCAACCACAACGGACGGCTATCTGTTGAGAGGCCAGACAAACATGTGGTTCCTGAAGAGGGGCAGCAGCCTTTTCAGTAGTTGCAGGGGCAACAGTCTGGATGATTGACTGATCTGGCCTTGTAACACTAACCAAAACGGCCTTGCTGTTGTGGTACTGCGAACGGCTGAAAGCAAGGGGAAACCACAGCCGTAATTTTTCCCGAGGGCATGCAGCTTTACTGTATGGTTAAATGATGCTGGCGTCCTCTTGGGTAAAATATTCTGGAGGTAAAACAGTCCCCCATTCGGATCTCCGGGCGGGGACTACTCAGGAGGACGTCGTTATCAGAAGAAAGAAAACTGGCATTCTACGGATCGGAGCGTTGAATGTCAGATCCCTTAATCGGGCAGGTAGGTTAGAAAAAGGGAAATGGATAGGTTAAAGTTAGACATAGTCGGAATTAGTGAAGTTCGGTGGCAGGAGGAACAAGACTTCTGGTCAGGTGAATACAGGGTTATAAATACAAAATCAAATAGGGGTAATGCAGCAGTAGGTTTAATAATGAATAAAAAAATAAGAGTGCGGGTAAGCTACTACGAACAGCATAGTGAACGTATTATAGTGGCCAAGATAGACACGAAGCCCATGCCTACTACAGCAGTACAAGTTTATATGCCAACTAGCTCTGCAGATGACGAAGAAATTGAAGAAATGTATGATGAGATAAAAGAAATTATTCAGGTAGTGAAGGGAGACGAAAATTTAATAGTTATGGGTGACTGGAATTCGACAGTAGCAAAAGGGAGAGAAGGATACATAGTAGGTGAATATGGATTGGAGCTAAGAAATGAAAGAGGAAGCCGCCTGGTAGAATTTTGCACAGAGCATAACTTAGTCATAGCTAACACTTGGTCCAAGAATCATAAAAGAAGGTTGTATACATGGAAGAATCCTGGAGATACTAAAAGGTATCAGATAGATTATATAATGGTAAGACAGAGATTTATGAACCAGGTTTTAAATTGTAGGACATTTCCAGGGGCAGATGTGGGCTCTCACGACAATCTATTGGTTATGAACTGTAGATTAAAACTGAAGAAACTGCAAAAAGGTGGGAATTTAAGGAGATGGGACCTGGATAAACTGAAAGAACCAGAGGTTGTGCAGAGTTTCAAGGAGAGCGTAAGGGAACAATTGACAGGAATGGGGGAAAGAAATACAGTAGAAGACGAATGGGTAGCTCTGAGGGATGAAGTAGTGAAGGCAGCAGAGGATCAAGTAGGTAAAAAGACGAGGCCTAGTAGAAATCCTTGGGTAACAGAAGAAATATTGAATTTAATTGATGAAAGGAGAAAATATAAAAATGCAGTAGATGAAGCAGGCAAAAAGGAATACAAACGTCTCAAAAATGATATCGACAGGAAGTGCAAAATGGCTAAGCAGGCATGGCTAGACGACAAATGTAAGGATGTAGAGGCTTATCTCACTAGGGGTAAGATAGATACAGCCCACAGGAAAATTAAAGAGACCTTTGGAGAAAAGAGAGCCACTTGTATGAATATCAAGAGCTCAGATGGAAACCCAGTTCTAAGCAAAGAGGGGAAAGCAGAAAGGTGGAAGGAGTATATAGAGGGTCTATACAAGGGCGATGTACTTGAGGACAATATTATGGAAATGGAAGAGGATGTAGATGAAGATGAAATGGGAGATACGATACTGCGTGAAGAGTTTGACAGAGCACTGAAAGACCTGAGTCGAAACAAGGCCCCGGGAGTAGACAACATTCCATTAGAACTACTGACGGCCTTGGGAGAGCCAGTCCTGACAAAACTCTACCATCTGGTGAGCAAGATGTACGAGACAGGCGAAATTCCCTCAGACTTCAAGAAGAATATAATAATTCCAATCCCAAAGAAAGCAGGTGTTGACAGATGTGAAAATTACCGAACTATCAGTTTAATAAGTCACAGCTGCAAAATACTAACGCGAATTATTTACAGACGAATGGAAAAACTGGTAGAAGCCGACCTCGGGGAAGATCAGTTAGGATTCCGTAGAAATGTTGGAACACGTGAGGCAATACTGGCCCTACGAGTTATCTTAGAAGAAAGATTAAGGAAAGGCAAACCTACGTTTCTGGCATTTGTAGACTTAGAGAAAGCTTTTGACAATGTTGACTGGAATACTCTCTTTCAAACTCTGAAGGTGGCAGGGGTAAAATACAGGGAGCGAAAGGCTATTTACAATTTGTACAGAAACCAAATGGCACTTATAAGAGTCGAGGGGCATGAAAGGGAAGCAGTGGTTGGGAAGGGAGTGAGACAGGGTTGTAGCCTCTCCCCGATGTTATTCAGTCTATATATTGAGCAAGCAGTAAAGGAAACAAAAGAAAAATTTGGAGTAGGTATTAAAATCCAGCAAGGACTTGGAAGAGCAGTTGAACGAAATGGACAGTGTCTTGAAAGGAGGATATAAGATGAACATCAACAAAAGCAAAACGAGGATAATGGAATGTAGTCGAATTAAGTCGGGTGATGCTGAGGGAATTAGATTAGGAAATGAGACACTTAAAGTAGTAAAGGAGTATTGCTATTTGGGGAGCAAAATAACTTATGATGGTCGAAGTAGAGAGGATATAAAATGTAGACTGGCAATGGCAAGGAAAGCGTTTCTGAAGAAGAGAATTTTGTTAACATCGAGTATTGATTTAAGTGTCAGGAAGTCGTTTCTGAAAGTATTTGTATTTAGTGTAGCCATGTATGGAAGTGAAACATGGACAATAAATAGTTTGGACAAGAAGAGAATAGAAGCTTTTGACATGTGGTGCTACAGAAGAATGTTGAAGATTAGGTGGGTAGATCACGTAACTAATGAGGAGGTATTGAATAGAATTGAGGAGAAGAGAAGTTTGTGGCACAACTTGACTAGAAGAAGGGATCGGTTGGTAGGACATGTTCTGAGGCATCAAGGGATCACAAATTTAGCATTGGCGGGCAGTGTGGAGGGTAAAAATCGTAGAGGGAGACCAAGAGATGGATACACTAAGCAGATTCAGAAGGATGTAGGTTGCGGTAGGTACTGGGAGATGAAGGAGCTTGCACAGGATAGATTAGCATGGAGAGCTGCATCAAAGCAGTCTCAGGACTGGGATATAAAAATTGGCCTTATCTTCCCACTGTTCAATCTGATTATCCTAAAACTTGACCTAAATTGGGGCCCATTGTCAGATAACTTTTTAAACATATCCCATTTCTCGTAAGTTCTTAACAAATGCCGCTGCGACAGTTTGCAGTTGCTTTCCCAATGGAGTGAAAGAAACGAATTAGGAAGTAATCTCTGCAGCTGCAAAAATTCACGAATAACCTTTTTCACTAGCAACAAGCTCATACAGGTCAACGGCTGCTAAATGACATTGTTTTGCAGGAATGATAGGGTATAGCTGAGCAAAATATGAAGTAGTTGATGTGGTAACCTTTTGACATAATTTACGTTTCGCTAGAACTCTTCGAATTCGTTTTTCCTTGTTGAAAAAGTAAGAAGTTTGTCGAAGCATGTAAAAACATTTTCATGCACCATAGTGTGCGTAACTTAAATGAATATACCGTATAAGTTAGTTAATGAAATCTTTAGGGCCTCGTGATGACTGGGTGTTGTGTTGTCCTTAGGTTAGTTAGGTTTAAGTAGTTCTAAGTTCTAGGGGACTGATGACCATAGATGTTAAGTCTCATAGTTCTCAGAGCCATTTGAACCAAATCTTCAGGAATACAAACAAGCCATGTGGTACAGTCAGGTTACAGACGTTTGAGAAGAATGTTGTTTCTCACAGGGTAAAATAGTCTTAACTGAGGAGTTGGTTTTGTCACGCCACTGTTGCTTAATGTTTTTCCATGTCAGATCTTCGTCTTGTTCCCTTGCAATGTCACTTAAGGCTGATGAAACGTAAATTTCGAATGTTACTTGTTGTATGTACAGTACGCTGAAATTAGATAGACAAAAATCCGTACATGAGTCAGTTTGTGTTCCTCCAAGAGATCGTGATAAAGTAACCGCTACAACATTTCCTACACAAGGAATGTATACAATTGTAAAGCTAAATGTTTGTAAATATATTGCCCATCTTATTAATCGATCACGAGAAATGTCGGCTGTCATAACAAATTATAAGGATCAGTGGTCTGTGTAAACTGAAAAATTGTAAGTTTCGGTGGTCTGTGTAAACTTTAATGTGAATTTTAGCGAAAGTCCAAATTACTGCCAAACCCTTGAGCTCAGTGATGGAATAATTAAGTTCAGAATGTGATAATACTCGACTTGCAAATGCGATACTTTTCGTCAGTCTCTTGCAATATATACACGCTAACTGCCGTCTTTTAACTGCCGTTGCCAAACAAAACGCGCGAGAAAGATAGGGAAGTGAAAGTAATGGTGCATCTGGCAAAGCCTGTTTTAAAGTGTCAAATTCTTTCTGGGCCTATTTGTCCCAGCACCAGTTTGTATTCTTACCACTATAATGACAAAACTGTTGAGTGTCAAGATCCCTGTAATGAATGAAACGACGAAAGGAATATTTGAGGCCAAGAAAACTTCTCACTTGGCGTCTAGTTGTTGGCGCAACAATATTTCGAAGAGATGAAGTTTGCCTGGATCAGTTTCAGTCCCAGAAGCTGAAATCATATGTCCTAAAAACATATTTGAAGAGTTTCCAAATTCCGATTTATTCAGATTGACAGTAATCCCATGTTTCGAAAACATTTCTAACAATGAATTTAAAGTGCTGTTGTGTTGGTGCCCCGATTTCTCTGCAATGATTATGTCATCGACATATGTAGTGTTTAAGTTCTTTAATTCTTCGGGTAGAATAGAGTTTAATCCTCCGGTAAGTGATGCTGAAGAAATAACCAAGCCGAAAGAAAGTTTGCAAAACTGGACAGATTCCAAAGCAAAGAAACGCTGTGTACTGGCGACAAATTGGATGCAGTTCAATTTGCGAAAAACTGGACTTCAAATCCGGATTGGAAAACACGGTAACACCATGACTTTTCTGTAACAATTCGTCTCATCATATCTGAAAATGTGTCATTTCATTTGTAATTCGTCTAAGGTTTGTGGTCCGTCTGTTTCTGGTACAATGATCTCATCTAATTACTTGTAAATCAGAACACGTCTGAGAACTCCATCTTTCTTCGGTACGATGTGTAACGGACTGTTGTAAGGGGTAGCTGCTGTTTCAATGATGCTTTGCTAAAGCAGGGATTCAGTCTCCAATTCTCTTTACCTCTATAAATTGTGCGGTTTCATTTGAAATTCGTAAAGAAATCCCCTAGTGGTGCCCGGAATATTGTCAAAACATAAGCATGCGTTTGAAAACTATGCTGTAATTGCTGTTCGTCGTGGTAAAAAAAAAAAAAGAAAAAAAAAGGTTCAGATGGCTCTGAGCACTATGGGACTTAACATCTGAGGTCATCAGTTCCCTAGAACGTATAACTACTTAAACATAACCAACTGAAATACATCACACACATCCAACTGACAAATTAGCCCAGGAAAAACTCAGTATTCCGTTTTTTTATTATTTAATTTTGGCTTACTTGTTGCACAATGGAAACACCGCGACACTAGCTACTCTTGTCTTGCAAGCGCGTCGCATTTTCTGAGCTACAACTAACGACTGAGATGCGGCTGGTGCAATGAGCGCCTTTTTTTAAAAAAACCGGCGAAGTGTACTTGGTGAACCGTGGGACCAAAGTTAGTAGACTGTTCTGTCTGGCGCCTCTATCTCAAGGGTAGTGTCGACTATCCCTCTTGCGGCCCCATTGCCAATATGTATGAGGAACAGTTGGTATCTGTGGGTTGTGTCCTTAGAAGGCTTTGCTTGCCGATATATATACGGGTTCGCTGACCCGAGAGGAGAAGGTACCAAGTTTGGGGACTGGCTGTAATGTTACAATGAATCAGCTCCTGGTCGTAAGTAGAGTCCGAACAAATGAATTAAGGCGCAGGTTGCCATCAAACAAACAGGGGTCTTGTGGTTAGATTTAAATGTTAACTGGTTCAATTCTTTGAGTGTAATTGCATTAGTTATAATCTGAACAACCTGTTGTACTAAGCTGTGCGTTGCTGTCTTTAACTGGATATTGTGGTTCCGCCGAGTGAGTTCTCTTGTAATAAGTGTTCATAAGTTATGTTATAAAACATTCCTTCAGAGCGGTCTTGATAATTGACAATCAGTTTAACTTTTAAATATTAACAGCCAACAGTCACCAGGGCTTCAGTCAGAATAAGATTATCAAAAGGGACGGATTGGCATCGAGTCGCACCTTGGTTGCCGATTGAAATTAAGAGGTTGCTTGCTTTGGAGTAAGACTTATCATTGTCATAATTGTTTCCTAATCTGTTTAACCTTTAAGCACAGGTGCGCATCTTAACCCCGAACCTTTCGTCATACTGCTTTCAAATTAAAAGTTACGTCATCTGTTTGAGTAGTTGAAACACTCTTGACATCAATGGTGTTTACATAGTTTTCATGTGTTGCCGAAGGGCATTTAATAAGAGAAACTGTGTCCAGCGCGGTAGTAAACACCGCTGTTTCACCCGATAACGGTTGGGCTGCAGGTCCGATCGTCTTGTAATTATTGTCATGTTGTTTGTTGTTTTGATTTCTCTTGCAAAAGCTTATTCATTTCATAAATTTGTTCATTTTGTAATAAAAGAAAATTTATGATTATATATTGTTAAATAAACAGGTTGTGTCAAAAGAAAGTTTTCCTTAATTCCAGTAAGTACCAAGTCTCACTTGGTCCATATCAAATCTGAATAAGTAAAACTGATAACTCATATTTTGGCATTGACTTTAAATGCGGACAATGACTTGGGATAAATTATAACATCAAATGTAATTAGTTTTCTGATCAGAAAAGTTCTATGTTGAAAGACTATCTCTTTCTTTGCTTCACAAACGTTAATACACATAAAATTATACATTTTTAAGTGGACAAACGTAAGTAGTCTTCAACATTAAATGAGATCTTTTCAAAAATACAACACATAAAAATGACATTAAATATTAAACACTTATTCCTATCCGCAAATTACAATTGAAAATTATGCATGTCATTTATCTTTCCCTGTACTCAGGTCCCTGTATGTCTGAACCAAAAACGCGTAACTACAAGCTGCCGCAATAAAGTATAAAATTTAAAATCAATTACCTCAAATTAAATAGTCTTCTGTTACTCACCAAAATAATTATAAAAAATATTCCTCTCAAAATGCTTCCGTCTCTTTTCTCATCTCGAATAATAAATAGGAGACTCAACATGCTCCACATCCTGAGAATATAACTGCAAGCGTACCACTAGTACAGCTAACTACTCATTACACGCCACTGCCGACTGCCGTTGCCCCTCGCCACACGATTAACAGTGCGCACATCTGCAGCGCATCTTGCAAAGCAAAGATAGTCCAAGCAAGCATCCAGGCGACACAGCATCTCTGATGACACTGCGCACTTATAGTTTCTAATAATACAAAGGCGCTTACGCCTTCGTGACATCCAAGTACTAGTGAAATGCCCATGAAATTATCTACAGTCTCTATCACGCTCGACACCAGTTCTTGTCGATATTTGCGTAGTTCTCTACATTGAGATGCGTTTCGTTTCTGTTTTGTGAAATTATGTAGTGTATTAAAGTTATGAATCTGATTTGAAGAAGTTCGTCGAGTATTATGTTTGGTTTCAAGGATTACGCCAAAACAAATCAGAAACAGTAAAAGAAAAATAGTATTTCAATTATTTAAGAGTCAGAACTTGGACCAACAGTTTAAAAAGATCTGATAAACGAATTACAAACCCCTGGACATTGAAGCCATCAAATAACAAGATAGGTACAGATCAATGTTTTATATAAACTATCCTTCAATGAGCTATTTTTATCTGGCAAAAAATACGATGATTCTATAAAATGTAATTTGCGTATTTTATGTTTATCGTCAGTGAACCATTGCGGAAGGTGGTTTATATTACGGAACAATGATTTCACTCAGGCGCGCACCTCTTCGAGCAAAGCAAATGAATAGCAATGGTGTCTTTTTTTCAGGCGTCCGAAACTATGGAAATGGATGATGTGTATAGGCTTCCCAGAGAAGCAATTGCTGCGTGGTCTAAACAACCCTGTTAACACGGGGGCGTGGATTTTTGTTCAACAAAATGATGCCGTCCGTGAACATTCCTGGACGTTTGGACTTGATCTCGCCCTTCAGTTTTTGCAAAGTCTCCACGTTCCGCTGTGCCTCAATTGTGGTGCTGTTTTCCACAAAGTCAATGAGCAGCGGGTCCTTGCAGTCATAGAAATAGCTCATCGTGACTTTCTCGGAGCTGGCGGTTTACGACTAGGCCGCAGAAGTTCCGCTGGGAAGTCCTTACTCATACTTCATTCTGTCTCGATCTCTCCTAATGCGACTTCCATATTTTTGAAATCCTGAAGGAAGATATTCGTGGCCATCGATTTGCTTCGGACGAAGAGTGGCGTGGCTCGCCTGGATACAATCATGGTTCCATAGGCCACCGCAACCATTTTTCCACGCAGGCACTGACCGTTTTGTCTCACAGTGTGATAGACGCTTCAACGGTTATCGTGATTAGTTTTCCATCTGTGTCGTTTTCATTTAATTACCCCTTATATTTGAGTGGCATAAATGCTACATTGAAACTGAAAGTTCGATAAGAAATAACGAAACTTCAGGTCGTCCCAGTGGGTCAG
This sequence comes from Schistocerca cancellata, assembly GCF_023864275.1. Classification (NCBI taxonomy): domain Eukaryota; kingdom Metazoa; phylum Arthropoda; class Insecta; order Orthoptera; family Acrididae; genus Schistocerca; species Schistocerca cancellata. Next base: position 302,011,702 of record NC_064626.1, on the reverse strand, counting down.
ACAACGTTACAAACCAAGTGAGACCAAGCTTTGTGACCAGTCCTACAAAACCGATCCGGTGTGCTTCTCGAGAGCAGGGCGTTCCACATGTGACTGTTGGGAGTGAGTTAAGAAAACGGCTTCACATAGACGATACTAGTTTTCAGTGTTGTAAGAACTAATGTTGATAGGACTGCTCATAGCGGCTGTTGTGTGGAAATGCTAGGTGCGACAGATGCATGTCACCAGACCTGACACATAATGACTTTTTCTTTTGGGGATTCATCAAGGATACCATGTTTGTTCCACCTCTACCGGCTTCTCTACCGGAGCTCAGAGCTAGATTCTACCTCGTAATTGAACAAGTCAGCCGAACCGGAGTGGCCGTGCGGTTCTATGCGCTACAGTCTGGAGCCGAGCGACCGCACCGGTCGCAGGTTCGAATCCTGCCTCGGGCATGGACGTGTATGATGTCCTTAGGTTAGTTAGGTTTAATTAGTTCTAAGTTCTAGGCGACTGATGACCTCAGAAGTTAAGTGGCATAGTGCTCAGAGCCATTTCTTTTTCAACAAGTCACGTCTAATACGCTGCAGTGAGTTTGGCAAGCAATCAGCTTCAGATGGGATATGTGCCACGTAACCAGTGAAGTCACACTGAACCTGTTTAGGTATAAGGTAAGGAACTGATGTACGAAGAGTCTGAGAAAAGTAATGGGACTGATTTTCAACTACCGAAATTTTTATCCCTCGGCAGCAACACACCGGCAGAGTCGTTGTTCCCAGTTTTGGTAGCAGTGCTGAAAGAATATTTACATTCTTTTGAATGTCTTTCAAGTCCCAATATGATGTCATTTAAAAAATAGGGGACAAACGAAAGGACTCCACACATGAGTTATTAATATGATCTATGGTTGTATTTACTCTTAGCTGATGTATTTATTTATTTCAGAGCCAATCTATGTTGCAGCAGGAAAATGAAGAGATACAACAGTGTGCTCCTTGTTCAGTGAAGAAAGAAGTCAGACACTGCTAGCGCGTGGTATCAGAGCAGTCTAAATAAACTATAGAAATCGCCTATGTGGATTTGCTTACTGTGGAAAAGAACAAATTTGCAGGTGTTCTAGCAAACCAAGATGTGGGTGCGTTTGTGAATTATGTGAGGGCAAGTATCAACAAAAGCAAAACAAGGATAATGGAATGTAGGCGAATTAAGTCGGGTGATGCTGAGGGAATTAGATTAGGAAATGAGACACTTACAGTAGTAAAGGAGTATTGCTATTTGGGGAGCAAAATAACTTATGATGGTCGAAGTAGAGAGGATATAAAATGTAGACTGGCAATGGCAAGGAAAGCGTTTCTGAAGAAGAGAAATTTGTTAACATCGAGTATAGATTTAAGTGTCAGGAAGTCGTTTCTGAAAGTATTTGTATGGAGTGTAGCCAAGTATGGAAGTGAAATATGGACGGTAAATAATTTGGACAAGAAGAGAATAGAAGCTTTCGAAATGTGGTGCTACAGAAGAATGCTGAAGATTAGATGGGTAGATCACATAACTAATGAGGAGGTACTGAATAGAGTTGGGGAGAAGAGGAGTTTGTGGCACGACTTGACCAGAAGAAGGGATCGATTAGTAGGACATGTTCTGAGGCATCAAGGGATCACCAATTTAGTGCTGGAGGACAGCGTGGAGGGTAAAAATCGTAGAGGGACACCAAGAGATGAATACACTAATAGATTCAGAAGGATGTAGGCTGCAGTAGGTACTGGGAGATGAAGAAGCTTGCACAGGATAGAGTAGCATGGAGAGCTGCATCAAACCAGTCTCAGGACTGAAGACCACAACAACAATGCAAGTGCCAGAACATATCGAAGATAGCGTCTCTGCTATCCAGCTGTCTATGCGTCAGCGGCGCTGCCTGGTAATAAGAGAGGCAGAAGGTTCACTTTCTTGCTGCAGCCAGAGCAGCGGTACGCAGGCGCCGTGGACCGCGGCTGGTATAACGACGCGACGCGCCGCGCTGCTTTCACATTCCGCGCAGTTGCGCCACCTGTTCTGTTCGTAACAGCGGCGAAAGCACGGACCAGGCGGCAGACGGCCACGCACCGGCCGCCGGGGATTTCTCCGCCTCTGTACATTCGCCGCGCTTCCTCGCGGTGCCCCTACTTTATGGCACAGCTCTTCCTCTCTTCTGCTTCACAGATGAGCTGTCAGTCTCTGGCGTCGCACTCTCTCACGCGGAAGAGAACCACCGCATTTCGTTTGTACTCACTTCCGCATGCTCTTCAAAAATAACCCTATAGTACTGTAGCTATAATAATAATGTCGTGTGACGAGGGCCTCCCATCGGGTAGACTGTTCGCCTGGTGCAAGTCTTTCGATTTGACGCCACTTCGGCGACTTGTGCGTCGATGGGGATAAATGATGATGATTAGGACAACACAACACCCAGTCCCTGAGCGGAGATATAGTTAGCTGCGTATGGTCTGGGCGCAAGTCACAAGACATCCGTTCAAGTTGATCGTTGATTATTTTCTTTTATTACAGAAAGCACGCAGCCCTCTGACCGAACACGCTGAGTTACCGTGCCGGGACACGTTTATGTTCGTTGTTGATCGATGAACTCAGTTTTTTTGTTCGTTGCTTCTGTTCTGGGCGGACGTCGTAAGACATCCGTTTTTTTCAAGTTCGTTGTTGATCGTTAACTCAGTATTTTTTTTATTGCAGAGGGCAGCTAACCTGACCGAACAGGATGAGCTACCGTGCCGGCTACCACTCAGCTACCGGGCGCGGACAGTACTGTAGCTCTAGTACACACACCAAATAAAGTTTTGCATCACCTAGTTTCCGAGAGTTCCGGAACCTATACAGAAAATTGAAATATAGCTCAACATAAACATCATTTCCGTCCTTTTTATTGCTCTTAAAAACCGAACATTGCATGTTGTACCACCATAGAGCGAAACCTTCGGATGTCGTGGTCCAGATGGCTGTACACACCGGTACCTCTAATACCCAGTAGCGGAAATTAGAGCAAAGTTATGTTATCGTGTTAAGCGTGGGGACACCGCGAATGTGATCTTTGGGAAGTTTAATCAGACCTATGGGGAAAATTCCTTATCAAGGGCACAAGTTTTTCGCTGGCAAAAATCATTTTGGAAGGCCGATGTGAACCTCGTTCAGGAAGACCTGCAACTTCAAAAGACGACGAAAACGTCAAACGTGTGCGTGCTCTTGTGAGACTGTTCTTCCAGGAGAAACTGTCTACATTTTTTAATAGATGTCCTTGAAAGGCTCAGGAAAAGAGTGAATCCAGTCACACCGGAGATTGCAGGCATGTCGACATTGCAGTGCCTCTGTTATTCTGATTACGATGCAAAGTTGTAAGTAGGCTGTTTAGGTTTTAATGTTGGTGACGCCACGTAGCGCTGTATGCAGTCTGTGGTTAGTGGGATTCATTGTTGGATTATTCGTTATTTTTTAAATGAGGACAGTGAACAAATGTATTTAGTCCTCGCATTCCATTCAAATAAATAACACACATTCGCCGCCGCGTCCCCCATTAGCTGTAATGTAATGAATGGAAACTATAATGAAGCGCCAAAGAAAGTGGTATAGGCATGCGTATTCAAATACAATCATATATAAACAGGCAGAATACGGCGCTGCGGTCGGCAACCCCTATATAAGACAACATATGTCTGGCACAGTTGTAAGATCTGCTGCTACTGAAGTGGCGGTATCAAGATTATGTGTCATATTCAGCACACGAGCGATGAGACACAGCATCTCCTAATAGGTAGTGATGAAGTGGGGATTTTCTCGTACGACCATTTCCCAAGTGTACCGTGAATATCAGGAATCCGGTAAAACATCAAATCTCCGGCATCGCTGCGGCCGGAAAAAGATCCTGTAAGAACGGGACCAACGACGACTGAAGAGAATCGTTCAACGTGACAGAAATGCAACCCTTCCGCAAATTGCTGCAGATTTCAGTGCTGGGTTATCAACAACTGTCAACGTGCGAACCATTCAACGAAACATCATCGATATGGGCTTTCGGAGCCGAAGTCCCATTCGTGGACCCTTGATAACTGCACGACACAAAGCTTTACGCCTCACCTGGCCCCGTCAACAACAACATTGGACAGTTGATGACTGGAAACGTGTTGCCTAGTCGGACGAGTCTCGTTGCAAATTGCATCGAGCGGATGGACGTGTACCTGTGGAGAGAGCCTCACGAATCCATGGACCCTACATGTCGGCTGGGGACTGTTCAAGCTCTGTAATGGTGTGGGGCGTGTGCACTTGGAGTGGTATGGAACCCCTGATACGTGTAGATAGGACTGTGGCAGGTGACACGTGAGCAAGCATCCTGCCTGATCAGCTGCATCCGTTCATGTCCATTGTGCATTCCGACGGACTTGGGCAATTCCAGCAGAACAGTGAGACACCCCACACGTCTGGAACTGCTACGGAGTGTCTCCAGGAAGACACTTCTGAGTTTAGACTCTCGATGGCCACCAAACTCCCCAGACATGAACATTATTGAGCATATCTGGGATGCCTTGCAACGTGCTGTTCAGAAGAGATGTCTACCTCCACATAGCCTCACGGATTTATGGACAGCCCTGCAGTATTCATGGTGTCAGTTCCCTCCAGCAGATATTAGTCGAGTCCGTGCCTCCTCGTGTTGCGGCACTTCTGCCGGCTCACGGGGTCCCTACAGGGTATTGGGCCACGATATTAGGCAAGTGTACCAGTTAATTTGGCTGTTCAGTGTATGATCTACCACGACACCCAAGCTTACTGATACGATGGCATATGTAGTCCTAATGTTTAGGAGAAAATAATAATATCCAATCGCGTACCTGCAAGGAAAGATGTACAAGGTGAACCAGAACTTCACTGACAAACTTTCAGAGGGTTAGTATGAAACTCGAAAATACATTCGTTAAAACCTACAAGCACTTGTTCGTATTCGCCACTGTGAAACACATCCCTCCTACTGAACAGCCAATAACTTAGTCCACTCATCGAAAAACATTGCATCTACAATTACAATACTTTTGTCTGCCAGCTGAAACAGCTATCCGTAAGGAGGTCTAGAAGGATTCTCTGTTCAAAGGCTTTTTACCTCAGTAATTAAAGGGATGCTATCAACGACAGAACTGTTTCTATGACAGTAAGACAACCTAGGCCTTCATTGTATTTTCTGATCCAACAACATTTGACAGAAAGACGCTGTGAAAGCTCTTTGATGTCTGCACAACAAAGAAAAAAAAAAAAAAAGGACGTATTAAATGTTGTATGAGGCCGCGTGGGATTAGCCGAGCGGTCTTAGGAGCTGCAGTCATGGACTGTGCGGCTGGTCCCGGCGGAGGTTCGAGTCCTCCCTCGGGCATGGGTGTGTGTGTGTGTCCTTAGGATAATTTAGGTTAAGTAGTGTGTAAGCTTAGGGACTGATGACCTTAGCAGTTTACTCCCATAAGATTTCACACACATTTGAACATTTGTTGTCTGAGAGACCCTAAAGAATACTTTCAATCTCCGGATCTCAATCTTTCCTTTCTATGCTCACAATGGCCACTTTCTCGCGTTGGTTAAGAGCTGTATATGTAACTATAATGGATGTGTTGTAGTGTGATGATATGTTCGTGTTGCCTGATGATGAGAGAAAAAAGAGAATGAAACCTACTGCAGGACTACTACTCTCTGCTAGCAACAGGGGGGTCACCAGGCTTAACGTCCTCTCCTGACGAATGGATCACAGTGTCATACACAGTGTGACACGCCTCCGTGAGACAATGTGTAGTCTCGAATTTAATCCAGAACATTGGTGCAAAGTCTGTCAATCATGAACTTCACGCCATCTCCTCTGCTGCCCTTGCTGGGCACCATGATTTGAACCGGCTCCCTCCGAGGCAACCGCTACAGCAGAGGAGGCGTGCATTAGCGACCTCTGCTATGCAGGTTTTCTCAGCGTGCTTCGTTAATGGCGTGGTCTCAGGTGTACAGCAGAATTTTTTATGGCAGTTTATGAACAATATTTCGCTGACCGACCCCGTCGTCTTCTTTAAGCGCTGCGACTGTGTTTTGTATGTGTACCCGGTCTTTGAAGTATTTGTTGTGGCGCGCCGCTGTTGATAGCAGAGTTCGACTTCTGGCGTCCAATATAGCCTTTGTTGCTCATTTGTTTTTCAGTCATGTTATTATGTGGAACGCATTTTCTCTCAACCTTGGAAAGCTCTAGAGAATGCCCAACGAGATCTTAAAAAGTTGAGTTCGCCCCCAAGCCAGTTTGAATCGAAACCTTTGTCCCTGTTTACTATGTTTTCCACGTTTTTCATTCGAGAGATTCCTTAATCACGAGACAAAGCGTTTGCGCAATGATAGGTGTAGACGTATTTGATCTAATGATTATATTCGACTCAGTGCGCGACAACAGCTAATGTGCTCGGTTGTTTTACTCGGGTGCGATACTGATTGTCCTTGGCTCTCTCCTCGACTCACCTAATACTCCGCCCGATATCAGATATGCCATATTCGCGTGGGACGCATTACACACCCGGCGTTTGGAGGCCTAGATCATCTTTAACATTACGAAGGAAGGTTTCTGTCTTTGTTGACGGGAGCGAAATCCATTGGATGTCATGTTTCCGTGGAAATGTACCCATCTTTCTGAAGACTGAACCATAATAAAGAAGAAAAACGGTTCTTGGATTCTCTCTTTCTTTCTGAGTTTCGGCCTCGTAACGAAGGCAGGAATTAATCTAGATTGTTTATACTACACTCACAATATTGTAAAATTATTCACACAGTTCCTGCTGGGACGTAACAATAGAGAATATCCGTGAACACATTCTAGTCAAGCGTAATCTCGAAGGGCACCTTGATTTTTAAGAAAAGCTAGTACTGAAAACTGGCAAAAAATAGACTGAAGCGAGGAACGAATAGCACAGGAAACGAATGCGGGAATACTGGGCACAGGCGCAAGGGAAAGGAAGAATGTAGTTGAAATAGCGAGATCTGGAAGTGGCCAGTACAAATAGAAGAAAATGGCCTTCCTGGAGGCAAAAGTTAAGCTACTGCATATTGGGGTATTTTAGTAGAATCCTAGGGTTAGTCTAGAAGAGTGTAGTGACGTCTTTTTTTTTCTGCGTACCATACACAGACGTCGGTAAGTAGTCGTAATAACGAGAAATGGGAGCAAAGGACCGTTTTTTTTTTTCTGGCATGGGAACCGCAGCCTGTGACATGCGAGACGGCGCAGTTTTATAGTGGACGCCCAGTGCTCCGGAACACAATTCTGCTGTGGCAGCTTAACGGGCGAATGTATACAACGCTAGCGTGCCCGCGCTGGCCGCTTTCTGCTGTGCCGGACACTGTCACGCGTCGCGTGCGGCGCACAACCACACGGGCTGCACGCTGCGACGCGTCGTTCCACAAGTTCCCCGCGCAAGCAACTGATGGCTGCCTCCACCCGTTATAGCGCCTCACGAGGTGGTTCCAAAGTGAGTAGTATACAGGGTATAACGGGTATACGTGTACGAGCAGATATTTCTATTGGGGTTACACCAGTATTTACTTCATTTACTGAGTAGTAATTAAAGCAATTACAAGTCGTATGTTTTTAGGATGGGTAGTACCTCCAAGTACATGTCGCAAGAGCAAGCCATTAATGCTTATTTTCCCCTGGGCTATAGGTCTTTTTAAGTGTGGACTAGTGGACACAAAACGGTTAGTCTATACTGACAGGCGTAGTCCACTTAGTGTTGTAGTTATAGCCATGAAGAAAACATCAGGTCGTATAATTTGTATCGTGTTTGTGGGAAGAATGTCGGACAGAGAAAAAAAAATATCCAGTACCACACATAAACACATGTGCACTTATGCTTGTTACGCCCTGTTTGTACACTACTGGCCATTAAAATTGCTGCACCAAGAAGAAATGCAGATGATAAACGGGTATTCATTGGACAAATATATTATACTAGAACTGACGTGTGACTACATTTTCACGCAATTTGGATGTATAGATCCTGAGAAATCAGTACCCAGAACAACCACGTCTGGCCGTAATAACGGCCTTGATACGCCTGGGCATTGAGTCAAACAGAGCTTGGATGGCGTGTACAGGTACAGCTGCCCATGCAGCTTCAACACGATACCACAGTTCATCAAGAGTATTGTGGCGTATTGTGACGAGCCAGTTGCTCGGCCACCATTGATCAGGCGTTTTCAGTGGGTGAGAAATCTGGAGAATGTGCTGGCCAGGACAGCAGTCGAACATTTTCTGTATCCAGAAAGGCCCGTACAGGACCTGCAACATGCGGTCGTGCATTATCCTGCTGAAGTGTACGGTTTCGCAGGGATCGAATGAAGGGTAGAGCCACGGGTCGTAACACATCTCAAATGTAACGTCCACTGTTCAAAGTGCCGTCAATGCGAACAAGAGGTGACCGAGACGTGTAAGCAATGGCACCCCGTACCATTACGCCGGGTGATACGCCAGTATGGCGATGACGAATGCACGCTTCTAATGTGCGTTCACCGCGATGTCTCAAACACGGATGCGACCATCATGATGCGGTAAACAGAACCTGGATTCATCCGAAAAAATGACGTTTTGCCATTCGTGTACCCAGGTTCGTCGTTGAGTACACCATCGCAGGCGCTCCTGTCTATGATGCAGCGTCAAGGGTATCCGCAGCCATGGTCTCAGAGCTGATAGTCCATGCTGCTGCAAACATCGTCGAACTCTTCGGGCAGCTGGTTGTTGTCTTGCAAACGTCCCCATCTGTTGACTCAGGGTCCGAGACGTGGCTGCACGATCCGTTACAGCCACGCGGATAAGATGCCTGTCATCTCGACTCCTAGTGATACGAGGCCCTTGCGATCCAGCACAGCACGGCGTTCCGTATTACCCTCCAGAACCCACCGATTCCATAATCTGCTAACAGTCATTGGATCTCGACCAACGCGAGCAGAAATGTCGCAATACGATAAACCGCAATCGCGATAGGCTACAATCCGACCTTTATCAAAGTCGGAAACGTGATGGTACGCATTTCTCCTCCTTACACGAGGCATCACAACAACGTTTCGCCAGGCAACGCCGGTCAACTGCTGTTTGTGTATGAGAAATCGGTTGGATAGTTTCCTCATGTCAGCACGTTGTAGGTGTTGCCACCGGCGCCAACCTTGTGTGAATGCTCTGAAAAGCTACTCATTTGCATATCACAGCATCTTCTTCCTGTCAGTTAAATGTTGCGTCTCTAGCACGACATTTTCGTGGTGTAGCAATTGTAATTGCCAATAGTGTATATCTCCTTGTATAGTGAAGCAGTACACTCCAGTATAGCTTATCTCTTTCCGCGCTTCCGTTGCGTAACTCTGCCTCCCAGAGCATTATTATGTTCTTAGGGCGAAAACTCTCACTCTATTTATAGAGTTTGTATTGTGTATGAGAAATTTTAATGACGGTTGGAAAACCGGAGTGCTCTGAGTATTATTTTCGATATTAACGAAGACATACCTTGTTTAGATTAGTCACTGATGTCTTCCCATTTCGTGTTCCATATTGTGGCATGGTCACTCAAAACACATTATACTTTGCCGGAAAAAATAGTACAGAGGTTTCCTATTCACTCAAGATTTAATGTTGCTACAGTGCATATGGAGTACATGAAATGATTACATTTATAGGTCAATAGCACAAGCGGTTCTTAGGTACTAGCTATCAACCCATGCTGAAGCAGCCATACCGGCCGTAGTGGCCGAGCGGTTCTAGGCGCTACAGTCTGGAACCGCGCGACCGCTACGGTCGCAGGTTCGAATCCTGCCTCGGGCATGGATGTGTGTGATGTCCTTAGATTAGTTAGGTGTAAGTAGTTCTAAGTTCTAGGGGTCTGATGACCTCAGCAGTTTAGTCCCATAGTGCTCAGAGCCATTTGAACCATTTTTTTGAAGCAACCATATTAGAACGCGGTGTAGCCTCCACGGGCGCCAATATAACGCTGACTCTGGCTGCAGATGGCGAACACTGCCCTGGGATACGCTGTGTTATGCCTGCTCGACCTGTTCAGATAGTCCTGTAAGAGTTGGTCGAATAATTGCACGAGTCACTCCTTAATCCGTCACATCGCACATGTGCGCGATTGGAGACAAGTCCGGAGATCATGGTGGCCAGGGAAGTTGCTGCAAGTCTTACAGAGCAAGTTGAGTTTCACGTGCGGTGTGTGGGCGAGTATTATCCTGTTGGAATAACATACCACCTTCCTGTTGCAAGAATTGCAAACGAACGGGTCCAACAACACTCTGCACCCATTGAGGTATTATAATTGGAAAAAATTTCAAATTTTTTTCTACAGGAAAAAATAGAGACAAGAGTCATACTTCAAAGATGACGACGAAGGCAACATACAACTCGCTAAGTACCAGATTTATCATTTATCAAAGTTGGCATCATTACTTTCAGTTTTATTAAAACTGATGGTTATCTTTAAACTCGATACGTCATTGGAAATACACTGCCGAAAAAAGAAAATAGTACACCTGGAAAGACGTTGATTCTGATCCGTTTACGGCATCATAAGATGTACTGATAATAGTTTCAATGTCGTTCGCCAGCAGATATCGTATTGGCGTAGCTACCAGAGCGCCATTTGTGTCTACCATTTAATAGGGATGTTCACAACCATAAGGGTCAGTGTGGTTCAAACGTGTGAAGCAATCAGGCAACCATGCCTCGTACTTCCTACAGCCATCTGAGCGGGTTTGAGAAGGGTCAAATTGTGGTCTTCCCAGTGGCCGTATTCTCCTTTCGGAGAACTACCATAAAACTGAAGTGCTGCGTCAGCTGTACAACGATGCTCGTGTCAGTGGTCACGTGAACAATGTCACAACCGTAACGACGTTCTGGAAGTCCACGCAGCACAGACGCCCGCCAGCATCGTCATATTGTGAGGGCAGCAGTGCCAGATCGTACAGCTACCACAGCACAGATAAGAGGGCTTGTGAGCCTAGGCGTGTCAACACGAACTGTTGTGAATCTGTAATTAGCAGTAGAGCTACGGGCACACACACCTTCACCCCGTCTTGGACTCACGCTGCAGCATCGACGTGCTCGACTCGACATGTGCCGTCAGAGGATCTTGGAAGATGTAATGGCGCGTCGTGGTCTTCAACAGCGGAAGCAGATTCTGCCTGCACGCAAGTTATGGTTATTTGCATGTACAGCGTAGAATTGCTGAGCACTGTCTCATAGAGCGCATTGATCCAAGACTCTGCTTTGGTGTTTCTGTAGGTATCATTCATTTTAGGTCTGAACACTCCAACAACTGAATGAGATTTTCACTCTGCAGCTGAGTGTGCGATGATATGAAACTTCCTGGCAAATTGAAACTGTGTGCCGGACCGAGACTCGAACTCGGGACCTTTGCCTTTCGCGGGCAAGTGCTGTACCATCAGAGCTACCCAAGCACGACTCACGTCCCGTCCTCACAGTTTCAGTTCTGCCGTTCTGGGAACATCCCCCAGGCTGCGGCTAAGCCTTGTCTGCGCAATATCCTTTCTTCCAGGAGTGCTAGTTCTGCGAGGTTCGCAGACGAGCTTCTGTGAAGTTTGGAAGGTAGGAGACGAGGTACTGGCAGAACTGAAGCTGTGAGGACGGGGAGTGAGTCGTGCTTGGGTAGCTCAGATGGTAGAGCACTTGCCCGCGAAAGGCAAAGGTCCCGAGTTCGAGTCTCGGTCCGGCACACAGTTTTAAACTGCCAGGAAGTTTCACTCAAACAACTGGTTACAGACAGTCATTCGGCTTCCACAGAATATAATCTCCATGACCTACAGAATTCCAGCTACTTGCTACAATTGCGCAATCGTGTCTGACTTCTTCATCAGCCCTTCCTCCCAAGCGAGATGGGTGACGTGCTTTTTATGTGATTACAAGTAAAGTTTTGCAAATGACTTTATAAAACTATGTAGTCATGTTTTTCGTTAATTAACTTCAAAATTATTCTTTTCTTATGAAATGAAAATAGGAGTTTACGAAGTATATCGGTACATCTAATTTGATTTATAACAAGGTTATATATATTTTTTTTAAAGTAAGTGATTGATATCAACCAGTATCGAAGGATTCATACCATGCTTTAGGCTTGATTCCATCATAATATCCAGTAAAGACATGAAACGACCCCTTAGAAAAATTAATGAATTACTGTGCTGATAAACCTCTTACATTATTTGATTTTCAAACAGCTGAGCAGAACTGAATGTACTCAGACATTTCGCTCTTTACGTATTCTGATCAACACTAAACTGACACACAATAATTTTAGCGCAACGCAATCTGACTTTCAATTATCCCTACAAAAGAATAGCCCTGACTAACATTAACCTATACCTTTCATGAATCACTTACCTCACAAAAATCTTCGTTACTTGAACTACTGCAATACAGCGAGGGCCACTATTGCCAGCTAAATAAAAGATTGTAACTACTGAAGGGACTAACTACTGATAGGCGTAGTTAGCAAATGAAAGATTTTGGTAAAGAACAAACAATGTATTTACCTTATTAGTGTTCAAAAGTCATAATATATATAGCAGTTCATGACATCCAGTCTTACAAATTTACTGTCTCTGATGGACACACATCCAGATCATCCGCTCTCAAAACTCCACCATTTGTCTCCCCACATCCACCAATGCTGGCGGCTCACCTCCAACTGCGCAACGCTACGCGCTGTTCAACAGCCGACTGCCCAACACTACAATAGCAATATTCCAACAATGCAAATCAACCACAGACTGCCCACAGCACAGCCAGTGATTTTCATACAGAGCGCTAAGTGCCGTTACCAATATAAAAACGTAAAAAGCCTACTTACAGACATTCTTATAATTAAGGTTGCAAGTGATGTGACGTAGTATAATGAGCAAATTATTGTTTATTTCATATAGCAGCGAAGCTGCAGTTTGGAGAAGTTTCTGTAGCGGTACACAATAGACTATAATTTGCTCATTATACTACGTCACATCACTTGTAACCTTAATTATAAGAATATCTTTACTGAATATTATGATGTACTCCAGCCTAATGCATTGTTCTGTCATGTGTTAAGATCGTACATATTACCTGAAATGAAATACTATTTACCAAAATAAATAGTTTCTTAATCAGCAGTTAAATTCATATCTATTCTTTGGAATGCAATGGGTGAACGCGAATTCCTGCGGCAAAATTTCGAAGGTTACCTATCACTGCATATTACAAATTACAGTCCTCAGGAGCTTTTCTGTCCTTATGTGAAAGCTAATCTCAGGAATCACTGTAGAGATTTTGATTAGATTTTCTCTAATAGATAACCTTATGCACGAGGAACGGTTGTGTACATAGTGTACAGTACGTTGAGGTGACAAAAGTCATGGGGTAGCAATATGAACATAAACAGATGGCGATAGTATCGCCCACATAAGGTATAAAAGGAAACAGCGTTGGCACAGCTGTTTTTTGTACTCAATTGATTCATCTGAAAAGGTTTCTGACGTGATTATGGCCGCACAATGGGAATTAACAGACTCTGAACGCGGAATGGTAGTTGGAGCTACACCCATTGGACATTCCATTTCAGAAATCGTTTGGATTTGAGTATTCCGTGATCCACAGTGTCAAGTGCGTGCCGATAATACCAAAATTCTAGGAATACCTCTCACCACAGACAACGCAGTGGCCGACGGCATTCGCTTAACGACCGAGAGCAGCGGCGTTTGCGTAGAGTTGTCAGTGCTAACAGGCAAGAAAAACTTTAAGAAATAACCACAGAAATCGACGTGGGACGTATGACGAACGTATCCATCAGGATAGTGCAGTGAAATGTGGCCTTCATGGGCTACGGTAGCAGACGACCGACGCGAGTGCCTTTGGTAACTGTACGACATCGACTGCAGCGCCTCTTCCGGACTCGTGACCGTATCGGTTGGACCATAAACGACTGGAAAACCGTGGTAAGAGCTGATGCAGACCGCACGAAGCCATGGACCCTAGTTGTCGACAAGGCACTGTGCAAGCTAGTAGTGCCTCCATAGTGGTGTGGGCCGTGTGTACACGGAATAAACTGGATCATCTGGTCAAACTGAACAGATCATTGATTGGAAATGGTTATGGTGGGCTGCCTGGAGATCACTTGCAGCCATAGAACATGGAATTTTCATGGATGACAATGCACTCTGTCACCGGGACACGACTGTTTGCGACTGTTTTGAAGAATATTCTGGAAAATTCGACCAAATGATTTGGGCACCCAGATCGCCCAGCCTTAGTCCCACCGAATATTTATGGAACATAATCGAGAGATCAGTTCGTGAAGAAAATCGGGTAATATTCAATATGTACAAGAGCCAAGGGAGAATAATAGGAATGGATGACCAAGAACGAAGTGGTCGAAGAAGCAATGGTGGAAATGAAAGAAAGGTTCAGGAGTGGGATTAAAATTCAAGGTGAACGGATGTCAGTGATACGATTCACTGATGACATGGCTATCCTGAGTCAAAGTGAAGAAGATCTACATGATATGCTGAATGGAATGAACAGTCTAATGAGAACAAAATATGGATTGAGAGTAAATGTAAGAAAGACGAAATTAATGAGAAGTAGCAAAAATGAGAACAGCGAGTAACTTAGTATCAGGATTGATGGTCACGGCGTGGATGAAAGCTACCTAAGCAGCAAAATAACCAGTGACGGACGGAGCAAGGAGGGCATCAAAAGCAGACTTGCACAGGCAGAAATGCATTCCTGATCAAGAGAAATCTGCTAGTATCAAACGTAGGTGATGAGGTAGAAAATTCTGCAAAATGTATGTTCGGAGCACAGCATTGAATGATAGTGACACATGGACTGTGGAAAAATACGAACAGAAGAGAATCAAAAGATTTGATGTGTGATGCTACATAAGAATGTTGAAAATTAGATGGACTGATAAGGTACGGAATTAGGAGGTTCCCCGGAGAACCGGCGACGAAAGGAATACAAGGAAAACACTGACAAGAAGAAAGGAGAGGATGATATGACAAGTGTTAAGGCAACAGGGAATAATTTCCTTGGCAGTAGAGGGAACTGCAGAGGGAAGAAACACTGTAGAGGAAGACAGAGATTGGAATACATACAGCAAATAATTGAGGATGTCGGTTTCAAGTACCACATTGAGATGAAAAGGTTGGCACAGGAGAGTAATTCGTTGCGGGCTACATCAAACCAGTCAGAAGATCGATTCCTTAAGAAAACTAAGAAAATATCGCTGTACCTCCTCCGAAATTTTATCGGGGTTGGGACCAAACGCTACTGAACTGCAGTACAAAAAATCCATTTCCATTCACCAGTAACATACGAAACTTTACTTCGAATGGACAATTATGCAAAATATTCGATATTATACCCCGTTTTTTCTGACAAGAAACGAGATACCGGCAGAAACAGCGCATTAGTTAGATTCAGTACGACTGTGTAACAAAAAGAACCATTTAGACATCCTTACATGCGCATCCTAACGTTGCTCGTTCACACTGTATAGGGGAATGTTGTGAGCGTGTGCGTGACTGCTGGTAAGGAACCCAACAGAAGCCGAGACGCACAGTTCAGAGAACTAATCTGAACTGAAGCCGTGCTAAACAGCAGAGCAGCCGCGGCCTGCAGCAGAACTAACAACGATGACGCCACACGGTGAGAAATTTTAGTGCAGTTTAGCGTCGCCACATTGTGTTCTTTGAGAGTGACATCCCATCAAACTTCCTGCTTAGTGTGCGGGTATATTTTAGTCACTACGTGTGTGTTAAACTCCTTAGCACACAACTGTCATTTCCTCTCGACATGGTTGCTGAAAGTGTTTTCCACGTTTCTCTCACAAACAGCATGTCCTTGGAGCTCCTTTGTAGACTACTGTGTGAAAACAGTAAGTGCCGTACCTGTTATGTGTGCAGAAAGGTGACAAAATAGTAGATTTTGGGAATACGCTGGAAATGTTTGAAAATTTGTTGCAGCATAAATGTTCAAATGTGTGTGAAATCTTATGGGACTTATCTGCTAAGGTGTTGCAGCATATATACAGCATAAATAAAAACCACACGGAATATTTCTGGAGCGCTGGAGTTTCTGTACCATTTACAATAGCAAAATCACTAGCGAGACTTCAAATTTCGTAACTTATTTAAAGGAATGAATTATTCTGCTTGTATTAGCCTCTTCTAATGATGTATTCCAATATTAGGCTTATCTGTCCGTCCTCTTTTGGAATACTGCTGCGCGGTCTGCCTCCCTTACCAGATAGGATTAACAGAGTACATCGAGAAAGTTCAAAGAAGAGCAGCACATTTTGTATTACCGCGAAGTAGAGGAGAGAGTGTCACTGACATGACACAGGATTTGCGGTGGACGTCATTAATACAAAGGCGTTTCTCGTTGCGGCGGAATCTTCTTCAATCGCCAACTTTCTCCTCCGAATGCGAAAATATTTTGTAGACACCGAACTACATAGGGAAAATGATCTTCATAATGACATGAGAGAAATCAGAGCTCGCCAGGAAAGATATAGGTGTTCGTTTTTTCCACGCACTGTTCGAGATTCGAATAATAGAGAATTATTGTGAAGATGGTTCGAGGAACCCTCTGCCAGGCACTTAAGTGTGATTTGCAGAGTATCGATGTAGATTTAGATCTGGCAATTCTCTGTTTCTGACGCCGTTACAGGGGAAGACATAACGACAGGGATAGTGGCACTGCCGCGCGGGATTAGCTGAGCGGTCTAAGGCGCTGCAGTCATAGACCATGCGGCTGGTCCCGGCGGAGGTTCGAGTCCTCCCTCGGGCATGGTTGTGTGTGTTTGTTCTTAGGATAATTTAGGTTAAGTAGTGTGTAAGCTTAGGGACTGATGACCTTAGCAGTTAAGTCCCATAAGACTTCACACACATTTTAACGTTTGATAGTGGCACATCTCAGTACAGATAATTTGCTGTCTACCTCTCAGTTTGGCTTCAGGAAAGGATTAGTCACAGAAAATGCTACATATTTTTATGTTTATTGATTCACTAGGAGGCCTATACAATAGGCTGGGTACAGTAGGTTTTTTCTTCGCATCAACAGATGCATTTTATTCTACGGACCGCAGAATATTTATGCCTAAGTTGGATGAAGAGAACTCAACAACTTTTCACATCTGGAAAGCAGGAAACTAAGCACAGCGTTCAAGTATAAAAAAAAACGGCGGAGAAGTTTGAATCAAACTTGGCTCATGTAATGTGGCGGGGGACGGCGTGGCACGGAGATCTGTTCTGGTTCCGATGCATTCCTTGACACACACTCTAAGGCAAAAAACGGCGCCCATCGAAAAAATTATCCTAATCGGACGGAAATCGGTAGATGTGATGTACACGTAAGGAAAAACGAATTATTACAATTTCAGAAAAAAATGGATTATTTATTCAAGAGAAAGAGCTTCACAAGTTTAGCAAGTCAATAACGCGTTGGGTCCACCTCTGGTCCTTACGAAAGCAGTAATTCGGCTGTACATTGACTGACAGAGTTGTTGGATATGCTCCTGAAGGTTATCGCGTTAGATCGTCAAAATATAGAGCTGGGATGCGGAGCCCAGCCTTAATGCTCCAAACGTTCTCAGCTGGGGACAGATACAGCGATCTTGATGGCAAAGGTAGGGGTTGGCAGGTACGAAGACACGCAGTAGAAACTCTGGCCGTGTGCTGGCGGGCATTATTTTGCTGAAATCAAGCGCAGGATGGCTTGCCATGAAGGGCAACAAAACGTGGCGTACAATATCCTCGACGTACCGCTGTGCTGTAAGTGTGCCGCGGATGACAGGCAAATGGGTCCTGCTATGAGATAAAATGGTACTCCGTACCGTCACTCGGGGTTATCGGGTCGTAAGGCGGCAGTCAGGTTGGTATCCTACCTCTGTTTCTTGGCATTTCCAGACACGTCTTTGCCGGTCACAGGAGCTCAGTTCGAAGCAGGTTGCGTCACTGAAGACGAATCTACTCCAGTCAATGAGATTACAGGCCAAAGATGTGTCTGGAGACGACCTTTACGGCTGTGTGATATCAACCTGACTATCGCCCGCCGTATGACCGACAAGCAGGAGTTATGGTCTGAGGTGCCATTTCATTTCACAGCAGTACCCATTTGGTCGTCATCCGCGGCTTCTCTACAGCACAGCGTTACGTCGACGATGTTCTACGGACCGTTTAGTCGTCCCTCATGGCAAGCCATCCAGGACTTACATTTTAGCAAGATAATGACCTCTTGCACAGGGGGAGTGTTTCGACTGCTTATCTTCGAGCATGTCAAGCCCTATCTGGGACAGCAAGATCGCCGGATATCTCCCCAGTTGTGAACGTGTAGAGCTTTGCGGCCAGAGTCCTCCAACTATCTGGGGATTTGACCATCTAACGCACCATTAGGACACATTTTAGCACTGTATCCCCCAGGAGGAAATCCAACAGCTGTATCAGTTAATGCCAAGCTGAATAACTCCTTGTACAAGGGCCAGACGTGGCCCCACCTTATTGACTTGCTCAATTTGCGGACCTCTTACACTTGAATAAATTATCCAATTTTTCTGAAACTGTTATCATTTCAAACTTCCTGGCAGATTAAAACTGCGTGCCGGACCGAGACTCGAACTCGGGACCTTTGCCTTTCTCGAGAAAGTGCTCTACCAACTGAGCTATCCAAGCACGACTCACGCCCCGTCCTCATAGCTTTACTTCTGCCAGTACCTCGTCTCTTACCTTCCAAACTTTACAGAAGCTCTCCTGCGAACCTTGCAGAACTAGCACTCCT
Source organism: Schistocerca cancellata (assembly GCF_023864275.1). Classification (NCBI taxonomy): domain Eukaryota; kingdom Metazoa; phylum Arthropoda; class Insecta; order Orthoptera; family Acrididae; genus Schistocerca; species Schistocerca cancellata. The sequence goes on along the minus strand of NC_064626.1, from coordinate 301,992,873 downwards.
GAAAGAAAGGATATTGCGGAGACATGCCTTAGCCACAGCCTGGGGGATGTTTCCAGAATGAGATTTTCACTCTGTAGCGGAGTGTGCGCTGATATGAAATTTCCTGTCAGATTAAAACTGTGTGCCGGACCGAGACTTCCCGAGTTCGACTCTCGGTCCGCCAAACAGTTTTAATCTTCCAGGAAGTTTCATACCAGCGCACACTTCGCTGCAGAGTGATAATCTCATTCTGTAATCATTTGTTTCTCTGTATATGTACGAGTATGTACATCACATATACCGATTTCCGTCCCATCCCGGTAATTCCTTCGTGGTGGGGCTTTTTTTTTAAATCATAGAATGTATATCAATGAGGCTCTTTATGGAGAAGAACCTCTTAAGTCAAGATAGCAGATTTAATTTTATTGATTACTACTTTCGGTTTATGTACTGTCGACCTCAGTAGTATACGAACGACCAGAATTACTTTTCCCGTGATTTGCATGCAGCCCACATGACGTATCCCTCTTGCAGGTCCCCTAATCTCGTTTCGGTACAGTCATTTGATTGTACAAAATGGTTATCACGAGCGACCACTAGAAAACACTGCTCTGTATGGCGACAGCTCCATATATAGAGTAATATCATGATACTACAAATACCAAGGAATACCTGAGACAATCCTTAACGCTTGTAAACTCAGATTTAATGCAAGAAATGAGATTTGTGAAGTGTTGCCATTCTCATTAGTGCGTGACACATATAATGAACGTAACGCTTAACACATTATTCATTCTTGTATTCTTGTTCTCTAAAAGATTTTCTAACCATCTATCAACCGTCGTTCACTTGATGAATGTTTTTGCATTAACTGATTAATTAGCTAGCTTCTTACAAAAACCATGAATAGCAGCGTTAAGCGCTCAATCGAAACCTCATCGTCAACAACGTATCGCTTGTAACTTCACTGTATTCGTTGCTGTGTGTTCAGTTCGGAAGCCACCTGTCGTACTTGTTACCTAACACAAAGTGATATTAAAAATGAAAATGATTCCTATGTTGTGAGCCTCGACCACAACACTAATCGTCATTACTGGCTAACCATAAAGAGACGCGATATAACACATTTTAGCCAGTATCAGTTAGCAAATCTGAACTTTAAATAAGATGACGTCACTGATAATGTTATGAACTATGCCAATAGCTGTTGTGATTGTTTTTGCTGTATGTTCAACTGTAACACGTCGGTCTTCCAAATAATGTCGTCAATGCGGGTTTCAAGCGAACGTGTTCACACTTCTACTGACCGGCCAAGACGTTGCTCGTCACAACCGATAGACTAAAGCAGAAATAAAATAATGACTGCTATGAAGAGGAAGGCCATCCATTTCTTATCCCATGCTCTTAATGTATGTTATTTCTGTTGAGTTACGCACATTTGCTTACATCTTGCTTGTATTTCGAGATGCTTCCGCTGTGTCTTTGAAGCGCAAGCTTGAATCCTGGATTGCTAGCTTGCTCACGAAATTTATCGGCTGTGGAACCGTATTCCTTCTTGCTGCGAGAATGACTTGGATTTAGCGACATTGAAGATTAAGTCTGACAACTCTGTGGTAGTCGAGGTACTTCCTGGAGTGACACAGAATTATCGTGCTAAATTCATTTGATATTGTCTTCGTATTTCAAATAGTGTGAACGATCAAATGTATGTTTTTACTTCAGGAAGATCATTCCACGCAGAAACTGCAACTAATTTCGTCTTCATTGCGCATTATCTCTTTTAGCCATGACAAGCATTATGAGGGAGCATTCAGTGCTGCAGTAGGTTGCTAGGTCAGTGGAAACGACGTCGCACTGCGTTCGTTCTGTGTTTTAATCTGACAGAACGCAAACGTTCTTACTGTTTACGTAACAGAGCTGCAGCGGCAAATAATTCACGTTAAAAATGATACTACATGAACGAGAAAGTTATTACCCGACTTCATTTCTCCGATAACACTCGCCTCGAATAGGGCACAGGTGTTTGAGCTTCCTGCCTTCCCCCTTCTATTAAATTGCAAATCGCCACAAACCTACGCACCAAGTTCGTTTTTACTGGTAAATCTTGCCCGCAATAGTAGATTACATAATTAGATTAAGTACGTCATATGCTGCGGGAATGCTGGTGACAACGTTGTTATTACTGCATGGTTTACATACTGTTCATAGAAAATTTTTCACGCTGAAGACAAAACTACAGTATAAAATAATCTTCCGTTTGCCAATGTGAGTGTACGAACGTCCCCAGTAGTTCATAAGCTCAACGCGCGATCCATCGCGATCACCGGGGCTGGCGCCAGCTAACGTCACGCGGCCTAAGTCGGTCGGGCAGAAATTGCTCTGATCATGGCAGGTAGCCACGAGCTCTTCACGGCAACGTTTCCCCGAGCTTTTGCTATTATTGTCCAGTTATAAAATGAAGTAAATTTTTTCTGGGCTTCCTACAGATTGATACTGTCAGCAGAACGAAGAGCTGTAGTCTATTAAATTACTGAAGAATCGGGTTCAGTGTCTCAGCTTTTCTTTTGCACTGCGCATCGTTACCATATAGAGTAGTTTAAGTGGAGGCAACGCTTCCAGACGAACTTCTGCATCCTACAGCGTTGACAGTTTTTGTAAATGGACGTCATGTGATTTTATTTAAGTGATTATAAAATAAAGTTGAATGCTCGTACTGAGTAGCTGAGGCATCTGGTTAATGGCGATTAGATAGAGCAAAATCAAGCTTCGATTCTCACATCAGGCGAGAATTTTTATAATAGACCCTAGGAGATCCTATTGGCCCCTAATTATGCCAAGTGAAGAACATATGATTCCACTGTGGTTCTAGATTCACATTAAACGTGACGTCCCTTTACTACCGATTACAGGTTAGGTTGGGCCGTGACAGAGGCGTAAGTGGCAGCATGTACAATTCTGTCACCAGTAACTTCCCTTACACAGGTTTTTTTATTTCACTTAAAGAACCAAACGCCATGTAAGGTTACAGGGTACTTATTCCATCTTTTACGTCAGCTTGAGATGTTGAAATATTGGCTCTGGTTTCACAGGATTTCATCCGTTTGTGACGACATAGGTCCATCAAATCGTTGTTTGCTCGAGGTTCCAAGTTCCTCAAATTCTCCACGGAAGGCGCATGTCAGGATTCGAATCCTGGTTCGGCACAAAAATTTTCATAATGACCTTTGGGACTTAAGCATGAGCATATTTAACTTACTGTTTATGGAAATTTATTTTGCTTTTTAATGTCTATTCATTCATTGTCAATAACAATGTGTGACGATTTCGACTCCCAGAGAGACACAGATCTTTTCGTCACATCATTCAGGTTGAAACGAGCATCTCCTAGCTATTGATGAAAAAGAATTTGATAGCTAATGCGTGTTCGTGTGTAGGCAACAATGATATATGATAGGTTTGGTTCCCAGTCTTCCCTGTACTCTTCGTCGCGTCTTTTCAGGTTCAAACATGCATACATCTCGCTTCTGAGGAAAGAAACCTATATTTAGTGTCCATTCGTGGCTAGAAACCAGCGACGATAGGTGCCGGGCTCGATCCCGGGAAGGCAGAAATTATTCATTTTTCTCGTCATCCCAAACATCTCGCTTCTGCTGAGAAAATTCGATATTTGGAATCTGGAACAATCGGATTAGCTGCTGGGTTGGATTCACCATCCAGCACACACATTATGTCTATCAAGTATTACTTGAGAATGAAACCACGTTTAATCTCTTTCTGTTAGTTAACAGCGACAAAACGATCCAGTACAAAAATTTTCCTCGTGTAATTTAAAGTTCAGATTTTGTAACTGATACTGGTTAAAAATGTATTATATCACATCTCTTTAAAGCTAGTCGGCAATGACAATCAGTGCTGTGGTCGACCCTTGGTCAGGCACGAATAGTTTGCTTATTTAGTACTGGGTCTCAGTCCACACACAGAACAAAACAGTTCAACGTGTCATTGAAAGCTCAAACTCATGTACAGCTACCTTCACATTAATACCTTTCATTTTTAATGTCACTAGTTGTTACATAACTAGGGCTATCGGTAGTTTCTGAACTGTACATATATCAACGTGCTATCATGAAGACAGTGAAATTACTGGTGACACGTTGTGAAGTTTTGATATAGCTCTTGATGCTGTTAATAATGATTTTTTTAAATGGTTAGTTCATCATGCAGTTTATGCAGAAAAGAATGTAGTTTTGAATAAGGATTACGGAATAATTGATCTGTGTGAGACACCAAAGAGAGTGGTAAAAGTTTAGAAATGTCACTCTTGTTATAAATTTGTGTTTACAAGCGTCAGGGACTGTCCTAGGTGTTCTTGGTATTTGTACAATCGTGATATTAATATATATAAGGAACTGTTGCCATACAGAGCAGTGGTCACTTGTGGTAACGATTTTGTATAATCAAATGACTGTACCGAAAAGAGATTAGAGGACCTGCAAGATAGATGACTTATGTGGGCTGCATGTAAATCAGGCGAAGCGTAATTCAGGTCGTTCGGATACTGTTGAACATGATATTACAAGTCATCTTCAGATCTTTAATACAGAAAATTGCATTTAAGAAGTACAGAAGTATAAATTATTAATATAGAAGTTCTACTATGCGATGCATACAGTAACAAAATACATTAATTTTTGAACAGCTGCCAAATTGTGGGACATGTCATAATTTGTACGAGCAGTATCATTTGTTGCATAATCCAATGGTACAATGATGTAAATTATCCTAAAAATAAAAAAAATTAAATTGTGACATGAAATAGTGCAGGAATACATAACGAGGAATAAGTTGAGACTACAGCTCTTATCCAGAATAAAAGGTCGTCATATGTAATGCAGTAACAGAATCAGACAGTTTACATGTTTGGTCACTGAGATCATGCTTGCTCCATTACTTTGTTCTAAAGTAACGTCTGAAGCAGTGTCTGTTATGGCTAAGTGATCTGCTACTAAAACATGACAGAAGGCACAAAAATTGTTCTCTTTATACATGAAATAAGTGGTACTGTGAAAGACATGGAATGTAATATAAATGATGCAGCTAATCGGCTGGTTGGTTGATTTGGAGGTGTAGCGATGCAGCTAATCGGCTGGTTGGTTGATTTGGAGGTGTAGCTAACAGGGTAGTCCATAACATCAGCATCTCTCTTTCGAGATACAGCTGCCAGCTAGCATGCAGTTACCACTAGAAAATATGTCCGCTTATGAGTTGCGCTATGCCATTCCTTTTTTTCGCAGTAGAACAACTATCCGTTGCCGATATCCATCGGGAAATATCATCCGAGCTCTCAATTGGTTCTACGTTGTCTTGCACAGTTTGTACAAGGGCACGAAAATGTGTGTGACTAGGGGATCTCCAAACATTTTAGCCTCCAGGCCATACTGGCTCTTCCACAAAGTCCCGATGTAGTCTGATGTAGTATGCCTAAGTTTTCACGAGGACTGATATCCTAGTACGGCTCGGAACACTTCGGTACAGTTGAGACGTTTTCTTGACGCTTGTCGCTGCTGCCAGTCTTTGCGAGCGGACACCGAGTAGCACTGCAGCTGTCATTACGCAGTGGACTGCTTTTTCGTTGACCGTGAGCTGTGTCCTTAATTTCATTTCATATACATTGCTTCAAATGCGTACCTCTCATGATGGTTTGTGTAACGCGTTTTCGCGAAATCTTGTTACTTCCGTGTGTCATTAACATTGCAGCTTGTGTTCAGAACATAGCACGAGCTGTATAAACTATCAGCACTACGGGACAGCTTCCCACCACAACATTCCCCGCCAGGCGGCGGCAATAGTGATTACCTCTTAGTTCCGTGTAGTCACCGTTATCAAGGTCCAAGAAAAGTTGGACAGACTATACAGTCCATCTTACCGACATACTGTGGTGTTGAATTACGCGCTAATTTTCATTTCCGAACGAGACGGTGATTGAGTTATCTCTAGTACAAGTAGCGGGGGTGGATACCACTCTGCAATTTCTATTGGCACTTACGGGCAAATGTCCAGGTCATTTCACTGCCACGGTGATAACCGACGATCGTGCTGCGCTTTACGTATTGTTAAACTACTTCGGATAGTGCTAAATGTATGGTAGTGACGTGTTCCGGCGAGTAGAGAAGTTAAGTGCGGTAGTAGAGCACCTTCTTGTGAGCTGCGGCAACATGTGCGATCTGAAAAGCAAAATCTAGTGTGACTACTGAGATTTACACTACAGTTTCTTAGTGAAGATACAAGTTGTTTAACAGTGAGTATTTAATTTAATTAAAATTGCCTTAAAAATAAATCCCGTACAATTGTTTACTCAGAACCCTTGCTCTTAATACTTTGACTGACATCACTTCGATTTGCAGTTCCATTTTTTTGTGTGGCTTTGTGTAAATGTGGCAAAGAAGCGGAAGATGATACACAATGAGTGCAGAAATTTTAAAGACCAAATGAGACATCAATATTTCGTGATTGAATCAAGTATTAAGTCAATGTGTATAATTCGCCATCAAACAATATTATTTCTCAAAGGATACAATATAAAGCGTTATGAGAGTAAGCATTCGTAGAGTTAATGGAAGATAACGGCAGAAGTGTATACGTCTTTCAAATGCTGTTTCAGATCTCAGTAAATAGTATTTAAGAAAGTAAAAACTGAACAAGAAGCAGTAACTCATACTAATTTCCACGCGACTCACTGAATAGGAAAACATGGGAAAAACCATTTACTGGCGGCGAATAAATCAAGTATTGCGTGATTGCAGCAGTTAAAGAAATGTGTCCAGGAAAAGCTAATTTATTAAAAAACATCAGTTTGTCAGCATTCACTGTGGCTTGAAGAGTAAATGACATTGCCGAAAATATACTGAAGAGCCAAAGAAAATTGTACATCTGCCTAATATCGTGTAGGGCCCCCGCGAACACGCAACAGTGCCGTTAATGTCTGAAGTAGTGCTGGAGGGAACTGACACGATGAGTCCTGCAGGACTGTCCATAAATCAGTAAGAGTACGTGGAGGTAGAGATCTCTTCTGAACAGCACATCGCAAGGCATACCAGATATGCTCAATAATGTTCATGTCTGGGGAGTTTGATGGACAGCGGAAGTGTTTAAACTCAGATGAGTGTCCCTGGAGCCACGTTAAGTCCCATAGTGCTCACAGCCATTTGAACCTGGAGCTACTCAGCAGCAATTCTGGACGTGTGGGACGTCACATTGTCCTGCTGTAAGCCGGCCGGGGTGGCCGAGCGGTTCTAGGCGCTACAGTCTGAAACCGCGCGACCACTACGGTCGCAGGTTCGAATCCTGCCTCGGGCATGGATGTGTGTGATGTCCTTAGGGTAGTTAGGTTTAAGTAGTTGTAAGTTCTAGGGGACTGATGACCTAAGAAGTTAAGTCCCATAGTGCTCAGAGCCATTTTTGTCCAGCTGGAATTGCCCAAGTCCGTCAGAATGCACAATGGACATGAACGGATGCAGGTGTTCAGACGGGATGTTTACGTACGTGTCACCTGCCACAGTCGTATCTAGACTATCAAGGTTCCATGCCACTCCAAATGCACACGCTCCACAGCATTACAGAGCATCAGTTTGAACAGTCCCCTGCCGGCATGCAGGGTCCATGGATTCGTGAGGCTGTCTCGTACTAGTCCATCCGCTCGATACGGTTTTAAACAAGAGTCGTCCGATCAGGCAACATGTTTCCAGTCATAAACAGTCTAATGTCGTTGTTGACGGGTTCAGGCGGGCGTAAAGCTTTGTGTCGTGCAGTCGTCAAGGATACACGAGTGGGTCTTATGGCTCCGAAAGCCCGTCACGTTGAACGATTCCCTTCAGTCGTCGTTGGTCCCGTTCTTGCAGGATCTTTTTCCGGCCGCACCGATGTCGGAGATTCGATATTTTACTGGATTCCTGATATTCACTGTATACTTGTGAAATGGTCGTACGGGAAAATACCCACTTCATCATTACCTCGGAGATACTATGTTCCATTCGGGAGGACGGCGGTTCAATCCCACGTCTGGCCATCCTGATTTAGGTTTTCCGTGATTTCCCTCAATCGCTCCAGGCAAATGCCGGGATGGTTCCTTTCAAAGGGCACGGTCGACTTCCTTCCCTAATCCGATGAGACCGATGACCTCGCTGTCTGGTCTGCTTCCCCAAAACAACCCAGCCATACTATGTTCCATCACTCGTGCGCCGACTATAAGACCACGTTAAAACTCACTTAAATCTTGATAACCTGCTGTTGTAGCAACATGATCTAACAACTGCGTCAGTCACTTGTTGTCTTATACAGGCCTTGCCGACCGCAGCGCCGAGTTCTGCCTTTTTACATACCGTATCTTTGTACTTGAATACGCGCGCCTTTCTTTTTCGTTTCAGTTTCCTCAATTGTCTGAGAAAACACGACACTTGCAGTGGTTTCCTTTTAGTCTAAATGAGTCTAGATATGTTTCAGATATTGTACTTGTGTTAAATTTTATTCGATGGTTACATGACAATTATGAAGTGTATGAAGAGCGTGCATAGCATCCACGGCATGGCCACGAGAGAAAAAAGTTTTTTAAGCAGTAGAAAATTATGTTCAGAAAATCAATATTCAATGGAAAAACGTAATGTATATCACAGTTGATGGTGGCAACAACATGTGTTCCAAAAATAAAGGTGTAGAAAATGATGGTGGGTCAAAATCCATTTATCGTACATTACATCATACACCAACAATCTTTGGCGGAAAATGCTTGGTTATATCAGGAATAACCCACTCATATCAATTATATAAGGTCACATGCTCTTTTGCCGTATCTAAAAAGAGCAGCCTGCAGGGACATGATGTGTGGACCTAAGCGAAAACCACGAGTGACAGACCCATCAGTGGACCGCGAAACGTGACTTCAGTCCTGAATGCAAAGACCCCCGAACCCCTCCCCACCATTCTCATAAACAGCAGTGAATGTAACCAGATGTCATATAAACAAGGAATATGACGATAATCCTCGAAACAGTGGACTATTTACCACTGACGCGACTTGAATACCAAAATCAGCAGCAGGCTGTACAGGTAATCTGCAGTAGTGGCCAATTCGTTGTTCAGGCAGGGATAGATTGTAATTTTTCTCATGTACTAAGAATATTTCGAGTTAATTTTTTCGTGTTCCTTAAATTTGCAGTTTCTGACTCAAAATGAATGTAAACCCACTTTAGAACCACATTTCGCTCGAATATCGGATGTTAATAATTTTATGATCTAAGAGCGTTAATTAAAGAGGATATCGAGCGCTTCCGTTGGTCTCTTTCCACAGGGCGGGCTTAGCTCTGCGTGTTACGACATAGGCTCTTTATGCAATCAATGATTTGATTTCTTTGTCCCCGTTCTCCACTTCTCTTAGTTGTTCTCACTGAAGACTGCCTGAATGAAATCATTGCCTCTCGATAGTTCGTAAACTTCTGTAGCTGGTCTCACCTTGAATAAAATTCTTGTTTGCATTGGGTGGTGGCATTGCGGTGACCAGTTGGACAGATGGAGCGCTCTTCATCTTCAGAGATTGTCTGACCACATATAAATACTATAATCAAAATTAAATGGTCTTCAGTGACGATACAGAACAATAATGAACTTCCCCCAACAGATCTGTGTGATAGTCCAGTCGCTCAGATGAAAATGTTTAATAACAGCACGATACTCGGTTTTCTCCATTTTCAATTATAGTCAACACACGGACCAATGCAGATGGCTGTCAGCAATGAACTGTATGCTGTACATTGTTGAATTTCTCTATATGATCCTTTGAATAATCAAGCTTACCAATTATGAGGGCGCAACAAAAATATTTCACTCTTCCGTGGATATTTACCAGACTCATCAAGGCACCTTTGTATATACGCTTCAGACATAGTTCATTCAGACTTTTACATTGAGCATCTTGCTTGAATTGCATGTACCTTTTAAAGCAGGTTTAATAATGTCATTGTATTTCTTACTTTTAGCTTACGTTTGCATCGTTCTCGGTAAACACTTATTAGGACTGTAGGACTTGAAGTTTTGAAGAATATTAGCTCAAAAAAACGAAAAACAAAAAAAAAGACTTGATGTTCCCTCAAATTTCTTATTCCCAACTTCTACTGCATACTTGGTTAAGTATATCAAATACCTACCTAACATATATGGGTTACCCTTCCTTACTCCATATGTGGTGTCTAACTCTCTGTCGACGTCCTTGTTAATGTAATCGGTAATTCGGAAATATTGTTCCCTTCTACTTTTCCTCTTCTGCTTTTGCTTCTTCTGCACTTCTGTCTCCATCCATAGATTATGAGAGCCTTTTCAGACTTTGCCAGAGGTTTAAACATTTCTTGTTGCAACTGTCCTAAATTTAGCAATAGCAATTTCCATTAAATTGCTTTCTGCACTTTAGTTAATTTACGCTTCTTTCTGGACATGCTGTTGTATATTAAACCCCTTTTGTGATTGCATTCACCTTACATATAGTGTGAGACTACTTCACATCACCTGTCATGATAAAACTAAACGTATCTCCTAGTACTGCATTGGCATGTCAGTTCTGTCACGGAAAATCTCACCTTTTGCAGCTACATCTACATCTACATTTATACTCCGCAAGCCACCCAACGGTGCGTGGCGCAGGGCACTTTACGTGCCACTGTCATTACCTCCCTTTTCTGTTCCAGTCGCGTATGGTTCGCGGGAAGAACGACTGTCTGAAAGCCTCCGTGCGCGCTCGTATCTCTCCAATTTTACATTCGTGATCTCCTCGGGAGATATAAGTAGAGGGAAACAATATATTCGATACCTCATCCAGAAACGCACCCTCCTGAAACCTGGCGAGCAAGCTACACCGCGATGCAGAGCGCCTCTCTTGCAGAGTCTGCCACTTAAGTTTGCTAAACATCTCCGTAACGCTATCACGGTTACCAAATAACCCTGTGACGAAACGCGCCGCTCTTCTTTGGATCTTCTCTATCTCCTCCGTCAACCCAATCTGGTACGGATCCCACACTGATGAGCAATACTCAAGTATAGGTCGAACGAGTGTTTTGTCAGCCACCTCCTTTGTTGATGGACTACATTTTCTAAGGACTGTCCCAATGAATCTCAACCTGGTACCCGCCTTACCAACAATTAATTTTATGTGATCATTCCACTTCAAATCGTTCCGCACGCATACTCCCAGATATTTCACAGAAGTAACTGCTACCAGTGTTTGTTCCGCTATCATATAATCATACAATAAAGGATCCTTCTTTCTATGTATTCGCAATACATTACATTTATCTATGTTAAGGGTCAGTTGCCACTCCCTGCACCAAGTGCCTATCCGCTGCAGATCTTCCTGCATTTCGCTACAATTTTCTAATGCTGCAACTTCTCTGTATACTACAGCATCATCCGCGAAAAGCCGCATGGAACTTCCGACACTATCTACTAGGTCATTTATATATATTGTGAAAAGCAATGGCCCCATAACACTCCCCTGTGGCACGCCAGAGGTTACTTTAACGTCTGTAGACGTCTCTCCATTGATAACAACATGCTGTGTTCTGTTTGCTAAAAGCTCTTCAATATAGCCACACAGCTGGTCTGATATTCCATAGGCTCTTACTTTATCAGGCGACAGTGCGGAACTGTATCGAACGCCTTCCGGAAGTCAAGGAAAATAGCATCTACCTGGGAGCCTGTATCTAATATTTTCTGGATCTCATGGACAAATAAAGCGAGTTGGGTCTCACACGATCGCTGTTTCCGGAATCCATGTTGATACCTACAGAGTAGATTCTGGGTTTCCAAAAACGACATGATACGCGTCGATGAAACCGTTCAGTTATGTTGATTTTGGGTTGATTGTCTTAACTTTCTATCAACGTACAGTTTGGTCTTTGCTTTACCTTCTCAGAATGAGTGTATGACACATGTGCAAATTTGTCCATGGTCTACAGTACACCGATACAGTTGTACATGTCAGATGGCTACCAGTTATTTCGTTATTCACTATTTATACGATTACCAATATGTTTGCTAGTAGAGAAGACGTTAAGTGCAACTATAATGGTACTATGGAGACTTATCGAGAATCCCTCTCTGGTGAAGCGGTGAACGTAATAATACAGTTGCAGTGATCCAATTAGTTAACTCAGAAAATTCGTTAAGTATGAAATAGTGTTAATTGAAAAGGTTCATACGGTACGACCTTTCATGTTAAGTGAGCGGTAGGAAACATATTTCGGCACATTAACGCCTATCATTTGAAGGTACACATCTTCAACTTTTCCGTAAGTATCTAAAATCGTCTGAAAATGTCTTCCAAATTAATTAACATCAAAGTTTTAGACCATTGCTAACTTCACTTACAAATTACGTCAAAATTACTGTTAGATTCCGAACTTCGGCATTATAATTTTGTTGATATATTTTTTATGTTCCTTTTGACGCGCAACATTTGTTAATTTCCACGCTAATTAGAGACTATAGTGTTTTGATGGTCATAAAATATTTTATTTGAGAGGACTACCCTCAATAAATGTGTAATGTAAAATATATTGTTCATAGGATAAACTATATGTAGACGTAGCACATCTGAGGTCAGGCATTCTGCTGCTGAGAGTAAAGTGAGCAACACGTATGTCTTTGGCCGTGTCAGTGTGCCGCAGTCCGACAGCCAACATTCTGAAACATTAACGTATACTGCTTACAGTTTGTTTTTTCACTCGTGGGTTTAATTCATCAATTCTGTGACAGTAATTACTTATTAATTCTGAGTGAGAACTTGTTAGAGGAAGATAGTGATTATTGACTCCTATGAACAACGACTGTTGAGCAGGACAGTGTTGAACGGACTTACTGATTCTTTTTGTGCACTATCTTAATTGTTTTGAGTTCCTTAAATGTGTATTAGAACAGTGATATGGTGAATTGATACATTAAATTTTTGTCACATTTTGAACCACTGGACTGTGTCGTGTGATTAGTGCAGTAGGACAGTTCAACAATCTATTAAGTAATTTAATAGGTAACCATCTGCTTTCTTTTAATTCGAACTATATGTGAGACCCGAAACTGATCATACCAGTGAATACTTGACACATAGAGTACAAGTTTTTTAAATCTACCTCTGGTGTCGACCACAACATTGTACAGACTAATAGTAGAACCAACATCTTTCAGCCAGTTTGGAGCCACCGCAGCTACTGAAGAACAGAAGAGGCTTATGCAGAAGGAAGGAGGTTTGTTCTAACTTGCTGAATTTTGCTGATGATAATTGTGGGAAGCTTATTTCCAACGGCAAATTCTAAAGTACAGAGTGTTAGGAAAGTACAGGTGCAACAAGTGGGTGTATTGTTGTTAGCGTGACAACAACTATGAGGAAAAGGAAAGAAATCAATGTAGGACAGTGCGCTGGTTTCGGCAGAGGCGGTCACGCCACGCTGCTCGGGTGGGACATTTGCTCTCGCTTGGCTGCCCTCGCTCATTGTCTTCCCAGCATGGCTGGGGTCTGATGCGGAATGGGTTATAGGCAGTGCGAGTACTGTTAACTGTTAAGAACAGTGAATTTCTAAGGAGAGTGGGAAAGATGAATGTACTCAAAATGTATAAATGTATAATCCTCCCATTTGGACTCTTATGTGATATAGTAGTAATACAAATGCAAATTTTACTATCAGGAATGAGCCAACGGAGATGCTAGAACACTGTTACTGAATCTGATACACTGAAAGAGCTAAATGTTAAATTATTTCGTGGAGCTGCTTGGAACTCGCGAAATCAGAAGGTTGTAGGGTGCAGGAGGTAAATTTTATGCCCTCTGAGGCAGAGGTGGTGTTGCAATGTGTATTTCGACAGTCGGTAGTTAGAGATCCTTAGGAACCAGCAAGGCTGTCCTGCCTGTGCGGAAAGTTCCAAAGAAGACAACCAACGAACCCGCATTATTTAAAGAGTTGAACTCCTATGTATAAAACAGCTTCAAACTTCTCATTACAAATGAGTTAACTTGTTAAATATTTGACCTTAAGGATGTAACCGACAAAAAATGCAGGAAACATTTGAAATTATGGTCAAACCCTGAAACTTGCTGGCAGTATCCAACTTGTTCCTGACCGGGGATGAATCTGGAACCTTTACCTCTCCCAGGCTGTGCCTAAGTCATGTCTCCTTTATCCAGGAGTGCTAGCCGCACAGGGTATGCGGGAGAACTGTGAAGTTCTGAAGGTGGGAGACGAGGTGCTGGCGGAAGTAAAGCTGTGAGTACGGGTCTCACTCTGTAGAGCAATTTACCCTGAGAGACAGAGAGCACATGTTCGAGTCCCCGTCCTGTACACAGTTTTAATCTGTCATGAAGATTCAAATCAGGGCGCACTCCGCTGCAGAGTGAATGTTCATTCAGGGCCTTTGAAATCTGTTGAAAGTCACTAAGTGCTCTCACCATCAAACACTGACTGATTTCCGCTCCGTTTTAAGAAAAAGCTAGTTCTTCATGCATCTCAATGTTTGACTTCATATCTCCTGATTACGTGACGTGATTTTTTTTTTTTTGTGTGGGGGGAGGGGGATACCGTCTTCAAAATGTGTTGTTAATTGAGTTTGAAGTAAAGAAGCAGCAAATTAAAACTAACGCCTGATGCGGCAGTTTTAGTGCATAAACAGTGAAGGTCGTAAGCAATAAACTTACTTCTTTTCATAATTTTGTGGGATTAGCCGAGCGGTCTAAGGCGCTGCAGTCATGGATTGTGCGGCTGGTCCCGGCGAAGGTTCGAGTCCTCCCTTGGGCATGGGTGTATTTGTTTGTCCTTAGGATAATTTAGGTTAAGTAGTGTGTAAGCTTAGGAATGATGACCTTAGGAGTTAAGTCCCATAAGATTTCACACACATTTGAACATAATTTTGTGAGGGTCATCAGCAAGAAAAAATCATTTGAAGACTCAAAGATACGGGTAAAGTTTGTTGCAAGTCTCTTAAGTTCTTTCATTTTTAAATACTGGTGAATATAATTTGTGTATTTTGGAGCGGTGAATTCCGGTGCCTACTCGTAAGAACTATACACAGTTTCTAACTGTAATAATTGTCTTATTGTGGTAAACATTTAAAATAATATTATATCTCTTGATGAGTAGGTTACGAAAGCATTTTAAATTTTTAAATTCGACCATTAGTTACATGAGATGTTGAAATTAGAAATTCGGTTTCCACTGCAAGCTGTTAGGTAGACAACCTGTTACTGGGATTGGTTACCATTAGCCGCGTTAGCCGTCTACTAATACAGGGGTCTTTCTTTCGTTTTCCTTTCGTCAAAATCCAATACCTTGCTGCAAGAACTCGTCTACGTTAGTGAACTGTTGGCATCCTCTTTCGTTCTGATCGTAGCAGCACAGAGATCTCAATAAGGTCCTTGCAGATGCATGTCGGAATTGATTCTAACTGTCGAACCGAGTGTTAACGACACTGAGAGATCATTTCTGTGTAAGGTTGAAACCTTCCCGTCTCCTCTATATCTCATTTGTTACGCAACCTTCCCTTCTACAATAACCTATGAAACCTTCCCTTAGGATTTCTATCTCTTGCTTAATAATAACAAATGAAATCTTCCCTTTGAAATTAATCTCTTTCTCAATCTTAGCATACAAATTTAAATGCTCCTTATTAAAAGTGATTTTCTGATTATTTCGACGAAACATAGAATGTGTCGTCGTCGTGGCCCTGAGTCGTTACCTGCAATATCCCAAAACTGTTCCTTACCTTTCTTACTGTTACTGAATCGCCATCTGACTGCTACATCGAAGTGAGACATGAATGTACTTACTCTGTTTTACTATACTCTATTAGCTGCTGGTGGGCTGTCATAATAAGTGGCTGTATTTATTACCAAAGCTGACGTTATTCTTTAATAGCAAAGCTGATGTTATTCTTTAATTAATTTGACTGAAGTTACGTAATTCATAGTTAAACTTTTTCTTTACAACAATAAAATTTTGCAGAGTCTTACGTTGATGGTTTTTGGGATGGATTATAATCAGTAATGCAATATTTCTTGCAAAAATTGATTATATTCTGAATGGAATGATTTTACAAACGTTCAAATGGGACCTACTTTTTACAATAATCTTACAACTAGCATTGCGCAACATACCTTCAGTAGTCTTGAGTTTCTCAAAAAAAAAAAAAAAAAAAAAAAATTCAATAATATTAGTTCCTCTTATGATAATAGTTAGCTGATGTCTCTGTACATCCGTTTATAATCTCTTGTAAATCATAGCTGGTGGGTGGCGGACACACCGCTCCTCTCAACCTCTCGCTTCAGACCTGCTACCGACTCGCTTCACATCTCGCTTACCACTGACTTCCTACGAACGCTGAAGTGCGGTCTCTCCCGCCAACAATGCTTTCTGGTGCAGACAATCCCTGCTACCATTACAAAATGTATCAATGCGCGGTCTTTCCCGCTCTTTTCTTAAAATGTATCCATACGCGGTCTCTCCCGTCCTTTTTAAAATTATATCAATGTGCGGCCTCTCCTGCCAACAATACTTTGGTGCAGACATTCCCTGCCACCACAATTATTTCCAACATGACAAATATTAATTATTCCTACGTAATCCTATTAATAAAACATAAACATTTTCCATAAATTGTGGTTTGACAATAGAAATATACACGTCTTACAGGGTCTTTTACACATCTGACAACAAGGCACTAGCTTTTTTAGAGTATTAGCAGGGGTGAATCAAACTATACACAGTCTATTCGTGTATAAGTTACTAGGGAATCTCACTGTAAAGTCAGTATTCTTCGCAGATTCGTGAATCCGTTGATTATTCGACTCGAATAGCGTAGTTTAGTGAAACTAGGTTGCCGTGTCCTACTGAATTCCAAGAGAATGCCGAAGAGGGCAGCTCTTGAAAGTGTTGTCTGACAAGCTAATGTTTGAGACGGTTCCAGGAAGGAGATTCATTCGTAACGCAATGAAACTGTAACTACAGGTTAACTCGATGTATGCGTAAAACACCCTCGAAGTTTCCTACTTTGAGTGTGACATTTTTCTTTACATTGCGATGTCATAGGGGCTTCACGCTATACGTCAAACATTTTATTTCTTGAAGCACGCTATTGACTGCAAACTTATGCCCATGTACTTTTGAAACCTCGGACTCAAGTGCAAGTCATTACTTGTTGAACTGAACTGCAAAGGAAGCGCCAAGACTTGCTGCAAGACGCGAGCATGTAGTTTAGAAAATCTTGATGAGTGATGTTCTTACCGCAAGCAGTTGAACTTTGTCGTAATCTGCAGTCATCGTTACGATACCCATTACGTGCAAATATTTCAATAGCTCTATTTGCCTCGTAGCATAGTCCTTTACACTGTATACGTGTGGGTGTCTTGTAATGACGGAGACTTCCGCGCTCACTTCTTGACATATTGCCTGGATACGGCTGTTTCAGGTTCCTACGCCGGCGGCTATTTGATAATCTGACATTTCGTAAGCACAAGTGACTGGCTATCTCAAAGAATTTTCCTCCATTGCTCGTGGCAGATGTGTCATTTGTCGTTAAACACCAGCGGACTCTTGTCTTTTGTTTTCTGACCTAGGGAGACGAGGCAGTGTTAAGACGCTGCCCTTGGATTCGAGAGGACGCCAGCCACAAGCCCGGCCTGACCACATAGATCTGGGTTTTCGGTGATTTCCTAAAATCGCTGAGGGCGAATATCGGGATGGTTACTTTAAAAGGGCACGGCCAATTTCCCTTTCTGCCCTTTCCTGTTTCCTATGCGAGCTCGTACTTCGTCTCTAATGGCCTCGATGGCAAGTTAAATGCTAATCTTCCTTCTTTTGTTATGTTCTGAATGCATTCATCGTCCATGTGGCCAGATTTCCACAGTTTCCATGTACTTCACTCCTTCCCTCCAATACCATTTTGTCACACTTGGCTTAACCGAAACATTTGGGGTTCGAATTTAGTGCCTGACGACAAATTTTAGCAAGTGTTTCCTCTTCAGTGTGTAGAAAACGAGTCATGACACTAATTTCAAACTTAGTGTGTTTGGGAATCGACACGGACTTCTCAAACACAGTTTTCGTACAAATTAGAGCCGCATCTGAGGACTGGTGAGTGGTGGTGCTTCATACAGACACTAGAGCAAATAGCGAAGTAAGTACTCACAAAAAACACGCTAGCACTTTTTCGTCTTATGTAAACAGGAGTAAAACAGTCTCCGTGACCATAGAGACTGGCTTATGATAAACGATGGAAATTTATGCTGGTGAAATTACACTTGACAACAAGAAAATACTTCTTTAGTGTGGGTTTGCGAACGAACGGTTTGTTAGAAGTTCAGTTGCTCTTAATGAACAAGGAATACAGTCCTACTTTAGTATGTTATATGTTTCAACTATGGTAAGCTGATTCCTGTGAAAGGACATGTGCCAACTCTTGTTCTTGCAGCTCGCTACAGTACTGTGCTCGTTTCGACAACAAGTTGTATCAGATATTCAGCTTCGGATTTCATTAATATTTGCTTCCTCCTGTTCACCCTCCTTGCCCTCTGCAGCCCCCCTCCCCATGGTAACTCGACCCTCACCATTCAAACTCAGCCTCTTCCTTTGTCTCACCTATCTGCGTCCTTGTACCTCCAGAACGCTAGGCTCTTCAGTTCGTATGATATTTATGTAAACTTCTTAAAATTTGGTCGAGCTGTTATATACCATTATTTAGTATAGGTTGGATAACTCATGCTAAGCTGCCTTATCTTAATGATGTTTGTTGCTACTTTCATATAACTTATTCCGTTCGTGCCAGTTTTTAATATTGTTACTTATGTACGTTCTAATAACTATTTGAAATGGCGCTGGTTTCTGAAACTGTTCGTGATGTTAAAATATAAAGTTATTATTATCGCCTTGTTTAAAGGGAAAGTCCTCAAGCAATACTTATAAATTAAATGCAGCTTCACGTCAACGTAAGCATCCAATAATTTTTCTTAACTTTTTGTATTTCAGTGACTAGGAAGACTTCTTTTTGTATGGTGATAAGTCTGTCGTAGGTTTGGTCCACCGCTACTATTTTTCTCCTCTTCTGTTCCAGGTTTCAGACAGAGTTTTGGAAACTTCTTCCTTTGTTCCATATCTGTAACTGACGTCACCAGAGCCCTTTTAGTGAAAAAACTTTCATGTATTTATGATATGCTTTGGCCATCGTATGTGTAATTGCTTCCTGGACGGAACTGTTCCACTATTCTGCTCTTCCCAAATATGATGTTAAGGATGTCGTTATCCTCTTTTCCACTACTCTTCTTCACATTCGCATTTGTTATGTTTATCCCCAAGCCATACTCCGTGCTGCCTGTTCATTACTTTCAACGTGTTTTTGGAGCCCTCCATTCATCTAGCTAGTTGGCCTATGTCGCCTGCGATCATTAGCATTGATATGTGTCCCGCCTAGACTGTTATTCCCTTTGAGAATTTCTTCCACTTCGTTAATTGCTTCTTTGACGTACCAACTGAACAATAACGGTAATTTTAATATCCCAGCCAACAGGGCGGTATCCATCGGGGCTCAGAGGCGGCACAGCATGCAGTTGAAGACTGCCACCAGGAGCCTGCACAGCAACAGGCTTGGCTGGAAGCTATGATTCAGACTAGTACAATCTGTTGCGTGACCTGCTACAAACTACGCCATTCTACTCACTGCATTTCGACCCTGCATTTTGCCTGGGTTTCTTGTTCTCCTCTCGATGAATTTGGCTTCGTTTATGGATTATTTGTTCGTGTCAAAAGTGGACAGAAAAGTAATAAGCTGTTTTTGTTGTTCATGTTTATGCCAGTGAGATCAGATGGTGAAGCTTCGGTGGTTCACAAACAAAAGTTGGAAATAGTGTTAAAAATTGCCGTAGCAATGAAGTGCAACGCTTCATTTACTTTAAAAGAATAAAGATTTGCTTGCTATATGTATCAAATAAGGACCACATAGAAATAAACTAAAAACGTAAAACAGTTCGTAGTATTTATCTGCTTGTAGCCCTTGAAAACAGACAAATTAACACGAAAAATACAGTCCTTCAAGCTCAGTTTTTATCCTTCAGCACAGACTATTCGCAATGCGCAAATAGTGGCACGATCCACGATTGCAACACGATTTTTTAGCAGAGTTTAAAAGAATTAAAATCAATACAAGAATACTGGTGATTTTTTGTAGTATTCGACTACTTATCACTTTTCGAGAATAGTAGCGAATGGTAGAGAGACTAAGCTTTCTTTTTTTATCTCTTTAGTATAATATTTTGGTTCTACGTGCTTTGAAACTGATAGTCAACATTTTTCAATCTTTGTACGGTTTCTACGTTTGCTACAGGAAATAATAGGACTAAAAAATCGAAAATCGGTTATTTCAGAAACCGGTTATTTTGAGCTGTTTCAGCACTCAGGTTAAACTGGCGTGGAAAACAACCGGTATAATCGAAAGCAGTTGATTCAGAGATAACCGCCATCCATACCACGGCGTCACACGTCATACTGCTGTTGATTATGGACGTCAGCTGCGTTGGGAATTCTAATCATTTAATACCTGCTATGTGATGAGCACATTCTAAAGTTCTGTAAATATGAGACTTGTGCTTCTTGGTGCAACTACAGGTATTTCCACGTCCGTCAGTGTGGCAGGCGAAGCGGCGTGGCGCCGCAGAGGAGAGCGGGCTGTGGCTCGTCGATGCAGCCTGTGACACGCGGGCTGAGCCAGCAGACAGCGGCGCATTGTCCGCGCAGCGGCGGCGCGGGGCGGAAGCGCGTCAGCCTCGCGTATCGCGGCCACCCCACGGGTCTGCAGCCACTCCGCTGCCCCGCCGTGTGTGATTAGCACCGTGTAGGGGGCGCGCGGCTCTCCGCCTACCGGTCACTGGCTGCACGCGCACAGCGGCCTCAGCGAAAGCCGCATCGCCCCTGCTTGTCGCTGACAAGGGGCAGGCCTCAGACTGTTTAACACGAGTGACTTTCTGGTCAAAATCGGCTACTCGAAGTGGGTGCGCCTTTCGTGCCTGCGTGTAAATCAGCAAACGCGACTGACTGTGACGTCCAATGGTCTACAGTTTGTGCCGATTGTGGAGTTCTAAATTTCCGACTATGCTGCGCACTGCGCATGCGCAGAGACGAGGGACTCTGGCTGCGTCTGCTGAATGTGAATGTCGTGTGACTAGGGCCTCCCGTCGGGCAGACCGTTCGCCGGGTGTAAGTCTTTCGATTTGACGTCACTTCGGCGACTTGCGCTTCGATGGGGATGAAATGATGATGATGACAACACAACACCCCTGTCCCCGAGCGGAGAAAATCTCCGACCCAGCCGGGAATCGAACCTGGGTCCTTAGGATTGACATTCGGTCGTGCTGGCCACTTTTTTCTTTTTTCTTTTTAATCGCATTTCGTTCGTTTTCGTTCGTTGCATCTGCTCGTGGCGGACGTCGCAAGACACCCATTTCAGTTCGTCGTTGATCCATTAACTCAGTTTTTTTTTTGTTACAGAGGGCAGCTAACCCTCTGACCGAACACACTGATTTACCGTGCCGGCGTCCACTCAGCTACCGGGGGCGGACTGCGTCTGCTAACAACCGAGGTTATAACCTGTTCTGGTCGAGATCTCTTGTATTATAGAAACTGATTTTGACTTTCGTGCCTTCTTAATCTTTATTGTATTGTTTGCTTTGTTTCGTCCCACATTGAAAGCTACATACGATCCTCAAGTGTTCTACAAGAGAGACGAAATAACAGAGCTGAAAGCATTTACGTTTTACAGAGAAAAAACCTATATTATGGAAAAATAAAAATGGTTGAAATGGCTCTGAGCACTATGCGACTTAACTTCTGAGGTCATCAGTCGCCTAGAACTTAGAACTACCTAAACCTAACTAACCTAAGGACATAACACACATCCATGCCCGAGGCAGGATTAGAACCTGCGACCGTAGCGGTCGGCTCCAGACTGTAGCGCCGAGAACCGCACGGCCACTCCGGCCGGCATGGAAAAATAAAAATGTAAACTGTTAACAGTGTTTTAATGAAAACTATTTCAACGGTTAAAAGTCAGATTTATTGGACGAGAAAAATAATTTTCTTTGTTATTTGACACGTAATAAAAAACAGGATACAAATGATAAAGCAGAAAGGCACTATTTATTGCGTTCTACAATTGTCTGTCGTGTTTGCAAGTACGTGTTTTCTCCAGCAAATAGATACATATGTTCTGAAATGTTTGGACGCCTCTTTTCCTATTCTTCCAGTTGTTATGAGTGTAGGGAATTTGCCAGATAGCCGTTGACAAGAACTTCCACAGTTAATTCTGATTTTTTAATTAATAAACTCTATTGCCATTGCTTGTTCCTACATTTTGTTATTTGTTTTCCCATACACAGGATGGTCCCTCATAACCTCATTTGCACCATACAGATGCCAAAGTACACAGCAGACAGCTCTCACAACACCGGCAATTTTGGCGCCGAGTATAAACGAAAATGGCCACTTAAAACGGACGAGACTCAGTACGGGAATAGAACGCCAAGGGCGCTGCAGTAGACGCACTTGTCTGAGACAAGGATGTCGATCGTGTGAAAGGGGCTTAAAATGACTCAGAGATATTTTAGCTAGCAATCTCCCTAATTGTGAGATAACCACCCCTAAAGTACATGACGCGTAATATACTCAAAATTGACAGGATCGATAGATAACTGAAAACTGAGCATTTTTTTATCATCATACATGGGGGCCGTAGATGCATATTTCTTGAAAAATCGAGGAAAGAACATTTTACAACTGTCGCTTATGTAGCTTTTACAGTATATAAACGCTGTTTAACGAAAGCATCCCTTATAATCGTAAGTTTGTTTCAGTAGTTGGTGTGCTTTTCGGAAGTTAAGAAATATTGCACCCACCTGCTTGCTTTGACCCATTGCATTTAACATGCCTAGTGAGAAGAGCGTAAGACAAGTTTCGCACTGTTTGAGCTCAGAATATGTTCTAGGATTCTACACCACATGGACGTCAGCGAGTTTGGACGGTAATTTTGCGGATCGCCCATGTTGCCTGTCTTGTAGATGGGTTTGAGCTATGGTTATCTTCTAAGACGTGGGCACAGTTTTGTTACTCGACGGATATTATAATATTTGTTATAGTTAAAATGCAAGCTAACTGATGTGTAGGTTCTGTGTTGAATCTGACAGCGTTATTTGATAGTACCCTAAGTCTAACCCAAGTATATACCGGCATCTTTTGATAGGTTGTATTACACAGCCATTTGAAAATTGTTAAAGAGCCGGAACTCCGAAGTAATGAAAGCAAAATAAAAGGATGTTTGAACCCATCGCACTGTGGTGCCGTACAGTATTGATACCACATCAGGCAGAATGCGCCCCAAGCTGGCAGTAGATCGTGTGACGGCCTCGCCGAGCCGCGACTGTCTTGAAGTCGTACCTCCGTCTGTACGCGCACGCCGCACCACCACCGATCCGGTATAAGAAGCCTGCCGTAACGACGCCAGCCCAGTCGATTACCGGTATACGAGCGGAGTCAGTCGAAACCTTAGCAGTTTAAGTGGGGTTTCTGTATTGTGTCCGTTTATGATGGTCAGGTTCTGATTAATCGACTCCCGAGGACTTGATATTCCAAGTGACGTAAAGTTATTGGGCCATTCAGATCATGTGCTTTGCTGATCATATCTGCTTTCTGTCTAAGCACTTACTTATTCCTTAGCACCCACTCCTGCCGAATCCAGCACAAATCACAATCAATGTCGCATTATGTTGTTGTTACATTATATATATTGAGGCGTTTATGAAGTGTTACGCTTATTAACGTAAGCTTAGTACCTAAGTACTAGACCGCCCGGTTGGCCGTGCGGTCTAACGCTCGGCTTTCCGGGCGGGAGGGAGCGCCGGTCCCCGGCACGAATCCGCCCGGTGGATTTGTGTCAAGGCCGGTTAGCCGGCCAGTCAGTGGATGGTTTTTAGGCGGTTTTCCATGTGCCTCGGCAAATGCGGTCTGGTTCTCCTTATTCCGCCTCAGCTACACAATGTCGGCGATTGCTGCGCTAACAAGTTCTCCATATACGCGTACACCACCATTACTCTACCACGCAAACATAGGGGTTACACTCGTTTGGTGTGAGACGTTCCCTGGGGGGTCCACCGGGGGCCGAACCGCACAATAACCCTGGGTTCGGTGTGGGGCGGCGGTAGTAGTCGTGGGGTTGCGGACCAGTGCGGCTGCGGCGGGGACGGAGCCTCTCCGTCGTTTCTAGGTCCCCAGTTAACAAACCATACCATACCTAAGTACTCCTTCTGGGAATTTTTGTATGTACTAAGATCTGGTTTTTGTGTTTTTCTAAAGTTATCTTGTTTGATAAGATGGCACTTTGTAAAGTCTGTGGATAATTTCTCTGTGAAAATTGCAGTTTACCGTTTACTCTACGTTTAATTCCCTTGTCACCTCGGGAAGGATACCTCAGCCACAACAGGCGCCTTCGTTTCAACTCCACTGACTCGCCTAATGAGCACAGCAGAAAGGTAACGTCGTCTGCGCTCTCAGCACCACAGCGATTTTCAGCAGAAATTCCAGGAAGAGACAGGACTTGCTAATGGGCGTAAATGCACTCCACTCGACAGTGAAACTACGCTAAAGAGTACCTAGACGCAGCGGTGACCCGCTGGGTGTCGCTAGAGTTCCAAAGGCCCCGACGCGCCACCGCTGCTTCGCGCTGTTGATTCTGGGGAGAAGCGGCCAGTGAAATACAGACCCGGCGACACCATTCTGGAAGAGGCATGCGCAAGTGTTTGCACAGCCCAGCGGCGCCTTACGCATCTCCCGTCATCTCCTGCCTGCTTTGTCAGCTCTCATCTCAGCCAAAGGCCCCCCTTCAGCTTGACCTGTTTCCTTGTATACAGAGAACTACTGGCGTCGAAAGCTGTGTAGATAAGTATGTGCTAAAGTGTGATACACATCATTCGAGGAGAGTTCAATAAGTAATGCAACACTTCTTTTCTGAAAGCAGCTTGCTTTTGTTCGGGATTCCAATACATTATATTGTTTTCCATTCTTCTGGATACAAAACTATTTTCCAACATAATCTCGGTTCAATGCGACGGCCTCACGCCTTCTTACTGGGAGGTCACCTATGCTGGCATAGTACGACTTTACTGGTCGACGTCGGAGCCAGCGCCTTGCTACACCAGTAACCTCCCAATCGTCCATGTACTGCTTCCCGCAAGTGCATCCATCACTGGGCCAAACAGATGAAACTCTGAAGGTGCAAGATCCGAACTCTAAGGTTGATGAGGAAGAACAGCCCAGTGAAGATCTGTGCGCTGTTCTCGGGAGAGCAGACTTTTGTGAGGCCCTGTATTGCCATGGAAAGGAGAAGTTAGATTGAATTTTTGTGGCAACGGACTCGTTGAATTCGTTTCTTCAGTCCCAGCTCTGCAGGAGTTACAGCTGTGGGCAGCCAGCAGGTACTTGGGGTATGGGACAGGCTTGCGCGGCCTTGTTGCAATGACGACATGCCCAGGCCAACGACCTACCGTGCTTTTGTTCATTGCCAGGTCTCCGTAGGTATTCCGCAAGCGCCTGTGAATACTTGCGTGCCTCTGCTTTTCCGCCAATGGAAACTCAGTGACATGTATCTGGTTGGAATGCACCTCCATTTTTGCCTCCATTTTGAAGGCTACGTATAGCACCGCCACCTGTCGAAACCTCATGAAACTATAGGGACTGAAGCGGAAACAATTGACGATATCCCTGAGCCGTGCACGGCTCGTGTTCATCCCATTAATTGATTGTCATCTTCAATTACTGTAGTGCCGCCTCGTTTCCTTATTCCATTTACTGGCGTCACTAACTTCCTGCCTTACTTGCCTTGAATGGCAGTATCAGCGCCCATCGATAAGCCCACTGTCGTATCATCTCTGGAGCGACCGATAGTATTTCCGGGTCGTCGTGTGTCGGGCAGTCAGTGAGTGGGAGACGCACCAGCAGTGCAGTCGCGGACGGACCAGCAGTCCAGTCGGTGGGTTGGCGTGGAGCAGCAAGCAGAGTCGGGTTGGAGCCGCTGGCGGCGTGCACACGCGGTTGGAGTGTGAGGTGCTGCTTGCGAGTGCTACGAAGTTCGTCGCCCGCCGATCTTGGACATGAAAGTTGAGTCCTCACTTAACTTACTATAGAGACTCAACTGTTTACATTTCTTCGTTTGATGCTGTTTGTCGCTTTTGGGACATTCCCGCGAGCAGCAACGTGTTTGTATTTAAGCTGGCTAAGATTCCAGCCGTCTTCGTGTGAAATTTAACTTAATTTATTCCCTGTTATGGAAGTTCACCAGCCGTATCTTCTGCCTTGTGGCCGTTGACGTTCCGGTTACCTGCTCTGGTGGTTGACATAATTTCAGGCAGTGTATTTTCCTCGTCGTATTGTTTCTGTCCTGTGCGGCGTGTAGTTCGACAGCTGAGGTGTTGTTGGTCGTTGTGGGTGCCAATATTCTGTGTGTCGTGTATTGAAATCTTGTGGTCGTTTTGCTGATACGTGGAGCGGAACTGATTTGGTTGATTGGTCGGTCGGCTGTCTGTCGGTTGGGTTGCCTCCAGATTAAGAAGTCATTGGACAGGCTGCCTGTCTCACCTAAACGGGCCTTAGTGTTACAATCCCAGGCTGACCCTTGGAAAATACTGAGCACCGTTCCTTGTGTGTTATGTAGTAATTTCCCTGTTTGGATTTTAAATTTGATTGATGTGTGGCTTTCAGCCGAGTATTAATATCTCTTAAATTAATGTCCTTGTCTTGCCCTAAAGGCATGAGATTGTTATTCTTTGTTTTATATGAAACTTTTTAAGATATGGCCTTCTGCCCTTTAAAATTGAGACTCTTCTTCTAGGGCTTAAGCCGTTAAATTATTTGTTGAGGAGCGGCCTTCAGCCGAGTTTTAATATCTCTTAAATTAATCTTATTCTCTTGCCCTTAAGGCATAAGATTCTTATGGGTTTGAATGGGGCCTTCAGCCCAATTTGCATGAAACATTTTAATGTTCTGCCTTTTGATTGCAACTCCTCTTATTGCTTAATATGCGACCTCCAGCCTAGTTCCATTAAAATTAAATTGCTAAGGCCTTCAGCCGATTAGACTGAAGATTTAAAAAATATTCTTGGGTGAAACCTCAAGACGAACCTTGTATTTCAATTTGCTTAACCCTTGTGTCTTTGATTTTGAATGTGGATTTCAGCCGAACTAAAGTTAATCAAAGGAGATCGATTAAAGTTTTGAGTGTTTTGCATCCTTGTTGTAACATTGCTTGTTGATAAATAAAGTTTGTATGTTGAGTGCAACTGACAGGAACACATTTTGGCTCCTTTCCCCAACCTAATACGCCCTGTCCTGCTAGCCCAGGCAGTTCAATCCTACAGTCAACTCCACACTTTTTGAACCGAAACTGACCGAGAAAAAATGTGTTGCATTATTTATTGCACGCACATCTCTGCATTAGACTGAAACAGCTGGAAACGACATTGAACCAGTAAAATGAGGGACGCCTGGTTCCATCTCGTAGTAATAAGCCACCTGTCATCTCGCTCCACACAAAGTTGTTTGTGCGATAACATACAAGAGATCACTTACCTCGTGAAATTGGACAGTCGTGTGATACCTGCAAGTATGAACATCTAAACTCACCAAACAAAATATTAGTCCCTCATCCCAACTTGAAACGGCACACTGGTCGCTTTGGAGCACCGCAGATGGCATAGGCCTGGTACCTGGCGTTCACGTCACCCTCCATCGCTGACGTAATTCGTGGCTGGGAAGCACACGCGAATCCAACAAGGAAGTGGTGGGGTCAAAACACAAACCTCCGAAAACATTCTTTTTTGGTAAAACCATTAATATTTTTACGTAATCAGTTTCCAAGTTTCACAGTTAACATGCGGATAACTAAGTAGCATTAAATATAAGCGTTATAGCGTGCCACCGTCCATAGACCTGTGTCGCTTAGCGAAATACACACTTCGATTTTGTTGTTGTTGTTGTTGTGGTCTTCAGTCCTGAGACTGGTTCGATGCAGCTCTCTATGCTACTCTATCCTGTGCAAGCTTCTTCATCTCCCAGTACTTACTGCAACCTACATCCTTCTGAATCTGCTTGGTGTATTCATCTCTTGGTCTCCCTCTACGATTTTTACCCTCCACCCTGCCCTCCAATACCAAATTGGTGATCCCTTGATGCCTCAGAACATGTCCTACCAACCGATCCCTTCTTCTAGTCAAGTTGTGCCACAAACTTCTCTTCTCCCCAATCCTATTCAACACCTTCTGATTAGTTATGTGATCTACCCATCTAATCTTCAGCAATCTTCTGTAGCACCACATTTCGAAAGCTTCTATTCTCTTCTTATCTAAACTATTTATCGTCCATGTTTCACTTCCATACATGGCTACACTCCATACAAATACTTTCAGAAACGACTTCCTGACACTTAAATCTATACTCGATGTTAACAGATTTCTCTTCTTCAGAAACGCTTTCCTTCCCATTGCCAGTCTACATTTTATATCCTCTCTAATTCGACCATCATCAGTTATTTTGCTCCCCAAATAGCAAAACTCCTTTACTACTTTAAGTTTCTCATTTCCTAATCTAATTCCCTCAACATAAACCGACTTAATTCGACTACATTCCATTATCATCGTTTTGCTTTTGTTGATGTTCATCTTATATCCTCCCTTCAAGACACTATCCATTTCGTTCAACTGCTCTTCCAAGTCCTTTGCTGTCTCTGAATTTTATGTCAATGTCATCGGCAAACCTCAAAGTTTTTATTTCTTCTCCATGGATTTTAATACCTACTCCGAATTTTTCTTTTGTTTCCTTCACTGCTTGCTCAATATACAGATTGAATAACATCGGGGAGAGGCTACAACCCTGTCTCACTCCCTTCCCAACCACCGCTTCCCTTTCATGTCCCTCGACTCTTATAACTGCCATTTGGTTTCTATACAAATTGTAAATAGCTTTTCGCTCCCTGTATTTTACCCCTGCCACCTTCAAAATTTCAAAGAGAGTATTCCAGTCAATATTGTCAAAAGCTTTCTCTAAGTCTACAAATGCTAGAAACGTAGGTTTTCCTTTCCTTAAGCTAGCTTCTAAGATAAGCCGTAGGGTCAGTATTGCCTCACGTGTTCCAATATTTCTACGGAATCCAAACTGATCTTTCCCGAGGTCGGCTTCTACCAGTTTTTCCATTCATCTGTAAAGAATTCGCGTTAGTATTTTGCAGCCGTGACTTATTAAACTGATAGTTCGGCAGTTTTCACATCTGTCAACACCTGCTTTCTTTGGGATTGGAATTATTATATTCTTGTTGAAGTCTGAGGGTATTTCACCTGTCTCATACATCTTGCTCACCAGATGGTAGAGTTTTGTCAGGACTGGCTCTCCCAAGGCCGTCAGTAGTTCTAATGGAATGTTGTCTACTCCCGGGGCCTTGTTTTGACTCAGGTCTTTTAGCGCTCTGTCAAACTCTTCACGCAGTATCATATCTTCAATTTCATCTTCATCTACATCCTCTTCCATTTCCATAATATTGTCCTCAAGTACATCGCCCTTGTATAGACCCTTCCACCTTTCTGCTTTCCCTTCTTTGCTTAGAACTCAGTTTCCATCTGAGCTCTTGATATTCATACAAGTGGTTCTCTTTTCTCCAAAGGCCTCTTTAATTTTCCTGTAGGCAGTATCTATCTTAACCCTAGTGAGATAAGCCTCTACATGCTTACATTTACCCTCTAGCCATCCCTGCTTAGCCATTTTGCACTTTCTGTCGATCTCATTTTTGAGACGTTTGTATTCCTTTTCGCCTGCTTCATTTACTGAATTTTTATATTTTCTCCTTTCATCAATTAAATTCAATATTTCTTCTGTTACCCAAGGATTTCTACTAGGCCTCGTCTTTTTACCTACTTGATCCTCTGCTGCCTTCACTACTTCATCCCTCAAAGCTACTCATTCTTCTTCTACTGTATTTCTTTCCCTCATTCCTGCCATTTGTTCCCTTACGCTCTCCCTGAAACTCTGTACAACCTCTGGTTCTTTCAGTTTATCCAGGTCCCATCTCCTTAAGTTCCAACCTTTTTGTAGTTTCTTCAGTTTTAATCTACAGTTCATAACCAATAGATTGTGGTCAGAGTCCACATCTGCCCCTGGAAATGTCTTACAATTTAAAACCTGGTTCTTAAATCTCTGTCTTACCATTATATAATCTATCTAATACCTTATAGTATCTCCAGGCTTCTTCCATGTATACAGCCTTCTTTTATGATTCATGAACCAAGTGTTAGCTATGATTAAGTTAAGCTCTGTGCAAAATTCTACCAGGTGGCTTCCTCTTTCATTTCTTACCCCCAATCCATATTCACCCACTACGTTTCCTTCTCTCCCTTTTCCTACTACTGAATTCCAGTCACCCATGACATTAAATTTTCGTCTCCCTTCACTACCTGAATAATTTCTTTTATCTCATCATACATTTCTTCAATTTCTTCGTCATCTGCAGAGCTAGTTGGCATATAAACGTGTACCACTGTAGTAGGCGTGGGCTTCATGTCTATCTTGGCCACAATAATGCGTTCACTATGCTGTTTGTAGGAGCTTACCTGCATTCCTATTTTTTATTCATTATTAAACCTACTGCTGCATTACCCCTATTTGATTTTGTATTTATAACCCTGTATTCACCTAACCAAAAGTCTTGTTCCTCCTGTCACCGAACTCCACCAATTCCCACTATATCTGACTTCAACCTATCCATTTCCCTTTTTAAATTTTCTAACCTACCTGCCCGATTAAGGGATCTGACATTCCACGCTCCGATCCGTAGAATGCCAGTTTTCTTTCTCCTGATAACGACGTTCTCTTGAGTAGTCCCCGCCCGGAGATCCGAATGGGAGACTATTTTACCTCCGGAATATTTTACCCAAGAGGACGCCATCATCATTAACCAAACAGTAAAGCTGCATGCCCTCGGGAAAAATTACGGCTGTAATTTCCCCTTGCTTTCAACCGTTCGCAGTACCAAACAGCAAGGCCGTTTTGGTTAGTGTTACAAGGCTAGATCAGTCAATCATCCAGACTGTTACCCCTGCAACTACTGAGAAGGCTGCTGCCCCTCTTCAGGAACCATGCGTTTGTCGGGCCACTCAACAGATTCCCCTCCGTTGTGGTTGCACCTACGGTATGGCTATCTGTATCGCTGAGGCACGCAAGCCTACCCACCAACGGCAAGGTCCATGGATCATGGGGGGAGGGGGGGACTTCGATTTTATGTTGAGTGAATTAATGACGTTGTCAAAGTTGTGAGAATATGTTACCATCATAGCTCTTAAATTAATTGCGTGACACATGTACACTACTGGCCATTAAAATTGCTACACCAAGAAAAAATGCAGATGATAAACGAGTATTCATTGGAGAAATATATTATACTAGAACTGACTTGTGATTACATTTTCACGCAATTTGGGTGCATAGATCCTCAGAAATCAGTACCCAGAACAACCACTTCTGGCCGTAATAACGGCCTTGATACGCCTGGGAATTGAATCAAACAGAGCTTGGATGGCGTGTACAGGTACAGCTGCCCATGCAGCTTCAATACTATACCACAGTTCATCAAGAGTAGTGACTGGCGTATTGTGACGAGCCAGTTGCTCGGCCACCACCGACCAGACGTTTTCAATTGGTGAGAGATCTGGAGAATGTGCTGGCCAGGGCAGCAGTCGAACATTTTCTGTATCCAGAAAGGCCCGTACAGTACCTGCAATATGCGGTCGTGCATTATCCTGCTGAAATGTA
Organism: Schistocerca cancellata; assembly: GCF_023864275.1. Lineage (NCBI taxonomy): Eukaryota > Metazoa > Arthropoda > Insecta > Orthoptera > Acrididae > Schistocerca > Schistocerca cancellata. Next base: position 301,960,993 of record NC_064626.1, on the reverse strand, counting down.
GGGTTTCGCAGGGATCGAATGAAGGGTAGAGCCACGCGTCGTAACACATCTCAAATGTAACGTCCAATGTTCAAAGTGCCGTCAATGCGAACAAGAAGTGACCGAAACGTGTAACCAATGGCACCCCATACCATCGCGCCGGGTGATACGCCAGTATGACGATGACGAATACACGCTTCCGAAGTGCGTTCACCGCGATATCGCCAAACACGGATGCGACCATCATGATGTTGTAAACAGAATCGCCCGCATCTCGTGGTCGTGCGGTAGCGTTCTCGCTTCCCACGCCCGGGTTCCCGGGTTCGATTCCCGGCGGGGTCAGGGATTTTCTCTGCCTCGTGATGGCTGGGTGTTGTGTGCTGTCCTTAGGTTAGTTAGGTTTAAGTAGTTCTTAGTTCTAGGGGACTGATGACCATAGATGTTAAGTCCCATAGTGCTCAGAGCCATTTTTGTAAACAGATTCTGGATTCATCCTAAAAAATGGCGTTTTGCCATTCGTGGACCCAGGGTCGTCGTTGAATACACCATCGCAGGCGCTCCTGTCTGTGATGCAGTGTCATGGGTAACCGCAGCTATGGTCTCCGAGCTGATAGTCCATGCTGTCGCAAACGTCGTCGAACTGTTCGTGCAGATGGTTGTTGTCTTGCGAACATCCCCATCTATTGACTCAGGGATCGAGACGTGGCTGCACGATCCGTTACAGCCATGTGTATAAGATGCCTGTCATCTCGACTGCTAGTGATGCGAGGCCGTTGGGATCCAGCACAGCACGGCGTTCCGTATTACCCTCCTGAACCCACCGATTCCATATTATGCTAACAGTCATTGCATCTCGACCAACGCGAGCAGCCATGTCGCGATACGATAAACCGCAATCGCGATAGGCTACAATCCGACCTTTATCAAAGTCGGAAACGTGATGGTACGCATTTCTTCTCCTTACACGAGGCATCACACCAACGTTTGACCAGGCAACGCCGGTCAACTGCAGTTTGTGTATGAGTAATCCGTTGGAATCTTTCCTCATGTCAGCACGTTGTAGGTGTCGCCATCGGTGCCAACCTTGTGTGAATGTCCTGTAAAGCTAATCATTTGCATATCACAGCATCTGCTTCCTGTCGGTTAAATTTCGCGTCTGTAGCAGATCATCTTCGTGATGTAGCAGTTTTAATGGCCAGTAGTGTACGTCTGAAATTTAAAACGAATGCTTTTCAGTTACTATGCTTCTCTGAGTACCGATTTATTGCACGTTATGCTAAAGCGATGTGCACAATCTGATCCAAAGTATTGAAAAGTGTCCGCATATCTACTGTGGACATTAATATGAGCTGCGTCCACCACTCGCCTGTGTGACGGGTTGAAATATGCTGGGGACACTTGCATTGAGTGCATTGAGGTGCCTGGATGTCTTGTAGGAATGATAGCTCATTCTTCCTCAGGAAACAAAACTAGAGAAGGTGGCAACATTGGACACTGAGATCTGGAGCGTAGTGTACGTCCAAACCGATCCCAAAGATGTTCCATTGCTTAGGAATCTGCGCGCTGTGTACACTTCCAGTCGGGGCATCTCGCAAAGGCCGTTGCTCGCAGCAGTACATACGGCTGCGCGTGTTGTGTGGACAGAACAACACCGAAACTGGACATTGACTGGCGGGAGGGGTGTGGTGTGGTCCAGCGACTCACAGTTTTATCCGTTCTCGAATGATGCAGGGCGTCGAGTATATTGGCACCAGACTTGGATCTAGTTGTTCTTGCCGTGACTTGAGACCACTCATTCGGGTAGCTGACTAGATTATAAGGATGTATTTTTCAATGTTGCCGATGGCGTCTTTATTCACTGACCACACCCATCTTTCAAGATAGGCATGTTGTCGCCGGTCACGCACATATTGCTCGTTTGACGAACACTCGGGCGTCCTATCGCCTGATCAAAAGTCTATAAACGTCTTTAGATTATTTGGAACAGCGGTCGAAATGTAATAAGCAACATCCTCCTAATTTCGTCGTTATACACGGCGTAACTGAAAAACTTTCGGATTCTTTCTAGCCGAATTCAGGCCGTTATTAAAGCTGAAGACGGTGTTACACACTATTAGTGTGACGTGTCTTCTAGCAGCCTAGGTGACTAGATTTTTTTCCGGTGTCCTGATCTGCCACAAGAATAGCAAACAAAATTGTAGCATACACAAGACAAATCTCCCAAGCCATAGCAGTGTGGTTTACACCTCCCACGCATAGTTTGCAGGCGCTAACCTAGAATTCTATCTGCATCAATTTCTGTACTCTTTCAGATTCTTAGCAGTACACGTTCCACAACTAAAACACACACAAATTTCAATTTCTTTGTACACGCTGTACATTATTCTGCGTTAACCTTATGTCCTGGTTGGTTGGCTCTGAGCACTATGCGACTCAACTGCTGAGGTCATCAGTCGCCTAGAACTTAGAACTAATTAAACCTAACTAACCTAAGGACAGCACACAACACCCAGCCATCACGAGGCAGAGAAAATCCCTGACCCCGCCGGGAATCGAACCCGGGAACCCGGGCGTGGGAAGCGAGAACGCTACCGCACGACCACGAGATGCGGGCTAACCTTATGTCCTAAAATGCTCCACTTACAGCAGAGCTTGTAACACTAGGCTACTAACACAGTGGTGAAAATAAATTCTGTTACAATTCCCAACGCAAAATGAATCAACGAAAAGTACTGATTTACGGATTAACGTGGGGCTTACTGTCGTGCACCAAACAAGAGCACACAACAAATACCACGAGGGGCTGCAAGCACCCACGCGCCTCTCAGTTCCGTGCAGCGGCCTCCAGATGATGCTCACAAACCTGGACCTCTTCTTGCTTCCGTATCACTTGCTCTAGCGCGGTATACACGTCCACCTACAGTGTGGATAGCTGCCATAGGGAACACTGTTGACTGCTCCCTACATTGCTTCCTCTCCTTACTGGCGGACATGAGATTCTTCCGTCAACAGACCCAAAACATGGCGAGCTTAGGACACCAAGACAGTTTTCAACCACAGTTAAACAGTTCCCTTCAGTGCATGCAGGTCGCCCATTAGCGTACTCTGAAGCCTACCATCTGGTTTAGCAATCGCTATTTACAGAGAACTAGGACCAGTAACAAAGTGTCTGCTTTTAATTTCACCAAATGGCGTTTTGACTTTCCTATACGCTGAGTCAGTCCCTGACAATCATTTTTTTTCGATTTCATCACATTTTACGTGCAGCCATTTCGTATTGGCTTCCCTGCACTTCTCAATTGTTTCATTCATCAGCGCCTTATATTTCTGAACTTCCCTGAACATTTTTGTACTTCTTTCTTTCACCATTCAACTGATAGTATTTCTTCTGTTACACATAGTTGCTTCACAGTTACCTTTTTTGTACTTATGTTTTTCTTTCCAACTTCTGTGATTGCCCTTTTTAGAGATGTCCATTCAACTTACTGCCTATTGAAGTATTCCTTATTGCAGTATCTATAGCTTTAAACATCTCGTCATGCCTTAGTGCTTCTGTATCCCACTTCTTTGCATGATTCTTCCTGACTAATCTCTTGAAGTTCAGCGTACTCTTCATTACTACTGCATTGTGATGTGAGTCTGTATCTGCTCCTAGGTACGCCTTACAATCCAATATTTATAATATAATAAAAATGTAATAATAAATAAAAGTTTGTTTAGATATATTGTCCGACATTTTTATCTGCACAGTGACTGTACTAATGTGTGCAAACTTAGCTTACCATTTAACACACAAATGGACAAAACATCTGAACTGTCTTCTCAAGCCCAGGGTGTTAAACAGACATTCTAAATAAATATGAAATTGGCCCTGTGAGGCAGCTAATATCAGGTGCGGATCGGAACAAAAATCATTAGAAATGCTGCTGTCATGTAACTAGAATACATGAATTAATAAAGGTGAAAGTTTGGGGTCTATTCTATAAAGACAAAACAGCTATTCCCTTTTGTATTCTACATATAATTTGTCAATTGCGCTTTCAGCGGTGAAATGATACACAACAATCATGTTCAGTTACTTTTGACACTCAATAACAAAATACTTAACTCTTGAACACATTGAACTGATGATTATTAAAATCGTTATCTCTACACACAAAAATTTATCACAAGAAAGAATGATTAAAAATTCTTTATCATCTCATTTACATCTACATTGTCGCAGCTGGTCAATGCAATGAGTTGGTGGAGAATAAATTTACTTTTTGAACCAATGAAAAAAACTTCATGTACTCAATGTGAGGGCAGGTTAGTATCCAAGCTTGTGATATTCAATGGTCAAAGTGTAGGCAAGTTGGAGTGAACAAAATCTAGACTCAACATTTACTGTAGCCTAATGAGCGATGGTACTTCACCAAACGGCATCTGCAACGGCGTTGTCTCCGTACTGTATCTGAAACGCAAATTTCCTATTCTGGCCTTGACTGAATTCACTCAGTTTCAAGTTTCCTGCGTTCCATCGAACGTTAATCTTTCCCTAGTCGAAATAATGGCTATTTCACACTCCATAAGGGTTGGAGCGACATGCACAATTTCTTTGCCCACAAAAATTCTCGCAGGAATAATTATCTACCTCTTTGCTATCACCACGATACGTGAAGTGTGTCGTCCTCACTTCACAGAAAGCAAAGCGCTCAATGCCCTTGCTTATTTCCACACACTTGTGCAGTCTGCCGCGAGACGAGAGAGAGAGAGATCTAGAACTTTTAGTTCTCAAAATGCTTATGTAATGGGGATCTCCCCACCGCGTCGCGTCTGCGTTGCCCAGTATGGCTTCAGCCGATCACTGTCTCAGTAGGGGTGAATTTTATTTTTCTTGCTGGGTCGCAGCCTAGCCCTGTTAATGCCGTGCAGCTTCTTACCCTCGGTCCCGGCCATACTTACGTTGAAAGGAATAATATATTGTTCTGGCCTTATCCCTATCTGTGCTGAATCTTGCCGTGCTCTTGTTAAATGGGGTTTTCCGATGTCATTAACCACCTGCTCGGTTCATCTCCAAAATTCGTTCCACTTTAACTTGTTTATTCATGCCCATGTCCATATATTGTTTGATATTGTTTTTTAGTTTTCGGTGCATGACATTAACTGCAATTGCCTTTTGTTGATATAATATAATTATTATTTTCTGAGGATCTCATACTGTATTGTACTGTCGTTATGGATCAAGCTCATGTAAGGTTCTTAAAATCCGGACGCCTTACAATAAGGAAATAATGAAATAAATTTTTCGGCGTGTTGGACATGCACAATAAGCTGAGCTACGCCTGTAAATGGGTAAAGAACCTTTTCATATTAGTTCCACTAAATGAAATAGTCTTTCTCTTGTTGCAGTTTATGCTTAGCAATTAATAGTACTACGTCCGATCGCCGTATCCACCTACAAAATCTTGACCGTGTCCATGATATTGTAATCGGATCTTCGTGGTAACTCCGAAGTGGGCGTCTTGGGTTCTTATATATTGCAGTACTGCTAGGAATAATGATTCATACAATCTTTCAGTTAGTAAAGTATAACTAAATTCTTTTCTTCAATGCACATAAAAAGTACAGAATTTTTACTTATTCTCACAAATAAAAGACCTACCGTCGATTTCGCTCTAAAATAACGTGCGTCTACCTTCGTTCATTAACAGAGAGCGAGTCCTTCATCTTACCGAGGAACAGGAAAAACATCTTATGTTTTCTTAACACTTGAAAAACAAAAATAAATTATGGTAGGCGCAGACTCTATGCTGGGGTACCGCTTCACCTTTTCTCTTTGCCTTTGAAGTAAATGAAAACATAAAAGCAAGAAATGCAAAAGGTACATCACATTTTGGATTGCCGAATCTCTCTCTGACCATGATGTCACCTAACTGAAGTCTTCCCGTATCACCTGGCCTTTTCCCAGTATTCTACCTCCTCTTACAATTCTTGAACATAGCATTTGCTATTGCCAGCTGAAATTTATTACAGAACTCAATTATGCTTTCTCGTCTCTCATTCCTCATCCCAAGCCCATATTTTCCTGTACCTTTTTCTTCTACTCCCTCCCCTACAACCGCATTCCAGTCCCCCATGGAAATCAGATTTTCATCTCCATTTGCGTATCGTATTACCCTTTCAGTATCCTCATATACTTTCTCTGCCTCTTCATCTTCAGCTTACAAGGTCTGCATGTGTACCTGAACTATCGTCGTCGGTTTGCTGTCGATTCTGATAAGAATAAACCTATCACTGAACTCTTCGTAGTAACCACTCTCCGCCCTGCCTTCCTATTCATAACGAACTCTACTCCTGTTATACCATTTTCTGCTTCTGTTGATATTACCCTATACTAGAAATTCTTGTCTTCTTTCCATTTCACTTCACTGACGTCCTCCCCTCCCCCCCCCCCCCCCCACTACATCTAAATTGATCATTTGCATTTCCCTTTTCAGATTTTCCAGCTTCCCAGCCACGTTTAAGCTTCTGACATTCCACACCCCGACTCATAGAATGTTATCCTTTCGTTGGTAATTCAGTCTTTTTCTCGTGGTCACTTCCCCCTTGGCAGTCCCCTCCCAGAGATCCGAATGGGGGTCTATTCTGGAATCGTTTGCCACTGGAGAAATTATCATGCCACTTTTTCAATTACAGGCCACTTGTCCTGTGAATACACATTACGTGTCTTGAATGCAGTGGTTTCCATTGCCTTATGCGTCCTCATGCAGTTGATCATTGCTGAGTCTTCCGCCTTTTGGGGAATTTTCCCATCCCAAGGACAAGAGAATGTCCTGAACCTACTTCTGCTCCTTCGCCCTCTTCGACAAAGCCTTTGGCAGAATGAGGGTGGCTTCTTATGCCGAAAGCCTTCGTTCGGCAGTGCTGATCATTAATCAAAATCTAGGCGGTGGCGGGTTTCGAACCCGGAACCGAAGACGTTTTGATTAATAATAATCAACGACGCTAATCCTACACAACGGTGCATTCCAGTCTATCAATTTGATCATATAAACAGATTAAATGCCAGGTATGTTACACTATGGAATAAAATGAAGCCACAGTTTTGGAATGCTGGCTAGTATGTCGTTCTTCTATAGAAAAAAATTAATCACTGAACAAATGCTATAAAACGAGAATACAAGATCATTCAGTCTCTAGAGCGTTGTAGTCAGAAAAAGGAGAGCAACTGTTAGACGTAAGTATTGGAAGAGAATGTGGTTAGTCATGAGGAATTTACAATACAGATGTAAAGGTGCTTTTACTTTACCAACGACGACACTTTCCAGAAGACAAAAGCGTCGTCAGCAAACAATCTTGTACTGGCCAGCTGTGTAGAGACGAATAGTGGAGAGAAAGATTGATGTGTATAAGTCATATGAAGTAAATGAACTGCCTCCGGATTTTCTCTGCCTCGTGATGACTGGGTGTTGTGTGCTGTCCTTAGGTTAGATAGGTTTAAGTAGTTCTAAGTCCTAGGGGACTGATGACCTCAGAAGTTAAGTCCCATAGTGCTCAGAGTTATTTGAACCATTTTTTGTTAAGTCCCATAGTGCTTAGAGCCATTTGAACCGCCTCCAGACAAGGAAAGCTTCAGCGCCGACTTGTTGTCATGTTTCAGAACTGACGGCGGCCCCTGCGATGCCAGCCGCAGCCTTCTAGAACCGCAGCAGTCCAGGCTGCGCCCTGCTTTCCACGGCCACTGAAACACAGGTAAGCTGCCGCACTCAGTTACTGTCAACTGCCTCCCAACACACTGACCTAGCACACGCGCGCCTTCATTGGGAAGCATGTATCCAGCGGGGACAGAAACTTTTTCCCATCCTTCACGCGGTTGCAGTACACAGGTTTAGCGACTGCTGCTTTCGCACGATGCCCTTCTCAAGCAGTTTCGAGAATACCTCACGAAAGCACAAGCCGACGAGCAAAGGCGTTAGTACAGCCGTCTAAGGCGGCAGACAGCAAGTGTGCCCGTGCTGCTTTAGTTAATAATAATAATAATAGTCACGGTGGTTATTTTGTGGCAAGGTATAATAAGGAATGGTGATGAAATAAATATTTATTTATCCATACATTTATGTGAATATCGCAAATACAATGTACACTATTTAAAGCAGGTATAAATTGAGCGTGGTGGCGCAGTGGTTAGCACACTGGACTCGCATTCGCGAGGACGACGGTTCAAACCCGCGTCCGGCCATCCTGATTTAGATTTTCCGTGATTTTCCTAAATCGCTTCAGGCAAATGCCGGCATGGTTGAAATGGCTCTGAGCACTATGGGACTCAACTGCTGAGGTCGTAAGTCCCCTAGAACTTAGAACTACTTAAACCTAACTAACCAAAGGACATCACACACATCCATGCCCGAGGCAGGATTCGAACCTGCGACCGTAGCGGTCATGAGGTTCCAGACTATAACGCCTAGTACCGCTCGGCCACTCCGGCCGGCTATGCCGACATGGTTCCTTGAAAGGACACGGCCTATTTCTTTTCCCAGCCTTCCCTCATCCGATGGGACCAATGACCTCGCTGTTTGGTCCCCTTCCCCAAATCAACCAACTAACCAACCACCCAAACCAAGTATAGCGCGGTGCGACTTCACAGCAATACGCACATGAATGTAACTTCATCACAGCTCCTTATATCTTTCCACGGATGTACCACAGCGTTTATCATTATTATTTTTCCTTTACGAAGAAGCATGGTTCGATGTAGCGATACATTTTTCTATCGTTGGGTAAAAACAAAGGGCTCGCGTTCGTCTCGTCCTGGAAATTCCCAATATTCTGCAAAGCTGTCGTACTTGCTATCGGGGTGATATATCAGTTACGATTAATGGAAATTGCATGCATATGCGTACATAGTGTGCCCGTGCCTTATTTTATGATTACTGCAGTCTATGTAGGTGTGAGGTAAAAATATTTATACATTTGAAAGACAAACGTTCGTGACTTCAGGAAATTTTAAAGATTCGCCACAGCGAAAAATGTGTTTTTTTTAATGATTGCCGATCAAACTCGATTATCTTAGCGTGACATTCCCTTCCCCATTTCCTGATAGTGAAAACGGGTTGCCCTTTCTGAACTTTTTCCATGTCCTCCGTCGTTCTTATCTGGTAAGAACAGCAAAGTGAGTAGCAATATTGCAGAAGAGGTGGGGCAAACTTACGGCTGGCAGTCTCGATAGTAGATTTTTTTATACACCTTATAAGTGTTCACGCAATAAAGAGCAGTCTTTCGTTCGCCTTTCTCACAACATGTACTACTTGATGGTTCCAGTGTTAGGTGTTCGTAATTGTCTCAGGTATTTAGTTAAATCGACAACCTTTAAATTTCTGTTGTTTATCATACTACCGAATTTAAGCTACAAGACACGCCGCTGATTTGAATCTCTTGCAGCGAGAAGATCTTTACTTTTCTTCTATTTCACTTTTTTCCTGTCGATTTTGTTTGCATTATATTTACCGACAGTGCATCTCCATAAATGAACTGTAAATTTAAAATGTTACGTGAAATAAAATATTTTTTTTAAAAAACTATTAATATCTGAAAGTCATATATGTGAAATAAGAGTCACTAAATTCCCTTCTCAGCCACTCTCTCCCCTCCCCTCTCCCCCACCCGACGACATAGAATACTAGCATATCTATGTATCCTGGAAATCCTGGAAATTAAACTCCAACAATCCTGTTGTTTACTCTTAACCTCTAGTCCTGCTTTGCCACTCCGCCTGTACATGCAAACCCTTTAGACGCCACAAATTACATAACCTCTTTCACAATGAAACATCAACAGACTCCCTAATCACAATGAAGTTATGGGATAGCGATATTCACACACGTTATTCACACATACAGAAAGCGGTAGTATCGCCTACACATGATATAAAAGGGCAGAGCTTTGGCGAAGCCGTCATTTGTACTCCCGTGATTCATGTGGAAAGGTTTCCAACGAGATTATGGCCGCACGGCGTGCATTAACAGACTTTGAATGCGGAATGGTAGTTGGAGCTAGATGCATGAGACAGTCCACTTCGAAAATCGTTGGGGACTTCAGTATTCCAAGATCAACAGTGTCAAGAGTGTACCGAGAATACCAAATTTCAGGCATTACCTCCGATGACAGAGAACGCAGTGGGCGACTGCCTCCAATTATCGACCGAGAGCAGAGGCGTTTGCGTCTATTTGTCAGTGCTAACAGACAAGCAACACTGCGTGAAATAACTGCAGAAATCGATTAAGGACGTACAACGAACGTATCAGTTAGGACTGTGCGACGAAATTTGGCGTTATGGGCTATGGCAGCAGAAGACGGAAGCGAGTGCGGCGCCCCTCTCGGGCTCGTGACCGTATCGGTTGGACCCTGCGTCAGATGAGTCCCGATTTCAGTTGGTAAGAGCTGATGGTAGAATTAAAGTGTGGTGCGGACCCCACGAAGCCATGGAGACAAGTTATCAACAAGGCAACATGCAGGTTGATGGTGGCTCCATAATGATGTGGGCTGTAAACAGTGGTTTGTACAGCGGGTCGTCTGGTCAGAAGAAAAAAAATAAAATAAAATAAAAAATTATATGTGTGTGAAATCTTATGGGACTTAACTGCTAAGGTCATCAGTCCCTAAGCTTACACACTACTTAACCTAAATTATCCTAACGACAAAGACACACACCCATGCCCGAGGGAGGACTCGAACTTCCGCCGGGACCAGCCGCACAGACCATGACTGCAGCGCCTAAGTCCGCTCGGCTAATCCCGCGCGGCGGTCGTCTGGTCCGACTGAATCAGTGCCTGACTGGAGATGGTTATGTTCGGCTACTGCAGCCATTCATAGACTTCATGTTCGCAAGCAACGATATCATATCACCAGCCACAATCGATTGGTTTCAAGAACACGCTGGACAATTCGAGTGAATGATCTGGCCGCTCAGGTCGCCTGACATGAATCCCATCGAACATCCGTGGTACGTAACACAGAGGTCATCTAGATGCAAATCCTGCACCGGCAACACTTTCGCAATTTCAGACGGGTATAGAGGCGGTATGGTTCAATATTTCTGCAGGATACTCAAACCACTTGTTGAGTCTATACACGACGAATTGCTGCACGACGTCGGACAGGAGGAGGTCCGACAAGAGATTAGGGCCGACGTGATGTTAAGAGGAATCCCGTGGCTTTTGTCACTTCAGTGTATATTCCTCCTACGAACCCAATCATCATCTTTCTTTCCCACCCTCAGGGATCCCGTCTTCCTTTTCCCTTCCTACTTTCTCTTTCTCAAGCCTCGACTTCGTAACTTGTTACACATACCAAATTTCCCTCCTTTACCCTAAACTGTAGCTCATTACACCTGAACTCCCCTGATATGATTGTCTACCACACCTTACATGGCCATAGAACCCCGTAGCCTTCTCACATTTGTTCTTAGTGAAATGTAATTATTATTTTGAAAATCACACAGCTTCACCAAAATGGTTCACTATGGGACTTAACATCTAAGGTCATCTGTCCTCTAGAACTTAGAACTACTTAAACCTAACCGACCTAAGGACATCACACACATCCATGCCCGAGGCAGGATCCGAACCCGCGACTGTAGCGGTTGCGCGGTTCCAGACTGAAGCGTCTAGAACCGCTCGGCCACACCGGCAGGCTACACGGTCCAATCACATTATTGTGACCACCGTCAGTGTTGACATCAGTATGGAATAACCACCCACGGACAGCAGATGGGGGTTCTAGCATTCGAGGGTATGTAGAGGGGACGCGGTAAAGTCGTCGTCGTAATGTTAATGTCTATTATGAGCAATTCTAAAGACACAGAATTGTAATGTTTTTCCGTTGGCACATTTGGAATAGTCGTTTAATATAGTTAATATAGTTACGTTCAGATAGTATACGAAATAGGAAAGCAAATTTTATTTATTCTTTAACGACATATATTTAACCTTAGAACAATAAATGGGAGAAAATGTTACATTGCTATTAAACCACCGTAAATTTTATTATTCCATTTTTAAGGAAGTCATAACTTACAGTTTATGCACTAATTACAAGGTTCCCAATGGTATGTCACATAAAAACTAAGTACAAAATGTCCTGATTTACATTCTGTACTGACAATCCTAGGCTGTCGGGAGTTGCGAATTGGTATCAACTGCAATCGTAAATTTTACGAGGGTTTACTAACCTAAGGTTAATGTAAAATTCTGCATATCGTTGTCGGGCAATTGGAAATGCTTAAAATGTGTATTGGTTCGCATTCTGTTCATACTCTTGACACCATAAACTGAGCCTGATGTATATATACCGTATTATAAATATGAAATCCGAAAAGCTTTAACACTGCAGCGCATCATCCTTGAGATTTCGCAATAGGAGTCGCACGTGTCCGTCGTAACACGAAGGCCACAGTCAGCCACGGCATTCCCGCCTGGAATTCCCAGAGCCGAGTCGTATTCTCTTGTTTACTTTGGCGTTACGCTGGACCTCGGGCCCTAACAGCTTCCGCCGCATACCTGTCACGACAATACTTCCGAACTAGAGACCGTGTCCAGAAACTCTTCTCATGTTGTTTACTCATTACTAGGCCCTCCAACCAGTCAAGCACGTAATGGATACTTGTCAGATTCAAAGACGCGATGCATTATCTAGATTTAATATTTGGCCATTCTGACAAACCAAGCTTTGTAATTTCTGAATTAAAAGTATAAAACGTAATGTTTCGATAGATATAACCACTATTTTCTTAAAATTCAGTTACAACTGTAGATAGTTGTTCCTTTCTTGTACTTTAGACGGCGTCAAGTTAAGATTGCAGGTTTTCGACATCCAAGTACGAGGGCGTATTTTCCTTTGTGAAATAGCAGAGACACTGCCTGCACGTAGAACTACTACACAAATGTCTATAACGAGTGACTTGAGTTACCTAATATGCTAATAAACAAACCAAATCGTGTGTAACGTACGCACCGAGTAGTTATAGTCCGCAGCTCGTGGTCGTGCGGTAGCGTTCTCGCTTCCCACGCCTGGGTTCCCGGGTTCGATTCCCGGCGGGGTCAGGGATTTTCTCTGCCTCGTGATGACTGGGTGTTGTGTGCTGTCCTTAGGTTAGATAGGTTTAAGTAGTTCTAAGTCCTAGGGGACTGATGACCATAGATGTTAAGTCCCATAGTGCTCAGAGCCATTTGAACCATTTCTGAGTAGTTGTATTGCACCTGTGTTTGTACGTAAAAAAAAGCTATTTGTTTATAACCTTTTGTCATTTGGGTCGTGTAATACTTTATATCGTACAAAGTGAAAGTACGATTGCGGAAGACTGATACTTGTGGACAAAAGAAGGTAACTGTTAATGATACTGCGCCGGCCGAAGTGGCCGTGCGGTTAAAGGCGCTGCAGTCTGGAACCGCAAGACCGCTACGGTCGCAGGTTCGAATCCTGCCTCGGGCATGGATGTTTGTGATGTCCTTAGGTTAGTTAGGTTTAACTAGTTCTAAGTTCTAGGGGACTAATGACCTCAGCAGTTGAGTCCCATAAAAACAAAAAAAAAAAACAAAAAAAATGATACTGCATTCCCCACCTGAGACAACTTTCTCGTAAGTCCAACAACTGTTTCGTTCATTTTCTGCAACGTGAAAAAGTGAAATAGATGTGATGCCTAAAAGCTCAAATACAGACATTGAAAGCTTAGTTGCTGCTCCGGACCGGGTTGGAATTAAACGGTAAAAATGAAATATCATGAATAAACATAGCGTACTCCTAGTAAAAATATCCCTCACATAATTTCTTATAATGTAATCGTTATTTTTTCCATCGCTACGGCAGTGCCAGACGTAAAATATACGGAAAGTGGTCCAACACTATTATCACCTACCGAGAGTTAGTTGTGTATTATCATGAAAAGAATGATTCAAAGATGGCCTCATGCTCATATCTACCTTTAGCGACGTCATTCGCCGACACAAAAAAAGACAAACGACTCACTGTCTTAAAGAAGCAACCGCAAAAGATGGGTTATTGAGGAGGGCATCTCTTCGTGTGTTAAGGTACAGCTAATCCTAGTATGAATGCGCTTAAACAGCAGCTTAGCGGTTTGTGGACATTGGGAGAAAAGTCGATCAAGTAATAGGTAACAGGAAGTAACAGGAAGTCTTGTGTGGCCAAGATTACAACTGCTGAGTAGCAGGGAAGAAACTCCATACCCTCCGTCAGTCCAAAAAGTTTCGAGATTAGATTAACAAAAAATAAAGAAGAGATTGTGGTTTGCATACTTTAGGTATCCTACATATTGTCTCTCATTTGAATACAAAGATAGAACGTTCATACAGCCATGTGAAACTGTGAGAAAAGTCCTTCGGGACGTTGTTCAACTCGCCCATCATATTGGCTTGAATGTCGCTTATATCGTCAAAGAATTAGCCCTTCATAAGAATTTCTGCTTTGTCATTTTATGATAGATTCGCATTGATAATACCAAGGCTCAACACCCATGATGATTTTTCCGCGTTTTGCATTTCAATTATGTCGCAGCAAGCGTCCACAAGTCATTATTTTTGCTCGGGAGTCAAGGTGTGCAGAACACTTTACACATACTTTTCTCTCCTTCGAAACGTTTTGGAGAATGTGTTGATCACTTGATATAGAGATGTTACTCTATTGCGATTTTTGACCCAACGACGTTGACAAACTACGACCGCACGTCAGCTACTTAATACTTCCGCTCAGAACTGACCGATCGATGATCGCTCGCTTTGTTAAGAGGGCTGTTGGGAAAGTAAGGTCCGACCGGCCGCGAAATCGAGACCATTTTGAAACACAAACGTTTATTTGCAACGGCTAGCTAAACCTTTCAGCTACTTCTTTACATAGTCGTCGCTATGACTTAGGTATTTGTCGCTGCGTTGAACCAGCTTACCAATAACCTCGTTATAGAAGGCTTTCCGCCAATTCTCCACGCTGGTCTACAGTTCGTCTACAGTTCGTTGTCTGTGCCAAAATGTTGTCTTCATCGTTTCATGTTACCAGAGATGAACTCTGGTGTAGCCAATTACGGACTGTATTGTGGGTGATCAGACACTTCCCATCGAAACTGCTGCATAAGCGTCTCCATAGCCCCTGCAGAAAAGGCGACCGAGAGTAGTCATGAAGAAAGAAACGCGTGACAGTTGTGTGAGCCGCGTGGCATCAGCCGAAATCTCACCAGCTTCTCATACTTGGTGGTAGACACTATTTATCTAAGCATCTTTACGTGCTTACTGTGCGCTCAGAACAGCAAAGCGCGTCGTGGTGCAATCAACGGGTATACTAGAGCCACTTGCCCAATGTATGACGGACCGATGACCATCGCAGTCAGGTCCCTTTAACCCCCACAAACCAACCAACCCAACGTATGTGGGCAAAGCTTCATCAGATTTTCATTGTGGTTTTCATTTCGCGCCCGATCGGCTGTTACTTTCCAAACAGCTCTCGTAGTTCAAGTTGCCGCCGTAGTTACTGCGTAGACGTCGACTGTACGACAGGAATAAAATCAATCTCGGAACTTTTTGGATAAACGGTGTGTGAACACAACCGTATGTTGGAATTTGCGAAGAGCTTACATAATAAAAATGATAATAAGAAAACAGGAGAAAAAATTGAAAAATACATCCAACTGGCTGAGGAAGTCAAGGACATGTAGCATCAGGATGAAGTTGACATTATGCCAATTATACTTTCAACTACAGGAGTCATACCACGCAATATCCACCAGTACATCAACGCAATACAGCTACGTCCAAACGTATATATACAACTACAGAAATCTGTAATTATTGATACATGTTCGGCCGGCCGCAGTGGCCGTGCGGTTCTAGGCGCTACAGTCTGGAGCCGAGCGACCGCTACGGTCGCAGGTTCGAATCCTGCCTCGGGTATGGATGTGTGTGATGTCCTTAGCTTAGTTAGGTTTAATTAGTTCTAAGTTCTAGGCGACTGATGACCTCAGAAGTTAAGTCGCTTAGTGCTCAGAGCCATTTGAACCATTTTTGATACATGTTCAATTACCCGAAAGTACCTAAATGCAATGTAACACATACCGTACAGTTAAAAGGAGGTCACGCTTGATCAATGTCCGTGTCACTTTCCATTTGTAACCAGTCATAACGTCTGAGAATGTAAAGATAATAATAATAATTGATAATAATTAAATAAATAATCAGTTAAAAGGAAATCTACGAAATGAGAAGCAAAATGAACCTAAATATTTCACACACATCACTTTCGTAGTTCCTATAATGAAAATTATTTTTAGTCCGAAAATGCACTCGATACTATCAACTACGTAAAAAAAAAATCACTTCACCCCTTAGTTAATACTGTTCCCTTTTTTACCTTTTTTATTGTTTGAAGTGAATGTCGGCAGACTCGTGGCGTGCAGAAAATCGTTTAATTTGGGTTTCTGCCGGCCAGAGTGGCCGAGCGGTTCTAGGCGCTACAGTCTAGAACCGCGCGACCGCTACGGTCGCAGGTTCGAATCCTCCCTCGGGCATGGATGTGTGTGATGTCCTTAGGTTAGTTAGATTTAAGTAGTTCAAAGTTCTAGGGGACTGATGACCTCAGATGTTAAGTCCCATAGTACTCAGAGCCATTTGAACCTTTTTTTTTTTTTGGTTTCTATAATCTCAGGGAAATTACTAACTGTCTCCTCACCTCACGAGAAAATTCAGAATAGTTTAATGCAATTTCGTGGGTATCGCGTTGGGGAACGTAAGAAAAAATGTTGTAAAACAAAATCTGTAACATTTATAAATTGGTGATTGATGATTGTCACTATGAAATGAAAACAGAAATGCCAAATTAAACAATTATTATTAAACGAAAGAAGCTTTTTATACAGACATCTGATATCTCGTGCATTAATCTCACAGTTTTGAACATAACAAAAGAGTTTTTTGCCGTATTCCGGCGAAATACGTAGAAATTACAATAATCTTAGCCCGACTCTGGAGCAAAAGAAAAAAGTAAAGTCATATCAGTAATCGAAATTGGCGATAATAATGGCACAATTAAACAATTCCTAACAGGAATACAATTTCAGTCCATTTGAACAAAATGGAAGACAATTAAATTTTCACGTGGTGGAATGACGAATGACTTGATTGAAGCGTTGGTTGAGATGACGAAAAAATTTCGTCGCAATGGAACGGCGGACGGCGGGGACTGCTAGGTACAGTTCTCGCTCTCCCGTTCATGACGTCTCGAAATCCTTACAAATGTGGAGTATTCTTGGGCCTACCATTTAGCAATAACATTACGACAGTATCTGTTATGTGCTTTTGGAGTCCTAATTAACCGTAGTGCAATTCTTTTGCCTTTGTTGCTCTTCTTCTACCTAGAGATCGGCCTGCACTTGTTGCGTAACTCTCTGTGTGGCAGCGCCTAATGCGCCAGAAACTCGGCAATTTTGCTCGGCGGTATAGGCAATCTCTTTATGCGGTTAATTTGGTGGAAACAGGTTCTGATTTATGACACTTGTAGTGGCACCAGTATCAGTGATTGCTTCCACACTAACACCGTTAATAGTGACCATAATTGCAGCTTGCACCATGTGTTCATCGTCATGTTTACAGACATTAGCTTCTTCTAATAATTCGTCCCTGATGTCGGCACGGTCGTTCTAACGTAGTGCTTTCAGGTTGATTGTGGGGTTGGTTGCCTCCGCTTATAGATCCGACCGTGCTCGGGAGGCCGATCCGAACGGTCGGCTCTAGTTTCACTGTTGCTGCTTTTGGCTTCAAATGTCTCTGAGCACTATGGGACTTAACATCTGAGGTCATCAGTCCCCTAGAACTTAGAACTACTTAAACCTAACTAACCTAAGGACATCACACACATCCATGCCCGAGGCAGGATTCGAACCTGCGACCGTAGCGCTCTCGCGGTTCCAGACTGAAGCTCCTAGAACCGCTCGGCCACACTGGCCGGCTCGTGCTTTAATGGTTCAACAACAAAGTTAGGAAACTACTGCGAAAGCAAAGAGAGCTTCACTGCAAGTTTAAACGCAGCCAAAACCTCTCAGACAAACAGGAGCTAAACGATGTCAAATTTACGTAAGCAGGGCTAAGCGTGAAGCGTTCAGTGAATTCGAAAGTAAAATTCTATGTACCGACTTGACAGAAAATCCTAGGAAGTTCTGGTCTTACGCTGAATCAGTAAGTGGCTCGAAACAGCATATCCAGACACTCCGGGATGATGATGGCATTGAAATAGAGGATGACAGGCGTAAAGCTGAAATACTAAACAACTTTTTCCAAAGCTGTTTCACAGACGAAGACCGCGCTGCAGTTCCTTCTCTAAATCCTCCCACAAACGAAAAAATGGCTGACATCGAAATAAGTGTCCAAGGAATAGAAAAGCAACTGGAATCACTCAACAGAGGAAAGTTCACTGGACCTGACGGGATACCAATTCGATTCCACACAGAGTACGCGAAAGAACTTGCCCCCCTTCTAACAGCCGTGTACCGCAAATCTCTAGAGGAACGAAAGGTTCCAAATGATGAGAAAAGAGCACAGGTAGTCCCAGTCTTCAAGAAGGGTCGTCGAGCAGATTCGCAAAACTATAGACCTACATCTCTGACGTCGATCTGTTGTAGAATTTTAGAACATGTTTTCTGCTCGCGTATCATGTCGTTTCTGGAAACCCAGAATCTACTCTGTGGGAATCAACATAGATTCCGGAAACAGCGATCGTGTGAGACCCAACTCGCTTTATTTGTTCATGAGACCCAGAAAATATTAGATACAGGCTCCCAGGTAGACGCCATTTTCCTTGACTTCCGGAAGGCGTTCGATACAGTTCCGCACTGTCGCCTGATAAAGTAAGAGCCTACGGAATATCAGACCAGCTGTGTGGCTGGATTGAAGAGTTTTTAGCAAACAGAACACAGCATGTTGTTCTCAATGGAGAGACGTCTACACACGTTAAATTCACCTCTGGCGTGCCACAGGGGAGTGTTATGAGACCATTGCTTTTCATAATATATACAAATGACCTAGTAGATAGTGTCGGATGTTCCATGCGGCTTTTCGCGGCTGATGCTGTAGTATACAGAGAAGCTGCAGCATTAGAAAATTGTAGCGAAATGCAGGAAGATCTGCAGCGGATAGGCACTTGGTACAGGGAGTGGCAACTGACGCTTAACATAGACAAATGTAATGTATTGCGAATACATAGAAAGAAGGATCCTTAATGTATGATAATATGATAGCGCGACAAACACTGGTAGCAGTTACTTCTGTAAAATATCTGGGAGTATGCTTACGGAATGATTTGAAGTGGAATGATCATATAAAATTAATTGTTAGTAAGACGGGTACCAGGTTGAGATTCATTGGGACAGTCCTTAGAAAATGTAATCCATCAACAAAGGAGGTGGCTTACAAAACTCTCGTTCGGCCTATACTTTAGTATTGCTCATCAGTGTGGGATCCGTACCAGATCGGGTTGACGGAGGAGATAGAGAAGATCCAAAGAAGAGCGGCGCGTTTCGTCTCAGGGATATGTGATAAGCGTGATAGCGTTACGGAGATGTTTAGCAAACTCAAGTGGCAGACTCTGCATGAAAGGCCCTCTGCATCGCGGTGTAGCTTGCTGTCCAGATTTCGAGAGGGTGCGTTTCTGGATGAGGTATCGAATATATTGCTTCCCCCTACTTATACCTCCCGAGGAGATCACGAATGTACAATTAGAGAGATTCGAGCGCGCACGGAGGCTTTCCGGCAGTCGTTCTTCCCGGGAACCATGCGCGAGTGGAACAGGAAAGGGAGGTAATGACAGTGGCACGTAAAGTGCCCTCCGCCACACACCGTTGGGTGGCTTGCGGAGTATAAATGTAGATGTAGATGTAGTAGGACGTTTATTGTCAACGTGACTTTGACCGTTCGCGTTTGGAATAACGAGTACCGCTTGCATTATATTTGACATCTGGTTACCGAACCATAGAATTGGTTGCTGGTTTGACCATTGATTGCCGTTATTACTATTCGTATATTGGGTCTTGTTCCGATTATTTGTGTTTGGCTGATTCGGAGGACTGTTGTTATTATCCCATTGAT
This sequence comes from Schistocerca cancellata, assembly GCF_023864275.1. Classification (NCBI taxonomy): domain Eukaryota; kingdom Metazoa; phylum Arthropoda; class Insecta; order Orthoptera; family Acrididae; genus Schistocerca; species Schistocerca cancellata. The sequence continues at coordinate 301,940,903 of NC_064626.1, read as the reverse complement.
TGCCATTCGGCTTTTATCGTGGTAAGCGTCATGGTAATTATTTCCATCTCCGAATTTGCGCTTATGACCGTTTCCCGACTTACCCTTGCCACAATTCCGTTTATTGGCTATGTAACCAGAATTCGCGTCTTTCGAACCATGGTTCAGATTATTACTGTAACCAGGCACATTCACTTTGTCGTATTGACCTTTTCTATGTTGGTTACGTTTACTCTGTTCATTACTGTTTGGATTATCAGTACTGTGACAGCCGTTGCAGTTATTGGTGAAAGCTTGGTAGGACTTTGCGTCTTTTTGAATTAGATCTGAGGAGTCGATCACCGAAAGGAAATGCTCCAAATCTTCGTCTGGTACATTTATTAATTTTTCCCTGAGATGGATCTGTAATTTTGTCTTTAATATTCTTAGTACTTCTTTGGGCGAGATAGGCTCAGACCAATATCTCGTTTTCGCAATGTATCGTTCAAAATATTTGCGCAGGCTCCCCGTTTTCGGATTATATAGTTCAGGGGTATAAACTTCTTTGCGCAAACGTTCTTGGATTCCTGCAGACCAATATTTTGCAAGGAAAGCTTTCTCGAATTCAGCAAGCGTATTGTCATGAGTCAGCGGTTTCGCTAGCCCATAGGGCTGCGTCACCGGTGATGTGTGACATCACGAACTGAATATTTTGATATTCTGACCAATATCTGGGTAAAATATTTTTTAAAGCGCGTATAAATGCAGTTGGATGAATGGACTTCTTGTCCTCGGAAAGTGTTTGAAAATGGCGATGCTAGAGCAGACTTTGCTCAATCTTCGCTGAACTCATTATACGTTCGTCTTCGTGATTACATTTTGCTGGCGACAACTCGGGTGCTAGGATTAATTTTTAATTCCCGAAAGTCGTTTTTCGTGCATTTTCGTCGTTCGGTGGTTGCATAGGAAAATTCATTTCCGTTCTGCTGTCCGTCGAAACGGCTTTCTCCAAATTACGGACGCGAGCGTTTATTTCCCGTGTCCACATAGGCATTTCTTCGTTTGATTCTTTTTATGCGTCTCACGGATTGTGCACGGCGTTGTCGACGGCAACATTAATCTTTGTATCAAGTTCCGTCTCTTTAGTTGTTATCCAATTGGATATTCGAAGCTACGGTCGCAGGTTCGAATCCTGCCTCGGGCATGGATGTGTGTGATGTCCTTAGGTTATTTAGGTTTAAGTAGTTCTAAGTTCTAGGGGACTGATGATCTCAGATGTTAAGTCCCATAGTGCTCAGAGCCATTTGAACCATTTGGATATTCCAGTATTTATTTGCCTTTTCTGAGATTCTGGCTGTTCGTCTAAGATCTTTTGATTATTTATTTTGAGATTTGTAACGTCAGATGCTAATTCTTCCACACCCCATTTTATTGCGGAATGCGAAATTTTTAATTTTTCAACATCACTGTCCAGTTTATTGACTTGCTCCAAAATTGGTGCACAAGCTTGCTTCATATTCATTAGCTCGGACCTGATGTTGACTAATTCGGTTTTTATTTAATTTTTTAATTCTTTCACTCTCTGATCGCGTTCGTGATTGCATAATTAAAACTTTTTCAGGTAAGCAGTAAGCGGGTCAAGTGCAATACTGTGTTCCGTCATCCCATTAAATTGATCCGTACCCGCTGCAGTTTCACTAATTACAGTGGTGACGACCATTTTCGTTATTTTGTGTGATCTCCGAATTCGCGGTGGACATGTTCAAGTCAGGGGTTTGATTTTCTAACTCATTTGCAGTGAAATCTATGAGTTATTCATTTAGATTTAACGCTTCCTTTTCGGAATCTGATGGCGAAGCCATGGTTTCAGTTGGTAAATTCTCTTTTTTACCGACTTTGACCCTAATATGAAATTTCGAAAAATTGGGAAAATTATTCATACTAATATTAATATTTAACAGTAACATACATATATAAAAACAGTAAATAATATTAATACAATAAATAATTTTCCTGACTATGACGCTCTTTTATCATTGAACGGCCAAATCGGCCATTTTGTTGTGTTCTCTATCTTCACACGCAAAAACAATCTTACGTTGATTTTTGCAAAATGGGATTTTTCTTAACACAGCCTTCCAAAATCACGGAGCTAAACTACTACTACTACTACTACTACTAACAACTACGATTTTACTTTTGTAGAGAATCAAAGGAAAAATGCTATAGAAGAAAACTACTGTCTTGACAGAGCAGAAAAATTCATTTAAATGAGTTTTTACCTTACAGATGTACAATTTGCCGAAACTGGATTGGCTGACCTTTTCTACGTCGTGGTACCGTACATCGGATGGTTATATGTAATAGAAACACGCATTTTATATTTTAAGTTGGAATTTAAATTTTTACATACACTTATTCTTGCGCTGCAGCAACTCGTTTTGAGCGCCAAATACACTCCTGGAAATTGAAATAAGAACACCGTGAATTCATTGTCCCAGGAAGGGGAAACTTTATTGACACATTCCTGGGGTCAGATACATCACATGATCACACTGACAGAACCACAGGCACATAGACACAGGCAACAGAGCATGCACAATGTCGGCACTAGTACAGTGTATATCCACCTTTCGCAGCAATGCAGGCTGCTATTCTCCCATGGAGACGATCGTAGAGATGCTGGATGTAGTCCTGTGGAACAGCTTGCCATGCCATTTCCACCTGGCGCCTCAGTTGGACCAGCGTTCGTGCTGGACGTGCAGACCGCGTGGGACGACGCTTCATCCAGTCCCAAACATGCTCAATGGGGGACGGATCCGGAGATCTTGCTGGCCAGGGTAGTTGACTTACACCTTCTAGAGCACGTTGGGTGGCACGGGATACATGCGGACGTGCATTGTCCTGTTGGAACAGCAAGTTCCCTTGCCGGTCTAGGAATGGTAGAACGATGGGTTCGATGACGGTTTGGATGTACCGTGCACTATTCAGTGTCCCCTCGACGATCACCAGTGGTGTACGGCCAGTGTAGGAGATCGCTCCCCACACCATGATGCCGGGTGTTGGTCCTGTGTGCCTCGGTCGTATGCAGTCCTGATTGTGGCGCTCACCTGCACGGCGCCAAACACGCATACGACCATCATTGGCACCAAGGTAGAAGCGACTCTCATCGCTGAAGACGACACGTCTCCATTCGTCCCTCCATTCACGCCTGTCGCGACACCACTGGAGGCGGGCTGCACGATGTTGGGGCGTGAGCGGAAGACGGCCTAACGGTGTGCGGGACCGTAGCCCAGCTTCATGGAGACGGTTGCGAATGGTCCTAGCCGATACCCCAGGAGCAACAGTGTCCCTAATTTGCTGGGAAGTGGCGGTGCGGTCCCCTACGGCACTGCGTAGGATCCTACGGTCTTGGCGTGCATCCGTGCGTCGCTGTGGTCCGGTCCCAGGTCGACGGGCACGTGCACCTTCCGCCGACCACTGGCGACAACATCGATGTACTGTGGAGACCTCACGCCCCACGTGTTGAGCAATTCGGCGGTACGTCCACCCGGCCTCCCGCATGCCCACTATACGCCCTCGCTCAAAGTCCGTCAACTGCACATACGGTTCACGTCCACGCCTAAATATTTCACACGCACCCACGCATCACTTTCTTAGTCTCTATGATGATAATTACTTTGTGTCCGAAAATGCACTCGATATTATCAACTACATAAAAAAATCACTTCACTCCTTAGATAATACTGTTGTCTTTTTTACCTTTCTTATTCTTTGAAGTGAAGGTTGGTAGACTCGTGCCGTGCTGAAAACGCTTAACTTGGGTTTCTATAATCTTAGGGAAATTACTGTCTCCTCGCTTCGCGAGAAAATTCAGAATAGTTAAATTTAATTTCGTGGGTATCGCGTTAACAACGTAAGAAATAATGCAGTAAAGAAAAATCTTTAACATTTATAAATTGGGGATTGATGATCGTTACTATGAAAACATAAATGCCACATTAAACAATTATTATTTAACGAAAGAAGCTTTTTATACAGACATCTGGCATCTCGTGCATTAATCTCACAGTTTTGAACATAACAAAAGAGTTTTTTGCCGTATTCCGGCGAAATACGTAGAAATTACGATAATCTTAGCCCGACTTTGGAGCGAAAGAAAAAAGTATTCATAGTAAAGTCATATCAGTAATCGCAATTGGCGATAATTATGGCACAATTAAACAAATTCCTAATAGGAATACAATTTCAGTTCATTTGAACAAAATGGAAGAAAATAAGAGTCTGATAGCGTAAGATGCTGTCGGAAAGGCGCGCGACTAAAGAAGAAGAGAGAGAAAAGACGAGCGCGCATTCTTACATAGAGCAAAATACAGATGATAATGTTATGCCGCTCTCATTATCCTGGGCGTACATATTCGCTAACTTGCAGCGCAGTTCATTGACTCATTGGTTAACTTATATTTTTAACTCTTGTTATTTTGATAGGAAAGGAAAATAGTAGCCTATGTTATTACGTCGCGGTCAGGGCACAATATTACAAGCTGCATTAGTAACGATACAGGGAACGTGTTGTTCTTGGAAAGGAAACTAAGTCTAATGCCTACAAATGGAATGGCAAGGCATGGTTGCGGCCAAAGGCCAAGGAAGGACTGAAAGAGAAAAGTCTTCAGCAACAGTAAACTTCGGCGACGTCAATACAGTGCTGAGTTTCTTCAGCTGGGGTGTGAAAGCTTACATTTATCGATTGCGATATGACTAAAGATACTGATCTGACTAATTTAAAGATGCGTTCACACAGCACTAAAAAATTCAGCTTTAAGACCACCGTCAAATATATTCAGATGACGAAGCGAAACGTAAGACACACGTAGCGCACCTGTAGATGAATAGAGGTAATTAAAAGTGTATTCCATTATTAGATAGATAAATCCGATTGGCAAATCAAGACGCAGTGCACGAGCTATACAACGAAACAAGAAGCCAGTGTCAGGATTTTAGCAATGGAGCACATAACTCATTAAGTGAAAATTTCAAGCAATTGTAGAAGTTTTATTTACGGACTGGAGCGGGCGAACGTGAGTGAAAAAGTCCCGTTACGGTTTCCTGCTTAAATGAAGGGGCGACGCGCTGCAGTTGGACGAGAGGAATGGATGCAGGCGGCTGCGCGCCAGATCGGAGGAAAGCGAAGCGAGCTGTCCCGGGAGAAAGTGGAAGCCACTCGGTCCGACCGGAAGGTCGCCCCGCCTGCAGGACTTTCCTGAGAGCGCTCTCTCCACCCTTTCAGCGTCCGGACCGCCCACCCTACCTCATACCACCCCATTTGACCACATATCAGCCGGCAACAGCGCTCCTGCCACTGCCGATACCGATTCCACCAGGACTGCTGCTTCACTGTCATAACGTCTCTGTAGCCGCTATGGATTACTTTCCCTTCTTTCCTGTTTACGTATCAACTATCCTCTTTGTTTTCCTTTGTCAGATTTGAGGCCAAACTAACAGTCATGCAAGTCTTTCAGTATCGTAAGAATATTTAACTAAGAAGCTGCGTCGCCTTCCATCCTTTCACGGTTTGGTAACAATACATTTTTAGGCGATCAGCCGAATTATCTACTCGTTGTTGGTCACGTGTAGAAATGCCATTAAGAAAACCACATGATCGCCATTCAGATCTACATCTACATCTACATTTACCCTCCGCAAGTCACCCAACGGTGTGTGGCGGAGGGCACTTTACGTACCTCCCTTTCCTGTTTGAGTCGCGTATGATTCGCGGGAAGAACGGCTGCCGGAAAGCCTCCGTGCGCGTTCGAATCTCTCCAATTTTACATTCGCGATCTCCTCGGGAGGTATAGGTAGGGGGACGTAATATATTCGACACCTCATCCAGAAACGCACCCTCTCGAAACCTGGACAGCAAGCTACACCGCGATGCAGAGCGCCTCTCTTGCAAAGTCTGCCACTTGAGTTTGCTAACCATCTCCGTAGCACTATCAAGCTTACCAAATAACCCTGTGACGAAACGCGCCGCTCTTCTTTGGATCTTCACCATCTCCTCCGTCAACCCGATCTGGTACGGATCCCGCACTGATGAACAATACTCAAGTATAGGTCGAACGAGAGTTTTGTAAGCCACCTCCTTTGTTGATGGACTACATTTTCTAAGGACTGTCCCAATGAATCTCAACCTGGCACCCGCCTTACCAACAATTAATTTTATATGATCATTCCACTTCAAATCGTTCCGTACGTATACTCCCAGATACCTGTGTTTGTTCCGCTATCATATAATCATACAATAAAGGATCCTTCTTTCTATGTATTCGGAATACATTACATTTGTCTATGTTAAGGGTCAGTTGCCACTCCCTGCACCAAGTGCCTATCCGCTGCAAATCTTCCTGCATTTCGCTGCAATTTTCTAATGCTGCAACTTCTCTGTATACTACAGCATCATCCGCGAAAAGCTACATGGAACTTCCGACACTATCTGCTAGGTCATTTATATATATTGTGAAAAGCAATGGTCCCATAACACTCCCCTGTGGCACGCCAGAGGTTACTTTAACGTCTGTAGGCGTAACTCCATTGAGAACATGCTCTGATGCGCGGAACGGAATTTTTGTGACCAAAATACATGGACGCCAGCAGCCACGCGAGTATACTGCGGCGTGAGGTTTGTCCTTAGGCGATCTGCAGTTTTGAATGTCAGTTACATCGCTAACACAGCCAGATACCGCTTCAAAAGTAGTCTCGATTTTGCACCTGCTTCTAATGAGCGTCGCAGCAATTTGCATTCGATATCTGGAATGAACTTAACTTATCGATTTGAAGGACATTTTTCTGTTTTGCGGCAAGTGTCAGCGCTCCAATATCGATACTTTTTGGTTAGTTATACTAGAAGAACGGAAGAGCCACGCGCCATACCACGTGCTTCTGGGATTCGGTGAGGTGCTCCAATTCTGTATCGAATCCACCCGGCCGATTAACGACGATTCACAAACGTTTAGAAAACTTGGTCGCCCTTCCACATGATCACACCGGATGCAAGCAGATGAGGTGCATAAATTTTGCCCGATGAAGAAGGGATGGCGACAGGAAGGGAATCTGGCAACTCTCTACAACTAACTTTGCCAAATCCAGATTAACGTGCCGACCCCTTAAGACACGGGTTCGATTCCCGGCTGGTTTTCTCCGCTCAGGGACTGGGTGTTGTGTTGTACTAATCATCATCATTTCATCCCCATCGACTCGCAAGTCGCCGAAGTGGCGTCAAATCGAAAGACGTGCACCCGGAGAACGGTCTACCCGATGGGAGGCCCTTGTCACACGACATGATTTTGTAAACGTCTCTATGGCAACGCCTCTTCAAAGATGTATAGGCACCTATCGTTTTCGCCTACAGCCGTTTGCAATTCGCAGTTGTCAAAAGCGCAGACAGGTATCAGCGATTTCCTGTAGGAGCGTCTTATTAGTAAAGAATAAACGTGTTACGACTTCACGCATGACCCTGCAGCTTTTCAGCATCTCGGTGCTTATGACGGCATATCTGTTGAACTGTGATAGGTAGATGGTTCTTAACTCCACAGCGACCGTTGCCTCACAGCAAGGGATATGTGTAACAATTTCGGTTGAAATCGGTCTATTGCTTTCGGAGACATGCGGAGTTTATACATTAGTGTCTCGAAAAACTTCGAATTTGGAGCTATGTCATGTAGCAAATTAGTGATTTATTGAAATTTGAAATGTTTTTACGAACTGAATTATTCCCTTTTTACTTTATGGGCCAGTCTTTTTAACTTTTGTTCGCCCTTAGTGAAACTAAAATACTGATTGCACGTAATTATTCAGCACAGCTATGGAACTTTAACTACGGTAAAATAAGCACAATGCTTTGGAAAACTAAGTAGCAAGTAGGAAACGATTCAGACTCTAATATGCAAATATTATCTGCGTGTGAAAATTACTCGATCTGCGTGTACATTCAGCGGATTGACTGACGGTACAATGCGACACTACCGAATTTATCTAGCACTTGTGTAGTGTATGGCGATACAGCCACATTAATTAGCCTACGATGTCATGCCTTTGTTACACTGTTATCGATACTTACCAACACATAGTTGAAATGGCTCTAAGCACTATGAGACTTAACATCTGAGGTCATCAGTCCCCTGGACTTAGAACTACTTAAACCTAAGTAACCTAAGGACATCACACGCATCCATGACCGAGGCAGGGTTCGAACCTGCGACCATAGCGGTCGCGCGGTTCCAGACTGAAGCGCCTAGAACCGCTCGGTCACACGGTCGGCACCAACACATGAAGCGCTTGTAATTTGTATGATACATACAATAACACAATTGTGGTAGTTACTTAAGGGTAATAAGGATAATAAACTGCTAATTGCTTAGTGTTCGTAAAATCTGATTCATTTCAAAGGCTTGGCATTTTTTCGGATGAGTGGGAACAATTTCATAATTTAGAATACATGCAGGAAGACAACGAGCGCGCCTCATTATGAGGCTGACGACGGTTGTACCACTATTTAAAGCAATGGCTCTTTCGGAGATGTGTGAACTGAGACCGCGTCTCAGGTGGTCTACCAGCCGGTATTGTTTCATTACGTTTAGCGAGCTTAGCGTCAAAAAACAATACTGATCATCACAGGTTACTGCCTGTAGCAAAGATGAACGAGGGAAGGAAAGATGATTAGTACTTACCGTGACACCGACTACGTGGTCACTAGGGCAGAGCACAAGTATCGACTGGAAAGGCACTGAATAAGAAATGGGCTGAGGATTTTTCAGTTGAACCATCTCTAAATTCGCCTTGGTTTATTTAGGGTGTTCGTGGCAAACCTAAAGCTGTATGGCTGGTGAAGAGTTAAATGCCGTTAATCCGAGTCCGAACCAATGTCTTCCGCTGCGCCAGCTCACTGCTTCAACAGAAAATACGTAAGGAAGAAAAGATGATAAAGATACGATTATGGATAAAAATTATAAAATTGGACGAAATTACACTGTGGAAACTTACTAAAACAAATAAACACGCACACGCGCGCGCACACACACACACACACACACACACACACACACACACACACACACACACACACACACACACACGCACACACTAGAGAAGATCCGCGCGGGATTAGCCGAGCGGTCTTAGGCGCTGCAGTCATGGAGTGTGCGGCTGATCCCAGCGGAGGTTCGAGTCCTCCCTTGGGCATGGGTGTGTGTGTTTGTCCTTACGATAATTTAGGTTAAGTAGTGTGTAAGCTTAGGGACTGATGACCTTAGCAGTTAAGTCGCATAAGATTTCACACACATTTGAACATTTTTTTGAACTAGAGAAGACATTCGGTGTAGCATGACACTGAAATTAAAAATACAGAGAAGAGGTTAACTATGGCATCAAACGATAGAAAGACCGAAAGTTAATAGGAAACTCGTAAAACCTCTTCCCCCTCCCCTAACCCCCCCACCCACTCTCTTTCTCTCTCTGTTGACTGATACACTTCAAGTGCTGATACAGCAGGCGCTAAATTTAAATTGGCATAAGAGGTTTAGAGCCCACTATCCTATTAGATTAGAAAATCCCCGGTGAAAGAATATCAAAGATAAGATTCGCTGATGACGTTACTAACCACAGGGAAAATGAAGAAGTATTATTAGACGTATTGAATGAAATATATAGCCTATTGAGTACAGAATATGGATTGAATTTAAACCGGATAAAACCGAAACTAACGAGGAGAGCGGTAGAAGTGAGATTATTGTGAAATTTAACATCAAAGCCGGCCGAGCTGGCCGTGCGGTTCTAGGCGCTTCATTCCGGAACCGCGTGACTGCTACGGTCGCAGGTTCGAATCCTGCCTCGGGTATGGATGTGTGTGATGTCCTTAAGTTAGTTAGGTTTAAGTAGTTCAAAGTTCTAGGGGACTGATGACCTCAGATGGTAAGTCCCATAGTGCTCAGAGCCATTTTTTTAACATAAAAACTGGAGACCACGAAGTCGACGAAGTGAAGGAAATTTGCTGTCTTGGTAGCAAACATCACATAACGAACGAAGCAATGCAGGCACGAAAAGCAGACTAGCACAACCAAGGAGGGCATTCTTGGCCAAAAGAGGTCGACTAGTATCGGCCTTAACTTGAAGAAAATATGTGTGAGAATGTACGTCTGTAGCACAGCAATGTACGGAAGTGTATCATAGGCTGTATGAAAATTATAAGAGAAGATATTTATAGAAAAAATCCGCTTGAGTTGCTAGTAATTTTTTTAATTTCTTTCGAAGCTGAAGGCTTGATTTCGGATGCCACCAAATAATTATGAAAACATTAATGTTTGGTAGTCGGGCCAGTCAGTCATTGAAGACCACACACAAGTCAAACAAACGCACGGTAGATTAGGACCGGCAGCCACGACGACCTCTGGGCAGCACGATATGGAAGTGAGTAGTCGCTAGCAAAGGAAGTAGTTTTTTGTTTTATAAATACGTTCCTCAGTTGCGGATGTTAGCCGATCAAATATTTTTCGTGAAAAAGAGGAGAATGGGAGTGCTTGAGATGTACAACTGCAGAAGGATTTTTAAAATTAGGCGGACTCATAAGATAAGAAATGAAATGGTTCTCCGTAGAATGGGCTAGAAGAGGAACACGTGGAAAAAATTGACAGGAAGAAGGGATAAAATGGGTTCAAATGGCTCTGAGCACTATGGGACTTAACATCTGAAGTCATCAGTCCCCTAGAACTTAGAACTACTTAAACCTAACTAACCTAAGCACACCACACACATCCATGCCCGAGGCAGGATTCGAACCTGCGGACGTAGCGGTCACGTAGTTCCAGACTGTAGCGCCTAGAACCGCTCGGCCATTCGAGTAATAGCTTCCATGGTACTTGAGAAACCCACGGAAGGTAAAAACTGTAGAGGAATACAGATATTTGAGTACAAATAATTGAGGGCCTTGGGTACAGGTGTTACTCTAAAGAGGTTAGCACAAGAGAGAATTTGAAATGCCGTCCGCATGCCGTCATAAGACAGACGAAAAAAAAGTGAATACATAATGAAAACATAATTTTAATCGCCGCGCCGTAATCTCAGCATTTGTTTCTTGTGTGCAGATAAACCGCCATAAGTTGCGTATTGTTTGATTTATCACCAGTTTTCGCTCATCAGTTGCGAGTATCTTCAATTTGTGTATTGCTGTGATGCCAACACGTTGAAAGCTTAAAGCTCCTCTCACCACTACATCAACTTACCCTTTAACATGTCAGCACTAGGACAATGCGAACTGAAGACGCTCGTGTCTAATGTGTGAAACTAGCAATAAGAAATAATTCACGATCTCTGGTAGTTTATCTGAGCTTGAAATACAATGGTTGCTGCCTCCCCTGCAAGCGATGCGCGCTTTGCTAAATCGTTCCTAAGTTTTAAGAACGGAGATAGAAAATTACTTTTGTAAACGAGAGAACGGTTCAGAGAGTCAATTTACATGTTGCCCAGTGCTGATTTTTACCTTTTTTGCGTAATTATTCCTTTTACTTGCGCTTATTCTCTTGCAGAAACGAGTCGCATAAGCGAACAAGTTTGGAACTGAAGGTGGCGCGTTTTACCTAACAAGGGAACCTCCCCATCGCACCCCCCACCCGCAGTGTGAGCTCAGGAGCGCTGTGGTCCCGTGGTTAGCGTGAGCAGCTACGGAACGAGAGGTCCTTGGTTCAAGTCTTCCCTCGAGTGAACAGTTTAATTTTTTATTTTAAGACAATTATGATCTTTCCGTCCGTCTGTCCGATGCGAGGTAACAGCGCCGCCCGTCAGTCGACTACAGCTCAAGTTAGGTGGGTCGTCAACATATTCCTGTCATGTGACGCTCAAGCCGTCACCAGTGTCGTATAGAATATATCAGACGTGTTTTCCTGTGGAGGAATCGGTTGACCTATTACCTTGTGATCAAATGTGTTTGGTTTCCATTGGAGAGGCAAGTCCTTTCGTCTACTAATCGCACGGTTTTGCGATGCGGTCGCAAAACACAGACACTAAACTTATTACATTGAACAGAGACGTCAATGAACGAACGGACAGATAATAAAGAAAGTAAAGTTTTCACTCGAGGGAAAACTTGAACCAGAGACCTCTAGTTCCGCAACTGCTCACGCTAACCACGGGACCACGGCGCTCCTGAGCTCACACTCCCCTTGATATTGCCTATCTTGCACATGGACTACTCAGTTTGTATATTTTGCTTATTTTTTCATAGTTCCACACAACTTCTTCCTGTTTTCTCGATTGATGTGCGTTCAGTTTCTCAAGGCCTATCCACTGTGTCAACTTATAACTAAATCTGAGGGGGGTGCGATGGGGAGGTTCCCTTGTAAGATCCGGGGGCGGATTCACTGCATAGTGCAGAGCGGCTGCTGTTCATTCCTACGACACTTTCCATAAATTTATGAAATACTGTTATGTGATCTCATGGTTCGCTCGAGAAGAGGAAGTGCACTTCCAAGCACCCGCCCTTGAGAGAGCACCTCTGCCGCTTCGCTTTATCCTGCCTCAAACCGCGAGTTATGTCTCCGCCTTTCGTCGCCATTCTTCGCGCTAATGTCACGCGGCGCAACACTCTTTTTTTTTCCTCTCGCGCTGCCCCCCTCCCGCCTTGGCCACCTCTTCTGCGGTTTTGCCCTCCTGCGGTCACGCGCCTGCTACGTCATTCGGAACCGGTCCAGTGACGCATGACCGCCAAACCTGGCGGTTCGCGCGCTGTACATTTTCTTGTGAAACTTGGGCTGTGGGAAAACCGGAACAGAAGAGAATCGAAGCATTTGAGATGTGATGCTACAGACGAGTGTTGAAAGTTAGATGGGCTGATAAAATAAGAAATGAGGATGTTCTCCCCAGAGTCGGAGGAAGAGGAATATATGGAAAACACTGACGAGAAGAAACGACAGGTTGATAGGACGTCTATTGAGACATGAGGGAATAACTTCCATGGTACTAGAGGGAGCTGTGAAGGGTAAACATAGTAGAGGGAAACAGAGGTTGGAATAAATCAAGCAAATAATTGAGGACGTAGGTTGCAAGTGCTACTCTGAGATGAAAAGGCTGGCACAGGAGAGGAATGTGTGGCGGTCCGCGTCAAACCAGTCAGAAGACTGAAAATAATAGTAATAATAATAATCATCACCCTCACTTACCATTTTCTCAAATGCATTAAGGGTACCACCCTCTAATCACGAAAAATACCCCATACCGTATCACTACTTTCTCCGTACCTCACTGTTGGCACTTCACGTGACAACACGTAACGCTCTACCGGATTGCCGCAGGGTATAGCGTAATTAGTCTTTCCAAATCACCCGTTTCCAGTCATACACTGGCCAGTGACGTGCTCTTTGCACCGCACCAAGCACTGCTTAGAATTGACTGCACAATAATGTGGAAGAGAAGCTGCTCGTCCATTGTACCCCACTCTTGTTAACTCCCTGCGCGCAGTCATTGCGCTAACTTGTTTGCTGCTAACACTTTGGAACTGAAGGGTGATTCCTTTCGCTGATTTCGTGACCTTTTTTACAACTACACTACTGGCCATTAAAATTGCTACACCACGAAGATGATGTGCTACAGATGCGAAATTTAACCGACAGGAAGCAGATGTTGTGATATGCAAATGACTAGCTTTTCAGAGCGTTCACATAAGGTTGGCGCCGGTGGCGACACCTACAACGTGCTGACATGAGGAAAGTTTCCAACCGATTTCTCATACACAAACAGCAGTTGACCGGCGTTGTCAGGTGAAACGTTGTTGTGATGCCTCGTGTAAGGAGGAGAAATTCGTACTATCACGTTTCCGGCTTTGATAAAGGTCGGATTGTAGCCTATCGCGATTGCGGTTTATCGTATCGCGACATTGCTGCTCGCGTTGGTCGGGATCCAATGACTGTTAGCAGAATATCGAATCGGTGGGTTCAGAAGGGTTATACTGAACGCCGTGCTGGATCCCAACGGCTTCGTATCACTAGCAGTCGAGATGACAGGCATCTTATCCTCATGGCTGTAACGGATCGTGCAGCCACGTCTCGATCCCTTAGTCAACAGATGGGGACGTTTGCAAAACAACAACCATCTGCACGAACAGTTCGACGACGTTTGCAGCAGCATGGACTATCAGCTCGAAGAGCGTGGCTGCGGTTACCCTTGACGCTGCATCACAGACAGGACCGCCTGCGATGGTGTACTCAACGACGAACATCGGTGTACGAATGGCAAAACGTCATTTTTTCGGATGAATCCAGGTTCTGTGTACAGCATCATGATGGTCGCATCCGTGTTTGGCGACATCGCAGTGAGCGCACACTGGAAGCGTGTATTCGTCATCGCCATACTGGCGTATCACCAGACGTGATGGTATGGGGTGCCATTGGTTACATGTCTCGGTCACCTCTTGTTCGCATTGCCGGCACTTTGAGCAGTGGACGTTACATTTCAGATGTGTTACGACCGGTGGCTCTACCCTTCATTCGATCCCTGCGAAACCGTACATTTTAGGAGGATAAGCACGACGGCATGTTGCAGGTCCTGTACGGGCCTTTCTGGATACAGAAAATTGTCGACTGCTACCCTGGCCAGCACATTCTCCAGATCTCTCACCAATTGAAAACGTCTGGTCAATGGTGGCCGAGCAACTGGCTCGTCACAATACGCCAGTCACTACTCTTGAGCTGCATGGGCAGCTGTACCTGTACACGCCATTCATGCTCAGTTTGACTCAAGGCCCAGGCGTGTCAAGGCCGTTATTACGGCCAGCGGTGGTTATTCTGGGTACTGATTTCTTAGGATCTATGAACCCAAATTGCGTGAAAATGTAATCACATGTCAGTTCTAGTATAATATATCTGTCCAATGAATACCCGTTTATCATCTGCATTTCTTCTTGGTGTAGCAATTTTAATGGCCAGTAGTGTAGCTTCCGCAGTGGTAGACGATCCATATCCGTCAGTACATGTCTACCTGGTCTCTATCGTTGTTCCTTCACGTTTTCATTTCACAGTCACATCTCCAAAAGTCGACTTGGCCCTGATGAATTTGTTACTCACGTGATATCCAATGCCCTGTCCACTTCCAAGTCACTGAGCTCTCCTTTACGCACGCACTCTGCTGTTACTGCTTCTCTTCTGACAACAGAATATTCCTTTTGTACCGGCGGGTCCGCTTCTTGTTACATACTGTTAAGAGTTCCGCATTACATAGGTGTATTCGTATTTTTTGATCGGATAGTGTAGAAAAGAAGGTGAACTGGGACGACTACATAAAACTGCTAGGAAAAGCATATTCCAAACTGAGATCAATTGGAATAATCCTAAGGAAATTTAATCCAGCCAAAAATGGATAGATTACAAAGCCCTCATTCGACCAGTTCTTGAGTATTTCTCACAAGCCTGAGAAATTTATGAAGTCGGGCAATAGATGAGAAAGAGAATATAACGGGGCTGAAAAAACTTGTAGATTTTATTTATGTAATCGTATCAGAAACACACACTATAGCTTACAAGTTATACAAAATGTTCCAAAACATGGTGCTATAAGCATTACAGTTACAATTAAATGCGGCCTGACCAGTATGCAGCAACTTCGCATGCTTCCTTGGTGGCATCGATGGCATTCTGTGGCGAGCTTGACGTTGGGCATAGGCTGCAGACAGGAAGATACTCATTGTCCGTTCTTTACCACATTCACGTGCCGTGGAGTCACATGCTAATCCCCACTTTTTCAAGTTGGTCTTCGTTCTTCCAACTCCAGATCAGCTTTCTTCGTGACCTGATGGGAGGCTTTCGGTCGGAATCATCCACCCTGCAAAGTGGCTGGATCTGGACCGCAATGAGTTGACTCTGAAGTTCGAAGGTGGTTCAGTGTGGCTTTCAGTAAAATTGAGAAAGCTTTTCCTTGCCTTGAACCTTGGTACTGCTGGCTGATACCCGTGCAGTGCGTGGGTCTTCAGATTCAATTTCTTAGACTTTTTCAGTATGGATGCACATTCACGAGGGATATCTGGAGGTGGATGCCCGCTAGACAGTAAACTTTATCAACTGGTGTAGATCTCAGACATCCCGTAATGAGTGTGTAGATTTCATTCGAGGCGATATCCACTTGTTTAGCATGACTATATCTGCACCAGACAGGGCAAGCATATTCTGCAGCTGAATAACAAAGAGCTACAGCAGAAGTTCTTAAGATGCGAGGTTGCGTCCCGCAGGTTGTACCAGAGAATTCCCGGAGAACGTTGCTCCTTGCAGATACCTTCCGTTTGGTGTTCGAGCAATGTATTCTGTACGTAAGTGCTCGATCAAGAGTTACTCAAAGATATTTGGGGGTGAAGCAGTGTTCTAATTGCTTACTTTCCCAGAAACCTGCAATTTCATTGCTGCATGTCTGTTTTAAGATGGTACGCACAAATCTGTGTTTTTTTCTGGATTTTACTTCAGCTGGTTGTCTTGGTAATAGCCACTTATAATTTCTAGAGCATGGGAGAGCTTCTTTTCATCATGTACGTAAGTGCTCGATCAAGAGTTACTCCAAGATATTTGGGGGTGAAGCAGTGTTCTAATTGCTTACTTTCCCAGAAACCTGCAATTTCATTGCTGCATGTCTGTTTTAAGATGGTACGCACAAATCTGTGTTTTTTTCTGGATTTTACTTCAGCTGGTTGTCTTGGTAATAGCCACTTATAATTTCTAGAGCATGGGAGAGCTTCTTTTCAACATGTTCAAAAGATGTTCCTTGAACTGCTAGAGCGACATCATCAGCATACATAAATCTCTTTGTAGATATTCTAATGCGTTAATGCGGAACATATTTACGCTGAAAAGAATTGCTTTTAATTTTTGCTGCCCGGTGCAAATATCGCTTTTTGAATGGAAGAAAGATGTATAGAAATGTTTCCAAATGAAATGGATTATGAACAGGACGTGAGCAGAAAAGGTCAAACAAGTAGAAACGCATAATGTTGATTTATTATTATCCGCCTCTTACATAGCTGTTCGACAAGAGCAGCGGAGACATTGGCGAGATGAAGCATCCGTAAAACGACGTAATTAACATTTGTTCGCAGCAGTTCTGGTAGAATCAGAGCAACGTGTTCCCTTATACTGGCCTCCAAATGAGGTAGAGACCGACGAGTTCTTTAAGCTATCCCCAGAGCTTAACGTCACGTGGATTCAGACCAGGTGACTTGGCAGGCCATGCATCTGGAAAGCCTGTGGAGATAAGTTCGTGGAAGGCTGCATTAAGCAGATTTTTCACTGGGCGAGCGACACGAGGTGTTGCCCCATCTTGCATGAAAACGATGGTTTCTACACAGTTACGCTCTTCCAAAGCAGGAATCGCTGGAGGTCTCGATGACTTGCAGACGTCACGGTACACTTGACAGACCATCTAGGTGATTTCTCTTCAAAGAAGAACGGACCGACAATAAACGTGCTTGTGAATTCGCACCGCACAGTCACATATCTCGAGTGCAATGGCTCTTGCCGCGCGGGATTAGCCTAGCGGTCTGAGGTGCTGCAATCATGGACTGCGCGGCTGCTCCCGGCGGAGGTTCGAGTCCTCCCTCGGGCATGGGTGTGTGTGTTTGTCTTTAGGATAATTTAGGTTAAGTAGTGTGTAAGCTTAGGGACTGATGACCTTAGCAGTTAAGTCCCATAAGATTTCCCATACATTTGAAACTTTTTTGCAATGGTTCTTCACTCGAAATTCGGCAGATCTGTGTATTCGGTGCACCATGTAGTGCAAAATGTGTCTCGTCACTATACAGAATATTGCCCGGCTACATGCGATCGATCCGTGCCGTCCGCCGCTCGTGGTCTCGCGGTAGCGTTCTCGCTTCCCGAGCACGGGGTCCCGGGTTCGATTCCCGGCGGGGTCAGGCATTTTCACCTGCCTCGAGATGACTGGGTGTTTGTGTTGTCCTCATCATTTCATCATCATCCAGGAAAGTGGCGAAATTGGACTGAGCAAAGGTTGGGAAATTGTACGGGCGCTGATAACCACGCAGTTGAGCGCCCCACAAACCAAACATCATCATCATCATCGATCCGTGCCACAATTCGAAGAGAAAATTCAGAAGGTTGTTGCGGATCATGAGGTTCCAGTTGCTGTGTACCGTCCTCGTATCTTGTACGGCTACCAGTGTAAAACATACCGCAAAACTTTCCATACTGTCTGGCCATGGGATGGACAGTTCTCGTGCTCTGTAGGAGCACTAATACTACATGGGCGCCGCGCGGTCTAGGGCGCCTTGTCACGGTTCGCGCAGCTCCCCGCGTCGGAGGTTCGAGTCCTCTCTCGGGCATGGGTTTGTGTGTTGTCCTTAGTTTAAGTTAGATTAAGTAGTATGTAAGCTTATGGACCGATGACCTCAGCAGTTTGGTCCCATAGAACTTACCACAACTTGCCAACCACGCAGGCTACGTGCTGCAATGTCAGTTACAGCAACAGCAACGTCGTCAAGAACTTCCAACGGAATGAGACGCCTTCCTCTTCCAGGTGCCATACCAAGCTCACCTGTGTTTTCGAATTTTGATATCATCATCTTTAAATCATTTAACGACATCGGGCCTCTCCTCAGACCCTTCAGTAAACGGTACTCTGTCAGTGCAGCACTGTGATTGCTGTCGTTCACAGAAAACAGTTTCACTAACAGCGCACGGCTTTTCTTCTCGATAGCCGTTACTGATTATTCACGTAATGGCTTGTCAAATGACAGCGTGGTTGTCATCCCATCATACAAGCAGTGTACGGAGCAAATTTGCATCTGGTTGCCACAATTGGAACTAATTTTTTTCCAGCGTAAATCGTCGGCTCCGCATTAGCACATTAGCATAACTGCCAAGGTCCGCTGCCATACGATAATAACATCCTCCGCGAGTTGCTGCACTTCAATTACAACCACCCGGTCCAAAGAAGAATAGTGCGTTTCTTCACGGATTCGTAGAGGGTCGAGGGGCTGACCGGTATGCACTGCGCATCGTGGGAGGATTAGTGTTCAGTTTCTCAATGAGCTCCTTTAGCGGCGTGCTACTGTATTGTGACGCAGAGATTTTGCTATGTACGAGGACTGCTGACACGTACCTACTATAAAGAAATTAATTTCATAACTTCATTTTTTTTTCGAGGTGTTAGTTGGGATTTTGTGACTACCCAATCTTCAATCTCTTCGTTTGGTCCTCAAGTTAAGAAGCGCACACACAGTCGTAATGCTCGAGATGGAGTTTGAATAAGAGTTTCCTATCCGACCTCGCGCCCATACCATCCACTTATTCGTTGATGTACTCTTTTACACAATCTCTCTGCTCGACTTATATCAGCACACGTTTTCAGTCACCGTCGGGAATTGGCGGGAAGTAATAGTATTGGTATCTACGAGGAGCGTTTGAAAAGCCCGTGCAAAGTCCGAGAGATGGCACCACCGGCACGTATCGAGGTCATGTTTAGTTACTAGTATCTTTGGAAAGAACACACACCAAGTTTCAGCCATATTGGTCTATTTCTTTGTGTTTGGCATTCGTGTGAATCAAGGAAGTCGAGTGATTGTCAGAAAATGGATGAAAAAGAATGTCGTGTGGTGGATAAACATTACTTTCTGAAAGGCAAAACGCCTCAGGAGACTAAAGAGAATCTTCATAAACATTACAGTGATTCTGCACATTTGATTAGAACAGTTTATAAGTAGTTTCAAAATTTTCAGAATGGCCATATGGGCACATATGATGCTGAACGTTCTGGACGCCGTGTGGAGGTTAAGCCTCCAGCAAGTATTGATAAAATCCATGATATGGTGATGTGTGACAGAAGAGTTAAGGTGCGTGAGGTTGCTAGTGGTGTCGACATCTCGAATGAACGGATACATAATATTTTGCATAAATATTTGGACATGAGAAAGCTATTCGCAAGATGGGTTCCACGATTGGTCACGTTTGACCAAAAACGGAATCGCATGAAGTGTTGCAAGAATAGTTTGCAGCTGTTCAGGAAGAATCCGCAGGACCTTAAGCGTCGTTTCGTCACTGTGGATGAAACATGGATACATTACTATACTCCTGAGACTAAACAACAATCTAAACAATGAGTTACTAAGGGAGAATCTGCACCAAAAGAGGCGAAGACCATACCTTCAGCCGGAAAGGTTGTGGCGACTGTCTTTTGGGATTTGCAAGGAATAATCCTCATCGACTATCTGGAAAATTGTAAAACTATTACAGGTGCATATTATTCATCGTTATTGGACTGTTTGAAAATATGGAGGAGAAGGATCCAGAAGAGCAACGCCGACCCTACGTGACGTGGGACAACGCGACGATGAAGAAGAAGAAGAAGAAGAAGAAGAAGAAAATTGGACTGTATGAAAACCGAGCTGCAAGAAAAACGCCGGCGATTGGACCGCAAAAAAGTCCTTTTCCATCACGACAATGCACCAGCACACACTTCAGCAGTTGTGGTCGCAAAATTATTGGAAATAGGATTCCAACTCGTTTTATATCCCCCCTATTGTCCAGACTTGGCTCCCTCGGACTCCTATTTGTTTCCCAATTTGAAGAAATGGCTTGCGGGACAAAGATTTTATTCAAACGAGGAGGTGACTGCAACAACTAATAGCTATTTTGCAGACGTGAACAATTCCTATTATTCGGAAGGGATCAACAAATTAGAACACCACTGGACGAAGTGTATAATTCCAAAAGGAGACTATTTCGAAAAATAAAAAAGATTTCCCCTAAACACGTAAGTAGTTTTTATTTTTGCGCGAACTTTTCAAACGCCCCTCGTATGTTGACGGAGTGCTGTAGTGGACGTCTAGATGAATTTACTGTAAGCTCATAACTGGCAAAAGCTTTGTGTGTCGGCGACGACTGCCCAAGTTCTGGCACAGCGCAGTGGTCGCACTCTCGGCACGGGGCAGAAGAGAATTGATTGGAGTTGGATCCTGGCCGTCTCAGGAGTAGTTGTCCGGCCACCTGGACAAACGATTAGTTTTATTCCGCGCCCACGCTTCAACTGGGTCTCTAAGGCGGAGCAGCCGACCAGCAGTAGCAGCCATCACCAGCTCGCCGCCGCCTTCCGCCGTACTGTCGGTATTACGCGTAGCTCATGTCTGTACGGTTTCAATCGATTTTTCAGCCGCCCCAGATTCGAAGTGCACCTGTTTATCGTTATTTTACGTTTCACTTGTTCTCTTTGCTCCCCTTTTCGCATTAGAGAAGCACACTAGATCCTATGCGGCGGCGTTTGTACTAGTTTCGTGCCAACACCTCTGTCATGTCAGGACTACGTACATGTTTGGTTTACGTTAATATAATGACTATGCCTTGTAGAAATTCATGATCAATTTTGTATTCCATTTAAAGAAAATAAATGTAATTGTAAATTTTTTACGGCATTTATCTGTTACACAGTCACAATCACCAGAATTCTTTCCCATCATCATTTTTGGATGGCAACATTGATCAAATTAATTTAATGAATAAATTATATGAGAGGCTGACCACCCCACGTAGTATTTGTATCAGCGCTATTATCCCTGTAAGACTGCGTTAAACACTTTATGCAGAGTCAATTTAAACCCACATGGGTGTGATCTACATAACCTTGTGATTCTGCCCCCTAACTTGGATAACGGTTCAACAACAGCAAACACGCGGCTAGTTTCCAATAACAATGATAATTTATCACCTATTTAAGTCATCAGAAGATCAAAACAAACTGCAAATCGATTTAGAAGAAATATCGGAATGGTGTGAAATGTGGCAGTTGACCCTAAATAACGAAAAGTGTGAGGTCATCCACATGAGTGCTAAAAGGAACTCGTTAAACTTTGGTTACACGATAAATCAGTCTAGTCTGAAAGCCGTAAATTCAACTAAATATCTAGGTATTACATTTACGAACAACTTAACATGGAAGGAACACATAGAAAATGTCGTGAGGGAGGCTAACCAAAGACTGCGTTTTATTGGCAGGACACTTAGAAAATGTAACAGATGTACTAAGGAAACTGCCTACACTACGCTTGTCCTTCCTCTTTTAGAATACTGCTGCGCGGTGTAGGATCCTTATTCCTTACCAGATAGGACTGACGGAGTACATCGAAAAAGTTCAAAGAAAGGCAGCACGTTTTGTATTATCGCGAAATATGGGAGAGAGTGTCACAGAAATGATACAGGATTTGGGCTGGAAATCATTAAAAGAAAGGCGTTATTCGTTGCGACGGAATCTTCTCACGAAATTCCAAACACCAACTTTCTCCTCCGAATGCGAAAATATTTTGTTGACACCGACCTGCGTAGGGAGGAGCAATCACCACGATAAAATAAGGGAAATCAGAGCTCGTACGGAAAGATATAGGTGTTCATTCTTTCCGCGCGCTGTACGAGATTGGAATGATAGAGAATTGTGAAGGTGGTTCGATGAACCCTCTGCCATGCACTTAAATGTGATTTGCAGAGTATCCATTTAGATGTAGATGTAGATCTCAAACATCCAGTTCAGGATAGAAATTTTATAAGAGTGTTAACATGCAACTTTTCTGATTGATCTTGTGTTTAATCTGACGCTCCTGTTTATAATTTCGTCAGCCGAAGTATTAGTCACACCCCACCCCATTCGAAGAGCGCACTGGTCTCTTTGGAGCGCTTTGGATGGTGTAGAACTTGGGCCACGTGACAGCCGAAGCAAAGGCATACAATCTCTAATACCGGATGCATAGGGATGCACTGTGACGTTCAGACCTGTCTCGGGTTTATGACGCTTGTTAACTACTGATACCTCGATACTGAAGTCATGCGGTCTGGACACGGAAATATTTAGAACGAGAAGTTTATCTGGCGGCAGATAGTATTTCGCAATGCCTTCCTCTAAAACTGCTAGAGCACGCGTCTAGGCATGTGCCACTCGCCGTCATTACGCAGTGCCGCCTCGCCCGGTGACCTAGGCTGTGGCTGCTGCTAACTTTGCCTGCAACTAGTATCTAGTCCGCCTGCCCTCCTTCCTGAACCCAAAGCACGCTGCTCACTAAGTATGGCGCCACCTAGGTGTGATAACTACGTGTTATTCATCTGCTGTTGGCGTGAACGGAAAAAATAAAGTCTGGTGTCGGCACAAGGTCTACCTACCCCCGAGTATAACGTCTGCAGATCGCATCAGCACTCTGTCCTCTTACTGTAAGAACCCAAATATTTATGCGTTCTTTCCTGAGCAGTCTCTGGCAGAAATTACCACCACTGCTTCTTCCCGAGTTAGCCAAATAATAGTTGCGGCACTTTCTTCAGAGTCCAAAATACGGAAGTTGCTGTTGGTGTGTTAGCATATTGGAAATAAGCGATGTTTACATTTTTAGACAACATAGTTGTACGGAGATAAACAGTGATTAATTTACTTATAATCCATTATTCAAAATGACAGTCACAATCGCATTATTTGTTTTGCCGCCAACCGGTTTCAACCCGCGATGGGGTCATCTTCAGGGCAATTTACACCATTTGATCGCTCGCTGGAGTCGCCATCCTGCCTGTGCACGGTTGCAGGGTGACGACTCCAGCGGGCGACCAAATACGCGGGCAAGTGTTCTACCACCATTACAGAGCACTTGCCCGCGAGATGAAAAGGTCCCGAGTTTGAGTCTCGCTCCTGGCACACTGTTTTAACCTGTCAGGAAGTTTCATATCAGCGCACACTCCACTGCAGGGTGAAAACTTCATTCTCATTAAGTTCTTAACAATAAGAAGTCAACGATATCGGCAAATTCTGTCCGGACACTAGCGTGATTGTTCTTTGGAACTGGTACTCACTGGCGACAAGCGCGGACCTCTTCCGCATTTTTTGATATAGCAATGGCCTTGTTGGCACTGCAAGTGTGTCCGATTTGTACGTTCTAAATCAATGAATAAAGATAAATTTCAAAAAATACGTATAAGAAATATTATCTACTGGCGCTGCAAAACATGTTACATAGTATTTACCATTATGCATACGTAGTCTTACTTGGGCTCAAAAATCCGCCCGCAAAGAGAGAAACATTCCGGAAACCATGTTAGGACTCTTGTTGATCGTATGATGTATTAACGATCTAGCAGACCTCAGACTTTTTTTGCATATGGTACAATTTCAAACTGGTTCCGTATTTCTAGATTTCCAGAAGGCTTTTGACGCTGTACCACAATAGCCACTTGTAGTGAAATGCTTGTGGAAAATCGTCTCAGTTATGCAACTGGATTCGTGATTTCCTGAGGGAGGTCACAGTTCATAGTAATTGACGGAAAGCC
This sequence comes from Schistocerca cancellata, assembly GCF_023864275.1. Lineage (NCBI taxonomy): Eukaryota > Metazoa > Arthropoda > Insecta > Orthoptera > Acrididae > Schistocerca > Schistocerca cancellata. The sequence continues at coordinate 301,916,628 of NC_064626.1, read as the reverse complement.
ATAGAGTAAAACGGAAGTGATCCCTAGCGCTCCACAAGGTAGTGTGATGGGCCCTCTGTCGTTGCTTATCTACACAAACGATTTAGGAGATAGTTTGAGCAACTGTCTTAGGTTGTCTGCAGATGATTCTGTCGTTCATCGTCTAGCAAAGTCATCAGAAAGATAGAAACCTATTGCAAAACTGTTTAGAAAAGAAAGTATTTTGTGCGAAAATTGGCAGTTAATCCTAAACAATGAAAAGTGTGAGATCATCCACATGAATGCTAAAAGTAGTCCGTTAAACTTCGGTTACACCATAAATCAGTCTAATCTAAAGGCCGTAAATTCAACTAAATACCTAGGATCACGATTTAAAAAAAAACTTAAATTGCAAAGAATACATAGACTACGTTTCATTGGCAGAACACTTAGAAGACGTAAAGGTCTACTAAAGAGGCTGCCTACACTACGCTTGTCCGTCCTCTTTGGGAGTTCTGCTGCTCGGAGTGGGTCCTTACCAGATAGGATTAACACATTGCATCGAGAAAGTTCAAAGAAGGGCAGCACTTTTTGCATTATCGAGACATAGAAGAGAAAGAGAGAGTCACAGACAAGATACAGGATTTGGGATGGCCATCATTAAAACAAAGCCGTTGCGGCGGGATCTTCTCACAAAGTTTCAGTCACCTACTTTCTCCTCCGAATGCGAAAATATTTTGCTGACGCCAATCTACGTAGGGAGGAATGATGATCATAATAAAATAAGGGAAATCAGAACTAGCGCGGAAAAATATAGGTTTGCGTTTTTTCCGCACGCTGTTCGAAAGTGGAATAACAGAGTCATTGTGAAGGCGGTTCGATGAATCCTCGGCCAGGCGCTAAATAGTGATTTGCAGAGTAGCCGTGTAGATGTAGATGAAGTCAACAAAGACTGGATTTACCTGAATCCCTGGTTCCACGGCTTTCAGAACGTCACGCGAGAGAAACGTGGTCGACTTTTAGGGCTATTAGAGCGCATAAAGGAGTAAATAACGACAAGTCTCTTCTCATATCAGCGTTCGACTCTTCTAGATTACCTTTCACGGTGTAGGCTTTTCAGATGATCACATATGGAACCTGAATAAATGGCAACTGTTATAGTGCACGGATCAACCAGAGTGTCACTTGTGCGCTGTTTTTCCCATCTGATTAGATGAATACCTTACCCTTTACAGTTTTATTCAGCTAAAAAAATGCCATGAACATTTACAACATAACACTGAGGTTACACGAATCTTAGGCTTTTACAATTCTACCGTCAGGTTACGATGAGGCCGTCACAAGAAAGTAATCTGGTGAGGAGACTCGAGTGATAGAAGAATATCGAAAAAAGGAGAGGAAGTGGTAGAAGGTAGTTTAGCATCCATAGGCTAGTTGGTTTGCAATATACAGAGAACGTTAAGAAAACGGGGACAGGAAGCTAACTTCGAGTTGCCCGTGTAGCCTGAAGCTCACAATCCGCAATGTGGATGACCTTATTTTGTGGATCTATGGCTCAGCTCGAACCTAGTGTAGGACAAGCTCCCTGCAAGTGCTTACCCGTGCATGATAGTTTTTGATATGAAAAATACGGCGTAAGAAGATCAGAATGTAAATAAGAAAGCATAGCAGACTGCAGAAAGCCGTCACCTTGCTTTCAGATTAACACTGAATGGTATCTGATCAAGTATAAGGGCAGCTAAGAGGAAATTATTCCGATAGATATGGAGTCAGACCTTATTTTCTCAAAAAAATTGTGTCCAGTTTTGATAATACGTCATCCAGATACCGAACAGAGGAAGAGAATTTTAGGTTGAAATTTTTATTTTTTTATTTCCAGATTTTTTCGTATAACAACATCGTATTATTCTGCATTTTAATTGTAGCACAGGAACAAAAATAACACTGTAAACGGTAAGAATTTCATAGCACTAAAGTAATTTGGCAAAATAGGTCGATAGTCCTGATGCGGTACCCATTACATTCTGCATTGAGGGCAAAACAGACTTTGTCCCCTATTTATAGAAAAATTCCCGGGTGCAATGAGGGCCTCATCCCGCAGAAAGTTAGTGCACGTCGGTGCAGTTTCACAGTTGTGCGCGCTACAATTACGGAACAATATCACAGGCTATAGTTCGTTACAAAACCAGAGGCAACGTATAGGAGTTCGCATGATGACGTTCCTGGAGGCCAAAAAAGTAATTTGCACACTGTTTGTACAACCAGCGATACGTGATTTACGACCAGTAGTTGAGCAGTCTGGAGGTACGTAAGATGGAACTACTTCTTGTATTACGCAATTTTTTTTTTTTTTTTTTTTTTTTTACGGTACGGGCACGTGCAACCATGTTGGCAATGGAAATTTATACTACAGTTTGTTTCGACGAGACAATGAGGTGACACAGGATAGACAGTGGCAGTATGCTGTAAAAATCCTACTTGTAAAACAATAAGAAATGACAAATCGCCGTTGGTACACATTTGGGATATTATCAATCCAATCCGTGTGACTGACTATGTATCTAAATTAGCACTGAAATGTTCTTTTGTATGTGCTATAAGAAGTGTTTCAAAAGCTGCAGGTAGAGAATTGAATATTTGCACAGGTCTATAAGTTTCATATAGACAGAACATGAGACAGTACACAAGAAGCAGATTTGAATATTGCAGCATACATAAGGAGGTACATAGTGACATACAGTTATAGGCTGAGCATGCCATATCTTGCTTAGTAGCACATGGGAATATAGTCAGTTAATGGTGCTTTGGGCTCTCCCTGGCATTCTAATTACCAAGAGTTCAAAAAAAAAAAAAAAAAATGGCTCTGAGCACTATGGGACTTAACTTCTGTGGTCATCAGTCCCCTAGAACTTAGAACTACTTAAACCTAACTAACCTAAGGACATCACACACATCCATGCCCGAGGCAGGATTCGAACCTGCGACCGTAGCAGTCGCGCGGTTCCGGACTGAGCGCCTGAACCGCTAGACCACCGCGGCCGGCTTACCAAGAGTATTAGATTAGCAGCGCGGTGAGCTACATCGGGATTTTGGTCCCATTGACGAATTCGTACAGTGCTTTAAACGTTGCTGTATCGTTGGAAACTAACAAAGTTTGGAGGCTGCTTCGGAACTGATGACCAGAAGCCCGAAAATTATAGTAAGTAGATTTATCTGATACATATTCCGAGGCAGTGTGCGATTTGCAGGGGGGGATGGGGGGGATTCCCCCCCCCCCCCTCTGCATCAGACCATCCCCTCCTCTGGTTTTAGTTTATGCATCCCAACCTGGGATGTTTATTTCCCACGCACTGGAGTAAAACTTAACATACGAGTATAATTTAAATTTGTGGTGCAAAACACTGAACATTTTTAATACAGTCTTACTATTAATACTATTAATATGTAAGCATTTCAAAACATTTAGAACTAAATCATCATTCTCATGTTGACATTGTTGCTTTCGTCTAAGGTGCGTCATCCGTTTACTTGCGAGCTTGCTAGGGAAGTAGTGTGGCAGTCATACCGCAGCAGTCGTACCGCGGAGTTGGGTGAGCTGGGGGCTGAAATTTTCACCCCGGGCCCTGACACAGGGTGGTGACCGGCCCGGTACCTGTGCGAACATTTACCGTTAGGCCACCTTTTGGCAACGGTATGGCGCAGACTAACGCGCCTGGGACGAAAGCACACATTACTAAATAACGCACCATCGTCTGCTTCTGGTGCCTAGGATACTATTTCGCGGACCTTCTTTAAATATTCTTCTCTTCCACCATCGTTTTCTTTTCCTTTGGTTTTCATTTCCGTTGTTAGCTGCATGTGCAAGTACCAAGTAGACCGCCGCTGCGATACTTTATCATCCTTTATACTGCAAGCCGACACACGTGTGGCGCAAATTCTGTTGCTTTGGTATAAATTAACCTCCCGCATGCAACATACGCCGCAAGATGTTGCCTGTTGTAGCATGCTGCAAGACGACGCACGCCACAAAGTTGCAAGACGTCGCCCCAGCGTAAACAAGGCTTTTGAGCCAGGTCTGTATTGCATGGTGGATGTGATGTGTTGCGTACGAAACTAAAACCTGGAATCAGATCCAAACGTCGTGGGAAACTATGAAGAGGTGTCATCCTGCAGCAAGATAACGTTCGCCCACATTCTGCCAAACGGACAGCCGACGCAATACAGGAGATGAGATTCGAGGTGCTGGAACATCCACCATACAGTACAGACCTGGGTCCAAGTGATTTTCACATATTTGGACCCTTAACGGAAGCACTACAGGGAAGAAGATTTGAAAGTGATGAAGACGTCATTGCTGCGGTGCAAAATTGGTTACAGATGCAATCGAAAAACGTATCTTCTGATGAAATAAATAAAAACTCGTAAAACGTCATGAAAACTGCATTGAAGTCCAGGGAGGTTACGTAGAAAAATAACGCATGTTTCAATTTTCTATCATCAGAATAAGTACAGCTTTTCACAAATGTGCCTTTACTTTTTGAATTCCCGTCGTATACCTGTATGTAGATGATTTTGTAAATAAGCTTTACCTATAATGTACTTTTAAAAATATAACAAGGGATGGCTTTTCTGATAGTGCATACGCGTGAATAATGAGTTTCGGCATTAACATGTATTTGTAAATAACTGTTTAACCATGGGTAACGCCACGGTACAAGCTAGTAACATATGTAATTATACTAACCCCCTAAGACATCCCCCCCCCCCCCCCCCACTGGTAAAAGCACAAATCGCACACTGTTCCGAGGACATTGAGGGATTACAAGGTTTGGATCTTCTTCTTCTTCGTAAACACGTGAAGAGGATACGCTTAAGTTGAACCGATATGGATGTTTGTTGAGCTTCCACTTATTAAATTTCAGTCTTATTATAACTGTTGTGAAGCTCCTCGATGTTTGCAGCATGACACTCTTCGAATCGTGGGATGAATTAGAGCGCAGTTACTGCTTTGATTTTAGATGTCCTCTACCATTCCTCTTGTCAGTCCGATGACATCCGCTTTCTGAGCAGGGGTGTCACATCTGTGAAAGAGAGTTTATCATATTTAATAGCGCCACGTAGATGTGCTTGCTTTGCCATCTTGCAGCGGGAACAGCAGACGCCGCACTGAACTTCATTACACGGATCCGTGGTGCGGCACATCTAGGAAGTTGGTCTCTTGTAAAAATAGCATCCGAACCATTCTTCGACAGTGTTCAGGAGGTAAGAAACAGTACAACAGAAGAAACAGGGAACGCTTGGAAGAATGTTGATTCACCACCGCAAACGACCTGTTGAGAGCACACTGTCACAGGAACACGCCACAGAAATCTCCTGCCGCACTCTGAAGAGGTATTTTTGCTCTTAGAAAACGTCTTAGCTCCTGCTATACGGGACCCAATCAATTATGATGCTTCTCGGCTGTCAAATTTTGACTCGCCTCTAGTATTCTCCCAACATGGTACCCTGTGTCTTTTTTGCCTCTTTCCTTGAGGAAAACATTCTGTGATAGGGATTTCCTGAGTTGCGACGAGGTGATTTTCGAGGTGGAGCGTTTCCTGAGCAGCCAAAATGTAGACTTGTTTAACGAAGTTTTCAATCACTGGAAAGAGTGTGTCACATTGAAGCGTGAATTCGTAGAGGAGGACTAACGCCCATGACCAAATTTCGTGAAAAAAAAAGCTTTTTTTTAAAGTGATTATTAACACTTTAGGACCCCTGATAGTTTCTCGCTTTAATCTACGGAAGTTAGGTTTCAGAACCAAAATGTTGCAGTCTAAATTTGGAGTTGTATACGCGCTCACGGATCCATGTCCTCCTCAGGAATGGGGCCGGTAACTGCGAAAGCGCCACCGAAAGTCGATGTACGTGTACGACTTGGACGAGTACCAGAAAGACGTACGGGAGAGCACCGCCGCAGTCAGCTGGTGAGGAATGCGTGCGGGCAGGGCATTGACTCGCGTCGCAGCACGACGCAATGAATGGGGAGCACGACCTTGGGGGCGGCCGCAGTGATGCAACGTGGCGATGCGCCAGCGGCGGCAGGCGCCGGCCAGGGCGATGTGGCTGCGTGGCGTAACGCGGCACGCGTGGGCGTCCGGCCACCTCACGAAACTGGTACCCACCGTACTGATCTACACAATCGAGACCTTTAATGCCTTTTACAGGAGCGACTATCTTGCCGGACAACACTACTACGAAAAATATCTGACCCTCGTGCGACCTTTGCAATGTACCAGGAAAACAAACATGAAAATAAAGATTAACCCTTGAATGCACAACAGGGGTCTTACTGGACCCAGCAGTCTTCCATTTCATCAATAGACTGTTTATTTTAGTTTACATTTACGTAATCCTTGGGAAAACTACTTTCTTTTGGTGAAATGTATTTTGATGCAAGTCAGTTGATTACTTTTCTTTATTAATTTTGTAATCCTATACGTCTAATGTTTGTTGACTTACCTGTTCAGCGTAGGAGGAACTAATGACCTCGTAGTTTGGTCCCATTAATCATTATACCAACAAACCACATTATCTGTTCAAAGCAAAAGAACATTATCCAAAGCCTCCGACGATCAGTTGTGGATACGGGAGAGTGGCTGGCCAAATATTCACCGGCTGCAAGTACTGAGAAGTTATTTTATTTAGACAACCAGTTTCCGAATCTCAGTAATGCCATCTTCAGGCTCCTATGCACTCCATGTACAGACAATCACATATATCGATACTTGCTCATATCTGGAGCTCTCATATCTGGATTCCGTGAATTCGTTTTTGGAGCGTTTACTTCGAAGAGTTGACAACAACAGATGGAGGAAAACGTGGTACCAAAGTTATAATACCTGGTGTATGGATCAATGAATGGAAGTGACCCGCCAGGTTAGTCGAGGACACTAATGCGCTGCTTCCTGGATTCGGGTAGGCGCGCTGGGCCCGGACCGAATCCGCTCAGTGGATAACGACGAGGGCCGGTGTGCTGGCCAGCCTGGATGTGGTGTTTAGGCGGTTTTCCACATCCCTCTAGGTGAATTTTGGGCTGCTCTCCACGTCCCACCGCAGTTACACGACTCACAGACATTTGAAACACGTTCACACTATTCATGATTTACACTAGTTGCAGATAGTTGGAGTACACTGATTCCATCCAGGTGGCTGCAGGAAGGGCATCCGACCATCCCTTCAAATTAACCTTGCCAAATCCGATTGTAACCACGCTGACCCTGCGAAAACTGCGGGACAAAGGCGTATGCAGTAGAAAGAAAGAAAAGAGCAATGGAAGAAAGTTGTTTAGTTGGATGAATCTTGTTGCATATTGTTTACAAATTCTGGCCAGTTTTGCGTCCCAGGAGTGAAAAAAGGCAGGAGTTCGGTGATGATTTTGGCAGCCATATGGTAGATTCCGTGGGCCCCACGGTCGCTCTGTGAGGTCGGGTCGCATTACTGCCAAGGATTGTGTAACCATTTTGGCTCATCAGGTCCATCCCACGGTACAGTGTTTGTTCCCCAAGGTGATGCTGTGTTCGAACACGACAGGGCCCCTGTTCAAACAGCTCGCATCCTCCAGGACTGGTTTTCTGAGCACCAGGATTAATTGTCATGTCTTCCTTTGCCACGAGTCACCTACCTCAGTACTATTGATCTTTTGTGGTTTTCTTTTGCTCTTTTGTGGTTTACTTTGGAGAGAAGGGTGCATGATCGTTATCCACCTCCATCATCATTATCCAAACTTGCCACTATTTGGCAGGAAGAATGGTATAACATTCACTTGAAAACTATACAAGACCTGTATTAGTCCACTCCGAGATGACTGGCAACTTTTTTGCATGCCAACATTTTCCCTACACGTTATTAGATATGGTAATGTGTTGTGTTTTTGGTGTTTTCATATTGTTGCCTACCCTTGTACGTCCAATAAGTTCATATGTACGAAAGCTACCGGTTCAGTTTCTTCATACTGTGTGTTACATCTTCTGTGAACGGTAATGGTTTCTTACCATTTAATTTATATTATTGAAACCACATCAGTATGAACGTCAGCCGGCCGGAGTGGCCGAGCGGTTCTAGGCGCTACAGTCTGGAACCGTGCGACCGCTACGGTCGCAGGTTCGAATCCTGCCTCGGGCATGGATGTGTGTGATGTCCTTAGGTTGGTTAGGTTTAAGTAGTTCTAAGTTCTAGGGGACTGATGACCTCAGAAGTTAAGTCCCATAGTGCTCAGAGCCATTTGAACTATAAGAACGTCAAAGAGGTTTCAGTAAAATAATTTGTGCATATTAGATTTATTTTATAACTACATTTATAGTATCTCTTGTAATTGTAATACAGTTTGCAAGATGATGAAATGAATTGAGTTTGGAAGCGAATATAGGTTTGCTTATTAACAGCTCATGTTGTTATACAGAATGACTTTCTTTAAAACTGACATATACTTGAGTATTTGTAAAAAGTATCTTCAAATTCTTTGTTGTTGACAGTGAGAGAATTCTCATGTGACCTTGAGACACTTCTTACGCCCAGGTGATGAGTTTGAGATCTTTCTGTCACCATTAATTCGTAAGTCCTTTCCCATGACTTTTCTGATTTACAGATTCACTCTGTGCAAATTGCTGCCGAGAAAAAACTGTGAGAGCTGTCTGCACCGCTTCATGCACTATATTCCGGAACTGCGCAGTGCCACGATCTCAGCTTCCTGTTAACCTGTTGTAATCGTGGCTGTCCCATAAAACAAACCCTGCTTGCCCCGCCCCCTCTTTCAGTATTAGCGGTAGGAGATGCTGTCAGTTTCCATGCAGTTAGCGGTGAGCCGAGATGTTGGGCAACCGTGAAACGAGGCCACTGATGCTGACTCAGTCCGGCACCGAAAATGCGAACTGCACGGCCGGTTAGCCTTGCCTGCCAGACCAGACACAGCTTAGGTTTCCAGACCGCACGTCGTCGTCTGTGGATAATGTAGGTCACATGAGCGTGGAGGTTTTTTCTGGAATGCTTGGTAGCACTTAATTGCACAAACATGTTATAAAGGAATAGAAGCGTAACCAGGAACAGGCGAACTGTCGCGTCGTAAGCAGTACATCGACCTTTCCCAGTAACGTACCGAGGAAAAGCGTAGACATCTTAAAAGCATTACAATCTGAACAGATGTCAGTATTGTTTGATGTATTGAATAAGATAAATGAGAAGGTATCATCACAAGATTTAGAATTTCATACATCAGCGAGACATAGAGATTTAGGATACGGAACCCAGAAGACGTAGAAGCAGGGACAGGATAGAGGAGAGGGGCTGACAGGAATTGTTGGACGGACAGCTGAAGATCTAGGAAACGAGACGGAACTACATGAGACGACTGAACACAAACGTGAGAACAGCAGTAACATTCGAAGAATTTTGTGTCTGAATGTATAGCATCCATTGCCTTGAAGTACTTGGTAGTGGCACTAGTAGGCTGATACGTGTGTTTCTCTGGACGTGGAATCAAAACAAACGCATTGTTCAGACAGAAGACTGCCTGACCTTGCCGCAGTTACATACATTCGTTGCTGAGTGCAGGTAAGCATGCACTTCAGTCGTAAACAGTGTTTCCAAGAGGTTAACAAGTAATTTCTAGAACGAGAAGACAGAAACAAACCTAACTACATAAAGCAAATCTACTTCTAGTATTTTCATTTACTTTCAGCAATGCCCAAAACTAAGGAATATTCAGTAGATTCAAAATGGCTCTGAGCACTACGCGACTTAACTTCTGAGGTCATCAGTCCCCTAGAACTTAGAACTACTTAAACCTAACCAACCTAAGGACATCACACACATCCATGCCCGAGGCAGGATTCGAACCTGCGACCGTAGCGGTCGCTCGGTTCCAGACTGTAGCGCCTAGAACCGCACGGCCACTCCGGCCAGCTCAGTAGATTCAGACAAGCTGTCTTAACAGCACTGAGTCAAGGCAAAACTCGGTCCTTCGTAGCGGAGGTATTTGGCATCTCACAACATCTTGTGAGTGTCTGAGCGCGACTTCAGAAAAATGGTAACATAAACGAAGTGGTCAGCCTCGAAAAACCACCCAAAAAGAAGATAGGAGCAGATGAAGGCAATCCATGGCTGATCCCAATCAGCACGATCAACATGAGATGATCTACAGGTACAACACAGGGTGAAGGTCCCTGTTTCGACAGTTAAACGTCGCTTAACAGCTGTGGATTTGAACGACGGGCGCCCTTCTCAAAACCCTGTGATCAGGAATGAAAAAAAAAGGATGGTTGGACCGCAATTTGCTGAGAAGTACGTGTCATTGACCATCGAAGTGTGAACTGGGAATAGTTACCCTAAAGCAGCTTAATACGCTGTTGAGCGATAGGGCTGGGCCAGAAGACTAGAAAGCAGCGTTCACAGCTGAAAACGTGCATAAACTGTTATTTACAGCCGGCCGTTGTGGCCGAGTGGTTCTAGGCGCTTCAGTCCGGAACCGCGCTGCTGCTACGGTCGCAGGTTCGAACCCTGCCTCGGGCATGGGTGTGTGATGTCGTTAGGTTAGTTAGGTTTAAGTAGTTCTAAGTCTAGGGGACTGATGACCTCAGATGTTAAGTCCCATACTGCTTAGAGCCACTTTTTTATTTAAATAAAAGTCAACAACCTCGTGATGTCAGTAAAATTGCATTTAAAACCAAGTAAGAAATTAAACAAGTTGTCAAATATTAACGAGGAACTGAGATTATGAATTAACGTCAGCAAAAGATATTTTAAACAATTAAGAAGCTAAGCAATTTGTCAAACATTAATAAGCATCTGAAGTCAGCTAAGCTGAATATTAATAATCAAAACCTTAACACACACAAAATTTTCCAGTTGTCTTTAAAATACAAAAACATAAATGAATGCAGCAGATATGGTAACAATTAACAGTAGCAATACGTCACGTCTGTTGGTGACGTAAGTTCAGAACCAGAAGACGCTATACAGATACAATTCAGCCCCGCGACAGGCAGCGTAACCCTACGGTCAAGGTGGACGGTGTGATCTCGCCATGCACGGGTGTGCTGGTGAATGAGGCAGATCCCGTACAACGTGAACAACAGATTAAGAACTAACCTTACAAAACAATTAACAGTTAACTGCTTTACAAAGGGCGGCGCATATTTCATTATTTTCCATTAAGATCCAGACATAAATAAATAAAAAACAAGCGTCTGCCCAATCAACGAATATGGTGACAAGTAACAAAGCACTTAACAACTAGGAAGCACTCTTATTACAGCAATGAAAAAAGCAATAAAGTTTACGTGCCCGCAGAGTTACTTGTACTACTTATGCAGCAGGAACAGTCATTAAACACTAATTTGAAAATTCAAACTCGCTGACTTGACACATGTTTTAGAGTAAGACAATAGTCATAGGTAACGAATCGGGCAGCTCTTACTAACGTAAACTCCACTATTTCAAATGGCTAAGCAACCGAATCTCAAATGTCAAACTAAGTTTATCAGGCTGCTAGTAACAACTACAGTGGAAAAGTACTTTCTCATTTGAGCAGAATTTATCATAGAAAATATCAGGTCGTGTCAACTAACAATCCGAAAACTCCAATAAGACAACCATTTAGAAGGAATAAATTGCGTCTAATTTAATTTTATCTCGCAGTTCAAATTACCATAATAGTTGGTGCACTGACGTCGGTTGTTCGCCGCGAATAAGAACAGTCTCGGAATTTTTTGGATGGACAATGTATGCAAACAAAAGCGATCAAATAGAATATTTTATTAATTAGTTTGTTACTGTGTCCGGCGCACATGGTACATCACTTCCATCCTTTCGGCGTTCTTTCAACCGTTGCTTAATATTATACCAAACGGCGATATGTCCCATAAACAGTTTAGTACCTCTTGGTAATGTTGAGCTGGTGACTAATGTTTGCCGTGAAATCAACCCAATAAAGCAGAAAACCACAATCACATGTTTGGGGCAGTCGTATCCTAGTTCTCAGTTCTCTTAACGTAAAGACAGTTTCATATTCATCCAATCCGAACTCAATTTTTCGTTGATACAGTTGCACTTCTAATTTTTACACTGAGGTGACAAAAATCGTGGGATACCTCCTAATATCGTGTTGGTCCTCCTTCTTCCCGGCGCAGTGCAGTAACCCGACGTAGCGTGGCCCCAACAAGTCGTCGGAAGTCAAATGCAGAAATAATGAGCCATGTCGCGTCTATAGTCACCCTAATTGCGTAAATGTTGCCGGTGCAGGATGTCGCCATTGTGGCCGAGCGGTTCTAGGCGCCTCAGTCCGGAACCGCGCTGCTGCCACGGTCGCAGGCTCGAATCCTGCCTCGGGCATGGATGTGTGTGATGTCCTTAGGTTAATTAGGTTTAAGTAGTCCTAAGTCTAGGGGACTGATGACCTCAGATGTAACGTGCCATAGTGTTCAGAGCCATTTGAACCAGGATGTCATCACGAACTGACCTCTCGATTGTGTGCCATACATGTTCAGTGGTATTCATGTCGGGCGATCTGGGTGGCCAAATTATTCGCTCGAATAGTCCAGAATGTTCTTCAAACAGTTGTGGCCCAGTAAAATGGCGCATTGTCACTCATAAAAATTCCTTCGTTGTCTGAGAAAATGAAGTCCATGAACGGCTGCAAATACTCTCCAAGTAGCCGAACATAACCATTTTGAGTCAATGGTCGATTCATGTCGATCAGAGGACTCAGTCCATACCATTGTGGAGCCACTACCAGCTTGCACAGTGCCTTGTTGACAACTTGTGTTGATGGTGTCGTGAGGTCTGCGCCACACTCGAACCCTACCATCAGCTGCTACCAAGTGCAATCGTGACTTGATGTGACCGGCCACGGTTTTCCAGACGTGTAGGGTCCAACCGGTATGGTCATGAGCTCAGGAGGGGCGATGCAGGCGATGATGTGCTGTTAGCATGCGTCGGTCGTCTGCTGCCACAGACTATTAACGCCAAATATCACCGCGCTGTCCTGTTGGATACGTACATCGTACGTTCCACATTGACTTCTGCGGTTATTTCACACAATGTTTGCCGGCCGCGGTGGTCTAGCGGCTCTAGGCTCTCAGTCCGGAACCGCGCGACTGCTACGGTCGCAGGTTCGAATCCTGCCTCGGGCATGGATGTGTGTGATTTCCTTAGGTTTGTTAGGTTTAAGTAGTTCTAAGCTCTAGGGGACTGATGACCACAGATGTTAAGTCCCATAGTGCTCAGAGTCATTTGAACCACGCAATGTTTCTCGTCGGTTGACACTGTACGCAAACACCACTGCTCTCGGTATTTAAGTGAAGGCCATCGGCTACTGCGTTGTCTGTGGTGAGAGGAAATGCCTGAAATTTGGTATTCTTCGACCACTTTTGACACTGTGGATCGCGGAATATTGAATTCCCTTACAATTGTCGAAGTGGAATGTCCCATGCGTCTAGCTCCAACTATTAATACGCGTTCAAAGTCTGTTAATTCCCGTCGTGCGGCCATAATCACGTTGGAAAACTTTTCACGTAAATCGCTTGAGTACAAATAACAGCTCCATCAATTTGTTGTATTTTTTTATATTGTGCACGCGATACTATCGTCATCTGTATTGATGCATACCACTATCCTACGATTTTTGTTACTTCAGTGTTTAACAATTAAACAGGTACAATTATTGCCTCTTTCTGATGAGGGCTTTCAGTTCTGCCTCCAGTCGCGAGTACCGTAGACACCCAGCCAAATACTTCCGCTTCTTTGCCAGACCGTCACTAAGGCGTACTAAATTATCGCGATAAAGCCACGCCCACCACATTGCAGTTGCCGAGCAGACGTGACGCCTGCTATATCAGGCGCCTTCTCCGGTGAAGAACTATCGGGAGACTCTGATCCCGAATCCTGCCCTGTATCGAGGTCGAACCAGGCCCAGTTTATCTCGCTAAGTCCTCGAAATGAACGCCTGTGGGTTCTATGGCAGTACAGTCTTTAAAGCGTCACAACGATATCGCAGTGGAAACTGGCAAAGCGCGTTACACAGTTCAGTGAAACAGTTGACACAGACTAATACACCTCATTTGGTTTGGAAGTTCGTACGTGGTCGTGCCCTTTTTGCAATGAAGACTCGCTGCAGAACTCTCAGAATGTCCGTTCTCGTGCTTACACAGCGTGATTGGTATCTGTCTGATAATGTGGTGAGTAGGAAGCGGAGATGGAGGAATAAAAACACGAGCGACAATTTTCTGTGTAGAATGTTGGAAAGTAAATACTCCCCTACGGAAGGATACAGGTGAGAGGACATCCTAGATGTAGAAGTCTACTATCTTGGTAGAGTTCGAACTGGAAACAATGGGCATGATTTTTCAATGCTTCCTTCTGTACACTATTTCTGTACTCCTGTACTCGCCGTGACAAGTCTGCGAACATGGAGAATGTGCAGGAGCTGTTGTTAGTCCGTAAATCCATCAACCAGTTAACCAAGTTGAATTGTATGTTAACACATTGACCTTGAAGTAACTGCAACTGCAAGTATTCTTTGGTTAACTAGGTGCGGCTCTCACCCATTCGGAGATCACCACCCTTCATGCAATGGTCGAAGATGAAAGCGTCACTAAGTCAGATGGTGAAGTGGTTAACGCACTGGACTCGCATCCGGGAAAAACTGGATTGAAATTCGTATACGCCCTTCCAAACGTAGGTTACTTTGGTTTTCCTACGTCGAATAAGGAGAATGTTGTAAGAATGGTTCCTTTGAAATGGACACGATCGATCCTTTTTCTCTCTTGGTATAACTGGAGTTTCCGTCTGTAATAATCTTTTCGTGAATTCCATGTTAAACCTTAAGACGCTTTCCCTCCCTTGAAAGCGATTTTCTAGGGCTATACAAGAGGCTGCTTTTATTTGGACTTTCTGCAGCTTCTGGTGTATACCATGATTGTAAAGTATTCAGTGTCGCTTTTTGCCATCTAGCGAAACGTCTTCTTTTCATTTCGAGAAAGTTTTGTGTCTACTATGGATACAAATCCAACGCTTAGACTACCGAAGAGTATTCCGTAGAACGTATTGCTCCCCGAAAGTACGAACAATCCTGAGAAATCATTCAGTTCTGGGCCGTTGAGAGAGACCTGCAAGATGTGAGCGATTTTTAAAATATGCTGTGATATGAAAGGTGTAGGAATCATTGATGAGGCATACATTTATAAAATAGTGGACTTGCTAGTCTCGTGTATGGTAAAATACTTGTATGTACATACGTAGATTTTTTTATCACTGCGAAATGCCCGTCAAATATAAATGTTATAGCGTAATATGTTAATTACTCCACACATGATTCATTGACATTCAGAGATGAAATATTAAAGGCGAAACAGCCCATCAGTTAATTCGTTAGACACCTTTGTTATATAACAAAAACGTTCAAATATTTCAAACACCGCTCTTTCTGGTAAATGTATGCATGTTTTGTGACGCTCCAATTCCCTTTACTCACATGTTAGCATAACTGCACTCATAGCTGATAAAGAAAAAAACGCATTGATTAAAAGCTGTGAGTATTTTGATATTTTTCTTCGCCAGTGTTGTGCGCTACAACACACATTTAATTTCTGACCATTCAGTCTTCCCAGAGTTCCGTAACAGTCGTAGTTCGCGTTTTCTGCTCACATCGCTTGGCTTGCACATGGAAGGAACACGGTTTTCCCAATTTACGGTGGAACGTACGAGGAACGTAATCAGTAGGACAGTGGATACTTGACGTTACTGGACTACCGGTATGGAAGCAGATGAGCGGCGCGAGCGCCTTTGTTAACAGCACGACATCGCCTGCAGCACCTTTCCTGGGCTCGTGACCCACGTCAGTTGGACCCTAGACGACTGGAAAACCGTGGCCTGACCAAATGAGTCCTCATTTCAGTTGGTAAGAGGTGGTGGTGCGTGGCACAGACCCCCAGTAGCCATGGAGCCAAGTTATCAACAAGGCACTGTGCAAGCTGGTAGTGGCTCCATAATGGGTTGTGTTTACATACAATGGACTGTGTCCTCTAGTCCAAATGAAATGATAACTGATGTAAATGATTATGTTTGGCTAATTGGAGACCATTTACAGCCATTCATAGATTTCATGTTACCAAACGACGATTTAATTTTTATGGATGACGATGCCCCATGTAAACGGTTTGAGGAACATTCTGGACAGTTCAAACGAATCAGAGGGCCACCCACGTCGCCCTAGGTGAACCCCATAGGACATTTATTGGACATAATCGAGAGGTCAGTTTGTGCACAAAATCCTGGACCGGTAACATTTTCGCATTTATGGACGGCTACAGAGGCAAAATGGCTCAATGTTTCTGCAGGGGACTTCCAACGACCTGTTGAGTCCATCAGACATCGAGTTGTTCCACTACGCCGGGCAAAAGGTGGTCCGACATGTTATTAGACGGTATCCCACGAATTTGTTCACCTCTGTGTATATCGTACCGCGCAGAGCATTAGCTTAGAGTATAAGGAGATGTGCGAGACCCGAACCGAATGGCCAAGCCATGTCTGATGATCACTGTTGTAGTACACCGTTAAACTTCTGTAACCTTTCTATGTGGCCACCCACACATGTTAAGGTAGATCTCTAACTTGTTGCCCATCTAAGAGTCAGAAGTGTAACCAGCAACCATTTAATATACGGAGACACACAACACAGAGGACACAGATTTCGCACGCAGACAGTGTACACATCATTGCCCCTGAAAATTATATGAAAAAAACATAAATTATGTACAAACTACGGCGTGCATGCACTTCATTCAACATGTAAATGTCATTACAGATATTTGGATTTAGGTTATAACATGTTCGATACGCCTGTCATGATTGGCGACGATGTGGCGCAGACGAATGGCAGAAATTCTGCATGACACGCTGAAGTGTCGGGACATCGATGCGTCGATGACGACCTGAATGGCTGTTTTCAGTTCAGCAATGGTTTTCGTATTACTGCTGTACACCTTGTCCGTAATATAGTCCTACAAAAAGGAGTCACATGTGTTCAGATCCGGAGAATATGGGAGCCAATCGAGACCGATGCCATTGACCTCTCTGGGTACCCCAGAGCCAGAATGCGGTCCAGAATATCAGACACACTTCCACTTCGATGAGGTCGAGCTGCGTCTTGCGTCAACCACATCTTGTCGAAATCAGGGTCACTTTGGATAATGGAGATAAAATCATCTTCCAAAACCTTCACGTAGCGTTCGGTAGTCATCGTGCCATCAAGGAACATCGCACCGATTGTTCCGTGACTGGTCATTGCACACCACACAGTCACCAGACTAGGATCAAGATTGCGCCAATTTTTCTTATTGCAGAAATCTATCCAAGTGAAAGTCGCTAAACCGAACAACAATGCGTATACTAATTCCCATCATGACTCGCGGCCAACCGTGCTGCTTAAACGTCCTAAAGCAAACCGTTCAGAAGTTATGACGATTTGATTTCGTATAGTTCAATGATTGTCACCCTGCAAGTGACACTGTAGTGTCCGGCGTCATGGTTACAGTAAGTAAATAACAACCACGCGAGGGTATAAACAAATTTAATGCAATGGTTTAAAACGTAATTGGTGAGCACCTGGAGAATACGCTTTTGCATGAGCAACACAGATCCGCTTCTTCCGCTAAATTGGTTCACGACATACACTATGTGATCATAAGTATCCGGACACCCCAAAAACATACTTTTTTCATATTGGGTGCATTGTGCTGCCACCTTCTGCCAAGTACTCCATATCAGCGACCTCAGTGCTCATTAGACATCGTGAGAGAGCAGAATGGGGCGCTCCACGGAACGCACGAACTTCGAACGTGGCCAGGTGATTAGGTGTCACTTGTGTCATACGTCTGTGCGCGAGATTTCCACCCGCCTTAACACCCCTAGGTTCACTGTTTCCGATGTGATAGTGAAGTGCAAACGTGAAGGGACACATACAGCACAAAAGCGTACAGGCCAACCTCGTTTGTTGACTGAGAGAAACCACCTACAGTTGAAGAGGGTCGTAATGTGTGATAGGCAGACATCTATCCAGACCATCACAAAGAAATTCCAAACTACATCAGGATCCACTGCAAATGCTACGACAGTTAGGTGGCAGGTGAAAAAACTGGGAGTTCATGGTCGAGCGGCTGCTCATAAGCCACACATCACGCCAGTAAATGCCAAACGACGCCTCACTTGGTGTAAGGAGCGTAAACGTTGGACGAATGAACAGTGGAAAAACGTTGTGTGGAGTGACGAACCAAGGTACACAATGTGGCGATCCGATGGCAGCGTGTGGGTATGGCGAATGCCCGGTGAAAGTCATTTGCCAGCGTGTGTTGTGCCAACAGTAAAATTCGGAGGCGTTGGTATGATGGTGTGGTCGTGTCTTTCATGGAGGGGGCTTGCACCCCTTGTAGTTTGGCGTGGTACTCTCACAACACAGGCCTACATTGATGTTTTAAGCATCTCTTGCTTCCCGCCGTTGAAGAGCAATTCGGCCTGTGGCGGAGTGGTTACGCAACAATAACATCCCTGTAATGGACCGGCCTGCACAGAGTCCTGACCTGAATCCTATAGAACTTTGCGATGTTTTGGAACGCCGATTTCGTGCCAGGCCTCACCGACCGACTCGATACCTCCTCTCAGTGTAGCACTCCGTGAAGAATGGGCTGCCATTCCCCAAGAAACCTTCCATCACCTGATGAACGTATGTCTGCGAGAGTGGAAGCTGTCATCAAGGCTAAGGGTGGGCCAACACCATACTGAATTCCACCATTACCAATGGAGGATGCCACGAACTTGTAAATAATTTTCAGCAGGGTGTCCGGATACTTTTGATAACCTAGTGTACTTTGTGTAGCGCAGTTACAACTTTTTAAGAAAAATACAAAAATAAAATACCGTAGTGAACTTCGTTGATAAATGCTAACTGTATTTTCATGGATTCTCTCTCAAGAATTAGCTGCTTTCATTGGAAAAAGTAGATTCCCTTTTTCGTGTTTGAAAAGAAGTGCTTTTTTCCGACTGACTCTGTATCATTCCTGCTGTGGAACAGACTAAGATGATTTTAATTTCAACAAGTAAGTGTTTACTGTGCTGTGAGACAAAGCATGGAAAATGAACAGGAACGAAACAATAAATATGACGGTTTGACACTTTTCTTTCTTCCCGAATTGTTGAATAATTGATGGATCCTTCGATGCCGTACAGGTCTCCATATCAATCGAAAAGAGATACGAGTGGCAGAACTAGTTGCTTGTCCATACTTAAAAGATTGATTTTATAAAATAATAGACGATCGGCCTCATTATCACACGCGGAAAAACAACAATAATTTTCCAATCGAACGCTGAAACACGTCATTTTCTAGACAAACTGATGCCGGGCTTTGCGCTGTATTGAAATCTAATTTCCGCAGATTCCAAGACGATGCCTTCGCCTCGGCACCTGCCGCCGACGGCATATCTGTCACCGCCTCAGAAAATACAGCAACGGATTTCAGTTCTAGCAATACACTACTTTCATTTGTAAGCACTATTCGAATCATTTATCTCTTTCATCTCTCATAAAGCAGTGATTTGTTTAAAACGAAACAAGGAAGATGTGCAGTTTTTTCTTGTTTTTTTACAGTATACCAACATATTAGTGACGGACAAAGAAGAGAAGCTACAAAATAGAGACTGGCTGTAGTAAGCAAAGTATTTCGGAAAAAGAGGAAATTGTTAATATCAGATATAAATTTAAATGTTAGATAGTCTTTTCTGAAGATATTTGTCTGGACTGCAGCCTTGTACGGAAGTGAAACATGGGCGATAGACAGTTCAGACGAACAGAATAGAAGCTTTTGAAATGTGGTGCTACAGAGGAATGCTGAAGATTGGATAGGTAGATCGAGGAGAAGTAAGAAATTTGTGGTGCAACTTGACTTAAAGAAGGAATCGATTAATGGAACACGTCTTAAGATTTACATGAATAGTTTTGCACTGGAAGGGTGTGTGTGGGGAGATTAAGAATTGTAAAGGTGGACCGAGGGATGAATACAGTGAGCAGGCTCAAATGGATTTTATGTTACAGCATTTATTCGAAGATGAAGTGGTCTGCATAGGATACACTAGCGTGCACAGCTACTCTAAATCAGCCTTCGGACTGAAGACCACAAGAACAACACCAAGCCATTATTCCACAACTCCAAGGAAGTTGTCTGTAAGTCACCTTTTGCATTCGCCCGCAAACGTCAATAATATTTAATCTTTGTTGATCCAATATGGACTGTGGGACAACGGCTGGCATGTATTTCTTGATGCAATAATTTACCAACAGCCGTATGTATTGTAGAAATTTATTTTATGAACTTCTTATATGCTAACAGTTTCGGCATTACATTGATGCCATCTTCAGGCCCCACACGTCATAGTCGAAAAATCTCTATACGCGGAAGGAGCCATATAACTGGCCCCTCAATCAAATCGCTATGCAGTAGCTCTTGGTGGCCAGGCGACACAGACTGACCACCAAGAGCTGTTGCATAGCGTTTTGATTCACGGGTCCAGTTATATGGCTCCTTCCGCGTATAGCGATTTTTCGACTATGACGTGTGGGGCCTGAAGATGGCATCAATGTAATGCCGAAACTGTTAGCATATAAGAAGTTCATAAAATAAATTTCTACAATACATACGGCAGTTGGTAAATTATTGCATCAAGAAATCAATAATAGTTGGTTACATCTGTAGCAAACTTTTCTTTGTCTTGCACAGTGTAATTCTCTTAGCACTGATCCGACGGCCTACTGAAAAATATTGTCAACTGTTCTTTAATATCTGACGGTAGTTCAAATGGTTCTGAGCACTATGGGACTTAACTTCTGAGGTCATCAGTTCCCTAGGACTTAGAACTACTTAAACCTAACCAACCTAAGGGCATCACACACATCCATGCCCGAGGCAGGTTTCGAACCTGCGACCGTAGCAGCAGCGCTGTTCCAGACTGAAGCGCCTAGAACCGCTCGACCACTCCGGCCGGCCTGACGGTAGTATTTCTTCGCTGCTACATACTCTCTTTCAAATTCTAAAGGTGGCAGGGGTAAAATACAGGGAGTGAAAGGCTATTTACAATTTGTACAGAAACCAGATGGCAGTTATAAGAATCGAGGGGCATGAAAGGGAAGCAGCGGTTGGGAAGGGAGTGAGACAGGGTCCCCGATGTTATTCACTCTATATATTGAGCAAGCAGTAAAGGAAACAAAAGATACATTCGGAGTAGGTATTAAAATCCATGGAGAAGAAATAAAAACTTTGAGGTTCGCCGATGACATTGTAATTCTGTCAGATACAGCAAAGGACTTGGAAGAGCAGTTGAACGGAGTGGACAGTGTCTTGAAAGGAGGATATAAGATGAACATCAACAAAAGTAAAACGAGGATAATGGAATGTAGTCGAATTAAGTCAGGTGATGCTGAGGGAATTAGATTAGGAAATGAGACACTTAAAATAGTAAAGGAGTTTTGCTATTTGGGAGCAAAATAACTGATGATGGTCGAAGTAGAGAGGATATAAAATGTAGACTGGCAATGGCAAGGAAAGCGTTTCTGAAGAAGCTTTCGAAATGTGGTGCTACAGAAGAATGCTGAAGATTAGATGGGTAGATCACATAACTAATGAGGAGGTATTGAATAGAATTGGGGAGAACAGGAGTTTCTGGCACAGCTTGATTAGAAGAAGGGATCGGTTGGTAAGGCATGTTCTAAGGCATCAAGGGATCACCAATTTAGCATTGGAGGGCAGCGTGGAGGGTAAAAATCGTAGAGGGAGACCAAGAGATGAATACACTAAGCAGATTCAGAAGGATGTAGGTTGCAGTAAGTACTGGGAGATGAAGAAGCTTGCACAGGATAGAGTAACATGGAGAGCTGCATCAAACCAGTCTCAGGACTGAAGACAACAACAACAACAACATAGGACCCAACTGCAGTACTCTAAGCAACCCGTCTCATAGTTTCGCTATTCCTTCTCTCCTGCTGGTGGTTCACTTACCCATATTTATCGCTTACTCTCTTTCTCATCCAATTACTTTACACTTTCGTTGGCGAAAGCAGATTCCCCTTTTCGTGTTTGAAAAGAAGTGTTTTTTTTTCTCGCTGTACTCTGAATCCCGTTGATAAACCGTAGTTTATCGAAACTTCCGACATGTGAGCCCACCTCCTCCTCGTAAAGGCGTCTAACGTGAATTTTATGATCAACCAAGAACATTTTGAACAGACTGACGGAGTCGGCCATGATCAGTCCTGTGTCTCCCTTGGTGGCTTTCCTTTGTATGGAGGATTTAGAGTGGAGAAGCTTGAGTCAACTGTCCTTAAACCAACTGTATTTTGGAGGTTTGTAGTCTACACCTTCATAGTGTGGCGTCATGGAGACGATAGTAGAGTTTCTACATCATCCGAACACCATTCATAACAACATTCGATTCACTGTGGAAATAGAGAGAGATAGTCGTCTGCCTTTCTTGGATATCTTGGTTAGACGGAAGAATGATGACTCATGGGGCGCATTTAGTTTATCGTAAGGTCACTCGTACTGATTTGTATTTACAAATGTCGAGTTGTCGTCACCCGTCGCAAACTGTGAGCGTGCTTAGAACACTTGCACACAAACCTCAGACAGTCTCAGATCTATAATGTTTGCCTAAAGAGCTCACCCATCTAAAGACAGTGTTCAGGGAAAACTATATTCTAACCAGCAGATTAACAGGGCACTATCAATTAAATCCAGGAAGCAATAAGTGAGTGAAGAGGAGAACAAGCCGGGAAAGTCCTTAGCTTTTCTTCCTATTGCCGGCATCATTACGTTTAAGAAAGCAATAACTCTCCGTAAATATCGGGTGAAAGTAATTTCCGCCCACCACCTAAGATTGCAGACTTTCTGGGATCAGTGAAGGACGATTTGTTATTGCGGACGCCCGGAATTCACAAGATACCTTGCCAATGTGACATGACTTAGGTCAGACAACACGCACCTTGAAAGAACGCTGCAATGAACATCACCCCTGCACCCGCTTTTTGTAACTAAGCAAATCCGATGCTGACGAACATTGTATTTCCACAGGACAGTTGATGGAGTGTGACAAAACAAGGATTGTGACCACAGCAACATCTTTTTGGGACTCGGTTGTTAAAGAATACATGGAAGTACAACAGTTGCACCAGTTGGACAGTGCCTGGAAGCTCATCCTCTCCTCCATTTTTTTCTAATCGAAAACGACAGTGCAGAGTTCCGCTGTTCCACCAGTGAGGTCGCTGCCGCCGGAAAGTGTAGTACGTCTAACTTGATTTTCACGCACGCTCGAAATACACTCAGGGCGCTAAGTACAGGTATAGCG
Source organism: Schistocerca cancellata (assembly GCF_023864275.1). Classification (NCBI taxonomy): domain Eukaryota; kingdom Metazoa; phylum Arthropoda; class Insecta; order Orthoptera; family Acrididae; genus Schistocerca; species Schistocerca cancellata. The sequence continues at coordinate 301,893,253 of NC_064626.1, read as the reverse complement.
GAACGGAAGGCGTCCTAGTCAGTCTTCGACCGCTCACCTGCGGATGACTGACAGGTGCACAGTTAATAAAATATCGTGAAATTTATTGAACGACGACTAGCTGCAAATTCGAAATTCGCATGAACATTCGGTTTCCCGGGAACGTTTTAAAATTCACATACCGATAACTATTCGGAAACTGATTGCGGAATTAATTAATAAATTAAGTAAACATAACACAAAGTTCCATTTTTTTAAAAGAAATCTGTCTATAAACATAAATTTTTGCGTCAGTGCGTCAGGAAAAATGGGTTCATTAAAGTATCGTTCACGAAGTGATAGCACCATTATGGACATCATCTGACATTCCTTCATCTCATTATAGTCGCTCCCAGAATTAAACAATATTTAACATGTTTTTCCACTTGTACTCTGTCTTCAGTTCTCGGCTCCTTGAATGTATTCAGTCCTTACGCTCAAGTTCCATTTAAAATGCCTTACGCATTCGATTTGCGCCTTATTTTTCAGACTTTGCCGTAGCACTCGCATTCTCTCGCACTGCACTTCTTTAGGCTTTCTTCTAAATTGCGTTTCTGTAGTTTCAAGCACGTACAAATTTTCAATACCTTTTTTATTTGGAATGTAATAAGGATTTTCACGTATATTCCATTGGATATTTTTATTGTCTCACTTTGGATTCTAGTAGTGTTTCGCAAGTTCTTCACAGTGACATTAGAATCAATGTCGTAGCTAAATGCGTCTCGACGGTACACCAATTTATAGCTTCACACAAAGCTAATTCGTAATAACCATGCGTATGAACCTACACTGGCACGATGACGTCATAGGCAAAACAAATGTGCGCCAAACATATACAGAGATGATCTGTCCGTTGTGTGCTCTACCACCGTTTAGCCATTTTTAGCCTCGTAATTATTGGCGATTCAAATATCACAGAAGTTTGTCACACAAGAAAGTTCGGCCGAAGAACGAATAGACATAGAAGGCAGAGAGGTAATGTAGCTTTCGTTCTGTCTGTGTCGTTCACGTGTGTCGATTGCAGGTTAGTTTGAAAATAATGTTCTTCCCAAACTAAGAGAAACTACATGTTATGCCACTTCTTTAGGGAGAATGCGCAAGGAATGTGCTACTTCTTTTTAATGTAAGGCCATACAGTTTTAGTAGGATTACCGTCAGGCAGTGGCGGATATAGAAAAACCTCAAGGAGGGGACGCTAAAGATATCTTGAGCTACCTTTACTTTTACGGTAATAAAAAATAATCAAGTCACATGCAAAGTTTAAGAAAGTTTTATTTAAACTGATATCGAAGGCTATCTGTACAAGAAAAGATCAGTATATTCGCGACTTTCCTCAAACAAATGCCAGACAGAATAACGTATCGAGATCACTAGAATGGCCGCGAATTTCCTCGTAGATGTGTAATGGAAATGCCGTGTGGCTAGGGCCTCCCGACGGGTATACCGTTCGCCTTTCGAGTTGACACCATTTGGGCGACTTGCGTGTCGATGGGGATGAAATGATGATGACAAGGACAACACAATACCCAGTCCCTGAGCGGAGAAAATCCCAGACCCATCCGGGAATCGAACCCGGGCGCTTAGGATTGACATTCCGTCGCGATGACCACTGAGCTACCAGGGGCTCGAAGATGTGATAACCTCCCCCCACCCCCCCCCCACCCCACCCCCAATATGTATCCGCCACCGCCGTCAGGCGACTGTGAGGGCCAATTCTGTAACTGCATACTTTTCTCCTTTTCCTAGTCGATGCAAAGCCTACTGCGGTGCTTCGGATCATTGTCCTCTTGCAGTATCAAATCTTCGTTTCTGTCGATGGACCAACGTTTAGCTGCACTCATGTCTGTTCTTGTATGTCTCAGTCAAGAATTCAAAGTAAAGTAATGCTTAATGGACGTTGCCTGACGGATAAAGGTTCCCTCTGTTGGGCTGCCCAAGAAAGAGGCGATATCTTTTACCATATGTATGTAATGCCGATCACTCTTACTTAACAGCTGTGTGCACAAAGGCATCCCAACAGAAGTTGCCCAATAATAATGAAAATTCAGCGAATGTGCAAAAAAATTGTTTCTGAATGGGCAGTGAAATAGTATGCAGTGGGTAATGAGAAAGCATGCAGTGAACGAAGGGAACTCAGTAGGTGTTCTGGCAGCTATTGCTCATAATCCACATGTTAGCCACACAGAAACTGTCAGTGCCTCTGTAACAAGTCAATCCAGCATTTTTCACGTTTTCGCGCAAGCGTCTTCCACCCGTATCGTGAGTCCCTTCACTAACATCTAAATTAACGGGATGGCACGAGACGCATGGGATTCTGTCTCTCGGTTCTTACGAGACTATAGATTCTTTCTTCAAACAATTTCTTTACCGATGAAGCTCCCGTAAAATTCGTGGAAAGGGAGATGTAAGAAACGTGCATTATTGGGCCGCTGAGATTCCGCACTGTCAAGTTTATGTACAAGTTCCGATGGCCCAAGCGGATTTTAAAAAATCCAGTTGTTGAAGCATGTGGAATGCTGTCGAAGGAATGACTTCAGTCTGTCCAAAAGTCTTTACAAAAGCGACTGCAAACGTGTATTACAGTAGACGCTGGGCTGAGCTGTCCCAGTACAGTAGCCGGACGCGACAGTTGGCTATAACAGTACTAACATCAGCGTAAGACAGCTGTTGCTTTAACACGGTACCGACAGCAAAAATGAGTATAGATCCATTTGTAAAACCTGAATTGATTCCGTTATCTCTGTAATTAATATAGCTATGAAGAGAGATTACAAGTTACATAATTTAGTGAGGACATCATCACATCCTGTAAACAGTAGCACGATATCTTAAACGGTCCAGGAAATGTATGAGATATATAGCTTAGCTGTTACAACTTACCTCCACGCAGTTGAAATTGAAAAGAATTTAGAAATGCCTTCGGTAATAATACGGGAGGAAAAGTTATATTCTCTAACTTGGAAAAATGTCGTTATGCTATTTGATCTTTGTCTTGCTGGATAATGGAAGCAAAAATTACGCTGTCATTTAAAGCTTTCCTTTATGAAGTAATTTATGATAATTGTAATTTGTGTGCGTTAATATCTGCGATTCCTTTGAATTAAGTTTAAGTCAAAGCTACTGAAATAGCATCGGCTCTGTGTGGTTGTATCAAGACCGCGTTGAAATACATACATAAACTTTGCACTGTATCGCCTTTATAAAACATAGGACTTCGTTTAAAACCAATGAATCAATTAGATTTTTGTTTGCAGATACAGAAATAGAGATCGATTGAGAAAGTAGATTGCGTCCTCCTGTATGTATTCGAATCTGCCCTTGCGGTTCCTTATTGAGTACTGCAACACCTCAGCTGAGGTACCTCAAATTTCGTCTTGAATTATTTGTTTTCAGTCGTGTAGTCCCGACTCTAGAGGTACCCAATAAAAATATCACAAACGGACAAATCTGGTGAACTTGGAGGTAAAGAAAGTTACCAAATCTCGAGTTAAAATGGTTACCGAATAATTCTCCCACTGCTGCCATTGATTTCCTTGCATTGTGCAATGTCACACTATTCTTTTGAAACCAGATTTCGTGAAGTTTTGGAATATTGCTCAATGCCGGTACAACAGAAGATCGCAACATCCCAACATATCTATCCGAAGTGTCAGTCACAGTAATCCTCTTTACATTTTCGAAAAATTTAAGGTCCAGTGACCTGTTGTGACGAAACGGCACACCATATGATCACGCTGCTGATGAGTAAAGGACGTTCTTGAACTTCGTTAGAATTGCTCTCTGCCCAGTAACGGTAGGCCTGCTTATGGACATAACATGTGACATGAAAATGGCCCTCTTCTGGTATTCACTCTTTATCCAGAAATCCACTGCGCTCGTTTGTGTTTATCGTAACTTGCTGACAGAATTCTAACCGAAACTGATAATTTTTCGTCTCCGTTAGTTGTTGCGCGATCTGCAGCTCGCACGAACGAAATTTTAAATCAAAATGGAGAACTTGGCGAACGCTCTCTCAGGACACTCCGCACACAGGTGATTGGTTATCAGCTGAGCTCCATAGGCTCAGTAAGACTGAAACACATGCAGCTTCGATGTTCTGTGGAGTACAGTCACTTTTCAGTCGTCATTTTGGTTTGTTTCTTGAAGTATATCCAGTGTCTTCAAAGTTTTGATCCAAGTGTTTATCATGAGTTACGAGGGAACGCGACCGTGATGCTCTAAGTTGAAACAATATTTTTTGGTGAAAGCACACCGTTGACAGTTCCACCCATCCATAATCACTAAACGATGAGTTGGCTTGCCGAAGCGCTGCCGATTCCACAAAGGCGTCAGCTATTACAAGCACTGAGGCCACCACTGTTTATAAAAACAACTTGAATTCTTTGGGTCATTGTTACTCTTTGACGAACTACAGTGTTATTTTCGGCACTACTCCGCATAAAATACAAAAGTAGTTAACGACAGTAAAGGAAGCTTCACACTGTGCCAACCTGTATTACGTATTCTTTTAAATTATATTTAACGACCATTCACTCAGATCAAGGCACTGCTGTCTGCTCATTTCTCAACGGAGTTTCTCCGAATTTCTATTAAAGAGCTAAATTTATTCAATTAATTAATAATTAATCGTAATTTTTCGTGGTAACTATGTTCATATTCATAAATTAACAATTTTTGCATATTTTTACGAGTACAAAGAATTTTCTAGAATTTCATACATCGAGAAAATGGCAGCTAATACCTTTACATATTTCAGAGCAACCAAACAGAAGCAAAGATGGTTCTGTGACTTGACTCAACACGTTCTTTATTTCACCACCTTATGAGATTAACGCCGAGCATGAAGGGGGGTGCGCCAACAATCACAGCTTCAATGAGTTCCCATGTCGGGAGTGTGTACCCTCGAACCACGCTCCGCCGATTCCACTGGCCGTTTGCGTGTTCCAGTTTTTATGTCTTCCTTTCGAATTCACTGATGCCATTTTGACATTCATAAATACTTCACGGCCATGCTATAAAACTGCTCATTTTAAAATTTTCCATTTGCCAACCTCCTGCTTACTATTCATGACAGTAACGCACATGCTAATTGATGGAACTTGCACCGCGGCCTCTGATTTCTTTTACGCAACGCGGCCTTGCAGTATACCATTTGAAAACCTCTTGAACCAGTTAGTAGCTTAGAAATTTTCCATTTACATCAGCGTGAAATTCCAGTAAAAGGCGTAGGCGTGAGCATGGCCGGCTGGTAGCTCGCCCTTGCACCGTCTCGCTACCGCAGGCTACTCCCATGTGTTGGAAACGTGCAGACGACGACTGTCAAACGCATGGATACTCGTACGTCCAAGACGTTGGCTATTCTACAAATCAGCTGACGTACACTACTGGCCATTAAAATTGCCACACCACGAAGATGATGTGCTACAGAGGCGATATATAACCGACAGGAAGAAGATGCTGTGATATGTAAATGATTAGCTTTTCAGAGCATTCACACAAGGTTGGTGCCGGTGGCGACACCTACAACGTGCTGACATGAGGAAAGTTTCCAACCGATTTCTCATACACAAACAGCAGTTGACCGGCGTTGCCTGGTGAAACGTTGTTCTGATGCCTCGTGTAAGGAGGAGAAATGTGTACCATCACGTTTCCGACTTTGATAAAGGTCGGATTCTAGCCTATCGCGATTGCGGTTTATCGTATCGCGACATTACTGCTCCCGTTGGTCGAGATCCAATGACTGTTAGCAGAATATGGAATCGGTGGGTTTAGGAGCGTAATACGGAACGCCGTGCTGGATCCCAACGGCCTCGTATCACTAGCAGTCGAGATGACAGGCATCTTATTTGCATGGCTGTAACGGATCGTGTAGCCACTCGATCCCTGAGTCAACAGATGGGGACGTTTGCAAGACAACAACCATCTGCACGAACAGTTCGACGCCGTTTGCTGCAGCATAGACTATCAGCTCGGAGACCATGGCTGCGGTTACCCTTGACGCTGCATCACAGACAGGAGCGGCTGCAATGGTGTACTCAACGACGAACCAGGGTGCACGAATGGCAAAACGTCATTTTTTCGGATGAATCCTGGTTCTGTTTACAGCATCATGATGGTCTCATCCGTGTTTGGTGACATCGCGGTGAACGCACACTGGAAGCGTGTATTAGTCATCGCCATACTGGCATATCACCCGTCGTGATGATATGGGGTGCCATTGGTTACATGTCTCGGTCACCTCTGGTTCGCATTGACGGCACTTTGAACAGTGGACCTTACATTTCAGATGTGTTACGACCCGTGGCTCTACCCTTCATTCGATACCTGCGAAACCCTACATTTCAGCAGGATAAGCACGACCGCATGTTGCAGGTCCTGTACGGGCCTTTCTGGATACAGAAAATGTTCGACTGCTGCCCTGGTCAGCACATTCTCCAGATCTCTCACCAATTGAAAACGTCTGGTCAATGGTGGCCGAGCAACTGGCTCGTCACAATACGCCAGTCACTACTCTTGATGAACTGTGGTATCGTGTACACGCCATCCAAGCTCTGTTTGACTCAATGACCAGGCGTACCAAGGCCGTTATTACGGCCAGAGGTCGTTGTTGTGGGTACTGATTTCTCAGGATCTATGCACCCAAATTGCGTGAAAATGTAATCACATGTCAGTACTAGTATAATACATTTGTCCAATGAATACCCGTTTATCATCTGCATTTCTTCTTGGTGTAGCAATTTTAATGGCCAGTAGTGTATTTCCGTAGTAATTCTAAATCCTCTCTTTCTTCACTTATTTACGAGAATCCTTAACATGTGTGCACATACTAACGGTACAGATCTACGATACAGAGGATGTCCTCCTTCCCGGAACTGTAGTTGTGGTGGAAACGGGGAAAGAAAAACGACTTATGAAACCAACTACCACATGATCTCTACAAGGGGAGAACCACCAAGTGATCTGTTTTTTCTTCTTCTTTTTTTTAATTAACGCAGAAATTTCTTCTCAAGAGCACCTTATATTACTTCATTGCTGTCACAGTAGCTCGTCAGTAGATCTTCCTATTAAAATCTTCCCAATATTTTATCACGAGATGTTAAACGGAAGATAGTCGGAAGAGCTCTGCAGACTGAACTATCGAACAGTTACACTGCTAAAATTTAGAACTATACGTTCGATGGAATGATCTTGCTAGCCTCTTGTGTAGGGGCTCAATTAAAATTGCAAACTATAGTTTATTTATGCCATTTTTATGCAGCCCGTTGGTTTGTAACGATCACAGAAGTGGACGACTGTCGGCTTAGCTGCCCAGCGCTCTGGGCGACAAGGGTGCACGCAGCCCTTGCGAGGCCCACTCAGGAGCTACTAGACTGAGAAAGCGCGAGAGCGGAGTGCTGACCACATGCCTCTCCATATCTGCATTCAGTGACGCCTATCGGCTGAGGTTGACATGACGGCCGCTTGGCACCGCTGGGCTTACCGAGAACTGTACGGACGGAGAGACTGGTGTGTGAGCTCAAGTTATCAAGTACACTGTTGTTGTTGTGGTCTTCAGTCCTGAGACTGATTTGATACAGCTCTCCATGCTACTCTATCCTGTGCAAGCTGCTTCATCTCCCAGTACCTACTGCAACCTACATCCTTCTCAATATGCTTAGTGTATTCATCTCTTGGTCTCCCTCTACGATTTTTACCCTCCACGCTGCCCTCCAAAACTAAATTGGTGATCCCTTGATGCCTCAGAACATGTCCTACCAACCGATCCCTTCTTCTGGTCAAGTTGTGGCACGAACTCCTCTTTTCCCGTATTCTATTCAATACCTCCTCATTAGTTATGTGATCTACCCATCCAATCTTCAGCATTCTTCTGTAGCACCACATTTCGAAAGCTTCTACTCTCTTCTTGTCTAAACTATCTATCGTCCATGTTTCACTTCCATACATGGCTACACTCCATACAAATACTTTCAGAAATGACTTCCTAACACTTAAATCAATACGCGATGTTAACAAATTTCTCTTCTTCAGAAACGCTTTCCTTGCCATTGCCAGTCTACATTTTATATCCGCTCTACTTCGACCATCATCAGTTATTTTGCTCCCCAAATAGCAAAACTCCTTTGCTACTTTAAGTGTCTCATTTCCTAATCTAATTCCCTCAGCATCACCCTACTTAATTCGACTACATTCCATAATCCTTGTTTTGCTTTTGTTGATGTTCATCTTATACCCTCCTTTCAAGACACTGTCCATTCCGTTCAACTGCTCTTCCAAGTCCTTTGCTGTTTCTGTCAGAATTACAATGTCATCGGCGAACCTCAAAGTTTTTAATACTTCTCCATGGATTTTAATACCTACTCCGAACTTTTCTTTTGTTGTCTTTACTGCTTGCTCAATATACAGATTGAGTAGCATCGGGGAGAGGCTACAACCCTGTCTCACTCCCTTCCCAACCACTGCTTCCCTTTCATGTCCCTCGACTCTTATAACTGCCATCTGGTTTCTGTACAAATTGTAAATAGCCTTTCGCTCCCTGTATTTTACCCCTGCCACCTTCAGAATTTGAAAGAGAGTATTCCAGTCAACATTGTCAAAAGCTTTCTCTAAGTCTACAAATGCTAAAAACGTAGGTTTGCCTTTCCTTAATCTTTCTTCTAAGATAAGTCGTAAGGTCAGTATTGCCTCACGTGTTCCAGTATTTCTACGGAATCCAAACTGATCTTCCCCGAGGTCGGCTTCTGTCAGTTTTTCCATTCGTCTGTACAGAATTCGCGTTAGTATTTTGCGGCTGTGACTTATTAAACTGATAGTTCGGTAATTTTCACATCTGTCAACATCTGCTTTCTTTGGGATTGGAATTATTATATTCTTCTTGAAGTCTGAGGGAATTTCGCCTGTCTCATACATCTTGCTTACCAGATGGTAGAGTTTTGTCAGGACTGGCTCTCCCAAGGCCGTCAGTAGTTCTAATGGAATGTTGTCTACTCCCGGGGCCTTGTTTCGACTTAGGTCTTTCAGTGCTCTGTCAAACTCTTCACGCAGTATCGTATCTCCCATTTCATCTTCATCTACATCCTCTTCCATTTCCATAATATTGTCCTCAAGTACATTGCCCTTGTATAGACCCTCTATATACTCCTTCCACCTTTCTGCTTTCCCCTCTTTGCTTAGAACTGGGTTTCCATCTGAGCTCTTGGTATTCATAAAAGTGGTTCTCTTTTCTCCAAAAGTCTCTTTAATTTTCCTGTAGACAGTATCTATCTTACCCCTCGTGAGATAAGCCTCTACATCCTTACATTTGTCCTCTAGCCATCCCTGCTTAGCCATTTTGCACTTCCTGTCGATCTCGTTTTTGAGACGTTTGTATTCCTTTTTGCCTGCTTCACTTACTGCATTTTTGTATTTTCTCGTTTCATCAGTTAAATTCAATATCTCTTCTGTTACCCAAGGATTTCTACTGGCCCTCGTCTTTTTACCTACTTGATCTTCTGCTGCCTTCACTATTTCATTCCTCAAAGCTACCCATTTTTGTTCTACTGTATTTCTTTCCCCCATTCCTGTCAATTGTTCCATTATGCTCTCCCTGAAACTCTGTAAAACCTCTGGTTCTTTCAGTTTATCCAGGTCTCATCTCCTTAAATTTCCACCTGTCAAAGGTGTTACGACAAAATCTTCCAATTTTTAGTATTATTGATACCACATAAAATTTGCGTTTAAAATTGCTAATGCACAGTTGTGCGTACAATCTTCCGATAAAAGTAAGACTATGACACTGACACTAACGCAGTGTATCTTCTTTATAGATACAGGTTAAAATAAATTGTGATTTCGTCGTAGTCCATAGTCCACGTCGTGACACCCTTCGTCAGATACAGTTTGTTCCGATAAAATTGGTACTGGTGGCATCCATCTTCACTTTCTTTGCACGCTTATATATCCGCCATCATGTTTCAACTATTTCGAAACGGATTCGCATGTGAATTTTTCCGTTACAGTCTCTCTGTTTCTGTTGGGAGATTTTTGGTTCCGATAAGGGTCTGTTTTTTTCATCGTAAAGACGATGTACAGAAATTACCTGCTCCATGTGCATTTCAGGTACACATAAGAATTACCAGTTTAAAAGATATTTAGTAGCTCAAGACGAAACAATAGGTCTATGAGCATGGCAAATAAGAACATGCAGAAAAATCAATAAGACAGAAATGTTTTGCAAGCTGAAGAAAAACTTCGTCAATAATTTTTGCTGTTGGATGTTCTGTATCTCCATGGTGGAAAGACAGCCGCTAGCTGCCCTGATATACTGCAGCTTCCCCCGCAATGGTCCACCAGGGCCACCAGCGACGTCACAGGCGAGGCTGCAAGGGCAGCACCTCTATCGGCACCCTTTGTCCCCGGGGTAAGGCGACCCGTGACGAGAAAGCGCTCTGAAGTGCCCGTGTAAGCGGAACGCTTCGTCCGTAGTTCGGGCGACGAAAATTGTTTGCTTTTTTTTCCCTTTGTCTCCCAATATCCTGTTCGCCATCTGATGTCGTTATGTTCTTTGACCATAGGGCAGCTTATAATTAATACACTGCACTCTCTGTCACCACGTGTTCGCCACCTCTCGAAACTAAAGTTTACTTAAAAACGAAACTTTAAAATTAAATAACGTACGGAGCATTAGATATACTATGCTGACCATCCCCAAATAACTTTTGCCCAGAAGCAAAATAAAAAATGTAACTAAGAAGGATTGTTTTCCACCAGGCGGACAGTATCAAACATGTAACGTTCTTCGTTATGTAGACATGAACAGCAGTATGCCTTTTTTATATAGCACATTATATTTTTTGTTCGGTGAGCACTTCCTGTCTTCAACATTGTTCAAAAACGTATCATATTGCACCCTCCACGTAAATATGGCGTTATTAGAAACATAACACAACACTGATTTTGATTCTTCTGTTCTAGCACGTAGTGCTGTTACACGAGGTTATGCATGTCATCCAAAAGCTAGGGCTGACAAGGCACAAATCGAAACACAAGAAAAATACACTCTGATCATTCAATCAACCCCCTTCAGTTGAATGAATGAGTACGATGTACATCAACGAAGAGAGGTAAAAATGCTATTCATCTATGGAGAATGTTAGCAGAAAAGTAACTGCAATCGTATTCCCTTATCTACAATACGGGTACATGTACTATTGCATTTTCATTGTATTTCCAGTTGGTCGCTGCCAACACCAGCGAGACGAATTTCGTTATCCCGAATACCCGCGTTGTGTACCAGCGGAGGAGAATCATTAAAGTCCTTCTGGTAGCTAAAAAATGTTAGCTTGACTTTCTGTATTTTGCTTCAGAACAAATACGAATTTGGGGTGATTGAGATATGTATACTGTGCCCACATTTTTGCTGTTTGTGATAACGACAGGACATCCGTTGCAGCTCATTAGAAAATTGTTTTCCGGTTCGTTCGGTTATGCTATTATCGCTTAAGCCTTCTCGAATAAACTGGATTACAATGTTATGCTAATCGTTTCTGGTTTAATTCTCTGCGTGTGGTGTTTAGAGCCAAGTGACGCAGTAGTTTAACATAGCGGACTCGCTATCGGGAAGATTGGGGTCCAGTTCCCATTTTGACCATCCGTGTTTATGTTTGCCACGATTTCCCAAAACTGCTTGGGGCAAATGCAGGGATGGTTCCTTTGAAAACGACGACGACGGGACTCTAACCCTAATGTTCCTTCCTTGGTAAGTCTTCTGTTTACCATTAGTTTAACAGTAACAGATATGATCTTCACATGATTTACCACCGTCACATTGCTAGTGAAATTTCTGTCGTGTAAGCAGCTGCTTCGACTTCACCCGTACTGGAGCATTTCATGTTGATTGATACTTAATTTTCGCACAATGAAGCCCCATACCCAGTCAATCAAAAAGTAAAAAATAGAGAAAGATTATGAGGGTGGCTTTAACGCTTCAGGTGTTATACATAGTCTCACCTATTTTACGACGTACAGAACCTTCACACTGTGTAACTGTCAGGGAAGCCCTTCTTTAGCATGTTGTTCAACTTGCGTTTCACACTGGGACTTAAATTGTCGATTATGTCGTCAAAGCGTTAACACTTCATGTGGATTTCTGTACTTTGTGGTTTTTATGTACGCTCGTGTTGATAACACAAAGTCAAGTCATCTGTGATGATTTTCTCCCGAACAAAAATTATCCGCGTTTACATTTCAGTCAAGTCGCGGCGCGAGTCGTCGTTTCGTTGTTCTTTTTGTTCGGGAGTCAAGTTGTCTGGGACAGACTGACACACTTTTCTGTTCTTCAAAACATTCTGGAGAATGTCTTGAACAACTGATTTAGAGATGCTCAGTTCGTTGCTGTGTTCGATTTGTGATACCACGAAGTTGATACAGTATGGCCGCGCGCCCACTACTCAAGGCTACATGTTCACAACTGACTGCTAGAATGCTCGTCTGCTGTTTACAGTTATTAGTTCAAACTACCATAGTAGTTACCACTCCGACGTCGCTTATGTACCAAGAATAAACTGTGTCAAACCTGTGAGTACAGATAAAGGAAAACTTTAACAAGTTCTTTTGTAAGATGTTATTTAAACTGCATGTAATTACGTATAAAAGTTAGTAGGACTTGTATTCTGCCCGCATCTCGTGGTCGTGCGGTCGTTCTCGCTTCCCACGCCCGGGTTCCCGGGTTCGATTCCCGGCGGGGTCAGGGATTTTTCTCTGCCTCGTGATGGCTGGGTGTTGTGTGCTGTCCTTAGGTTAGTTAGGTTTAAGTAGTTCTAAGTTCTAGGGGACTGATGACCTTAGATGTTAAGTCCCATAGTGCTCAGAGCCATTTTTTGAACTTGTATTCCACTACCCTCCTTTTTCTTTCATTGGAAAATTATCATCTGGTGATGACTTCTAAGAAGTCGATATCAATTATGACACTGTGCAAGTGATCCCAGACTGAAAGGTACAATAAAAGAATTTTGTGAAAAGACGGCCACTTGTAGAATTTTTGGCTACCCACGATATTTCAGCATACAGACTTTCAGGAATCACATGAAGAAGGTATCTTCGGCACACTAGAGAAATCTATTAGAAACAGCGTGGAAAATATCAGATCGCATTTCAAGACAGTGTTCTCGTAAAGTTGTCTGTGTGAGTCTACACGAAGTATTTATCGTATTTCGAGTATATACAGTATCTCGACTGTTACGTGTCCACAAACGAAGAACTCCACATAAATTCAACTTCCACACAGTTTCTGGCGATCTGTGCTACTTTTTGCTTATTTTCATCAGCGTAACAATCTGTACTAAAAGATGATACTCATATTTCAAAAAGATGTGCTGCATTCTTTTGAAACTGCAAGAATATTTCCTTCAAGCTTAAACACTGACAAACGAATATATTGAAATTACAATGAAATTCAGACCATTACCTGCTTACAGGCGTCGATAAATATGAACGGGGACAGATGAAAATGTGCGGATGCACTCATATTGCTCAAACTCTTCCGGGAATCGGTAGATGGACTGCCGCGAGTAATGAGTACAGCGGGCAGGGGCACTACAAATGTAGCGTGTGGACAGTAAGTTGGTAGGGTGGGTCTCAAGGGGAGCGTGCCAGAGCTGAGTCCCTGCAGCCGCACTGTCCTCTTTGTACTCGGATAGAGCGTCTGCCATGTTCGAGTTCGAGTCCCGGTCGGGACACACATTTTCAACTGTCCCTGTTGATATTCATCCCCGCCTGTAAGCAGCTAATGGTCTGGATTTCACTGTAATTTCATTCTTTGAGAGCTGCATGTCCGAAAAAACAGATACCATCTTCATAACGAATATACTGGAAACAAATCGCACCGATTCATATAATTTATCTAATTATGTTACCTTTACAGGAATAATGTATTATTAAGTAAAAGCAACCACTCCTTATCTAGTATAGTGTTCCATCTGTAAGTATTACAGAACTGTGCTTCTGGTTTGCCTTGTCATCTGATCGAAATTATGACTGCTGATGCAACCGCAACTGCAAAGTTGTTCTCTTCGGTAAATATCTCTCGAACTGCGGTAACCACCGCAAGTATTTGTTGCTTTTTACAGTGATTAACCTCCACTAACGGTACGTGCAGCAAAATTCCGAAGACAGAAAGAGCCGACAAGTGCGAAAATTATCGGACAGTGAGCTTAACAGCTCTCGCAACCAAGTGAATGACAAGGATAATATACAGAAGAATGGAAAAGAAAATTGAAGATCTCTTAGAAGACGATTAGTTTGGCTTTAGGAACGGTAAAGGCTCCAAAGAGGCAGGTCTGACGTTGCGAATGATAATGGGAGCAAGACAGAGAAAAATCAAGACAGTTCATAGGATTTGTCGACCTGGAAAAGCGTTCGACAAAGTCGAATGGTGCAAGATGTCTGAAATTCTAAGAAAGATAGGAGTAAGCTATAGGGAAAGACGTGTAACCTACAATATGTAAATCAACCAAGAGGGAACAATAAGACGGGAAGACAAAGAAGAAGATTTCGGATTAAAAAGGTTGTAAGGCAGGGCTACATTGTTTCGCCCCTACTATTCAGTCTACACATCGAAGAAGCAATGACGGAAATAAAAGAAATGTTAACGAGCGGGATTAAAATTCACTGTGATAGAATATCAACGGCAAGATTTGCTGATGACATTGCTGTCCTCCGTGAAACTGAAGAAGAATTACAGGATCTGCTGAATGGAATCAACAGTCTAACGAGTACAGAATACGGTTTGAAAGTAAATCGAAGAAAGAAGAAAGCGGCGAGAAGTAGCAGAAATGAGAACAGCAAGAATCTTATCATCAGGTTTGATGAAGTAGATGAAGTTAAGAAATTCTGCTACCTAGGAAGCGTTTGACGGAGCAAGGAGGACATTAAAAGCAGACGAGCACTGGGGAAAAGGTCATTCCTGGCCGAGAGACGTCTACTAGTATCAAACATGGGACTTAACTTGACGAATAAATTTCTGAGAATGTACGTTTGGGGTACGGCATTGTATGGTAGTGAAACATGGAGTGTATGGAAACCGGAACAGAAGATTCCTGGCAGATTAAAATTGTGTGCCGGACCGAGACTGGAACTCGGGACCTAAACCTTCGCGGACAAATACTCTAGCACCATGACAGAGCACTTGCCCGCGAAAGGCAAAGGTCCCGAGTTCGCGTCTCGGTACGGCACACAGTTCTAATCTGCCAGGAAGTTTCATATCAGCGCACACTCCGCTGCAGAGTGAAAATCTCATCTGGAAACATCCTCCGGCTGTGGGTAAGCCATGTCTCCGCAATATCCTTTCTTTCAGGAGTGCTAGTTCTGCAAGGTTCGCAGGAGAACTTCTGTAAAGTTTGGAAGGTAGGATACGCGGCACTGACAGAAGTAAAAGCTGTGAGCTCGGGGCGTGAGTCGTGGTTTGGTAGCTCAGTTGGTAGAACACTTGCCCGTGAAAGGCAAAGGTCCCGATTTCGAGTCTTGGTCCGGCATACAATTGTAATCTGCCAGGAAGTTTCAATTGAAGACATAGGTTGTAAGTGATGCTCTGAGAAGAAATGGGTGGCACAGGACAGGAATCCGTGACGGACTGCATGAGACCATTCAGAAGACCGCTGAAAGAGCGTTACAGGTATAAGACAAGTATGAGACGAATTCAAAAAAAAAAAAAAAATCTGCGACTGACGAATACATCCTGTAAGATTATTTTTTGTTACAGCACAACAGTGACTTGAGGTCTACATCTTCATCTACATCTACATCTACATTTATACTCCGCAAGCCACCCAACGGTGTGTGGCGGAGCGCACTTTACGTACCACGGTCATTACCTCCCTTTTCTGTTCCAGTCGCGTATGGTTCGCGGGAATAACGTCTGTCTGAAAGCCTCCGTGCGCGCTCGAATCTCTCTAATTTTACATTCGTGATCTCCTCGGGAGGTATAAGTAGGGGGAAGCAATATATTCGATACCTCATCCAGAAACGCACCCTCTCGAAACCTGGCGAGCAAGATACACCGCGATGCAGAGCGCCTCTCTTGCAGAGTCTGCCACTTGAGTTCGCTAAACATCTCCGTAATGCTATCACAGTTACCAAATAACCCTGTGACGAAACGCGCCGCTCTTCTTTGGATCTTCTCTATCTCCTCCGTCAACCTGATCTGGTACGGATCCCACACTGATGAGCAATACTCAAGTATAGGCCGAACGAGTGTTTTGTAAGCCACTTCCTTTGTTCTAAGGACTCTCCCAATGAATCTCAATCTGGTACCCGCCTTACCAACAATTAATTTTATATGATCATTCCACTTCAAATCGTTCCGCACGCATACGCCCAGATATTTTACAGAAGTAACTGCTACCAGTGTTTGTTCCGCTATCATGTAATCATACAATAAAGGATCCTTCTTTCTATGTATTCACAATACATTACATTTGTCTATGTTAAGGGTCAGTTGGCACTCCCTGCACCAAGTGCCTATCCGCTGCAGATCTTCCTGCATTTCGCTACAATTTTCTAATGCTGCAACTTCTCTGTATATTACAGCATCATCCACGAAAAGCCGCATGGAACTTCCGACACTATCTACTAGGTCATTTATATATATATTGTGATAAGCAATGGTCCCATAACACTCCCCTGTGGCACGCCAGAGGTTACTTTAACGTCTGTAGACGTCTCTCCATTGATAACAACATGCTGTGTTCTGTTTGCTAAAAACTCTTCAATCCAGCCACACAGCTGGTCTGATATTCCGTAGGCTCAGTTTATCAGGCGACAGTGCGGAACTGTATCGAACGCCTTCCGGAAGTCAAGGAAAATAGCGTCTACCTGGGAGCCCGTATCTAATATTTTCTGGGTCTCATGAACAAATAAAGCGAGTTGGGTCTCACACGATCGCTGTTTCCGGAATCCATGTTGATTCCTACAGAGTACATTCTGGTTTTCCAAAAACGACATGATACGCGAGCAAAAAACATGTTCTAAAATTCTACAACAGATCGACGTCATAGATATAGGTCTATAGTTTTGCGCATCTGCTCGACGACCCTTCTTGAAGACTAGGACTACCTGTGCTCTTTTCCAATCATTTGGAACCTTCCGTTCCTCTAGAGACTTGCGGTACACGGCTGTTAGAAGGGGGGCAAGTTCTTTCGCGTACTCTGTGTAGAATCGAATTGGTATCCCGTCAGGTCCAGTGGACTTTCCTCTGTTGAGTGATTGCAGTTGCTTTTCTATTCCTTGGACACTTTTTTCGATGTCAGCCATTTTTTCGTTTGTGCGAGGATTTAGAGCAGGAACTGCTGTGCGGTCTTCCTCTGTGAAACAGCTTTGGAAAAAGGTGTTTAGTATTTCAGCTTTACGCGTGTCATCCTCTGTTTCAATGCCATCATCATCCCGGAGTGTCTGGATATGCTGTTTCGATTCACTTACTGATTTAACGTAAGACCAGAACTTCCTAGTATTTTCTGTCAAGTCGGTACATAGAATTTTACTTTCGAATTCACTGAACGCTTCACGCATAGCCCTCCTTACGCTAACTTTGACATCGTTTAGCTTCTGTTTGTCTGAGAGGTTTTGGCTGCGTTTAAACTTGGAGTGAAGCTCTCTTTGCTTTCGCAGGTCTCCCTGCTATTTGGCCCATGGTCCTGCACCTCCACTGCATATTCGCCAGTCGTACGTGTATTACATTCCCCGGAGCTCGCACTTCGGTGGCACCTTGAAAGTTCTTAACTGACGTTATGAAACAAACTATCTCCGGAAATTACTAACAAGGATTGTTCCCCACTTGCCTTCCTTGTTCACTCACCCAGCAACTATCTGGAATTTATATTTTTCCTCTTTTATATTTGAAATTGTTTTGCTGTGGAATAAAAAAAAACGTATAAAATTGGATCGTTGAAAAATGTTCATGTTTTATTGTTTGTTTTCCACAGCACACTCGTGCGTCATCAGTAACCATTTCAGAGATGCGGAGGCACTACTGACATTTAGCTATGTATTCTGCTGGCTGCGCTATATGAAACGCAGCTGTCAGGATATAAGATTCCTTTATGAAGTATATTCAGGTTTGAAGAAGACAGTTTATTAAATACAAACACCTTCGTTTGCCCAACTTACTATCTAGACTAGTTCCAATTTAAATCTATTATGTATTGTTGCGTAGCAGAATTGAATTAGAATAATTGAAATACAATTTTATCTTGGAGCAAAGAGAATTTTACTTAAGTTGTTTCTTCATGTACTTGACGAATTTCAAGTCACAGTGCTGTTGAGATTTGTGGTTCAAATACAGTCTTTTCGTAATTGTTTGCTTCCTCCTGCGCACAGATGGGAGTCCTCTCCGGTGGGGTTGCCTAACACAGCATTGCTGTGCTCGCCGGCCGAAGTTGCCGAGCGGTCCTAGGCGCTACAGCGTGGAACCGCACGACCGCTACGTCGCAGGTTCGAATCCTGCCTCGGGCGTGGCTGTGTGTGCTGTCCTTAGGTTAGTTAGATTTAAGTAGTTCTACGTTCTAGGGGACTGATGACCTCAGCAGTTAAGTCCCATAGTGCTCAGAGCCATTTGAACCACTGCTGTGCTCAAAACAACCTACAGGTTGATGACTGGTTTCCTTCAACCAAAAATTCGGGTGTTCCACCTTGCTCCATATACTCCACAATGCGACAGTGCTCTTAGGTGTGGTGATGAAATTTTATTTATCGCCTTGAAAAATCGTTCTTTGTTTGTTTGCAGATACATGTCTGCAGACCTGGTACATATTAAAATCTCCTTACCGCAATACCGTAGCATTCCACTAGAGGACCCAACACAACGTTGCACGGCCCATTGATGAAGTGGAGATTGGCTGCACCATGTTTTTTGGCTCTTCTACGGTGCTATGTCGCGGGGATTTTGAAGTGTACCAGGTCTGCAGACATGCACCTGCGAATAAACAATAAAAACCGAATCTGAATTTTCACTTTGCAGCAGAGTGTGCGCTGATTTGAAACTTTATGACAGAACAGGTTCGAGTCTCTGGCCGGCTGACGGTTTCGCTCTGCAAGGAAGTTTCAGGCAAAACATTAATTACGTGACTTTGTGTTTTCTATGAGATAGTTAAAACTTGGACAAACCCTCCTATCTGAATGACTTGTGGGGTGGTTACTATCAATTTTCTTTATGCGAAACCATGATCATTCATAAAGATTCGCGCAATACACACCAGCCATAGCTTTATTCTTTGCCTAAGGCATCCTTGGATGGGAAAATTGGAAAGGTATGCGCTAATACTGAACTTCCTCGGCGCTTAGTGTCAGCTTTCGAAACATAAACCAATACTCTTTCTTCCTGTAGGAACTCAGTTGTCTTCACGAAGCCGTATAGTCTAAATATGGAAGAATTCATGGTTATGCCGAGGCTCAAACTCCTGTCCTCCATGCGGCAGGCAAGACTTGATGGCTGGTCAGCTAGGATGGGTATGGTACTGAGCCACAATGTAAAATAACGACACGTTCTTTGTGTTGCCCCATCATGAGCCATAACTACGCAGATTTCACAAATATTTGAATAAGCTGCACAAGAAGGTTCAGTCCATCCTCTAAGTAAAGATGCGTGATACAGTTCAATTCCTAGGCGTGAAAGTATACTGGGTATCTCTCCTGTGGGTCGCTAGGTGCATTTTTTTTCGTTTTTTGTCAGTATCTCGTCTTACACACAACGCTCGGCGTTGATGGAAAGCGACGATTTGTTTCCTGTTACAAACAAAATTATCTTCAAATAGGAATTTCATGAGCCTATTTGATAGAAGTTGTAAGACGTGTATCTTTCTATTGTTTATTGTCAAATCACAATTTATGAAAGATGTTTATATTTTATTAATAGGATTAAATAGGAATAATTAATATTTGTCATGTTGGAAATAATTGTGGTAGCAGGGAATGTCTGCACCAAAGTATTGTTGACAAGAGAGACCACAAATTGACATAATTTTAAAACGGGCGGGAGAGACCGCGTGTGGATACATTTTAAGAAAAGAGCGGGAAAGGCCGCGCATTGATACATTTTGTAATGGTAGCTGATTGTCTGCACCAGAAAGCATTGTTGGCAGGAGAGACTGCACTTTAGCGTTCGTAGGAAGTCAGTAGTAAGCGAGAAGTGAAGCGAGTCTGTAGCAGGTCTGAAGCGAGAGGTTGAGAGGAGCGGTGTGCCTGCCAGCCACTAGCTATGATTTACAAGAGATTATAAACGGATGTACAGAGAAATCAGCTATCTATTATAATAAGAGGAACTAATATTATTGAATTAATTTTTTGAGAAACTCAAGACTACTGAATGTATGTTTGCGCATTGCTAGTTGTAAGATTATTGTAAAAAGTAAGTCCCATTTGAACGTTTGTAAAATCATTTCATTCAGAATATAATTAACTTTTGCCAGCAATATTTATTGCAGTTTCTAATTATAATCCATCCCAAAAACCATCAACGTAAAACTTTGCAAAATTTTATTGTTGTCAAGAAAAAGTTTAACTATGAATTACGTAACTTCAGTCAAATTAATTAAAGAATAACGTCAGCTTTGCTATTAAAGAATAACGTCAGCTTTGGTAATAAATACAGCCACTTATTATGAAAGCCCACCAGCAGCTAATAGAGTATAGTAAAACAGAGTAAGTATATTCATGTCGCAGTTCGATGTAGCAGTCAGATGGCGATCCAGTAACAGTAAAAAAGGTAAGGAACAGCTTTGGGTTGTTGCAGATAACAACTGAGGGCCACACGACGACGACACACTATGTTTCGTCGAAATAATCCGAAAACCACTTTTAAAAAAAGCATCATTTAAATTTGTATGCGAAGATTGAGAAACAGAATAAATTTCAAAGGGAAGATTTCATTTGTTATTATTAAGCAAGAGATAGAAATACTAAGGGAAGGTTACATAGGTTATTGTAAAAGGGAAGGTTATCATTAACACAAGAGGTATAGAGGAGACGGGAAGGTTTCAAAGTGAACGGTCCCAACTTAGTCTTGTGTCTTGTTCGTTTTATTGTCATGTGTCAACAGGAACAGTAAATACGAGGAAAATAACCAGTACTCGTGCAGCGACTGAGCAGTGCTGATTCACGGCGGTAGCAGTCAGTGAGGGCCAGAGCGCCGCTTTCACTGCTGGAGTACTAGTTATTCTTCGTGTTTACTGTCCTGTTGACACATGTCAATAAAACGAATAACGCACAAGACTAATCTGGGACCGCTCTATCAAATACGCTCATGAAATTCCGATTTGAAGATAATTTTTTTATAATGGGAAACAAACTGACGGTTTTCGTCGACGCTGGGCCTCGTATGAAAGACGAGATGAGCAGTCTTTCTTCAAAAATGGCTCTGAGCACCATGGGACTTAACAGCAGTGGTCATCAGTCCCCTAGAACTTAGAACTACTTAAACCTAACTAACTTAAGGACATCACACACATCCATGCCCGAGGCAGGATTCGAACCTGCGACCGTAGCAGTCGCGCGGTTCCGGACTGCGCGCCTAGAACCGCGAGACCACCGCGGCCGGCTAGCAGTATTTCTTTCGGCTGAATCCAGCTACAGGTTAGACCGGTATTACACTATCAAATTTCTTTGTCAAAGATTTGATCAAATATGTCATCAAATATTCGTCAAATATATTTGACAAAGATCTTTGACGTAGCGCTAAAAAGGGGTATTACACTGTCATCATATTTTTCGTCAAAGTTGAAGATGGCTGACAACAACAACTTGTTAATAACCGCAGCAGTTGCATGTACCACGATTGCACTGCGTGCACATGCAGAAGAGAAGCGGGGGAAAAAAAGGAAACGTACCTGTGTGAAGCCGTGGGTTTTACGACGACACGATAAAAGCATTCAACAAAACTTGTTACGTGAGCTTATAGTGAAGGACGTCAAGTCGTACGTCAATTACTTAAGAATGGATACATACATTTCTGTATGTGCTCAGTGAAGTGTATCCTCATATCACAAAGCACAATATTCACTCAAGAACTGCTATATCTGCAGGAGACAGGCTCACTGTAACACTCCGATTCCTTGCTACAGGAGAAAGTTAGGTTAGGTTAGGTCAGGTTTCCAATCTTCTTAATCCATTTTTGTATTCAGGGTGCCTCACATTGTAAAGCGCCTCATCAGCTACATATGTCTCTATTAATTTTGTAGTTGTCGGTACACACCAATTCTATTCACCAGCAATGCTTATAAAAACACTACAGTTGACAGGACGGTGCAGCGATGCTAGCACTTCACGTGGTAACATGTCACATTGCAGTGAACAGAAGACAAACGACTTCTTTGATCAAACCTACAGCGTGGCTCTAGATTTGATCAAATATTTGACGACATTGGAAAATGTTCCCTGTTATACCATCAAATTTTTTTGGCAAAGATATTTGACAAGTATATTGGACAAAGAAATCTGATAGTGTAATACCGGCCTTACAAAGACGAAATTACAAGTATCTGCCGAAACGCCAGAGGAAATGCGCGTGTTGAGGCTTAGGAAAGACATAGGATTGCTCACTAGGGCACAGAGTACACCGGAAACCAACACAGAATGGTAGGTATTTATTATCCGACCGCGATGATACTGCGCTTGGTCTCCCGAGGCGTTATTGGAAACACGCATTAACCTTCAGTAAACAAGCACAGTGCTAAGGAAAACGCATCGCATGCATTGTAAATGAGTTGTGGATATACTGTCAAATACTTCAGCGTGTCTTCGTCAAACATCTCGATCAAAACTGACGATAAGTCGACCGAAGCGTCCTTGTGCATGTTGACTCTCACCGTCACCTAGCAACAAGGAACTCGGTCATCCGCTCACTGCACCGTGCAGCGCGTAAATGATGCTCACAATGCAGTATTCGACTTTAAAAGTCTCCGAACAGTATTCTTAGCGAGGGGCTATAAGCCCAAAACGATGAGCAGGGCCGTGGAAACCAATCAAAAACGCAATACAGGCAGGGCATGGATAAACTGAAGCTTGCAGCGCGCTTACCAGGGACCGAATTGGTAACTATCTTCGCCGGACCGAAGTCCAGCCCTTCTGCGGCAATCGTACGATTCCGTACGTACTACACTCTACCAAGGAGAAGATAGATGCTTTTCACATTGTGGGCATGTATAGCGTGAACTGTAAATGTGGAGAAGTCCATATCGACAAAATCGACAGACTAGTAACAACACAACAAGGATCCTGAAGCAAGTGCGCTGCATTCGACTTGGACAGCACAACAAATGTACAGCTGCTAAAGATTTTTTTTTTTTAATCAATGAACTTTCGTGTTTTCCAGGCAGTCCAAATTGGTGAAGCACAAGCTGAGGAGGCTATTTAAATATTAAAACATCTTAATAATTTTAACAAAAATGTATTTTGTATTCGCTGCTATCAATGTTACTAATAACAATTTTTTTACTTTTATTATTATTGTTGTTGTTAGCAGTACTAATAGCAGTAGTACTGCTTGAGACTAACTCTATTAGTTCTTAATACCGCTATTCACACTGGCAGATATGTTCAAATCTTGTTGAATATCGTTCTGAATATTACTACCAGTTTATTACTGTTCATCATGTTACAACTGTTACCATTTTTCAAGTATCTGATGTAAAAAGTACTGTACGTGTGAAAACCTGGTCCAGTGTATGAGATATCATCATGTTGAATTAATAAATAAAGAATAAAATAGAGAGGATGATTATAGGCTTACACCATCCTGATGTCATGTGAGCTAAACAGGCCGTACAAACAGCTTGAGAGGCGGACGTCACCAGCGAGAAACTAACGTTATCCGATACGTGCCCCACGTGAGAGAAACAGACCACATGCGCAGAAGACTGTCAGTCATATAGGGCAATAGACAATAGCAGATTCTCACCCCCTCCGCTACAGGAAAGCAATTCGAGTTTCCCTCTGTTTCCAAAACAGAAGACCAAAAAAAAATCAACTGTTTTTTAAAATTGTGATATAATGTCAGATTCAGTAGAGAGGTTGCCATGAAATAGAAATTTCGAAGCACATTTGAAGCTATGTCCTACCAAATGGTCATGCAAGAGTGGGTCCAGCATTCACACTGGGTCAGAGACATATCTGTCAGCCAATTGGTGTAAGCAGCGCCACACGAGCTTTGCTGTGGTGGCATGACACAGTAGCTGGAAGTCTGGTGGTACATCGTGGTAGCAGCAACAACCTGAAGACGGCCCCGCGTCCAGTGGGCAGCAGTGACAGCAGTTCCAGTGAGTGCTGCCGGGTCCTATTTACCTCCCAGTTTTACTGCCTCTGAGCATTCGAGACTTGGCAGATGGCTGGCTGTTCGCTACAGGCAGCTGGTAACAGCTGGACTCTTCAAGCTGCAGTAAAGAATGGGAGCAGTGACATCAACTTGAGCCAGCGTTGCGGCGCATTGGCCGTGCTTGCCTTTGTTATTGGTATGGATGGTCGAGAGGTTGGGCGCTGTTGTCAGCTGAGGGCACGGCAGCGGAGTCAGCGCTTGGCTTATGTCAGCAAAATGAGAGGGGCTATGCACGAATAGTACAGTGCCATGATGTAGATGTAGATGAAGTGAGAGAGACCTGTGACGGAAGGAGAGCTTGAGTCTGCAAAGGTCAACATGGGCTGTGGCTGGCTGTCATGTGGACATTGTTTGGCTGGGGTGGCAGACGATTTTCCCTCCTTACATCCATAATGTACGGGGCTGGGAGACTTGCGGAAGAGACTTTCCATTATGATGATTATAAAGCAGGGTGTAAGTGTGACTCGTACCTTTCAGTGTGGATATAACTACGTGTATGCTGATATTAGTATGTGAATTTATTAGCGTGTGTATTTGAATTGTGAAAACATAGTGGGGCCGTGTTGCACCCGTATTGGTTGAGCAGTGCTTGTGTAGTGGTACTTGAATTGTAAAGGCTTAACGAGGATATGCTCTACCCTGTATTATGACTGAAATTGAGTTGAAAAGCTACGATGTGGCTATGGTGTGTTCAGTTGTGTCATAGGGCTAAGAATTGTCATTCAGTCACCAGTTTAAGCTCGAGTGTATATTAGCTTGGTGTCAGTGTAGACTGTGTTGTTGATACTTGTTATTTGTCCCGTGTGTGGGTAGAATATCGGTTGTGGGTGGGTGTTGTGTTATCTGATAAGCTGACATTGTTGAGCAGTATTATTTCTGTGCCCACGTGAAGTTAATTTCTGCAAGCCAAATCCATATTTCTTATGAATTGTGTGTACGCATTATATTAAGCACTATTGTGTGTTTTTAGTGTCCCTTTGTAGATTTTATTCCCTTACTAGCTCAGAACCCATTGTATCCAGGGTATTCGTTTTGACAGTTTTCCATTACAAACGAAAACAAGGATGGACTGTGTTTGTAGTGAAGTATCGAAAAAAATCTCATTTCCGTGTATTCATGAAAACACCTTTGAAATTTTGGAACAGTCGTACAAAAACTATGTATAATGTACAAATGGATAAGTACGGTATCCAGATTAAGAAACATTATTCCAGAGAGTTTCTGTACGCTGGGTGCAGATGCTTCGCGTACCTACAACGTGATTGTGTAAAGTGAACGTACCCGCATTAAACGTAACTCCGTCTTGCAATTACTAAGTATGAGACTGCGGCTGGTCGATGAACGGCAAAAATAAGATTCCAATAGCTGTTATTTTTATAACTTTTTATTTAGGCTACCAATTTCGACCCGTAGAATGAACTTCAGATCCTGTAACGTGAATGGCAAAAAGCATCCTGTCATGCATTTATATAACAACGAACCAGTATTTGCGCCTGGTTTCCGTGGAAGATTTCACGAGTTGTTGTTACATGTGTGAAGAGCACACACCGGTCGTGAAGTTCTACGGAAACTAGTTGCAAATATTGACTCCTCATTATACACATGAATGACTGGATGCTTTTTGTCGTTCATTCTACAAGGCCTGGAGTTGACTCCATTGAGGAGTTGAAATTGGTAGCCGAAATAAAAACCTATAAAGTTAAAATCTGTTGGAGCATTATTTTTACAATTCGATTTCGTAAACGTCTCTATGGAAACGGTATCCAGATTAAGAAACATTATTCCAGAGAGTTTCTGTACGCTGGGTGCAGATGCTTCGCGTACCTACAACGTGATTGTGTAAAGTGAACGTACCCGCATTAAACGTAACTCCGTCTTGCAATTACTAAGTATGAGACTGCGGCTGGTCGATGAACGGCAAAAATAAGATTCCAATAGCTGTTATTTTTATAACTTTTTATTTAGGCTACCAATTTCGACCCGTAGAATGAACTTCAGATCCTGTAACGTGAATGGCAAAAAGCATCCTGTCATGCATTTATATAACAACGAACCAGTATTTGCGCCTGGTTTCCGTGGAAGATTTCACGAGTTGTTGTTACATGTGTGAAGAGCACACACCGGTCGTGAAGTTCTACGGAAACTAGTTGCAAATATTGACTCCTCATTATACACATGAATGACTGGATGCTTTTTGTCGTTCATTCTACAAGGCCTGGAGTTGACTCCATTGAGGAGTTGAAATTGGTAGCCGAAATAAAAACCTATAAAGTTAAAATCTGTTGGAGCATTATTTTTACAATTCGATTTCGTAAACGTCTCTATGGAAACGCCTCTTTATAGATCTGTAGACGGGTATTGTTTTCGCCAACGGACATCTGCGCTTTGCAGTTGAAAGCTGTGGCAGTTTTTCACGCATTTCAGTGTTTGTGACGTCACGTCACCTGAACTGTTCAAAATGGTTCAAATGGTTCACAGTACTATGGGACTTAACATCTGAGGTCATCAGTCCCCTACTTAAACCTGACATAAGGACATCACACACATCCACGCACGGGCAGGATTCGAACCTGCGACCGTAGCAGTCGCGCGGTTCCGGACTGAAGCGCCTAGAACCGCTCGGCCACAGCGGCCGGCTATCTGAACAGTACTTGATACCATGACATACTTTTGTAGGTGCGTGTAGCGGCATATGTGGATACTGTCTGCGAAATTTATTGCGAACACAGTTAGTAGCAGAGATAACCCGCCAGGGTAGACGAGAGCGCTAACGCGCTGCTTCCTGGACTCGGGTAGGCGCGCCGGCCCCCGATCGAATCCGCCCGGCGGATTAACGACGAAGGCCGATGTGCCGGCCAGCCTGGCTGTGGTTTTTAGGCGGTTTTCCACATCCCGCTAGGTGAATACCGGGCTGGTCCCCATGTTCTGCCTTAGTTACACGGCTCGCAGACATCTGAACACATTCGCACTATTCCATGGATTACACTCGACGCAGACAGTTGGGGTACACCAATTCCGTCCCGGGGAGGGGGGGGGGGGAGGGGGAGGGCATCCGGGCACCCCTTAAACACGAACATGCCAAATCCGATTAACGATGGCTGACCCTGCGTAACTGCGGGACAAGACTCAAGCGGTAGATAGAACAGTTAGTAGCAGAGAAGTAATACATTTAAACGTCGTGCATGATGCGGCAATTTTTCACTTATCTCATTCTTTATAACATATCTGCTGAGCGTGCGAGGGTCGTTCAATAAGTAATGCCCCACATTAAAAAAAAAAAAGCCGTTAATACACATAAGCAAACGCCCTTGTTGGTGCTTCACATTTGATGCTTGTTCTGTCACGAACCGTTCTGGCAGATGGCAGAGCCGTAGTACAGCGTTCAAAATGGTGTCTACTTATGACTCACGTTACGTGCAGCGTGCTGTTATTGAATTATCGAGGGCAGAAGGAAGGAAACCGTTGTGAATATCCATAAACGTTTTTGTGCAGTGTATGGCGATGCCCGGCAATGGATAAAGAAAGTTACAGCCTCAAGAAATGTAGAAACAGAGCTCCATGATCAGCCACGCTCGGGACGTCTTGTCAACAGCTACTGCCCTAGACATGCTGAATCGCGCGGATGCCGTTATTCGTGCCGACCGACGCATCACAACTCGATAATTGGCTCTACAGTTGTCAGTCAGCATTGGAAGTGCGTCTGCAATGATCGAGATTCTCGGATATTCAAAGAAGCGCTCACGATGGTTTCCATGAATGCTCACAGCGGACCACAATAATCAAGCCATTTCATCTGAATTGTTGGAGCTTAAAGATTCTCTATGGGGAACACATTTTGAAGATGACGAGATTGTCAGTCATGAGTACGCCTACAGGACAAGCAGGGAATACATGCTCTTCCACAACGTTGGCGTACGGCCATAGAACGTGATGGAGACTACGAAGAAAAACAGGACATCGACAGCACATCTTGGTGTATATTGTCACCAGATTCTGACTCTTAGCAATAAATATATTGGGAGGAAAAAATGCGGGACATTACTTATTGAACGACCTTCGTATGTTTGGTAGGTGGTTCTTATCCTCACAGCAATTTTTGTTCACGATATGCGTACAAAGTTTGACAGAAATTTCTCCAGTGGTTAAGGGGAGATGTGGAACACGTGTCCATTATAATTATCCGGGCTGTTATGCCGTGGTCGGTTGATGAATTCTGTGCTGATTCCCAACGTTTCCTCTCCGACTGCGGGAGACATCTTCAAGCGGGTCCGTAGCTTGATGGAAGGTCCAACACACACACTGGCTCGCTACTGACTGCCGCTAAATTCCGTGTCCGCGCGCCCCCGCGCCGCGGCGTGACGTCACGTGTTTTGAAAACGTCAGTGCAATTGGCCGCTGTCCGTCGCCGTCGATCGCCGTTGCCATCACCCAGTAGTGGACGAGTGGTACACATCTTCTTTAACACCGGCATCCATATACCGTTTAATTTGACGCCCTCCTCCTTTCGGTTGAAATTATTTGGGTGTTTAGCGATTTCGATTGCCTCCCTGTAGAGCCTTTCGTAGTATCCGCTCGTGGCCGCTAGTACTTGCGTCTCCTCGAAACGAATATTGTGGTTCCCTGGCTGGAAAGCATGCTCCGCAACAGCTGATCGTTCCGTTTCTCCTCTTCTACAATTTCCCTTGTGCTCTTCCAAACGTGTAGAAACAGTTCTTTTGGTGGTACCGACATAAACATCACCACAGCTGCATGGGATCCTATACACTCCAGATTTTTCCAATGGTTTGCGAGCGTCCTTGGCAGGCCTAAGGTATTCCTGTATCTTCCTGGTGGGCTTGTAAATTACGGTAATATTCCGCTTCGTCAAGATCCTCCGTATTCTTTCCGTTACATTTTTAACAAACGGCAGGAAAACCTTAGATTTTGCAGTAGCCTGTACGTCAGTATGATTTCTGCGTGGCTGCCTCAACGCACGTTTTATTTCGGCGGACGAATATCCGTTCTTCGTTAGTGCATTGTGGAGATGTTCCATCTCAGCGTCGAGCAAGTCAGGTTCACAAATATTTCTAGCTCTGTCAGCTAACGTCTTGATAACACCCCGCTTCTGTTGTGGGTGGTGGTTCGAATCCCGGTGCAAATAACGGTCCGTGTGCGTGGGTTTGCGGTACACTGAGTGGCCCAAACTACCATTTTCGTTTCTAAACACAAGCACATCGAGGAAAAGTAGTTTGCCGTCTACCTCCTCCTCCATTATAAACTGAATTCTTGAGTTTATACTGTTCAGATGTTCGTGGAACCGGCTTAGTTCCTCCCAACCATGTCTCCACAACACAAACGTGTCATCCACGTATCGGAACCATACATTTGGTTTCTTGCTGGCAGTACCTAAGGCCTGTTCTTCGAATTTCTCCATAAAGAAGTTTGCAATTACGGGACTTAGGGGGCTTCCCATAGCCACGCCATCCGTTTGCTCATAAAACTGTTCATTCCACTTGAAGTATGTGGTCGTCAAACAACACTTAAACAGCTCTAAAATATCGGCAGGAAAAATTCGATCCAGCTGTTCCAATGCATCATTAAGTGGAACCATGGTAAACAGCGATACCACATCGAAGCTGACCAATATGTCCTCCGGCTGGACCACTATGCCATTCAATCTGCTGATGAAATGTGTCGAATTCTTTATATAAGAGTCCGAACGGCCCACATGTGGTTTTAACAGCGTAGTCAAAAACTTGGCTAACGAGTAGGTGGGCGAACCAATGGCACTTAGTATCGGTCTTAACGGAACATTTTCTTTATGAATTTTGGGCAATCCATAAAGCCTCGGTGGTAGCGCAACCGAACTGCAGAGACCTTTCCGTACACTCTCTTCAATGGAGGACTTTTTTATTAACCGCGACACAGTTCTGAGAACGTTGTTAGTGGGGTCCTTATTCAGCTTCCTATATGCTTGCGGATCCAGTAGATCCGTAATTTTTCTCTGATAGTCGGCCACATCCATAACCACCGTTGCGCTTCCTTTGTCAGCTGGGAGAACCAAAATACTATCGTCGTCATTCAGGATTTTTAAAGCTCTTCTCTCACCCACAGTTATATTACTTTTCGGCGGTTTTGCATTGGCTAATATTCTCACTGTTTCTATACGGATTTCTTCAGCTGTTACAGAATCTACACTGCGAATTCCTGCTTCTACATTGGCTATAATTTCTTCCGTGGGCACAAAACGCGGACTAACAGCAAAATTTCCTCCCTTGGCAAGCACAGATGTCTCATCGTCAGATAACGAACGTTTGGACAAATTGATAACGGTGCGGGAAACGTCTAAATGCCGAACAGTCTGATTAGGTAGCAAATTATCAAACTTCTTCTTCTGTCTACTAGACGTCGTCAACATACGCTTCCCCATGGTATCATGCAGTAGTCTATCAATTTTATCCCAGTCACCGCTGCACAGTTTATTACTGATCGTAATATGGAGAGACATTAACTTACAGTTTGTGCTTGCCAAGTCCCGTCGGGTCTGCTGAATGCGCTCTCGTAGTAAGGCCTCCTCAGTCCGTTTGAAAATGCGTTGTGCCTTTCCCGAATAGAACAGTCGCTTTATCTTCAGAAACTTCGGTATAACGCCGACGGCTCTGCAACGAGACAGGAATGTGAGGGAACACAAAAGCTGCACTCTCTTCTTCTGGAGTCCTTCCAGGCGTCGTACTTCTCTTGACATATCCTCCCCGTAGAGGCGTCTGATACTAAAATGTAAACTTTCACGGCCGGAAATATCATGTCCATTATAATTATCCGGGCTGTTATGCCGTGGTCGGTTGATGAATTCTGTGCTGATTCCCAACGTTTCGTCTCCGACTGCGGGAGGCATCTTCAAGGGGGTCCGTAGCTTGATGGAAGGTCCAACACACACACTGGCTCGCTACTGACTGCCGCTAAATTCCGTGTCCGCGCGCCCCCGCGCCGCGGCGTGACGTCACGTGTTTTGAAAACGTCAGTGCAATTGGCCGCTGTCCGTCGCCGTCGATCGCCGTTGCCATCACCCAGTAGTGGACGAGTGGTACACATCTTCTTTAACACCGGCATCCATATACCGTTTAATTTGACGCCCTCCTCCTTTCGGTTGAAATTATTTGGGTGTTTAGCGATTTCGATTGCCTCCCAGTAGAGCCTTTCGTAGTATCCGCTCGTGGCCGCTAGTACTTGCGTCTCCTCGAAACGAATATTGTGGTTCCCTGGCTGGAAAGCATGCTCCGCAACAGCTGATCGTTCCGTTTCTCCTCTTCTACAATTTCCCTTGTGCTCTTCCAAACGTGTAGTTTACATTTTAGATGTGGAACACACGCACACACACACGCACACACACACACACACACACACACACACACACACACACTGTAAGTACGCTGTTTAGGTTTTTATATTGGTAACACCACGTAGCGCTTAGACTTGGCCACTGTTTCTATGTTTCGATACAGTGTATCGATACCTGGAACTGTTTCAGTGTTTCGGAACAGCTATGGTTCACTGTTTCGAAACAGTGGTGTTTCATTCCGCCCCTGTCTCGGATCTCGAGCCAGACACAGAAACTGTATCGTTGTTTCAAAATAAGACTGTTTCAGTCCACCTGTGCCTGGAACGGACTAATTGTATCGAAACAGTGATGTTTCATTCCGCTCTGTGTCGGACAAGATTCGGGCTCGGCACAGGTACTGAAACACAACATACCACTTCATGAAACACTTTCAAGAGTGTCGAAATCTTTTGACAAGCAATAGCATGAAGCTTAAGATATCCGAAAATAAAGCTTCGTTTCTAACTGACTGTCCTATTCCGAAATGGCGTAACATCTGCTTTATAAACACTAACCAAACAATAAAACAACGCCTACTATTCACATTCAAAATAATAAATATGCGAAAATCATTGAGTTAAATTACACTTTTTTTTATAACATATGCTTCTCTGTTTATGTACAGTAATCATATTAAGAAACGCAAGTAAGACTACAACATTTTAAATAAAAAAAGGCGTAGAGTGACAGTTATTAGACATGTAACATAAATTTGATGTAGGTATAATTGCAAGCAATCTTTTTGACATATCACTGATAGTGTAATGATGAACGGGAAGCATCGTAAATTTATAGTAACGGTTCGAAACACCTTGAAACACAAAATTTTTTGTGTTATACACTCCTGGAAATGGAAAAAAGAACACATTGACACCGGTGTGTCAGACCCACCATACTTGCTCCGGACACTGCGAGAGGGCTGTACAAGCAATGATCACACGCACGGCACAGCGGACACACCAGGAACCGCGGTGTTGGCCGTCGAATGGCGCTAGCTGCGCAGCATTTGTGCACCGCCGCCGTCAGTGTCAGCCAGTTTGCCGTGGCATACGGAGCTCCATCGCAGTCTTTAACACTGGTAGCATGCCGCGACAGCGTGGACGTGAACCGTATGTGCAGTTGACGGACTTTGAGCGAGGGCGTATAGTGGGCATGCGGGAGGCCGGGTGGACGTACCGCCGAATTGCTCAACACGTGGGGCGTGAGGTCTCCACAGTACATCGATGTTGTCGCCAGTGGTCGGCGGAAGGTGCACGTGCCCGTCGACCTGGGACCGGACCGCAGCGACGCACGGATGCACGCCAAGACCGTAGGATCCTACGCAGTGCCGTAGGGGACCGCACCGCCACTTCCCAGCAAATTAGGGACACTGTTGCTCCTGGGGTATCGGCGAGGACCATTCGCAACCGTCTCCATGAAGCTGGGCTACGGTCCCGCACACCGTTAGGCCGTCTTCCGCTCACGCCCCAACATCGTGCAGCCCGCCTGCAGTGGTGTCGCGACAGGCGTGAATGGAGGGACGAATGGAGACGTGTCGTCTTCAGCGATGAGAGTCGCTACTGCCTTGGTGCCAATGATGGTCGTATGCGTGTTTGGCGCCGTGCAGGTGAGCGCCACAATCAGGACTGCATACGACCGAGGCACACAGGGCCAACACCCGGCATCATGGTGTGGGGAGCGATCTCCTACACTGGCCGTACACCACTGGTGATCGTCGAGGGAACACTGAATAGTGCACGGTACATCCAAACCGTCATCGAACCCATCGTTCTACCATTCCTAGACCGGCAAGGGAACTTGCTGTTCCAACAGGACAATGCACGTCCGCATGTATCCCGTGCCACCCAACGTGCTCTAGAAGGTGTAAGTCAACTACCCTGGCCAGCAAGATCTGTCCCCCATTGAGCATGTTTGGGACTGGATGAAGCGTCGTCGCACGCGGTCTGCACGTCCAGCACGAACGCTGGTCCAACTGAGGCGCCAGGTGGAAATGGCATGGCAATCCGTTCCACAGGACTACCTCCACAACTCTACGATCGTCTCCATGGGAGAATAGCAGCCTGCATTGCTGCGAAAGGTGGATATACACTGTACTAGTGCTGACATTGTGCATGCTCTGTTGCCTGTGTCTATGTGCCTGTGGTTCTGTCAGTGTGATCATGTGATGTATCTGACCCCAGGAATGTGTCAATAAAGTTTCCCCTTCCTGGGACAATGAATTCACGGTGTTCTTATTTCAATTTCCAGGAGTGTATTTCGTTATTTATTCGAATTATTTGGCGTTATTTGTGAGTCTATAGTCACTGTGTCTATTATCCACAATGATTCCCTTTGTGTGCATGGAAATTAGCAGGATGGGTATATTAGCCATACTAATGGAATGTGGGATTCCCAGTAGCATATCTGTTGTTTCTGCAGTTTGCTCCCACCTCCAGTTCCGTTCGTGGTGGTTCTTCTGTCTTCAGCTAAGGCTTTCCTCAGCCAATTGAAAAGTATGAAAGTCACATGACACGAAAGCAGTGCATTTGCTGCAGGAAATATGAAACTGCCAAGACGCCTAAGTGATAGTTTCATACTTTCTGCGATATGATTAGCGCTAGCGCACCTCATTTGTGTTTATATGGACATACTTATGCAGTAGACATTCAAGATGATAAAATGTGTAGGTTTATTAGATTACAAAACACAAACTGTTTCACTGTTTCGAAACACCGTATCGAAACATTACATTGTACTGTTTCATTTGTTTCGAAACATTTACGTGTTTCAGTTTGCCCATCTCTAGTAGCGCTCTGTAGGAAAATCACTGGCTGTGCTGTGTGCAGTCTGTGGCTGGTTGGCATTGTTGGAATATTCGCCATTGTAGTGTTGGGCAGTTGGATGTGAACAGCGCGTAGCGTTGCGCAGTTGGAAGTGAGCCGCCAACAGTGGTGGATGTGCAGAGAGAAATAGCAGAATTCTGTCCATCAGAAAGAGTAAATTTGTAATATTGGATATCATGAACTGATGACTTTGGACCGTTATTAAGGTAAATACATTGTTTGTTCTGTATCAAAATCTTTCATTTGCTGGCTATGCCTATCAGTAGTTAGTGCCTTCAGTAGTTAGAATCTTTTATTTAGCTGGCGGTATTGGCGCTCGCTGTATTGCAGTAGTTCGAGTAACGAAGATTTTAGTGAGGTAAGTGATTCATGAATGGTATAGGTTATTGTAACGATTATTGAAAGTCAGACTGCGTTGCGCTAAAAATGTTGTGTGTCAGTTTAGTGTTGATCAGAATAGGTAAAGAGCGAAATGTCTTAGTACGTTCAGTTCTGCTCAGCTGTTTGAAAATCGAATAATGTAAGAGGTTTATCAGCACAGTCATTCATAAATTTTTCTAAGGGGACGTTTCATATGAAAAATTTACTAACACACACACACACACACACACAAGCACGTACGTATTTTTTCATAATACCTATGGTTTACTGTGGGATGGGTAGTTGTTTTCTTAAATTATTGTTTCGTTTTGGAATATGTTAACTGAAGACAGAATGCAAATGTTTGCCTTCTTTAATTTTTTGTAGGCGCTCTGGCATTGCTAACTGATTTTAATAAAACAAAGCATCTGGTTGGAAGCCTACGCCTACACATTCCCCAGCCAAATATCACTCCCACCAAAATCCTGCGCCACAGGGGCATGATGAAATATGACGGGCACTGGCCAACCAAGTACACCAGTAGCGAAAACAAACAAACACCGTCCGAAAAGGCCTTGAAGGCCCAACGGTACCGACCTCCCGCAGTGTCATCTTCAGCCCTTAGGCGTCACCGGTTGCGGATACGGAGGGACATCACAGGTTCGTATGAGCAGCTGCCAGCGGGCTCGTGCGCATGCGCAGAGGTGAATTCGCGTATGAGCACAGTGCCTTCCTCCCACTTCTGGCTACTTGAAGCGTGGCTGTTTGCTGTATGAGCAGTAGCAGCAAGTAGCCAGAAGCTACCCGGAAAATTTTTTCTGGCGCGCCCAAGCTGCCAGATTCGCGCATGCGCAGAGCAAGCTGAGTTATAGTGGGGGGTCCTTCCCCACGTGACCCGTGTTCCGTGTATATGTTTCGTGTCTTCGTTTACAGCTCCCACTTCAAATGAAAACAAAACAGATTTCTGTGGCCGGGAACCATCAAGTGAATTAATATACATTCTCATAACCATGAAAGACCAAAATAAGTTAGTAGTTTCAATTTTCTGTTTTTATATTATTTCCACGTTATTAGCAATCAACCATTAATGTCTTAATGAAGCTATTTCTGTCTGTTTTGCTTAAGTTAATTTTTTTTCCGTTGAGGCAGTTAGTTTATTTAAAACGAAGTGTTTCATTCCGCACTATTGGCTACTTTCAACCTCGTTCAATTTAAAGTGCAAATTTTCATTTTCTGGGATGAATGACGTTATACCATAGTAAAGAACCAAACATGAGAATGCAGTACTGCACCTCCAAGAAAATTGGTATCACGAAAACAACATGAAAAGCTGAATATCAGGTACTTCAGAGTGCATCTAGACATAGAAATGTGCAATTAGAACGGAATGAAACATTTTAGTATGGTTTATGAAATTCCGATGCTGCTGGAGTAGTCTCTGATGTCCTGTTCCTTTTCTGACACTGTAAGATCGCTTAATGCTATATACGTACGAACATACGTAAACATTGACTTGAAGCTGACTAAGTAGGTGAATTTGGTCAGTAGTTTTGAACTAAATATTTTGTTTCAAATATAATGACAGCTGTAGCAGAATTTTACAAATCTGCCTTCTGTGAAAGTGTTTTTCGATAACAAGGCATTTGTCTAGTACTTCCTCTAGGCCTGAAGTTATATCTTAATTTGTGTTTACGTCTTAAATTTATAGACTGCCATTCTATGCTAAATTTTAGACTGGCAGCATACCGTGTTTTATCGTTTTAACTCCCCACATGGCTTCATATTTATTCCTAGAGTAGAATATAAACTGTCAGTTGTACAGTTTCTTTGCTTCACAGACAACCATGTTAATTTTTTCACATTTTGAAATACTCATGAATTTTATTGTCCTTTATTCCGGGGTAAGCTACACAAGAAACTGTCTCTTTTTTTGTTGCGAGAAATTTGTATTCCATCCTACTAGCTTTTTGCAGTGCTGTGTAGGCGTAAACCTGTAGAAAATGCTACATAACAATATTGCAGAGTACGAATTACAAAAAGAAAAAAAAAGAATAATCTGTCAAAGTCACCTCTTAGCAAAATTTTGTGATACTTCGAGCTGTGGAGTCTAATTTTGAAATTTTATTTTGCCAAGGACTGCTTCCTTATTTGCATCCTTTATCTGTGTGGGATATGATAAAACAATTGCTCTAAGTACAACTCAGTATGTCCTCTCACCAACATGCCGCACGGCTACACATGGTCACGTGATGCCCCACCAGAAATACGACGAAAAGCGTATGAGCAGAGCAAGCACCAAGCACGGCTGCCTACGTCATCGTAGCTGCGAATGCACAGTACAGCCTGTTGTCTGGCGCTTTCTGGTAACTGCTCAAACGAATGTGGTGAGCATACCGCTCTCCCGGCTGTTGTCAGATCTGTTGACCGATGCCGCTATCTCTCAGTCAAGTAGCTCCTCAAGTGGCCTCGCAAGGGTTGAGAGCACCTCGCTTGCCAACAGCAAAGGCAGCCCCGGACGGTGACCCATCCAAGTGCTAGCCAAGCCCAATAGCACTTAACTTCGCCAATAATCCCAGAAGGACCAGCGCAGTGATGGAAGAAAAGGGGTTTACTTCGGTCACAGTTTTTTACGGTATACTCGGTGCCACACATAGGAAAATTCTATGTTGACTCACGCCTACGCCCTTAAGCGATCACTGATTTACGAAGGGAAGATGTCTGTTGTTAATCTAGGTGGTGGTGTTCGCTTTGGCGCTGTGCGACGTAGTTGCGTCAGTGCACAGCGCTGGTCATGCAGATGTAAGATAGCAAAGCACTCAGGCTGGAAGCGAACATCAGGTTCCAGGCAGCTGGAGCGGAAAAGAACAGGCCCAGTGCCTGCTGGGAATGTTCCAGCCGCGCATGACGCGCTACCAGGGATAACCCAGCAGCCCAGACTCCCACACACAGCCTCGCGAATATATTTCTCTCACATAGTACGCTGGTGGGTAGATGTATTTCAGGGCTGCTGTCTGCTGCAGCACAGGCGCACGTGCGCGACTT
Source organism: Schistocerca cancellata (assembly GCF_023864275.1). Classification (NCBI taxonomy): domain Eukaryota; kingdom Metazoa; phylum Arthropoda; class Insecta; order Orthoptera; family Acrididae; genus Schistocerca; species Schistocerca cancellata. Next base: position 301,855,323 of record NC_064626.1, on the reverse strand, counting down.
GGAGAGGTCGTTTTACCGTAAGTACCTCTCAAAGTTTAAATAAGGTGCTTGGCAGAGTGGCCATTTGCAGTATCGGAGTGCGCGATCGTTGTTTTTATTTTTGATTCTACAGTTCTTCCATCGTGAGCTGTATTCCGGCGTGATTCTTTTTCGTTTCACGTATGGCGCGTTACATTAGACGGCAAATGGCTAAATTTATTACACATCTGTAAGTTCTCTCATACACCTCTGGGTCAAAGAAAGATAAGGGTGTAAAAATCTTCCAAAAAATACTATAAATTTGGTGACAACTTACCTTAAATTTTATTTCCATTGTCTCCGCATATTAAAAATAGTAAAATACTGAAAATATAATTTGAGGAGGTCCAGATTTGCGAAACACAATTATTGCTATAAGACAAAATGCACTCTACTCATCCTTTCTTTTTCTTTTAGTGTTGACCACTCCACATCAAGCTATTTCAACCGCACTTTTTTCTTTTCCTTGCGCCTGGGTCTAACTTGTAGGCCAGCATTCCTGCATTCATTTCGTGTGCTGTTCCTTCGTTGCTTCTTGGAAACCAAATTGCTATTGGACTTTATTCTTAAGTGGAAAAGGTTTATGGATTACCTCCAGCGCTACCCCAACTCCCTGCAGGTTTTCTTCTACCTCGCTGAACTACACCTCCTTGGTTTTCTTGTTGAGGAGGTAACGGAAGACCCGATTACTCAACCTTTTAGAAATCATACGAACAGTATGGCCATAGAAAACAATCCTCATTCTGCGAAAGGTGTCTGTGATCTTCTATGCATTTGTATAGGTTTAATGATTGCATCGTCCTGCAAATTCACCATTTTCTTTGATCGGGACAAGGATTTTCCACAAAATCTGTCTTTCCCTTATTGGATAAAGCCTTTCTTTCGTTCATAGCAAGGCATTCTGTTGCATTTGGTGCTTCCGGTCGTGTGACTGTGCAATCATGTATCTTGGCATTAACTGATACGGTGTGAATAAATCCGTCTAGATCGCTTATTAAAATTTCTTTATATATTACGATGTTTCGGATGCTTTCGTCAGCAGATATGAGAAAGTGTAGAACTTAAAAGATTCTGTGTCAGTACTAAAACCTTTGCTTAAGCTGAGCTTCTTGATATATTATAACGATAGTAGGCAAAACGTTGTAGTAAATAAAGAACTTTTAGTAAGCAATCTAGACTGCTTTATCCACAATGATCGCGGACTCGAACAGGAGATCCACTTTCTTTAGTAATAACTGATTCTGACTACTTTTTGTAGGCATCTTTGGTTAGTTGACATACTTTTTTCCATTTTCTCTCATCCTTGATGCAAAGGCTTCTTTCTAGGAGGTGTTTTGCTCTGTACGCTCTTCTAGAAATTTAAACCTGTCCATGTGTTGAATCTCCCCTACGTCTACGTCTAGTACTCTGTTTATTGACTTGGTGATTGTAATAAATTCAGTTTCGTCGAAGGAGATGTGGAGTTCCGACATTGCTTCTTGTGTCGTCAGTTCATTGATTTGTCCTGTAGATGAGTCTAAAAACTGAAAAAAAAAATTTCCGAGGTCACCTGCAAAGGCAAGGCAGTCAACTGTCAGATTAATGTTTCGATAGTCAAGCTTGACTCCATTTCCAACATCTTCGTCACACATTTCTTTTCACCACTCGCGGATCGCTTTCTGAAGTGCACGGTTCAAAAATAGAGGGCGGAATCAATATATACAGTATATATTTATTACTATAACCTTACATGTACATTATTCCAATAGCACTCTTTTGAGACTGTTCAGATCTTTAATATTATCAGACGTGATTTGCAGTCAAGACTAGTTGCTGAGAATATTTTGACGGAAAATGAGAGCTGATTTTCATTTCGTACTCGTAACAAAAACTTTACTAGTTGTAAGAAAATTTGTTAACCATGGAGTGCACTTGAAGTTAATAAATACAACATCTGGAGAAAAAAAACTGGTACACACTGAAAAGGTATTAACGCATTTTGCCTTTGCAAAAATCATCAAAGAAATAGTCGCCATAAAGATGCAAAAGTATTTGCGGTTTTGTACTTTCACAGCCAGTTAAAAAGAACACAGAAGGAATTAAAGACACCTGTACGTAACTAGCGCTCAATTTTCACTGAAAACATACTTCAAGGAAAGTTTGAGATTTTCCCATTTCATGACGATTCTAAACTTTATGAATATGATGTTAAATTTAGACCGTATGTCTCTTCGAAATAGTCTCAACAATTCGTTGAGTTGCAGGCGACATGTTATATACCTCTCACCAGAAAGATAGTGACTTGTCACTTTCAAGGACCGCAGACGAGAAAGTTTGGAAGAAAAAAGAAAACAAAATCTATATGTATGCTCCGCAAATCATCTAATCTTGTGAAGAGAATTATACATACTACATAGGAATAGTTTTCACCCCTTTCTATTGCATTCATGGATGGTAATGGAAGGAAACTTGTCGGAACCCCTCTGTAAATTCCAGAGTTTCTCTAATTTTACTCTAGTGGCTGACATGTAGACTTTGGGGATTTTGAAAGTATTGGGATGCACAGAGTGTTTTTCGCAGCGTCTCTCGTCGGAGTGCTTTGAAAATTTCTGAGACTCTCGCGCAGTGTACTTCTGTCCGCATATTTTTTCTTCCCTTTTTACTTAAGGTTTCTTGTTCACTTAGTTTTTGATGCCACATTTCAAAACTTTCCAGTTTCTTCACCTCAGTATTACTAATACTTAGACCGTAAATGTATTGAGCTAGCCGATACACAAGATTAAATCTGAGATTAATAGAGGAGTTTGGAACGTAAACGAGAGACCAAGCCATTTTAATACCAACATCGTCGCTTGCCTCGCTCAGTAATAGCTTTTTATCTTCCACGCCTCCCCTTTCCAGACTGCGTATCATCAAACCACTATCAATAATATACTAACAAGATAAGAGAGTAATTTCCCATCGGCGTGATTCAAATTATTTCATTCTAATGAAATAGAGAGAAATCCCTCCTCACTGATGTTTGTAGATGGTTTATTATTTTCAAATAAAAATACATAATTCCCGTGACTCTCACACTATTCTTATGGAATTCATGCTAGCCAATAATTACAACTATGTAGAAGCGTGTTCTCAGTGTTTGTTTAAGCATGAAATTCTTTATATATCAGTATTAAATAATATGGTGCCCAGGTCCATCTTCCGCCGACATAACGTTTCTTGTCTCAACTGTCGTCATATCATGATGCTGGCCACAGTCGAGCGTTATTTTAATACCTCCTCAGCACTGCTGATTTCCATTTCATTATTTTTTGAAAATAATTTTAAGGGACAATCGATGAGAAACAGAGTTCTTGCACGTAAAACAGTGGACATTATGTGCTTCTTTCTTATTGGTTGATAATTCTGTGATAAGCCGATACATGGCAACTCTGTCTCAAATTTCAGATTCTCATTCATGGGAAATTGTCAGGCTATCTGCATGTGAACTGTAGTAAGTACCAAAAACATGGCTGCTGGTAGTAGTAATGCATATGGTATTCGTGCCGGGAAAATTCTTCGCAGGGACGATTTGTACGAACGTATAGATGATGTAGATAACTACCGCTCAAATAAGAAACCTGTATACTCGTATGTTGCCGTACGCGAAAGAGCTTCGTTGCGAAACAGGTAAATGTGAATATTTATGTGCACGATGTTAAGTTGTATCATTTACCATAGTTAACGTGAATTCACCTGACTGGCCTATGGTGGAAAAGTTAAGGTCCCTCCGTAATACGAGGGGCATCCAGTAAGCAATGCAGAACATTTTTTTCTCGGAATTTGTTGTGGGACACCATGAAATATTCCCGCTTTAGCCCCTACAGTTTCTATACCTCCTGCAATATGCCGATGACACTGCATTCCTTGCCCTCGCTCCTACCTTCCAACGGTCCCAACGCCTTCTCCAAAATCACCTTGACCTTTTTGCCGCATGGTGTAACCAGTGGCTCCTGTAAATTAATCCTTCCAAGGCACAGGCAATCATCATAGGTCGTACCACTCGCTCCTTCCAGCTCCTGGATTTCTCCCTTACCATCTGCGCCCGTCCTGTCCACCTCTCCCACACCCTCATCTACCTTGGCCTCACCATTGACCATCACCTCACCTGGATCCCTCATTTGCGCGCCATCCAATCCAAAGCCCACACCGCCTCTGACTCCTCAAACTCCTCTCTGGCCCGACATGGGGGTTCCACCCCTCTACCATCCTCCACTCCGTCCCATTCTCTGTTATGCCAGTCCCACCCGGATATCCGCCCCCCCCCCCAAATTCTATAAGTCCCTCCAGATCCTCAAGCGCCATGCACTCCACCTCGCCTTTCGTATACACCTCCCGTTCCCCATACGGATCCTGCATGACCTCATTCCTTTCCCCCATCTGCTCCTATTCCTCGAACATATCCACATACTCTACACCTCCCGCCGCCTTGATCCCCCTCATCCCCTGGTTGCTCCTCTCCTCTCCAATCCCCGCCCCCTGCCACGCCTTCACTGTTGTGTCCCCCTACCCTCCATCTCTACACCCTTCATCTCCTTTCCCAAGGTGGCTTCCATCCACTCCCCCTCCCGGATGATGCCCTCTGTCCCTCCATTTATCCCTCCTCTCAACTCTGATCCTCACCCCCCCTCCTTTCCTCTGTCCTTTCCCCGGGCTCCCTTTTCCCCCCTCTTCCATTCTGTTTTCTCCCCACCTAACCTCTCTCTGCCTCCCCTCCCCCCTGAGTCCTTTTGTATACCCCTCCTCTGCCTTTCCCCACTCCATGTCGTGTCTGCCCAGCACCTGCCCCCCTCTTATGGGTCCTTGTCCTCTATCGACTCCTTTCCCCCCTCCCCCCACTTCGTTTTTTCCTCTCCTTCCCCCCTTTCCTTTCCCATCATCTGTCCAGGTTCACCCCATCTGCCCTCGGCTGTGGTATATCATATTTGTACTAATTTTGTAGTGCAGTGTTCAAGTGAATGTTCAGTGTTGTTCGTCTTCCCAAAGGGTTGCAAACAGAAACCATGCTGTCGCTAGGTGTAAATTTTATATCTCTTCTGAACAGAAGCCAGACTGACACCTTGTTTTTTTAATTGTCTGTCTATTCTTTTACCTGTCTGCTTCATATTTATTTTATTAGCATCATCAACCCCTTTGTTCTATGTTTTAAGTTCCACGATTTTCCGCCATTTTACCATTTAAGTTACCGATTTTATCGCCTGCTTTTATTATTTATTCTCTTCATCTTTTTAAAGCAAATTCTGTAGGCTGAAGAGCGGCGTACTAAGCTGCTGCCAGCCCGCCCCCTTCGGAGGGAATCGAAACTCAATTAAAAAAAAAAAAACTACAGTTTCTTGAAGTTCCGATAGGTGGCGGCTCTCTACGTACCTGTCAAAATGGCGTCTGTACTGAAGATGCGTTCCAAGCAGAGAGGTGTCATTGAGTTTCTGTTCGCTGAAAACCAGAGTATCACAGACATCCACAGCCGCTTTCAGAATATCTATGGAGAACTGACAGTGAACAAAAGCGCGGTGAATCGTTGGGCAAGGCGTCTGTCGTCAGCGTAACAAGGTCGCGCAGAGTCGCCCAATCTCCGGCATGCCGGCCGGCCGCGCACAGTTGGGACTCTTGCAGTGCTGGAATGTGAAATGAAGCACCTCACTGAGCAACTGGACGTCTCTGGTGGTAGTGCAGACACAGCCGTCCACCACTTGGGGCACTCGCAGGTGTGTGTTCGCCGGGTTGCTCGCCGCCTAACAGAAAACCATAAGTAGCAGCCAGTTTGGCGCAATGAAGGATGCACTCCTTGGGAAGCAGCACATGGATGATGGGGAGTTTATTGATGCAGCAAGACGTTGGCTCCGATGTCGACCAGTAGAGTGATACCATGCGGGCTCACAGGACCTCCCAGTAAGATGGCTCAAGGCCGTCACATTGATCGGAGATTATCTTAGAAAATAGAATTTTTGAGACAAAAGATGGAGAATAAAATGTTGTATGGAATCCCGAATAAAGCCAACCTGCTTTCAAAAAAATGTGTTGCATTACTCATTGAACGCCTTTTGTATTTTTTACTTGCTGCAGTAAAGTGGTTGTTAATATTAATTTTATATTGTGCTGAATCATGATTAATTCTTATAGTTGTTGTGCTTCATTATTGCAAAAATTGTTAATGCAAATCTATCATAAACTGAAACATTCGATCGTTTTAAATTTATATTTTTGATAGGTTTCGCAGTTAAGTTACACAGTTGTAAGTCAGTGCTAACCCACATTAAGTGCACTCAGTTTGCACGTAAACAATATTAAGCACCCGCTCACGAATGTTTAAGAATAAAACAGTCGTTACTGTAGATATATTTGGAAAAGTAACTTATCTGAATAAAGAACATCATTGCATCTACTTAAAGTATTTTATTTATGAGCTATTATTGAAACTTTATTGTACAATTTCTCAAACCAACCAACTTATCCGTTATAATAGTTTACAGCCGACGTCTTGTCTTGTCCTACAATCATAAGAATTCTGTTTTTGCAGGGGCCGCGTTTTATGAGTCCCATAGTGCTCAGAGCCATTTGAACCCAAACATGCTTGTTATTTGTCAAATAGCCAATAGCATGGTAATATTGAAGCTCGCGGACCTCAGGTAACCGAAATGAGGCTGTGCGATGGACGGAAATTTCATCCACAATTATTGATCTCCAGAGGGGGGTGAGTGCAGTTTCTGATCATCAAATGCGCAAACGTGCCTGGTTAAACAACATATCGCGAAAGATTATTATGCGACCTCGCGTTATCCATACACATCCCCGCTGTGTCTCATGTAGTCAGGGCTTGTGCCACTGTGATGCTGAAAAGAAATTCTTGTGGAGAACGTTCCGTTTCACACAATTGTAAAAACCGTCTACAATTTTGATTCCGCTACCTACAAAGAGTGCAGAAAATATTTCACCACGTGCTATGTCTTCTGCGGTAGCTGATAATCGGCATGTTTCAGATGAGATACTGTTATTCTGGATGGTCTTCATTTCTTGGGCCTATTTTCTTAACCCTTCCCATAGCATGATCGAAGTTACAGCGTATCTTTAACTTAATTCTTAAGTGGTGTATCACAATAATGAGCTTCAAGCGCAGCATTCATTTCCCTATCTGCTTTGTCAGTGTCAGTGCTTTCTCACATTATAAAAAAAGAACACAACGAGGCATATCTAAATATAATGTCTTATCCTATGAGTTGAACTAAACACTTGAAAACCTAATATTTATGTTCGACATTCCATTTTCAAGTATAAATTTAATTTCTTTACTTACAGCAACACAGCCACCAGCCATTTTACATATAGGTCAAGCTTTATTTACGCCAAAGACGTGTTTCGGATGTTGGCTCATCTTCAGTTCGCGGGATACGTTTATATCTTTGCCTTCACCGAGTTTGTAGCTACAGGGTCTTAAAACCATTAAAATTAATAAATCAATGTTAGATTTAATTTCCTCTCTAGGAGATAATCTTGATTGATGGTACTTACCAGATACGACACTGTCGTAATATTTTCTGATCCTGCTCTGTAGATTTTTGTTGCTAATTACCATTATTTTCATTTCGTTTTACAGTTTTATTCTTTTTACGGTTCATCCACTTTTGAGAAATAACCGCTTATCGCTAAATATGAAAGAAATTTCTTTGTCAAGAACGAGTTCAGTTTGAATTCAAAATAAGCATGAAGGGCTGTTAACGTACTCCTGCATCTGTTTTCCCGTACAGCTGCCTCTTAAGCTTTGTCGCCTTTGTCTATAGATAAGAAGACTAAGTGAAGAGTCATTATTATTTTCCACTGTTAAGAAGATCAATACATTATTTTATAATGATATTGAGACTGATATACACGAATAACTTTCATATAAAACTTTTGTCGGCATTTACACTGTCACCCGTCACATGTCACATAATGCTGCAAATAATTTCTATCAGTACGGTGTTGATACAGAACTATGAGAATAAGGAGTGATATCCGCATACTTATATTAGGAACAGTGTTTTAAATATTTGGTTACAGTTGTTTTTTCTGTATTCCAAGTATGCTTGAAAATCTAACATTCAGATTTCTGAAATGAACGTTTTCTTCGTACGTTCGTTTTGGCTGTATTGGTTTAGTCAGTTTATAAGGATGAAATTGTTTACTATACACAGTAAGTGTGCTCATTTTCAGAAAAAAACACTTAAGAAATTCGTTGAATTGAGAAGTAAAATTATGTCCGGAGTTATCGAAAGATTTATGAGAACACGAAATTGGTTGCTATCGTTTGTCGCCGTACTGAAAAATGTAATAACACATTGAGATTGTAAGAAACATTTGCGAAATAGGTCCTACTAGTGATTTTTAGTAACTGCAAATTTAAGTGTAAATAGCGACAAAATTTTCTTTCGTAACTAGTGATCACGGGAAACTGTTCGTAAGCGAAACATTAAGTAGAAAGATGCCAAATTAAAACTCAAAAGAGCTCCAGAAAAAATGTATTTAAGAAAGAAATGTGTAGAAGTGTGTGTGTGTGTGTGTGTGTGTGTGTGTGTGTGTGTGTGTGTTTGAAACTTTTTTTTTTCCTTTTATTGAAAGGAACATACTTTAATTGTTTGGTAGCGTGGACACACATTAAAAAGTGTATCATGTATCATAAAATATTAACTCAAAAGTACTGAAATGTGCGCCTTGATCCTAGACTACTAAACCCTCGTAAGATTTGCAATTGCAGTTGGTACCAATTCACGGTTCCCGCTAATCTGATATTGCTCGTATAGGGTGTAGCACAGGACATTTGCACTTATTGTGTTTGTGACGTACTACTGGTGACCTTATGATTGTAATTAACTAGTAGATGAACTATACTCGTATATTATGACTACCTTTGAATAACATATGTAGTAGTAAAATTTACGATGGTTTAGTAACAGTGTAATAGTTTCGTGCCATTATTGTTTTTGGTCTAAAGAGTAATACTATAGTCGTTTTGAATTGCTACTCCTGTACTAAAGAGTTTTTATAGTTTAAGAGGTATCAGCTTTCCATTTCTAACGATCGAAGTTCCTAAAGTGCTTTGCTGTTGATTGATTCATTAGTTATTTCTACGAGTCGATATTTAATGATATTATTTATTAAGTTTGCTTTGTAATGATTAAAACAAACACTTCTTTTTTTTCTTTCAGGTAATGCAGTACAAAACAACTGCCCGGTAAGAAATGAACTACGCCTGTTTATAATATATTGTTAAAGAAGGGCGAAACGAATGACCAGTTGACCACTGTAGAGAATTTTCGCCTAAAGGGACGTCTGATAGGGCCATGGCGGTGATCATAAAATTTGTGGGAACAAAGGTGGCAAGCATTTTAATCGTTTTTCTGTTAAGTACACTTACCGTGTGCTGTGATATGTATCAAGTTATGTCCTCAAATAAATCCGTTTTATAATGAAACTGAAGCAATAAAATTTCATTTATGCAAATGCCATGAGTATAACATCTGAGAACTGTTTGAAATCGACTCTATTGTATATTAATGTAATTCCTACTTGGAGTTAAAGGCAAGAAAATGAAGAGCAAATTATGGTGATAAGCTAGAACTAACAGTTTCATTTTACATTAGTAATAGTTTCTAGATTTTGTACTACGTTAACACATGCTATAATCTTTAGACCCAACGGAAGCTGTTTTGTGTCTTGTTCTACAGAGGAAATACTGGTAATGTTGCATTCTCTCTGCTATCCACTGCATTTTGTAAATTACAATCTTGACGCATCTAGAGTTTGCAAATACATGTCGAATTGAATGTTTGTGAAATTTTCTACAGACTTAATACAATAACTCAGTAATTCACTAGATTTTTTTTTGGATCATACACAATGGTGAGGAGAGGTGGGGTGCCTGTTGTCGTAGGAAAGCTGGAAAAGAGTAGAAATCATTAGCGAGCAAGTTAACACAACAAAAAGAAGATTTATTTAACTTGTATTTCTCTAAGCGAACGAAGACTCAGATAGCATTAAGTACTAGAGTTTGGCTCATAAAATAGCAGCAAGATGAAACTCAATGTGCTAAGCACAGTGGCTCCATGTGCAAATGGGGTGTGCGGGCTGCTGTTGGCCGTTGTATACTGCGGTGGGAGAGGGCGCTCATATCCCAGAACCGCTAAAGCTCTGTATAGGGAAATTACGGCCAACTTGCTAGTGGCCGCCATTTTGGGCCCAAAATGGCGGCCATTGGGAAGTTGGCCTTACTTTCCCTATACAGAGCTTTAAGAACCACTCGAGGTGCAGCTCAGTGGGCGTGCTCCATTGGGAAAATGTAGGAAGGAAAGAAAATTGGTTTTAACGTCACGTTGACAATGAAGTCATTAGAGACAGAGTCCAAACTCGGATGGTGTCAAAGATGGGGAAGGAATTCGGCCGTGCGCTTTCAAAGGAACCATCCTGGCATTTGTCTAGAGCGATTTCGGGAAATCATGGAAAGCCTGAACCTGGATGGACGGACGCAAGTTCGATCAGACATTTCTCTCTCGAGGATGTTGAGCATAGAACGAACTCACCAATTGTTGATCGTGAGAAGCTCATCCCTTTTACGACAGAAGCGCCCCCCAGCCCTCACCAAATCCTCACTTTACCACCCACCCCCCACCCCCGTCGAGCTATCCGCGAGTCACCTGTCGTCAATCTTCTCCCTCCATAGAGGCACGCGCCGTGGTATACACCACAACTCACGCCGGTGCTAAGTTCCGCTCAGTGAGCGAGACAGACCGCAGTGAAAGATGCCACATGCATACGTACACAACAATTACGAACTATTACTAAAATATTCTGGGGTTTCAAGCCGCGTCGTCGTTCTTTGCCTACGAGCTTTCGGCAGAGATCCCCTTTGCCATTGTCAAGTGGTTGACTGTCGGGTAGATGCAAAGCATTTGGCCAGCCTCCTCCCGAAGCACATTGGACACTGTGCGAACCATATAAGGAATACCGCGGACTTCATCGATCGAATTAAACGTCTACGCCTTAGTGAAGGAGATACTACGTTTAGTTTTGATGTGGTTTCCCTACACACATGTGTGCCCATGACAGACTCTACAGAAATGCTGCCCTGCCTCTTTGACACCACCATCGTGGATTTATGTAAATATACCCAAAAACATAATATTTTTTACGTTGTTGACTGTATATTCGTCATATGGCCTTATGAACATAAAAAGCTGGAAGAGTACCCAGAACTCATCAACAACGTCCAAGGACACAAAATTCACGACGGAAACGGAGAAGAGCGATTCCTTTCCATTCCATGACGTCCTTGTCCGCCGCAAACCCAGTGGGTTTCTCGGTCGCAGCGTTTACCGCAAGCCCATCCACACGGATCAGCATTTGCACGCCACCAGCAGCCACCACCCGACACAGAAACAGTGTGTTCTGCTCTCCTTGGTACATCGAGTTGAAACCGCCTCAGACGCCAAAAACCTGCCAAAGGAACTGAGCCACCTATGTAGGCTTTCAAGGATAACGGTTACAACAACAAACACATTCCTCAAGCAGTTTCATCTAAACCTCGAAAGCAGAAGGCCTGCGAAGAAGACACTAAGAAGTTGCGTTTCCACCGTTTTGTGGCCCAATAACAGGCAAGATTAGCCGGCTCCTGAAGAGGTATAAAATCGACTCAGCCTTCAGGCCCCCAGCGAAGATCCGGCAACTGATGAAGTTTGTAACAGACGATGTAGGCCTCAGAACACCTGGAATGTAGAAAGCACCGTGTGGGCGTGGGCAGTTTTATGTCGATCACACTGTCCTCATTCTTGAACAGCGCCACATTGAACATTAAAGGACTTTCCGCCTACACTATCCCGAAAAATCAGCTACAGTGAAACATCCACTAGAAAACGAGCACCACATTGCATTCGACGAGACTTTTGTTATTAAACGGACCAACGGCTTCTGGAATATCGTAATAAATGAAGCAGCAGAGATCAAAATATCGGCAACACCCTCAATAAAGACGGTGTGTTGCAGCTGAGTACGGTCTGGGATCCTGTGATTGGGGAGTTGAAGAGGGCGCGGTGGTCGCGCCACTAAAACATTACCGTATATGGTGCGCGACTGTATAAGCACCCCAGCAGCATCTGAACGAAAGTTACCCACTTGACAATGGCAGAGGAGATCTCTGCCGAAAGTTCGTGGGCAGTTATCGACTTGACGCTGCTTGAAACTCTAGAATATTTTGTTAATGGATGTCGCCGCGAGAGCATGCAATCGTACAAAATTACAATCTGTATTCCTATTCTAATTATTGTACAGTTCCCATCCCGGTAACGGCTCTGAACGTGTTATGGTTTAGAAAGGGTAAATATATGCAATTTTATTGCTGATTAAATATAGTTTTTCATATCTGTAATGCACTTAGGTATGTATCTCTCACACAGAACCAAATAAATTTCCTTGATGTTGTGCGAAGACTGATATGTAGATGGCATCACGTAATTTATTTGATTTCATATTATATCACTCCAGATGATGACTCTTCGGTATTTTACGGTAGTTGTTGCTTCCAGTGAATTTTCACCAATCATGTAATATAACAGCAGTAAATCTTCACCTAATGATGAGTTGATGAGCAATACGTTACAACAAAAGCAGAAGCAATAGGAGTCATGCCATGGAGCATTTAACCAAAAAATGCGAAATGTCGCAACACGACATAAAAAAAATACACAATTTAAAATCAAAGTTCAGGAGAGAACACAAGAGACTGTTCGAGCAAAAAAAAGTGATTCTTTTCCGAAAAAAATGAAAATGCCTTGTTTACGAGCCATAACAATTTTCACAAGGCGTGGAATCCAGGCCGTGGCCTACAGACGACGAAGACAGACAGATTCTCAATAAAGTAAGTAGGCCTACGGCACGTTTCATTTTATTTCACAATTTATGCAGTATGGTGCACTGACTTTTTTCTGCACTGTAACGAGAAGTATTAATTATGAATCATTTCTGATTAAAAATTATATCTATATACATCCGGTGAATTAAAATTCCCCTATCCGCATATTAACTCCACATATTACAAAAGATAATTTCTTACCATCATTGTTGTTGATTGTTTAACCTTTGCCACTTGAGCCCAGTTATAACCTGATTCTTTTATCATTTGCCGATTCTGTAGTGCAACTGACTCCGAATGTGTGGGCACGGAACTTAGTATGGGGGCTGTCACGATACAACGTATCTGGACTGTCCGTTTACATTGTCTCTAGGTGTGTACGAGGCTTTTTAGACTGCATTAAGGAAATAATCCTATTAGTAGAGGTATAGAAGGACATAGTGGCAAAGCGCTCGCTCAGAGAATTCCACTGATTGTGGAACACTTACACCTCTCTTTGAGAGGAGTCGTAGGTTTTCATGATTTATTGAATTTTACGCATTTTCCAAAAATGTGATTAAGAATAGTAACAAAGCAATTATAGCAGCTAACATTGTTATCATTGTTTCCAGATGTAAGCACAGTTGTGAAGCTTGCGTTATCCTTGTGCTCAGCATTTGCGTTTTGTTTCCAGTTGTATACAGCAGTATGCACAAAGTTACAAGCACACCCATTGTCCGCCACCATCTGCGTAATCCTTCAATGCGCGCATTCCTAGCGTCAGCTGCCATTGTTCCACGCGAAATTTGTAACTGTACCCGCACCAGATGTGTTGTCGATGGGATACCTATTGTTTACCCAGCCTCACTTTAGTGAGCATTGACCTCGGTCTTTCAAATTACCATGCACTGTATGTTATTCTTGTGCGAAACCGCATTTCCTATGACGTTTGCTGGGTAAAGCTACCCTGTTAAATCAGCTGTGCTTAAAATGCAGTAATTACGTTAATTTAAGGTAGTAAGCTATACTGCATTAACGACACTGGAGTAACATAGGAAATGTTCTGTAATTAACAGTGCTATTAATAATGAAATCTAAAGACATGTGTTTTCGTTTTTGCTAATGTACAGCTAGCATTAAAGAGTTTTTATCCTGATATGTACACAACACAGTAACATGTGCAGTGGAGAACAACAGCCACAGCATTATGCAGCAGCAGCTTAATCGGACGAAATCGCACTGCTAAACGCACACAAACACGTCCGCTTTACCTGCCAAAATTCCTTGCATTCGTCGCTGGTTGGCTGTCGTTTTATGGCCGTACCTGCACTCAGCGCACTTCCGACCTATGATTACGTGGAAACTTTTGCTCTAGTCGAGATTCCTTGCTCTACTCTGGCCTTATTTATCGGATTGTTCTTTTCACCTTGCATGATTAGCTTCGTAAGCGCGCTAAAATGACAGTAATCGCGTGCTTCCTATCTCCTGCTCCTTCTAGCTTCATCCTTCTTTCGTTTTTAATCATCTCGCATATGAATCTGTTCGATGGCACCTAAGACGTCGCAGTCGTTGTAGACCTGGCTTACTCGCCGCTCCCCTCGTATTGTATCGGATTCCGCCATTGCTCGGTTCGTAGCCGGGGAAACCCTGATGAAATGTTCGATCAGTCGCCCGTTCACTCATTATGTTCAGCGTCAGGTTCACCACATGCTCGTTGCCTTTTCTCTTACTAAGTTGGTAATTTCATAACTCTAATTGTTAGAGGTAGCGCTTATGAAATGTTCCTCTTCAGTCAGGTAGTGGACGGTGGCAGGTAGTGCACGAAAAATAAAAATTGAGAAAACTTTGCTGCCTGACGAAGGGACGCACTCAGAAGACAAGCTCGGACGTCACTGTAACTTCGTACACGTACACGCCATCGGCGTGTAAGGAAATGATAAGATTTACAGTTCTCCGTGACAGGTGGATTCAAAATGGTTCAAATGGCTCTGAGCACTATGGGACTCAACATCTTAGGTCATAAGTCCCCTAGAACTTAGAACTACTTAAACCTAACTAACCTAAGGACATCACACACACCCATGTCCGAGGCAGGATTCGAACCTGCGACCGTAGCAGTCCCGCGGTTCCGGACTGCAGCGCCAGAACCGCTAGACCACCGCGGCCGGCTTGACAGGTGGAAACGGCCACCAGAGTGCATTAGTGTTTTACGTGTTCAGGTAGGCTATACCAGAGGAGTGAATAACGTCAGATGTAATCAATGTGAAGGAATGCGACGGAGATGTCGCACACTCTTGTGTGACGGCTTTATCAGCACCTAACAAAGTTTCAAAGGGGCTTCATTGGTGCTCACCAGTCGAATTATGCAATATCTAGTTTTGTGGGCCACTCATATATGACATCGCCCCGATGTTGACTACCCCAAGGGGGTGTCGGCGTATTGTGCGCCAGGCGCATCGTCTTTTTTTTTGTCATCAGTCTTTTCAGAGTAGGACTTGCAACCTACGTCCTTAATTATTTGCTGGATGCATTCCAATCTCTGTCTTCCTCTACAGCTCCCTCTAGTACCATGGACGTCATTCCCTCATGTCTTAACAGATGTCGGATCATATTGTCCTACTCCATATCAGTGTTTTCCACATATTTCTTTCCTCTCCGATTCTGCACAGAACCTCCTCATTCATTACCTTATCAGTCCATCTGATTTTCAACATTCGTCTGAAGCACCACATCTCAAATTCTTCGATTCTCTTCTGTTCCAGTTTTCTAACAGTCCATGTTTCACTACCATACAATGCTGTACTCCAGACGTACAGTCTCAGAAATTTCTTCCTCAGATTAACGCCGATATTTGATATTAGTAGACTTCTCTTGGTCAGGAATGCCCTTTTTGCCATTGCTAGTCTGCTTTTGATGTCCAGCCGGCCGATGTGACCGAGCGGTTCTAGGTGCTTCAGTCCGGAACCACGCCGCTGCTACGGTCGCAGGTTCGAATTCTGCCTTGGGCATGGCTGTGTGATGTCCTTAGGTTAGTTAGGTTTAAGTAGTTCTAAGTCTACACTAGACTATCAGTCTAAGACTGATAACCTGAGATGTTAAGTCCCATAGTGCTTAGATCCATTTGAATCATTTTTTTTATATCCTCCTTGCTCCGTCCGTCATTGGTTATGCCTAGGTAGCAGAATTCCTTAACTTAATCTAGTTCGTGACCATCAATCCTGATGTTAAGTTTCTCGCTGTTCTTATTTCTACTACTTCTCATTACCTTCGTCTTTCTTCGGTTTACTCTCAATTCATACTCTGTACTCATTAGACTGTTCATTCCGTTCAGTAGATCATGTAATTCTTCTTCACTTTCACTCAGGATAGCGATGTCATCAGCGAATCGTATCATTGATATCCTTTCACCTCGAATTTTAATTCCACTCCTGAACCTTTCGGTTATTTCTATCATTGCTTCCTCGTTGTCCAGATTGAACAGTAGGGGCGAAAGGCTACATCCTTGTCTAACACCCTTTTTATACGAGCACTTCGTTGTTGGTCGTCCACTCTTGGTTTTTGTATATATTGTATATGGCCAGTCTCTCCCTATAGCGTACTCCTACTTTTCTCAGAATTTCGAGCATCTTGCATTGTTTTACATTGTCGAACGCTTTTTCCAGGTCGACAAATCCTATAAACGTGTCTTGATTTTTCTTTAGTCTTGTTTCCATTATTAACCGCAACATCAGAATAGCCTCTGTCGTGCCTTTACCTTTCCTAAAGCCAAACTCGTCGT
The DNA here is from genome assembly GCF_023864275.1 of Schistocerca cancellata. Lineage (NCBI taxonomy): Eukaryota > Metazoa > Arthropoda > Insecta > Orthoptera > Acrididae > Schistocerca > Schistocerca cancellata. The sequence goes on along the minus strand of NC_064626.1, from coordinate 301,838,656 downwards.
CATCTAGCGCATCCTCAATTTTCTTTTCCATTCTTCTGTATATTATTCTTGTAAGCAACTTGGAGGCATGAGCTGTTAAGCTGATTGTGCGATAATTCTCGCATTTGTCAGCTCTTGCAGTCTTTGGAATTGTGTGTATGATATTTTTTCGAAAGTCAGATGGTATGTCTCAAGACTCATACATTCTACACACCAACGTGAATAGTCATTTTCTTACCACTTCCCCCAATGATTTTAGAAATTGTGATGGAATGTTATCTCCCCCCTCTGCCTTATTTGCTCTTAAGTCCTCCAAATCTCTCTTAAATTCTGACTCTACTAATGGATCCCCACTCTCTTCTAAATCGCCTCTTGTTTCTTCTTCTATTACAGCAGACAAATCTTCCCCCTCATAGAAGCTTTCAATGTACTCGTATTCTATCTATCTATCCGCTCTTTCCTCTGCATTTAACAGTGGAATTCCTGTTGCACTCTTTATGTTATCACCCTTGCTTTTAATGTCACCGAAGGTTGTTTTGACATTCCTGTAAGCTGAGTCTGTGCTTCTGACAATCATTTCTTTTTCGATGTCCTCACTTCCTATTTATTTCATTCCTCATCGACTTGTATTTCTCTATTCCTGAGTTTCCTCATCGATCAAATGAAGTATTTCTTCTGCTACCCATGGTTTCTTCGCAGTTACCTTCTTTGTACCTATCTTTTCCTTCCCAACTTCTGTGATGGCCCTTTTTAGAGCTGTCCATTCCTCTTCAACGGTACTGCCTACTGAGCTATTCCTTATTGCTGTATCTACAGCCTTAGAGAACGTCAACCGTATCTCGTCATTCCTTTGTACTTCCATATCCTACTTCTTTGCGTATTGATTCTTCCTGACTAATGTCTTAAACTTCAGCCTACTCTTCATCACTACTATATTGTGATCTTAGTCTATACCTGCTCCTAGGTAAGCCTTACAGTCCAGTACCTGGTTTCGGAATCTGTGTCTGACAATGATGTAATCTAACTGAAATCTTCCCGAATCACACTGCCTTTTCCAAGTATACCTCCTCCTCTTGTGATTGTTGAACGGAGTATTTGCTATTACTAGCTGAAATTGTTACGGTACTCAATTAGTCTTTCTCCTCTCTCATTCCTTGCCCCAAGCCCATATTCTCCTGTAACCTCTTCTTCTACTCCTTCCCCTACAACTGCATTCCAGTCTCCCATGACTATTAGATTTGCATATCCCTTTACATACTGTATTACCCTTTCAGTATTCTCGTACAGTTTCTATATCTCTCCATCTTCAGCTTGCGACGTCGGTATTGGTTTGCTGTGGATTCTGATAAGAAGAACCCTATCACTGAACTGCTCACAGCCGGCCGGTGTGGCCGTGCGGTTAAAGGCGCTTCAGTCTGGAACCGCGTGACCGCTACGGTCGCAGGTTCGAATCCTGCCTCGGGCATGGATGTGTGTGATGTTCTTAGGTTAGTTAGGTTTAATTAGTTCTAAGTTCTAGGCGACTGATGACCTCAGAAGTTAAGTCGCATAGTGCTCAGAGCCATTTGAACCATTTTGAACTGCTCACAGTAACACACTCTCTGCCCGACCTTCCTATTCATAACGAATCCTACTCCCGTTATACCATTTTCTGCTGCTGTTGATATCCTATACTCATCTGACTAGAAATCCTTGTCTTCTTTCCACTTCACTTCACTGACCGCCACTATATTTAGATTGAGAAATTGGATTTCCCTTTTCAGATTTTCTAGTTTCCCTACCACGTTCTAGCTTCTGACATTCCACGCCCCGACTCGTAGAGCGTTATCCTTCCGTTGATTATTCAATCTTTTTCTCATGGTAACCTCCCCCTTGCCAGTCCCCTCCCGGAGATCTGAATGGGGGACTATTCCGGAATATTTTGCCAGTGGAGAGATCGTGACATTCTTCAATTACAGGCCACATGTCCTGTGGATACACGTTACGTGTCTTTAATGCAGTGGTTACCATTGCCTTCTGAATGCTCATGCCGTTGGTCATAGCTAATTCTTCCGCCGTTAGGAGCAGGTTTCCACCCCTAGAACAAGAGAGTGCCCTGAACCTCTGTCCGCTCCTCCACCCTCTTTGACAAGACCGTTAGCAGAATGAGTGTAACTTATCCGAAAGTTTTAGGCCACCAATGCTGATTATTAATCAAAATTTAAGCAGTGGCGGGATTCGAACCAGGGACCGAAGACGTTTTGATTATGAATCAAAGACGCTACCCCAAGACCACGGGTGCGGCACATCGTCCCCCCCTTCAATAGTGCACTTACCATCCGAAAACAAGTAATGGGCTCACTGCAACAATCTGTGTCACTAAGCACTGTTGGGGGAGACGGGTAGCAGCCGGACTATGGAACTGCCGTCTGATGTGGAGGCTGCATTTGGAGTGGTGCCATGACTGGAAAGCAGGGACTGCTAATAAATGGCGTCGCACCGTGTCCAGCGATGAATGGCGGTTGTGCACTACCCCAGATGACCGTCGTCGGCGAATATGTCGGCGACCTGAGGAGAGAATGTTTTGGAGAGGCACAGTGCTATTTCTGCTGACGTCATGTGGCGGGGTGCCGTCGGGTATGGCTTCAGAGTAGTGATTGAAGGAACTGTAGGCCCAGCGGTACGTCATGGACATATTGTGTCCTCATGAGTTATCTTTAATGCGACAGTGTCGTGGTGCAATTTTTCAAGAAGACAACACTCGTCCACACATCGCTGTCTGTGTGATGTTGAGGTATTCCCGCCGTGACCAGGAAAAGCCCAAAATCTGTACCCAATAGAAAGTATGTAGTTGCCAGTATCAGCGACATCTACATATACATGATTAGTCTGCAATCCACAATTAAGTGCCTGGCAGAGGATTCATCGAACCAGCTTCTAGTTATTTCTCTACCGGCCCACTCTGGAACAGCGCGCGGGAGAAACGAACACTTAAATTTTTCTGTGCGAACTCTGATTTCTCTTGTTTTATTACGATGATTATTCCTCTCTGTGCAGGTGGGCGCCAAAAATATATTTTCACACTCTGAGGACAAAGTTAGTGATTTAAATTTCAAGAGAAGATCCTGCCGCAACGAAAAACGCCATTGTTTTAATTATTGCCATCCCAATTCACGTGGCGCTCTCTCCCCCTATGTCACGATACTGCAGAAGTAACTGCTCTTCTTTGACCTTTTTCGATGCCCTCCGTCGATCTTATCTGAGGCGGATCGCACAGTGCACAGCAGTACTCCAGAAGAGGACGTACAAGCACATCAAAGACTAGTTACAACAGTTGTGGTCTGGCTCGCCTCAGGAGACGATACCACGGCCTCTAACGTCTTTCCCAACCCAATCAGTGCATGCAACCGGGCCAAAGGGGGGGGGGGGGGGTGCAACGACCTACACCGAAATAACATCACATACCCTCTCAACCCGCGAAGGTTCATTTAGTTTCCGCTTCTCCTTCTGACTGCTTCGATTTTTTGTCAGGTAATTAAGGCCGTTATTAAAGAAAATCAACTATTTTCATTGCACGATAATCAGTCCACACCATTTCATCGTCCGGCTGGTGCGAGCGCCCCGACTCGGCGCTGTTAAGTTTTGACTGAATCCTGTCGAATAGCAGCTGATAACCTCGCTCTCGAAGTCTATTTTCGCAGGAATTCGTGTCTTCCGCCTTCTCTGAACACTTAGTTCGATGGGCTGTTGCTTCAGACGAACTATAGGTGTGCACGAGGATCATTTCTCTCGATGGTCTTCCCTGATGTCGATCTGTAACAATAAACAATCTAATATAAGCATGCCAGAAAAGGAATTCTAGCACGCTATCTCCTAGCGGCGTTGTGGCGTTGTCCAGTTGATGTGTCGGTTCTGTGACATTCTACGTGTCTCGTACAAATGTTGTTGTTGTGGTCTTCAGTCCGAATCGTTTGATCCAGCTCTCCGCGTTAGCGTATCCTCTGCAAGTCACTTCATGTCTGCATAGCTAATGCGACTTACATTCATCCAAAACTACTTACTATAGTGAAGCTTTACTCTCCATCTATAATATTTCCCCTCCATTCTTTCTTCCGTTACCAAATTTACGATTCCTTGATGAATATGTGCGCTATCAACTGATCCTTTTAGTCAGGTTGTGCCATATGTTTTCTTTTTCTCCCCACTTCCATTCAGTATCTCATTAGTTATTCGATCCACCACCTCATTTTTGACGTCCTTCGGTGGCACCACATTTCAAAAGCTTTCATTCTCTTCTTATCTGATATTCCAGCGGTTCGCGTCTGACTTCCATACCTGGCTACACTTCATACAAATACCTTTAGAAAAGACTATCTACCAATTACTGTGCTCACGTGCGTTGAGAACAGCGCTGCTATGTGGATAGCTGCTAGATCTTGCAGTAAACATTTCTGCCCAGAAGAACGTGCAAAATCAGTAACTGAGTATTAGTCTGACAGAAGAAAAAGCGTCGCTGACACAGGGAAAAGTATTAAGTTGGTGCGTAAGTTCGTAGTGTTTTTGCATAAGTTTAGTAAGTACAACAGATAGACATAACAGAGAATTTAGTCATCGAAAATAGTCCGCAGCTCGTGGTCGTGCGGTGGCGTTCTCGCTTCCCGCGTCCGGGTTCCCGGGTTCGATTCCCGGTGGCCGTGCGGTTCAAGGCGCTACAGTCCAGGACCGCGGGACTACTACGGTCGCAGGTTCGAATCCTGCCTCGGGCGTGGATGTGTGTCGGGGCACACATTTTCACCTGTCCCCGTTGATATACAGGGTGTTTCAAAAATGACCGGTATATTTGAAACGGCAATAAAAACTAAACGAGCAGCGATAAAGAAATACGCCGTTTGTTGCAATATGCTTGGGACAACAGTACATTTTCAGGCGGACAAACTTTCGAAATTACAGTAGCTACAATTTTCAACAACAGATGGCGCTGCAAGTGATGTGAAAGATATAGAAGACAACGCAGTCTGTGGGTGCGCCATTCTGTACGTCGTCTTTCTGCTGTAAGCGTATGCTGTTCACAACGTGCAAGTGTGCTGTAGACAACATGGTTTATTCCTTAGAACAGAGGATTTTTCTGGTGTTGGAATTCCACCGCCTAGAACACAGTGTTGTTGCAACAAGACGAAGTTTTCAACGGAGGTTTAATGTAACCAAAGGACCGAAAAGCGATACAATAAAGGATCTGTTTGCAAAATTTCAACGGACTGGGAACGTGACGGATGAACGTGCTGGAAAGGTAGGGCTATCGTGTACGGCAACCACAGAGGGCAACGCGCAGCTAGTGCAGCAGGTGATCCGACAGCGGCCTCGGGTTTCCGTTCGCCGTGTTGCAGCTGCGGTCCAAATGACGCCAACGTCCACGTATCGTCTCATGCGCCAGAGTTTACACCTCTATCCATACAAAATTCAAACGCGGCAACCCCTCAGCGCCGCTACCATTGCTGCACGAGAGACATTCGCTAACGATATAGTGCACAGGATTGATGAGGGCGATAATCATGTGGGCAGCATTTGGTTTACTGACGAAGCTTATTTTTACCTGGACGGCTCGTCAATAAACAGAACTGGCGCATATGGGGAACCGAAAAACCCCATGTTGCAGTCCCATCGTCCCTGCATCCTCCAAAAGTACTGGTCTGGGCCGCCATTTCTTCCAAAGGAATCATTGGCCCATTTTTCAGATCCGAAACGATTACTGCATCACGCTATCTGGACATTCTTCGTGAATTTGTGGCGGTACAAACTGCCTTAGACGACACTGCGAACACCTCGTGTTTTATGCAAGATGGTGCCCGGCCACATCGCACGGCCGACGTCTTTAATTTCCTGAATGAATATTTCGATGATCGTGTGATTGCTTTGGGCTATCCGAAACATACAGGAGGCGGCGTGGATTGGCCTCCCTATTCGCCAGACATGAACCCCTGTGACTTCTTTCTGTGGGGACACTTGAACGACCAGGTGTACCGCCAGAATCCAGAAACAATTGAACAGCTGAAGCAGTACATCTCATCTGCATGTGAAGCCATTCCGCCAGTCACGTTGTCAAAGATTTCGGGTAATTTCATTCCGAGACTACGCCATATTATTGCTACGCATGGTGGATATGTGGAAAATACCGTACTATAGAGTTTCCCAGACCGCAGCGCCATCTGTTGTTGAAAATTGTAACTACTGTAATTTCGAAAGTTTGTCTGCCTGAAAATGTACTGTTGTCCCAAGCATATTGCAACAAACGGTGTATTTCTATGGCTGCTCGTTTAGTTTTTATTGCCGTTTCAAATATACCGGTCATTTTTGAAACACCCTGTATATCCACGCCCGTCAGCAGCTGAAAGTATTAATATATAAATCTAATTTCGTTACAAGAACGTGTCGCGAGCGATGGGCGACATGCAAACAATGAGTGTCCTTTGCTGTATACAATGTTCATGCAAGTTTATCACACAGTTTGTGGGTCACTAATAACGTAGTGCTCTCTTCTAAGGCGTGCTTTCTACTAGTATCCGTCTTCTACTGTCCGGCCAAGGCTGGCAGGAGCGGCGCTTATATTCTCTTCGGCTAGAGGCCACTCCTGTCGTGGTGCGGTCCTTGTCAGCGTACTACTGGCTGACGTCGTCTCGCAGCATTCTGTGCTCTTCCGTTCTCCATCTTCGTGCCGGCGCTTGTCGATACGCCGAAACATCAATTGTTGACAATAAATGTCAGCCGTGAAGATTACACCGTAGGGAAGCAATTCGTACCGCACCACACTGTCGGTGTTCCACCAGATGCACAATATTATCTTCTGTAGATGCGCGCAGGTCTTTGTACATGGAGTTGCTGCTTTGTTTGGGCTCAACCATTCCTTTCTTTTTCCTGCGCGTTAGCACGATGCCCCGTTCACACCGCACAATAAGTGTGTCGGCCAACACAGTGAACAACGCTTAATCGCAAGGACTCAATATTGAATAGGACTTCGATTCGCTCTCGACAGAGGTGCTCTCCTAGCGAAGTACTGAGGAGAGACTTGTTCCCCACTCCAAGAGTGACAACGGAATGGCGCCTCTCTACGCCAGACGTGAAGGGGTATATCTTTCTGTCTCTTCCATTATTCCTTCAGCTCAAGGCGTCAGAAATATCGTCTGTCAATCAGCATTGCTCTTCTAATACGGGAGAATGACGTTTCGTTTAAGGCGACCAATCCGGAAACCTGTAGCACTGGCGTTTGGCGTTTGTTGTCTCCCTGTGAAAATCTCTGAAACTGCGTGCTATGTGTAAAGAATGCGTAGGCTGGCCGCTCCCACACAATGTAGCGGAATTTTCTTTTAAGCCGAACACGGGGTTGTTCCACTCCTTCACTCGGGCTGTCCGCTACACTGGCGGTCACCGGCCGGCATAGGCTGGGTCGTCCTCTGAAGGGACCGGCGTCCCGTTGTGCGGTTTCTCTCCCGAACTAAAAGCTTCTGTGACTGTCGTGTCTGGAATGTATGCGTGTACGCCAGCCTCGAGTACTTCAACCACGGTGCGCTTACTTGTTAATTACATATCGTTTACAAGAATTCATACAACATTCACTTTATCTTATCGAGTTTGGGTTCGAGTGAAGCGTCTTGATGTGCGGAATATGATTGTGAGGGCGGAATATGTAAGTAATGAAGGTCAGGAGACCGCGACGTCTTACAAAGGTATGAATGTTTCCGGCTGCCTCCGCTCCAGTCACTCCCCTACTGAACTGAAGCAGAAAAACATATCGGAAATGTTTCGATTTCTCCACTTGACATTCTATTTTCTAGCGACCACAAAAAGGCTCTGAGCGCTATGGGACTTAACATCTGAGGTCTTCAGTCCCCTAGAACGTAGAACTACTTAAACCTAACTAACCTAAGGACATCACACACATCCATGCCCGAGGCAGGATTCGAACCTGCGACCTTAGCGGTCGCGCGGTTCCAGATTGAAGCTCCTAGAACCGCTCGGCCACTCAGGCCGGCTCAGCGTCCACAGTACCATTCGCTACCTCCAAATGACAATATGTAAACTCAAATAGCAATAGTGAGCTACAAGTAAAAAATTACAATCGATAAGTAAACACATAGCAAGCGGAATACCATCACGAAAAACAAAAATACTACGAACTTGTGCACCAACGTAATATTGCTATCTGTAAGTGGAAATGCAACAATCAGTGCCTCGCTGCGAATGCCACGCCCTAGTTGACATAAGGATACAGCTGTTCCCTGCCAGGCGACACTCGCTTGGTACCATGCATTCAGAAGGCTTTCCAGTGTAAAATAGGAAATCACACTCCTCAGTGATTTTCGGTTGCCAGGAGCTGCTGAAAGTCTGTCCTTGATCCCGGCAGATGCAGTGGCGTTTGTCTGTCGTTCACAATGGACGGAGCATCACGCGACTTGGAGCCCAAGAGAACAGACGGTTTGGTCTCTCAGCTGTACGTGACTATATGGCCACGTCACGTACCTTGAGTCAGGAAATGGGTTCGTTTCCAGAAAGGCAAGTACCACCATATGGGTTAGGTTCTTATTCTTTATATAAAGAAGAAATCAAATCTCCGTTTATTACTGTGTTACGAATTTTCGTTTCTGACTGGTTTTTGTTATTGTCGAGGTTTTTTAAGTTTATAAACACCACTAGTTGTTCGTTATTTAAAATAATGAAATTTCTGTGATCACATGATTTCTTAAAATTAGTATATAAAATAAAAGCAGTTTTAGAAGGTAGCAGGTGTAAAGATGCAGCAATCAATGTGTAAATGGTCTCCGCAGCTGAGGTGGGTGACGCTTAAACGAGTAGTGGCGCCCCTTTCGGAGGATGTGAATAGTACTTCTGCCTCGCTCAAAAACTGATGGGCCATTAAATACTGACATTGCAGTTCCAAATGCAAGCTTTTCGTTTTTGAGATCAGCCCTCTACGTTGTTTCGCTGTTCACAAGAGGTTCTAACGTCACCCCGTCAAACGGGATCGACAGACCTTCAGCCGCTTCTCGCAACGGAAAGTCACAGAAAAGTTTTATTCTCTTTTTACATTTGCAAGCCTTCTGTGAATATCTGGTACCCATGAAATGTCACTTGCTAGGGGACAATTGTTTCCTTGTGCTAACTCAGACCTGTTTTCGCAGTGTGCACTTCCATTTACAGACCGCTACATTTTTTTTTTATTTTGTCAGTCTAATACTTAAATACTGATCTTGCATCGTCTTCTGGGCGGAAATCTTCGCTCGCAATAGCAGGAGCTCGTCACAGAACAACTCCGTTCTCAACGCCGGTGAGTACAGTAATTCTCATTAACGAAAGTAGCACACACGGTTCCATGGCACGTAGAAACTGCGAATCACTCTTCATCGTAAAGCACTCCCTGCTTGCTTAATTCATATCATTTGTAAAGCATAGCCAAATCCAGGAGACGACGTTTTTTTCAAGACCAAGAGAGAATGTAAATTGGTGTCGGCAGCCCTTAAACGTGGTAGTTCAAAATTACTGTGGAACTCGAGAAATTTTCACAAGAGATTTCTACCCTCGCGGACGTAAATTTCCATTTTCTAAAATAAACTATCTCGCAAATTTGAATTGAAAGAAGTCCTTAATAACACTCACTGCTAAATCCTACTACCGGTAGATATGATCTCAATTATTAATACTAGAAATACTTCCTTGGTGACGTACTGAGAGCCCTAAAACCTTATCCCAGAACACTCACTTAACTAGCGAGCTGTTAGCGGGAACCTATGGGTTAGGTTCTTATTCTTTATATAAAGAAGAAATCAAATCTCCGTTTATTACTGTGTTACGAATTTTCGTTTCTGACTGGTTTTTGTTATTGTCGAGGTTTTTTAAGTTTATAAACACCACTAGTTGTTCGTTATTTAAAATAATGAAATTTCTGTGATCACATGATTTCTTAAAATTAGTGTATAAAATAAAAGCAGTTTTAGAAGGTAGCAGGTGTAAAGATGCAGCAATCAATGTGTAAATATTATTTGTATCGTCAGCAGATAAAAATAAGTTCCCCTCGACCAAACTGGCCAGTAGCCCATGTAAATAGGTGTGGGCAACCCTTAAACGTGGTATTTTCACCTTGTGGAAATAAATATTGTATATTTACATATATAGTAATTTACTAGCATTGTAGCCCATCGCAATTGCAGTTTATCGTATCGCGACATTGCTGATCGCATTGGTCGAGATCCAATGACTGTTAGCAGAATATGCAATCGGTGGGTTCAGGAGTGTAATACGGAACGAAGAAAATCCGGAAAAGTTTCGATGTGCATATTAGGTCTTCTTTAACTTTGTTTTTATCTGGTTGTTACCACTAGCCGAGAAGGCATGTATATCAGATATGCTATACAGTTGCCTTCAGCTGAATTGCAGACATCATAGTGGAAATGCCAATAAACGAACTGCGTATATATTCAACATTCTGTGTGTAGCTGTGGAAATCACACTCTGAGATGCAGGAAATTCTTATAGAAGCTTATGAAGCGAAAATTCTTAAATGTTAGCGTGGCAGGTACGGATTAGTGAAGATACAGCAATCACTGAGGTCAACTATCGTTGCGACCGCCAGATCAGTTCTACAAAAACACATGCACCGCAACCGTCACTAAGGAATAGAAATGACCAGCGATTGGTTATATGTCAACCCAGTCAGTTTACTACAAAGGACCATTCTGAGAGTTCTGCACGGTATCATGTATGATTCTACACTACTGGGCATTAAAATTGCTACACCACGACGATAACGTGCCACAGACGCGAAATTTAACCGACAGGAAGAAGATGCTGTGATATGCAAATGATTAGCTTTTCAGAGCATTCACACAAGATTGGCGCCGGTGGCGACACCTACAACCTGCTGACATGAGGAAACTTTCCAACCGATTTCTCATACACAAACAGCAGTTGGCCGGCGTTGCCTGGTGAAACGTTGTTGTGATGCCTCGTGTAAGGAGGAGAAATTCGTACTATCACGTTTCCGGCATTGATAAAGGTCGGATTGTAGCCTATCGCGATTGCGGTTTATCGTATCGCGACATTGCTGCTCGCGTTGGCCGGGATCCAATGACTGTTAGCAGAATATGGAATCGGTGGGTTCAGAAGGGTTATACGGAACGCCGTGCTGGATCCCAACGGCCTCGTATCATTAGCAGTCGAGATGACAGGCATCTTATCCGCATGGCTGTAACGAATCGTGCAGCCACGTCTCGATCCCTGAGTCAACAGATGGGGACGTTCGCAAGACAACAACCATCTGCACGAACAGTTCGACGACGTTTGCAGCAGCATGGACTATCAGCTCGGAGACTGTGGTTGCGGTTACCCTTGACGCTGCATCACAGACAGGAGCGCCTGCGATGGTGTACTCAACGATGAACCTGGGTGCACGAATGGCAAAACGTCATTTTTTCGGTTGAATCCAGGTTGTATTTACAGCATCATGATAGTCGCATCCGTGTTTGGCGACATCGCGTGAACGCACATTGGAAGCGTGTATTCGTCATCGCCATACTGGCGTATCACCCGGTGTGATGGCATGGGGTGCCATTGGTTACACGTCTCGGTCATTTCTTGTTCGCATTGACGTCACTTTCAACAGTGGACGTTACATTTCAGATGTGTTACGACCCGTGGCTCTACCCTTCATTCGATCCCTGCTAAACCCTACATTTCAGCAGGATAATGCACGACCGCATGTTGCAGGTCCTGTACGGGTCTTTCTGGATACAGAAAATGTTCGACTGCTGCCCTGGCCAGCACATTCTCCATATCTCTCACCAATTGAAAACGTCTGGTCAATGGTGGCCGTGCAACTGGCTCGTCACAATACGCCAGTCACCACTGTTGATGAACTGTGGTATCGTGTTGAAGCTGCATGGGTAGATGTACCTGTACACGCCATCCAAGCTCTGTTTGACTCAATGCCCAGGCGTATCAAGGCCGTTATTAGGGCCAGAGTTGATTGTTCTGGGTACTGATTTCTCAGGATCTATGCACCCAAATTGCGTGAAAATGTATTCACATGTCAGTTCTAGTATAATACATTTGTCCAACGAATACCCTTTTATCATCTGCATTTCTCCTTGGTGTAGGAATTTTAATGGCCAGTAGTGTATTAGTGTCATGCTTTGAGCAGACGAAAAACACTGGCGTCGTAAGTTCACTGGACGAAATGTTACTCATCTGTTCAAAAGAGCGCACTGGTCGCTCTGGAGAGCTGTAAATGGCAGATAACTTGTATAAGACCGCCATGTGATCCAGCGAAGCTGCTGCAACTCAGGATAGTGAAGTTGTGTGTGAGTTGCTTCTAGCGAATCAGCGCATTGACATGGGTGGAAGTGAAGAAGTGACAGTATTGCAGCAAGGAGCTATCATGTTCTGGCGTGCCCGTGAAAGAAGCTGATCGATCTATAACTGTATCAACGCGGAGACCCTACAACGTTTCTACTACGAATGGAGTCCCACTAGAGTCCATGTAACACGCTGTAAGAGCAGTGATTGTAAAAATATCTTAAACTACAAACACCGCAGACGAGTGGTGAATGAAAATGGGTTTCAAACCCGATATAAGCTACATACACTATGTGATCAAAAGTATCCGTACACCTCCAAATACAAACGTTTTTCATATTAGGTGCACTGAGCTGCCACCTGATGCCAGGTACTCCATATCAGCGACCTCAGTAGTCATTAGACTTGTGAGAGAGCTGAATGGGGCGCTCCGTGGAACTCACGGATTTCAAAAGTGGTCAGGTGATTGGGTGTTACTTGTGTCATACGTCTGTACGCGTGATTTCCACACTCCTAAACATCCCTAGGTCCACTGTTCCCGATGTGATAGTGAAGTGGAAACGTGAAGGGACACGTACAGCGCAAAAGCGTACAGGCCGACCTCGCCTGTTGACTGACAGTGACCGCCGACAGTTGAAGAGGGTCGTAATGTGTAATAGGCGGGCATCTATTCAGACCATCACACAGAAAGTCCAAACTGCATCAGAATCCACTGCAAGTACTATTACAGTTAGGCTGAAGGTGAGAAAACTTGGATTTCATGGTCGAGCAGCTGCTTATAAGCCACACATCACGCCGGTAAATACCAAACGACGCCTCACTTGGTATAAGAGCGTAAACATTAGACGATTGATGAGTGGAAAAACGTTGTGTGGAGTGGCGAATCACGGTACACAATGTGGCGTTCCGATGGCAGGCTATGGGTATGGCGAATGTCCGGTGATCGTCATTTGCCAGCATGTGTAGTGCCAACAGTGAAATTCGGATGCAGTGGTGTTATGGTGTGGTCGTGTTTTTCATGAAGGGGTCTTGCACCTCATGTTGTTTTGTGTGACACTATCACAGCACAGGCGTACATTGATGTTTCAAGCACCGTCTTGCTTCCCACTGTTGAAGAGCAATTCGGGGATGGCGATTGCATCTTTCAAGCCCCTTTTGATAATGCATAGCCTGTGGCTGAGTGGTTACACGACAATAATATCCCTGTAATGGACTGGCCTGCATAGAGTCCTGACCTGAATCCTACAGAACACCTTTGGGATGTTTCGGAACGCCGACTTTGTGCCAGAATTCACCGAGTGACATTGATACCTCTCCTCAGTGCAGCACTCCGCGAAGAATGGGCTGTTATTCCCCAAGAAACATTGCAGCACTTGACTGAACGTCTGCCTGCGAGATTGGAATCTGTCATCATGGCTAGGTCAACACCATATTGCATTCCAGTTTTACCGTTGGAGGGCGCTAAGGACTTGTAAGTCATTTTCAGCCAGGTATCAGGATACTTTTGATCACATATTGTACATATTGTGCCTGTCCGTAAGAAATGTCCGAAAGAATGGACACTATTTAATTCTGTAGCCACTATGAATCAAGATATAAAGGAATTAAAGTCATTAGCTGCCAGTGGACATTGATTTATGTCAATAGGGCAAGTTGTAAATTTGCGCCAGACCGGGATTCGAATCTGCGACAAGTGGACAGCAGGTAACTGAATGTTGTAGTGTGGTCCGTCGAGTGCCTATTTGGCCTCTTTTCAGATAACGGACACATGCAGTGTTTTATCTGCAGTGTGAGGATGATTCAGCTAGACCATAGGTGGTTCGATGATGTTTCTTGAGTGTTTTCCGCATCGCCAACTCACTCTAGCTACAGTGTACATGAACACGGATGTTTATTTCAACATTATCGATGAACAGCTGCCCTTTCTTTTGCTTCTTCGTAATAAGTGTGCTGTGGACACTTTCATCGTCAAAGATGAGAATACTCATGTTTACAAGGCTGTACAAATACGTGCTTGGTTTGCGAGCACTCAAGCATCGTACCACACCTCGTCTGGCCCACTAAATCACTCGATTGTAATCACATAGCAGCAATCTTGGACTATTTGTAGCAGCGGCTGAAACGTAGCTATCAGTATCACCGCAGTTTGCAGCTCTATTGGATCTAATCTTCACAATGGCTTCAGTTTCTCTCTCACCTTCAGCGGAAAATATTTCACAATAGTGAACATAAGTCGGTCGCTTAGCCAGGCATGAAAGATAATGGAAGTGGTTTCACTTGCTTCTCAATTGCAATTTCAGCAATAATAAAGAAGCACTGCCTTAGGAAAACCCGTTACTTAATGTCTTCCCGTCTCTGCCATAGGGGTACCGTTATAAAATACGTAACCAAATGTTCTACGGTTAGTGGAATCGATGTCTGTCAATTGGAAAATGTTTTCTTTCTATTTCATAGTTTAAGTCTTCATCCCCTGATCCATTTTGAACTGATTCCAACATCAGAAAAATTATGTAACCAGAGCAAGTTTGCAAATATAGCTGTACCGAACCAACGAAATTGTAAATTAGAGTCTACTGGAAAAACTGTTGCCTCCATTTCCGCTCCCAGCTTTATCAGGCGGGTATGAATGTACACCCGTATACGTACTCAGCAAGCTACTGTAATGATACCGAAAGTGTTTCTTACCAGTATTAGCGCCTTAATCTGCTAGTTTACTCGCGGATGGAGCGAGGGAACACAGTGCTTTCGTAGGCATGGCGAACTGCGCGAGATGGCGCCGTGGTTAAGACTTTGGACTCGCATTCGATAGGACTACGGTTCAAAGCCATGTCCGGCTATTCAGATTTACGTTTTCTGTGATTTCCCAAAACCAGTTAAAACAAATTACCACGACACTTCGGTTGGAAAGGGCACGGTTCATTTCCTTCCCCATTCTTTCTCTATTTGACCATGTGTCCCGTTCTTTATGCCCTCGAAGTCGATGGGATGTTAAACTCTAACCTTTCTTGTTGGTTTAGAGGCATCAGTGTCATCTTTATCACAAAGATTCTCGTTTCAGTTTCCTGGCCTGTTGTGATCCTTGTCACGCGTCTCTGAATTCGTTCCATGTCTGCTGACCTATTAATTGCTGGAAGTAATGTCTTACATGAAGATTCTTTTATGGATACACCACACGTTCTTATAATATTCCCACCAAATTAAAAAATAATTAATTCATTTTCCTTACTACTGATTTGGCCCATAACTTTCACTTCATACTGCAAAGTTCTCCTAGAAATTTGAAGGATGTATCTGGCTTTCTCCTTGATATGGACATTGTCGCATTTGTATCCAGCGTTCAATGTACCGAGTGAGTTGTATCCAGCGTTCAGTGTACCGAGTGTAAATACTGCATAGCCGTTATGCATGTCCTTAGAATTCCAAAGTCGCATATAGACCTAACTTCAGTGAACTATTTGTGAATGTAAAAATCGTATTCGCAGTTGCGTTATTGTCTGTGTGCGACTTTCGAATTCTTCGGCTGTATAAGGAAATGGCGACAGAGAAAATTTCTGCCGCACTAGGACTCGAACCCGGACCTCATGTATTTCATAACAGCTGTAGTCGCCTGTCCGAAGGAACACTGCATCGTTCTTGTTAACAACGCAGGCACCGCAATATTGTATTTGTGAGTGTTGCTACCCTATATAATATATTTTGTATATGGGGCATATTTGAAGACTCTAGCGTAAACGGGTACCTCACAACTGAATCGTTTCATTTTTCCCTGTACTCCAGCCAGACAGACACCATTGCTGGCGACCTTGACACCTGAAGTCATCAGTCCCCTAGACTTAGAACTAGTTAAACCTAACTAACATAAGGACATCAAACACATCCATGCCTGAGGCAGGATTCGAACCTGCGACCGCAGCAGCAGCACGGTGCCGGAATGAAGCGCCTAGAACCGCTCGGCCACAGAGACCGGCTGCTGAGTCAAGCTGACCCACAACTGTTATGTTTGATACCCTGGTTATTTCTGGCCCACTGACAGAGCCGACGTCCGAGCTGGTCCAGAACATCTTCTATCGTGGACATACCTGGTGACCTTCTGACCACACGAGTACCTCAACGTCACGCAGGCAGTTCAGGGAGACACGTGCCATGTTTGGATGAGAATTGTCGTGTTGTAAATTATATCATGATACTGTCACACGAGAGGACGCAGAACGTCAGTGACGTATCGATGTGCCATCAGATTCTGGTCGCTATCTGGCGTGACGTGAAGTCAACCGATGGCTCCCCTCACCATGATACCAGGAGTAACACTGCTATCCCTCTTCAAAATGTTTGTGTAAATCAGCATATGCAAATGCAACATACAGAGACCAAGGTGTTCTCCACAACCCTCTTCCCTTCCACCCCCTTCCCTACTCCCT
Organism: Schistocerca cancellata; assembly: GCF_023864275.1. Classification (NCBI taxonomy): domain Eukaryota; kingdom Metazoa; phylum Arthropoda; class Insecta; order Orthoptera; family Acrididae; genus Schistocerca; species Schistocerca cancellata. The sequence continues at coordinate 301,821,941 of NC_064626.1, read as the reverse complement.
CATCGTTCATGCAGATCTGGCATTGGTAGTCGGTACATCTATTTATTCTCACACTCCCACTGCTATGGAAACCTGTAGTGGTTGGAACAAAGACATTCGAGAAAAAGTAGGTAGTGTCTGTTGTGTGCCACACTAACCCCACCTTTGTCATGAACAAAGCAGTGGATATTTGGTAAAACCCCACCCCAGCTGGAAATATTCCCTCACTCTATCAGAGTGATTGACTAATTAATTAAATCGATATTCTCTGTGTGTGGCCAGTTTTTCCCTTGCATCCTATAGGTGCCTGCTAGGACTGGTACATTTGGTGGAATTCGATCCTGCAGCTGCCCAGTGTCTAGACCCTACTCCTCCCCTTCTGGATTTTACCCCTTGCCTCTCATTGGCGGATAATGGAACAGTTACGTCAATTGGCAGGATGTCCACTACATTGGATATAACTGAAAATTTCAAATTTCATCTCAATTACATACTGTGTCCTTATACAATTTGTGAGAGGGGTTGGACAGATGTGTGCTCTCAATACCACTATATTTGAAACAATGAATTGATCAGTGAGAATTTGACGTTGTGATTAGGTTTTTAGAGCACTATGAAATTCCTCTGCTACATACAGAAAGAGGAGAAAGGGACTAGCGCGTGATGGAGCAGAGGCAACAACCACTGCAATATAGACTCCACTGTGATGTACTGAGAAGCACTAAACATGACACACTCGAACCACTGTAGTGGTAGTAATTGTCACGACCAGATGCCGGAGATCGCTGAAACACATGCACATCCTGTACGCTGATGTCAACAAGCAGTGCCCCATGCCAGATGTCACACAATGCTGTTTGCCACACTGAATGCATCGAAGAGGACCAACCAGTCATGGAGCGTGTCGAGGATGGCCTGAGTGGTTGGAATTCAGATGTTATCAATACCTCCAGCACCGGTGTCAGTTGTTGTTGTTGTGGTCTTCAGTCCTAAGACTGGTTTGATGCAGCTCTCCATGCTAATCTATCCTGTGCAAGCTCCTTCACCTCCCAGTACCTACTGCAACCTACATCCTTCTGAATCTGCTTAGTGTATTCATCTCTTGGTCTCCCTCTACGATTTTTACCCTCCATGCTGCCCTCCAGTGCTAAATTTGTGATCCCTTGATGCCTCAGGACATGTCCTACCAACCGATCCCTTCTTCTAGTCAAGTTGTGCCACAAACTTCTCTTCTCCCCAATCCTATACAGTACCTCCCCATTAGTTACGTGATCTACCCACCTAATCTTCAACATTCTTCTGTAGCACCACATTTCGAAAGCTTCTATTCTCTTCTTGTCCAAACTATTTATTGTCCATGTTTCAGTTCCATACATGGCTACACTCCATACAAACACTTTCACAAAAGACTTCCTGACACTTAAATATATACTCGATGTTAACAAATTTCTCTTCTTCAGAAACGCTTTCCTTGCCATTGCCAGTCTACATTTTATATCCTCTCTACTTCGAACATCATCAGTTATTTTGCTCCCCAAATAGCAAAACTCATTTACTACTTTAAGTGTCTCATTTCCTAATCTAATTCCCTCTGCATCACCCGACTTAATTCGACTACATTCCATTATCCTCGTTTTACTTTTGTTGATTTTCTTCTTATATCCTCCTTTCAAGACACTGTCCATTCCGTTCAACTGCTCTTCCAAGTCCTTTGCTGTCTCTGACAGAATTACAATGTCATCGGCGAACCTCAAAGTTTTTATTTCTTCTCCATGGATTTTAATACCTACTCCGAATTTTTCTTTTGTTTCCTTTACTGCTTGCTCAATATACAAATTGAATAACATCGGGGAGAGGCTACAACCCTGTCTCACTCCCTTCCCAACCACTGCTTCCCTTTCAAGCCCCTCAACTCTTATAACTGACATTTGGTTTCTGTACAAATTGTAAATAGCCTTTCGCTCCCTGTATTTTACCCCTGCCACCTTTAGAATTTGAAAGAGAGTATTCCAGTCAACATTGTCAAAAGCTTTCTCTAAGTCTACAAATGCTAGAAACGTAGGTTTGCCTTTCCTTAATCTTTCTTCTAAGATAAGTCGTAAGGTCAGTATTGCCTGACGTGTTCCAACATTTCTGCGGAATCCAAACTGATCTTCCCCGAGGTCGGCTTCTACCAGTTTTTCCATTCGTCTGTAAAGAATTCGCGTTAGTATTTTGCAGCTGTGACTTACTAAACTGATACTTCGGTAATTTTCACATCTGTAAACACCTGCTTTCTTTGGGATTGGAATTATTATATTCTTCTTGAAGTCTGAGGATATTTCGCCTGGTTCATACATCTTGCTCAGGACTGGCTCTCCCAAGGCCGTCCGTAGTTCTAGTGGAATGTTGTCTACTCCCGGGACCTTGTTTCTACTCAGGTCTTTCAGTGCTCCGTCAAACTCTTCTCGCAGTATCGTATCTCCCATTTCATCTTCATCTACATCCTCTTCCATTTCCATAATATTGTCGTCAAGTACATCGTCGTTGTATAGACCCTCTATATACTCCTTCCACCTTTCTGCTTTCCCTTCTTTGCTTAGAACTGGGTTTCCATCTAAGCTCTTGAAATTCATACAAGTGGCTCTCTTTTCTCCAAAGGTCTCTTTAATTTTCCTGTAGGCTGTATCTATCTTACCCCTAGTGAGATAAGCCTCGACATCCTTACATTTGTCCTCTAGCCATGCCTGCTTAGCCATTTTGCGCTTCCTGTCGATCTCATTTTTGAGACGTTTGTATTCCTTTTTGCCTGCTTCATTTACTGCATTTTTATATTTTCTCCTTTCATCAATTAAATTCAGTATTTCTTCTGTTACCCAAGGATTTCTATTACTTGATCCTCTGCTGCCTTCACTACTTCATCCCTGAGAGCTACCCATTCGTCTTCTACTGTATTTCTTTCCCCCATTCCTGTCAATTGTTCCCTTATGCTGTCCCTGAAAGTCTGTACAACCTCTGGTTTAGTCAGTTTATCCAGGTCCCATCTCCTTAAATTCCCACCTTTTTGCAATTTCTTCAGTTTTAATCTACAGTTCATAACAAATAGATTGTGGTCAGAGTCCACATCTGCCCCTGGAAATGTCCTACAATTTAAAACCTGGTTCCTAAATTATATAATCTATCTGATACCTTTTACTATCTCCAGGATTCTTCCATGTATACGACCAATGTCAGTAATCGATGTTAAGTTGCTCAATTTTCCATGGAGAATACTCACAACACATGTGATCACAGAGATTGCGCAACACATACTTAATAGCGGTTGACTATTCAGCTGGGGTCACAGGGCCTGCAGTTGTGGGAGTATGTGAGGTGACTGGTACGTGGTTCGGGCCAGCCCAGTGGACAGCGCACGCTTCGTAATCCAAAGATTTTTAACGGTGTAATTACATTTGGTGAGTTATGTTGATGGTATTCCTTATGCGATTGGAATAATAAAAGTGCTACAATTGTTTAAATATTCCATTACTGCCTTGTCACCCTCAAAATGTTTAAATAAAAAGTACTCCATAAACCGTAGCCAATTTCCTGACAAAATCTGTTAATAAATAAATAAATGAACTATATTGCAAACACTGCCTTGTATCCCATAAATCCTTTAAAAAACGACATTCCACACATTGCCTTATCTACCAGAAATCGTTTAAGCAATACTTCATACACTTCAATCAATTTCTGTCTAATTATTTAAATAAATAAACTGTATTTATGCACCACTTTGTATCCCATAGATTGTTTAAGTAAACAATATACATTAACTTGTCTACCAGAATCTTTTTAAACAATGTTCCATACACTGCAATCGACTTCCCACCGAACAGCCAGGCAACTAAGTCTTTCCCCCACAATTTCCAAGTGGGCGAGGGAATGGAGGAGTGGGGGCTGGGTGGGAGGGGAGAAGTTAATTAATTGATCAATTCATTAATTAGTCATCAAAATGATAGATTGGGAGGGAGCTATTCGAGTAACTCAGGCCTGAAAGTCTGCTTGTATCAGTGAGAGAAGTTCCCAGACGGGGGAGAGGTGGCGGTTTCTCAGAAGGATTGATTATCTCCGGGGAGTCATAAGCTAGTTAGCAGAACAATAGGTTAAGGGGAGTGGAAGGGGGTTACACATCGGTCAAGTTAGCTCCTGAATGAGTTTGGTATTGCTCACAGCATGGTTTCAGGTGCATTGGAAGCATTCAGAATCACAGACACTGCTGTTTGCAGGAGAGGAGGTGGTCGACCACAGCAGCAGATGACCACTACATTGTGCAACAGGCAAAAAGGGACCTACGTCGAACAGCGGGTACAGTTTCAAATATGTTTAACAGAACTGCAAGACACACAGTCTTATGCTTCACAGTAGCACGTTGATGGCATGCAGATGGTCTTTTTGTCCAATGACCAGCACATTGTGTTTCCTTTACAACTGCACATAGGCAGCACTGTTTGTGATGGTGACAAGAGCAAGACTAACGAAGAGTGGGATGGCCTGCTCTTCTTGGTTGAGAGCAGAATCTTGTCAAAAAAAAAATGGTTCAAATGGCTCTGAGCACTATGGGACTTAACATCTGTGGTCATCAGTCCCCTAGAACTTAGAACTACTTAAACTTAACTAACCTAATGACCTCACGCACATCCATGCCCGAGGCAGGATTCGAACCTGCGACCGTAGCAGTCGCGCGGTTCCGGACTGAGCGCCTAGAACCGCTAGACCACCGCGGCCGGCGCAGAATCTTGTCGAACATGATAATTTTGTTTGTCAAGATGTTATGGTGGGAGAAACATAAAGTCTGTGTGGGCATACTGTTCTCCAAATCTTTGAACACAAACTCATTGGTCAACATTATTGTGACACTGTACATACTCCTCCCCCATGTCTGTCTTTTAAAGCTTGCATTCAACTGTGACTTTATTTTTTTGGATGACAATGCGAAACCGCATCGAACTTTTTGGATGACAATGCAAAACCGTAACTTAAATCTCATCGAGTACATGTGGGATGCAGTGGAGAGACTTATTGCAGTATGTCCACACACGAACAACTGTGCAGCAATCGTGTGCCGTGCTGCACACACGCGAAAGACCGTGCAGCATTCGTCTGCCATGCTGGTGGAGTGGAGCGCCATACAACAAAATGCTTACCAACTTTGTGGCCAGAATAGGAGCACGTTGTAGAGTATACCTTCCTATCGTTGGTGATCTCATACCCTATTAAGAACCATGCCCTTCCTTTTCTAGTGCACAGATGACCATCATAACCTGTGGTGTCTATAGTGTAATTATTGCCTTTGAATAAAAGTGGAATTTCTGTATGTACTGCTGAATATTTCTTCCAGTTACCCTCCGTAGCAGTTCTATGTATGCTCGAAGTTTCATCGAGCTATGTTACTTGGTAGTGGCACATCATGCGAGAGGTACTTTTGTCGTTAAGTTTTGCATACCATTGTATGTTAAACATGAGTACTCAGGAATGCTCACAGAAGAAGAAGCAGTAAGAATTAATGACGTCCTTAACTTGTATGTTAGCTCGTAGATTAACATTTTTTAATCCAGTGTGTATGGGAATCATATGATGGAACAACTTCCATTTTTGTACATCAATACAGCTTTTACTTTCATAGTGAGGTGTGGTAGCTTTCTCAGTGGTGCTTTTATTATACATCCAACCAAAGAGCTTATAATAAGCGAGACAGCTCCAGCTCACACGACTTCGTGTTGACGATGGTGCTGAGCAGTGGTTTATGCTGAGGAAGCCCGTGTGACGAGCGAAGCTAGTAAAGCAAAGAGTATGTGACCCGTTGCTGTTTACCTTAACATTAATTACAACGATTGGTGTGTCCCATGCAGGTGAGTCCTCCGTTTGCTAAACTCCCTCATGTTATCTGCGTGGCTTGTGCAAAATCATGCAATTCATGATGCTTACAAATGATTACTGTCTTTGATTTCACACAGAGAGAGAGAGAGAGAGAGAGAGAGAGAGAGACTAACTGCTGAGTGATACAAAAAACATTGCGCTAAGATTCTCGCAGAATTAATCACAAACTAGGTCAATTTTGGGGATAATACTGCAGCCCACTGGGTAATTGTATCAGCTCAGCTCGGCGGCGCGTTAGCTCATTGTGGCGCACAGCAGATCGCGCTATGACGTCATAGCGGGCGCCGCCGCCGCCGCCGCCGCCGCAGCTGCCACATCCGACGCCCACGCCCGCACCTACCTCCCCAGCTGAAACGCCCACGCCCCCTCAATCACACCCGCAGCCCCCACATCGCTCCTCTCGGAAATATGTACCAAGTCCTATCAAAATGTTCCCAAGATTTGAATTCTATATGTCAGCGTTTACGAGTACACGAAACACCAGTAGATGTGTCCCCATACGTCCTTCTTGAATCACTATGGCACACAACTGCCAGCTGCGTAGTTTGGATTATAGTTGATGGGTATATTTTCGTTACTGTGTCTTCGTTAGTTTGCGGGTGTGCTACGGCCGACATCAAAGTATGGCGTATCTGTATGAAAGTTCATTATTTTTTTAATGAGACAACGCTTTATGTCACACGACTGGCATTTCAAACACGGGCGAATATAGATTAATGATCACGATCGTTCTGGTCGTTAGTCAACTGACACTACATCAGAAAACGTTCAGAATGAATCTGCAAGATTGTAGAAACACTCTGCAGTGCCTTGGGAATGCGTTATGGTACGTTTCTGACGCATGCTGTCAGAGGTACTGAACATGAAAAGGATGCGGTGAAGCTTGTCTCACGTCAGCTTCAGAATGAGGAGAAATACATTCCGTGGATACCTGAAAGGAGTTTAAACAACTGCATCAAGACGATGCAAAATTTCTTGCAAAAGATGTCACTAGTGATGGAAGTTTGGTTTATTGATACGAGCGTGAAACTAAGCAGCAGTCGTCGGAACGGAGGAGTCCACCTCCAACTCAGCCATAGATAGGTTTCACCTCAGATATTGTCCGCCCCCGGTAGCTGAGTGGTCAGCACGACAGAATGTCAATCCTAAGGGCCAGGGTTCGATTCCCGGCTGGGTCGGAGATTTTGTCCGCTCAGGGACTAGGTATTGTGTTGTCCTAATGATTTCATCCCCATCGACGCGCAAGTCACCGAAGTGGCGTCAAATCGAAAGACTTGCACCTGGCGAACGGTCTACCCGACGGGAGGCCCTAGTCACACGACATTAATTAAACGGCACATATTTCCTGAACCGTTATGGTTTCGTAATTCTGTTTTCACCCACACGAAATACGTTAAATTCCTAATATTTCATAACTACATTAATTATAGAGATATCGGTATCAACCTCGCTTTTTCAAATGGAAGTAATGTAATTTCTGGTGCTAGTATCGTAGTAATAACGAGACAATTCAATGGCGTTCTACACTTCAAAATCCTATTAGATGCTTCAGAATTAGGATTTTCCTTTTCTGAATGTGAAAGTGGTTGCTGTCTCACGCGTAGGTTCATGTTGTTAAACGAAACTGTTAAGTCAGGCTGAGGGGGACTCCAGCTTGACAAATCTAAGAGAAATACTTACAAAAGCGGAATAATGGAGGAAAAATAATTTGAGACTAATCACACTTCTCTATATCTGGATGGACTGATAAATCAGTTAGACTCGAAAGGACGTTGCCTCTAAGGATATTCACCACTTAACTACGGTAACAGTTCTATCCTGCTCTCATTTCTGCCCAGCGCTTTGAAAGAAAGGTGAACGACAAGAATTGAATGGCTATGTAAAACAGGGAACTGAAGTGTAAAGATTGCTAAATAATAACTTCGCATCGCGCGATTAATGTCAGTATACGTAGCTACATTGCAAAATTACATCAGCAACAGAAAAAAAAGGAAATGACAAATCAACGTGATAAAAGTTACTGGTTTGAGATGAGACAGAGAGAGAAATACTAGCAATGAGGAGCAACTGTGAAGCATGATAGCTTGTTACCTAGCATGTAGGCCGTAACATCTCGCCGTGTTGTGCAGAGGGTGGCTGGCGGTTGTCTTCTGACGACGTGAATCATGTACATCATTTATGTCTCGTTAATATTAATCGTCATACTCGGTTTTCAAAGGCTCTCACTACAATTATAAAGTGCTTGAGGCCATGGAGCCAGACATTCGCTAACATGGCGTCTACGACGAGGTCCCCTGTGACGGACACTGACTACGCGGACTGCTGCAGGACACCGGCAAAAGTGAAGCTGAGTGATCATTCCAGGTCCTGTTTGGAAACACGGCCCAAGCTGGAAAACACCGGGTGTCAGGGTAGGCACTGTTTTCTATTTCCACCCTAAGCGGCCATTCCTAAAAAGCAGGTGCATTCGTCCTAGAAGCGACTTTTGAGGGAGTTCCCCAGATCTCGTAAATTACAATTGCTTCGCAACAACATCTGAGGAAGGTACCCTGCGTTCCTGACGTCGTTCAGCAAACCAAGGAGCCTCTCTAACGGTCACTGCAGTCTGGAACGCGTTTTTTTGAACATCTTGGCAGCGCCTTTGCGCCGACTAAACGACGCGACGGCGAAACACGTCGCTTTTCGTTGGATTTTCTGTATCCCTTCTACCAGTCCAACCGAGCGAGTTGGCGCAGTGGTTAACACACTCGTCTCGCATTCGGGAGGACGACGGTTCAATCCCGCGTCCGGCCATCCTTATTTAGGTTTTGCGTGATTTCCCCCAGTTCTGTTCCTTGGGTCTTCTTTTTGACTACAAGCTTACTTTGTTGCCTATATCCATCATCTGGCGGTCGGTTGTTTCTGTAAATCCAGTGTCCTTTACTTTGTTGCCCATACGTCTCTTGGAGCAGATGGTTCTTACCCACCTTTACTGGGAATTAATTCTCTCTCTTCTGGACTATGGTTGTCAAGTTTACCTATGGATCTGCTACCCCTTGCACACCGCTCCTCTTGGGCCCAGTTCACCATTGTAGTATCCGTTTAGTCATCAGTGCCTTCCGCTCTAGTCCTGTTGATAGTATTCTGGTTGACACGCCCCTTTTGTTTTGATGGTCCCAGCTGCTGGTTTCCTATGCCATCATTACCCACTCTTCCCCAATCAGCCTTCCTATTCTATTATTTTCACAGCCTCGGGCCATTGCACACACACTGTCCACCCTCGGATGGGTTTACTGGTTGGGCTCCACATCGCTTTTCACTGCCGTGACTTTCATCTTACTTTCTTGTCCTCTTTCCCACATTCGCTCCCAATCACCCGTCGTTCATTATTTCCTCGGCTCCAGATTTGGATGGATCTCTTCTGGGATCCAAAGCCTCCATTGCTCCAATGGTGTTCCGCTGTCTGTTCTGTATACTTATGCAGGAGATTCAGAATGCCATTTTTTTTTACACCGATGGCTCTACATCCTCCTTCATGTCTTCTATTTGCATGGAACACCATCTTTGGCCTGCTACATGTGTGATGTTTACCGCAGAATTGATGGATATCTATCAGGCCCTCTGCTTCATTAAGCAGTCCTCTCTCATCCCTGTTACGTAGAGGCTCAATGAGTGGCCTTCAGGTTATCGCTGTGGGTTTCTCCCGGCCCCCTTTTGTCTCTCCCACCCACAAGCGCCTTGCTGATCTTGGTGATGCTGCTTGTTTGGTTGGTTTCGTTTATGTCCCTGGCCACGTAGGTATCCCAGGTAATGAAATTGCTAACTGTCTGTCTGGGAGGGCAGTCACCTACCCCCGTTCTCTATAACAACTCTGGGGGCGGATTTGCGGCTTTACATCAAACCCCTTTTGCTCAGTCGTGGGCTGCTTCCCCATCTAATAAACTTTGCGCGATCAAGGAGACTCCCACCATGTGACGTTCTTTCCACTGTCCCACTCGTTGGGAATTACCATCCTCTACCATCTTTGTGTAGGCCATGCTAGAATTACCCATAGTTTTTACTCCACAGTGAGTCAACCCCCCTCCCCCATTTACTGTTGTGGGACTCCCCTTATGGTGATCTGTATTTTGATGGACCGCCCCGCCTTTGGCCCTTCCCACTAAATACGCCCTCCACCTTCCTCGTCTTGGTTGTTAGCAGACGACCCTCACATGGTTACGTCTGTGTTAGTGGGCGACCCTCACATGGTTACGTATGTCCTCTGTTTTCTTCACGAAAGTGCTTTGTACTCTCAGATTTAAGTCGTTGAATTTTGCTGTGGAATTTGAGTCGTTGAGCGTAGGCACTGGTGATGAAGACCTTGACCTTGCTTCGATAGTGCCCAGGTTCTCCACGCTTTTTTCCCTATATTTTGTCTGGTCTGTTCTGCAGTTTAGTTTCCCCTTTTTGTGTCTTCTTCCACTGGTGTTGCCCTCATTGTATCATGATAATGGTATGGTGTGGGTGTCGGGACCGTTGAGGGGCGGGGCTGGTGCCCCACCCCTTTCCATCCTGTTCTTTCCTCTACCTGTTGCCCTGACGCCCCTTTGCCTTATCCCTTGCCCTTCACTGGACTGTGCTGCTGATTTCTGCCATCTTTAATCACAGGACCTTGTGTTTGAACCCTCACTCCAATCAATCAACCAACCATCAAATCTTTCCATGCCTCGTCGATAGATGGTAGATTTACCACCGTTGATATTCATGAGGGATTAACATTTCAATTTTGAGATGTTAAACTGGCGTTGTGTTCATTGTTCAGTTGAGAACAAAACAGCATATTCATACTTTGAAAGTGTCAGTAGACAATGTTTTCCATAACTTAAAAAGTTCACTACAGAGGTCTGAGATCGATAGAACACCTCTATTTCTTACATTTATGAGTCTGTCTTCTTTATAGTTTAATTTTTGAATCTGCCACAGTAATTCTGATAATTTAATGTTGGTGGTAACGGAAGTGGTTTGATGTTTAAGGGCACTAGCAATAAACGTCTGTATCACATATTTCTTTAACATTTGAGGGAAAAATATGTTTTCACTCGATTCAATCAACTACAGATCTTGAAAGAATTGGGACGAGGAGTAGAAAGGTCTCTAGGATGTAAAATCGTTCTGCGTGTTTATTTAAAAATGTACGGGTATAAGACAAGTCAAATTTTTAAACTGTGTCATATGCACACCGAATAGAGAACTAAATTCACTGGATTTGATATGGTAAACATATGAGTAAATACTATATTTGCAACCACTGCGTAAATTGCGACTAAATAAATATGTAGAGCTTATTCAATAATAGAATAACGGTGCCAAAAACAATGCTCTACTAATTCTAAAGCACTTCTAGCGTTAACAATCGGCTATACAAATGCGCTCTTGCGTTTTATCCAATAATGAGATCTGAGTATTGTCATGTTTTCATTGTGTTTCGCGTCTGACTGTGCTGAGCTTTTATAAAAGGACGGAGAGACTCAGTTTTAATATAAAGCGGCTCGCGGACAATGCCGCGAAAATGTGCACCAGTGCCGCACAAGCTTCGCAATTTGATAATCCGCTGAGTTGTGTGCGGTACCAGAGCTGCAGTCAGGTTTCGGAAGCAGCGTATTACGGCATTTGCGAAATATTTCCACCATTGCTCTGCAATTGAAAGAGAGCTGTTTTCACATACAAGTACGAAAACTGTGTATGAAGAACTTTGCTTACGCAACGGTACTCTGATGCTACGAAACTCTGTCAATTCATTTTATAGACGTATATCTGCAAGCCACTGGACAGTAAGTAGCAGAGTGTACGGTGTGTACCACAATTCCACCCTGCTCCCCCGCCCCTTCCTTTTCTATTTCATTCGTGGATAACGCGGGATTTGATAAATGCACAATGTGTATGTGGGAAGAGGTACTATTTATTAAGCGAACATACACAGATGCCTTTGTTGCCAACATGAACTCCTACGGGTCGCCGGGAAAGGACCATTTTGTACACTAACGTATGATATGCTGAACAGCTCTAAAGGAGTAACAATACTGGCGCCAGACAATACCTGTGATCTGACGTACATCACATCATCGCACACGAAGTCGATATGAATAACCAGTCCAACGACCCTTTTAAGTATGATCTGTGTAGAAAATCTGGCCACTGTGTTAAAATGAGTGAATAGGTTACGTGTCACTTTAAGCGTTTTTCAACGGCCGCTGTAAGAATTTTACGAATAAAGATATCTGTGATTCATGGAACCCTTAGTGAAGCACATCCCACTGCAAATTATTGATCACTGGTGAGAAACTACTCCACAGACGTAAAGATGTCGTTTCGTGCTGGTCACTTTACATTGTTTCAAGCTTATGTAAAGTTAGTAGACACGTAGGAAAAATGATTATAGATATTCGGAAAACATGTTACATAATGTGGAAGAAGGAAAACTTCCATGATAATCAGACTAGTACTGCAGAGTAAACCTTTCTTTAATAGAATGAATCTGTTGGATTACAACACTGGTCTCGAATACAGCAAGAGGTGCTTAAAGTTGTACTTTATATACTGACGAAAAAATTGCAACATCAAAAAATAATTAACAAGGAGTGATGAAAATCCTGGACTACATTTGTCTAGGTAAGGTATTTAAGGATCAACATTGCAAGATCTCATGTTAATGTAAGCGCGACTTAAGTCATTGCAAATGTGAAATGCTGGAATTGTACTCCAATGATGTCCCATATTTGCTCGACTGGAGACAGTTCTGGTGATCGAACAGGCCAAGGCAACATGTCGACTATCTGTAGAGCATGTTGGGTTACTACAACAGCGGTATGTGGGCGAGCGTTATCCTGTTGGAAAACACTCCCTGGAATGTTATTCATCAATGCAGCACAAGAGATCGAATGGCAAGATTGACGTACAGATATGCAGTCAGGGTGTCCTGCTGTCATACGTGTTCGTACCCCACACCATAACTCCAGGTGTAGGCCAAGATGCGTCTAGCACGGAGACAGGTTGATTGCAACATGATGATCTGTGGCACCTCTGCCGAAAGAGCACAATTCTGTTACCCGCACAAGAGTTTCGGAGCACACCAGTCAGCTCCGCAGCAGACCACCACTACATGTTCACATGTTGACCCTACGACAGCGTCTGTCACGGTTGCAGTGGGCACGGGATCATCAAGATTCGACCGTCGATCAATGGAAACCTGTCAACTCCTCGGGTTGATGGTCGTCTCCACAAACGCCGTCGGCGAGGTGAATGGGGGCTCGAAATGTACAGCGCGTCATGTTTGCAGGCTGTTGAGAAAAGTATTATGCTATGGGAGACACTCTCTTGTGCTTGCATCGGACCTGCGGTAGTAATCGTAGACATGTTGGCAGCTGCAAACCAACTGCATGCCTTCATGCTTGATGTGTGTCCTGACGTCGATGTCATCTCTCAGCAGTATAATTGTCCGCGTATCGGAACCAGAGCCGTGCTACTGTGGTTTGAGGACCATTAGTGTGAACCCACGTTGAAGTCTCGGCGACCAAATTCGTCCGATGTAAATCCTATACAACCCACCTTGATCGCTATCGGGCCCCATCGCCGTTTACGCGAATCAGCTGCCCGTTATTTACGCGAATTGCATGACCTGTGAGTAGACATCTAATGCCACAAACCTACCAAAAAAGTACCGAATCCCTGATACGCAGAATCAGTGATCTATTTCGAAAACTTCAAATGGCTCTGAGCACTATGAGACTTAACATCTGAGGTCATCAGTTCCATAGAACTTAGAACTACTTAAACCTAACTAACCTAAGGATATCACACGCATCCATGCCCGAGGCAGGATTCGAACCTGTGACCGTAGCGGTCGCGCGGTTCTAGGCTGAAGCGCCTCGAACCGCTCGGTCACTAATCTATTTCGTTCCAAAGAGGGACAAACAAGTTATTAAGCAGGTGGACATAGTTTTTGGCTCATCTGTGTGGAAGTTAAATATTAGTAAGGGGAAGGAGGAAGCTGGAACCATTTAATTGGCACAGCATAAAGATTTTAAAAATTGAGTTTACGAAGATGTGTGGTGCCAGACGTAGTAGTTGTGAGGATATATCTGTGAAGAACATTCAGAAAAAGAGGGTGCCAAGAATAGTGGTTGGCGTTTTGGCTGCTTGGCGGAGGTTCCGGTTTGGATTCCTCGTGGATACCCCGAATTTTCTGGCGTGAGCAGATATGCAGCACCGTTCACTCAGGCTTGTGATGCTTCACGAGGAGTTACTTGAGTAAATGTGACAATTACATGCAGGCCGCCAAAGTAGGAAACCAAGAGGTTTGTTACAGGAGGAGACTGACTCACAACTTACGTTTAGCCGAGAGACAAACCTGTGAAACAAGCGACCAGATGTTCTAGACAAATTCAGCAATTGCGGGAGCAAGGCGACCTTAAATTTGAAAGTGAAGGCGTTGTGAAACAGAAAATAAAAGCAAGGGTAAGATTTTTGTGTAATCCCACATTTCCAGTGAGGCTCAACAAAAGACAAAATTAAAGGGAATGATATGTGAGATAGATCCCATGAGCTGGTGAAGAAAATAACTTGTGGGTCATCTCGTATGACTCGGCCGACCGTCGATCTGGCCACTCACATGGAGGGACTCGTGACACCTGGACATAACATAGAATGTGCAGCCGTCCAGGAATGAGCGGCGGAGCAAGAAATACGAGGCGTGTTTTTTAAGTAAGTACCGTTTTGAAATTAAAAAAAGACTTGCTAAGGTATCTCAATAATTTTATTTTTACATGGAAGCCTGTACCTTAATCTACGCACTAACGCAATTACAGTCTGATTCTTCCTTGTTTACGTTGTGTACTGAGTGTTTAAGATGCCTCCGATAATCGTGAGTCCCGCCGACTGTGAAGTACGGGCTGTTATAAGATTTCTTAGTGCTAAAGGCCTAAAAGCGATCGATATTCATCGTGAGATCTGTGGAGTTTAAGCAGAAAACATTATGAGTGATGGAATGGTAAGAAAATGGGTGAGAGCATTTAAAGATGGCCGCATAAATGTGCATGATGAACAACGAATGGGCGTCCTACGGTCGTTAATGAAAGTTTGGTGCAGGAAGTGGACAATAAGGTGAGAGAAAACAGACGCTTTACGATTTCCTCCTTGCGGGATGACTTTCCTAATGTTTCTCCTTGTATTTTGCATGGCATTCTGACCGAGTACTTGAATTACCGAAAATTTTGCGCACGTTGGGTATCGAAAATCTTGACGGATGTGCACGAAACCAAACGTTTAGAGAATGTATTGACTTTCCTTGAGCGGTACCACAACGACGGTGAGCATTTCTTAAGCCAAATTGTTACGGGAGATGAAACATTGGTGGCCTGCGTGACACCAGAATCAAAGCAACAGTCCATGCAAGTTGAGCAAAGGCATCATTTTGCTGCAAGACAATGCCCGTCCGCATGTGGCGAATCAGACCAAAGATCTTATCACATCTTTTCGATGGAAAACTCCGTATAGCCCCATCTTGCGCCCAGTGACTACCATGTGTTCGTGCACTTGAAGAAACACCTGGGCGGTCAGCGTCTTCAAGACGATGACGAAGTCAAAACAGTGGTGATGCAGTGGTTAACAAGTCAGGCGGCAGACTTCTATGAGGAGGGTATTCAAAAACTGGTTCGACGTTATGACAAGTGCCTCAATATTGACGGAAATTATGTTCAAAAATGGTTCAAATGGCTCTGAGCACTATGGGACTTAACATCTGAGATCATCAGTCACCTAGGACTTAGAACTACTTAAACCTAACTAACCTAAGGACATTACACACATCCATGCCCGAGGCAGGATTCGAAACTGCGACCGTAGCGGTCGCGCGGTTCCAGACTGAAGCGACTAGAACCGCTCGGCCACATCGGCCGGCGGAAATTATGTAGAAAAGTAGATTAAGGTACAGGCTTTCATGTAAAAATAAAATTATTGAGATATCTTAACACGTCTTTTTTTAATTTCAAAACGATACTTACTTAAAAAAACACGCATCGTAGATAAGGGTAGTCGGCGAATAAGTGGAACGCTGGTCCCTCAACTTTCTAAACTTATACAGTTCAATATAACAATTTTGTATCGTGGCCGAGAGAGCTGCGCCAGTTAACGTTCCCCAGGCAGCAAAATTGAACGAAAGTTATTTACGCTCAGTGTTGGAATATAACGAAACAGACGTTCGGACTTAATTCAACATTTCTTGGTTCCAATGCACCGAGAGTCACTGACGGAACACTGGAAGAGTGCTGATACCGGCGACGTCGTGTCGGTGCGGCTGTCGTTCGCTCTTGATAACCTGCTCTTTCTGCGTTTGTGACTGTTCAAAAAGATTTCGGGCTTGCAGCCGGTCGTCGTAATCTTCATTGCACGATATTTCGGCTGGGCAACTACCAGCCATCTTCAGGTGAGCCGAACGAGGACTGACGAAGACGTTCTCCGCTCCGTCTTATACAGTGCGGTGATGGTACTGCCGCACATGCGTTGCAGTCGCGGGGACAGAAGGGCCACACCGCCCAGCGACAGCGCCCTCGCTGGAGGAACTGCAGTACTCAGCTGCCGTCGGTATTGTCGCTGGCCACAGCTATCGAAGTCTTCTGGTGTCTTCGTCTCGAGCAAATTTCGGAGATGACGGGATTCCATGCGTTATTCAATTAGTAACCACTGTCACGGTTCATTAGATTTCCCGCGTATTTCAACGAGTGTCCTTTAGAAATACAATGTACCGCAACTACAGACTTACTGGACTGCAGTAGGCGAGTGCAACGTTGATGTTCTGTACAACGCTCTTCCACTGTACTCGTTGTCTGTACTATATAGGCCATACCGCATTGATACGGTATTTTGTAAATTCCCGCCTTCCGCAGTAACAAATCATCCTTCACCGATCCCAGCAAATCCGAAATCTTAGAAGGCGGACGAAAAACCACTATCACATGAAAATTATTAAGAATCTTCCCTATCTTGAAGGAGATATTTCCAACGAAGAGAAGAAAAGCTAGGGACTCGGCTGGCGTGTTCTCCTCTTTATCCACTTCAAGGTTCCTGGCTCTAGTTGAGAAGGCCCTATTAATTTGCCGGGTCGAGTGTCCACTGTCTCTGAACACCGTCGTCAAATGTGGAAGTTCCTTAGGCAAATGCTCTGCATCCGACACCGTATGTGCCCTGTGCACAAGGGTTTTAAGTACGCTCATTGTCTGGGATGGGTGATGGCAACTTGAAGAATGCAAGTACAAATCAGTGTGAGTGGGCTTAGGATAGACAGAATGTCCCGCCGAGCCGTCACTCTTCCATTAAACCAAAACATCCAGGAATGGAAGGCAGCCATCTTTCTCTTGTTCCATAGTGAATCAAATATTTTCATGGATGGAGTTAAGAGCCGGCTGGTGTGGCCGAGCGGTTCTAGGCGCTTCAGTCTGGAACCGCGCGACCGCTACGGTCGCAGGTTCGAATCCTGTCTCGGGCATGGATGCGTGTGATATCCTTAGGTTAGTTAGGTTTAAGTAGTTATAAATTCTAGGGGAATGATGACCTCAGATGTTAAGTCCCATAGTGCTCAGAGCCATTTGAACCATTTTTGATGGAGTTGAGATGATGAAAAAACTCCATTTACTTTTCTTCTCCGTGGGGCCACACTAAGAAAGTATCATCGACGTATCTCCAAAAAACAGGTGGTTTACAAACCGCTGATTCAAGTGCTCTCTCCTCAAAATCCTCCATTGTGATTGATTGTAGAGCAGCTGCTGTCTTCAGTCACGTAATGTTCAAATTACTAGTGAAGTATCCCGTCAGATGCTAAACGATTTCGATCAACGGTGCGATATAGGCTTCTTTCATATTCAGTACGGAACAAATAGCAGCCAAACACCCACGTACTGAACACTTTTTTCGTTCATTGTTACTATATAACGAACGCCATATGGAACAACGTGAAGCCAGAACGGTTCAACTCTGCTTGGGTTGATTTAGATTAATGTCTAGATAGGGACAACAGTGTCACAATCTTTTGTAGCACACACATTCAAATAAAATGACACTACCTGACAGATTAAACCCTTGCGCCGGAACGGGATTCAGTCACAAAAATGGTTCAAATGGCTCTGAGCACTATGGGACTCAACATCTGAGGTCATCAGTCCCTTAGAACTTAGAACTACTTAAACCTAACTAACCTAAGGACATCACACACATCCATGCCCGAGGCAGGATTCGAACCTGCGACCGTAGTAATCACGCGGTTCCGGACTGAAGTGCCTAGAACCGCACGGCCACCGCGGCCGGCGATTCAGTCACAATCGTGACAGGTGTCTGCTCTCGCAAACCGTTAAATGTTGCAAGTCCGGGATTATCAAATGATTTTTTGTCATTATCCTACGATTTTACTCCCCTCCTTATGGTGTTGTTTCTAAAGTACTTATGTACGTTAGCTGTTGCCTCTGGTATCACCGGAACTAATGGGAATAGTAACCTTCACTTTGAATACATTAATTTGTTTTAACTGAAAAGTCTGTGAATGTTATCAGTGGAGTTGTGACGTCGTATTTACGTTCTTATCATGGGCCTCGTCTCTGCTACTAATTACGCCTCCTGGACATCTGAACACCGGCACCCACACATCCGCTTCACGGCACGCAGAGATTGTCTTGCGCGAAAATTTCCTTGTTCTCTCGCAAGAATAGGAGCTACTCATGGGGATGGGTGTCGGCTTCAAGTACCTCTGTCACAGAGTGATGTACTTCTCGCAAGTGAGAGACTGTTTGTTTACTCTTTGGACAATGTATCTTTGACTTGTTATATTGTATGTTCTGTGACTATGTAATAAAGTGTTGTTGTACTGCTAATCGCTGCTCTATTGTGATTCACGACATAAGAGTTTGGTGCCGAAACCCGGGACAGACTTTGCCGGAGACAATTTCCACGATTGCCGTTGTGAAACACGAATTCTGGACGCACGTCACGCGGCAATACTACGACGGGGTTTACTGCAGCGATTTGTTACACCACGCAACAAGCTCTTCGACGACAACCGCCATCATATACAGCTAAGTTCAACTGAATTATCACGCAACATGTTTTGTAGTGCCATTTGCAAAAGGAACTGATTACATTATTGCCGCTGTGTACTGCTATTGTAGCTGTTCGATTAGCGCTTTAACGAATTATCAGATCCTACGCTACGCCTACATATTGTTTATGACTAGTGCTGCCATCTAGCGACCATCAATTGAACTACTTCGACTAGCGATCCAAAGATAACGCCTTACTAGGACCAGCTGATCGCTAGCCGACACTGCTTTAAACTTTGGAGTAATCGGACGGAATGGACGTGCCAGACCACAAACCAGAGGCGCAATTACACTCTCTAAAGAGAAAACGTATGAGAGAAAGAGCAAACATTACGCGACTCGTGGCGGAAGTTGCAAGGTTGCCCGACACATCAGAAATCGCGGATTATAAATATTACAATGACAGATTGGGAAGCGTCCTGGACCGCCTCGTTAAATTAGATGAGGATATTCACGAGTTGTTAGACGATGACGAATACGAAGAAGATGTTCCTAAATGCGAAGATTATATAGACACCGCGAAACTCACAATTTCCCGATTGTCTCACGAAATAGAGAAACAGCTTGCGAAATCGGTAGCAGACATAAAGATTCCCGACAATCCGCCGGCACAATCTGTAACAATGAGTGTTCCCACAGCTTCAGTAAAACTTCCGCCGATCAAACTTGAGCCTTTTTCAGGCGATATTGAAACATGGGCGCGATTCTGGGAGCAGTTTGAGCAGTCGGTTGACAAAGATCCGACGGTAACTACAATCAATAAACACATTTTTCTTCGCGGCTATCTCTCGGGAGAACCAAAGCATTTAGTGGACGGTATTGCGGTGACGGCCGAGACGTACGCAGAAACGAAGAGGATTCTCCGAGCGCGTTATGGCAACAAGGATCGAATAATTCAAGCCCACTTAGATTATCTCGAAGCCATAAAACCAATTAAGCTGTCCACCCCAGAGGAACTTAATTCAACATTCATTGAATGCCAGCGACGTATTCAAGCTCTCCGGGCACTTGGGGAAGACGTGAACGGATACGGTCGAGTCCTCGCGCCGAAAATTTTACGCGCCTTTCCGGATGACATATGCCGCCGCTGGATAATTCACGCCAAGCGTACAGGAATATCCGAAGGGGACATTTTGCAACTGATGGGGTTTCTGAACGAGGAAGTCGACGGGGCGCTTACCACGCAGAAGATACGCGGTGAATTTTCAAGCACTTCTAGTAACCTTCCCACAGCGTCCACACTTCATGTACACGCGAAATCTAAAAGATCGACTCCGAAGGATACCAGCATGAAGGAACCATTCTGCGTCTTTTGTGAATCTGACGGTCATTGGGCACAAGACTGTAAGAAGATCGTACGCGTTAATGATCGAATAGATAAATTGAAACTAGCAAACAGATGCTTTCTTTGTCTTCAACGTGGGCACAAGGTGTCAAATTGCAAAAAGAAGGAAAAGGCTCGGTGTGTTAACTGTAAAAGACTGCATCATAAGTCCATTTGTGAGGAACGAAAGGATATTAGGGGTCCTGCGGGTCAGACAAACGTTACTTCCGTGGGAAAGGTATCTGTCGCTCCTCACGGATATACGTACCTTCAGACAGCTCAAGTATGCGTCTCAGGACCTACAGGATTGAGCAGGACAACGCGATGTCTACTGGACGCAGGTAGTCAGTCCAGCTTCATAGCAAAATCGCTGATTGATGATCTGAAACTACAAACGGTAGACCGACAAGAACTAACCGTTTGTTCCTTTGAATCAAACCCTACACGCCCACGCCACCACAGGCTTGTTCGGTTTAATATGAAGGGGCTTTGGCAGAATTCTTCAGTGCCACTTACTGCCTTCGAAAGTACTCACGTTATTTCTCACCAGCCTTCGGTTCCACAACATATAAAGAGTTTACCAGATGCCCGTAAGATTACGCTCGCAGATCCGAAAACCGATTCAACAGAAGATCTTCCCGTGGAGATTCTTGTAGGAGGCGATTTTTATTGGAAGATAGTGAAGCACAATTCGCCCATACGCATCTCTGAAACCTTAGTGTTAGTTCCTTCTCTGTTTGGCTGGATACTTAGTGGTAACAAGTCACAAGCCTGTGTGCATGCAACCGTGGTAAATTTTGCTCAGACTGACCGATCTCCTCTGCACTCTGACAATGATTTCAGACGCTTTTGGGACTTGGAAACTATAGGGATTACTGCCGATCAGGATCTACCTGTGAACAACAAGGATACGAGACTTCTTGAAGAGTTTAGAGCATCTTTCTCTATAAAGGATCATCGAGCAGTAGTTACACTTCCAAAAATGCAACATAAAGTGCTTTCGAGTAACAGACCTATCGCGGAAAAACGATTCAAGCACCTCAGGGAAAGATTTCAACGTCAAGAGACATTTAAGCAAATGTATTTCGATCTTATGCTAGACTACATTACGAAGGGGCAAGTAGAGGTCGCTCCCACCCCACTCAGGAAAGGAGCTATTTTATCTCCCTCATCATGCAGTGAGGAAGGAGAAATACGGAACCACTAAGTGGAGAATAGTCTTTGACGCCTCATCTCACGAAAACAATGCACCTTCTCTGAATGAGGTATTAGAAGTAGGACCGAACCTATTACCAGAGATTCTGGAAATTTTACTGCGTTTCAGATTATATTCTACGGCTATCGTCGCGGACATCACACAAGCTTTCCTTCAATTAACCTTGAACGAAAAGGACAAAGACTTGACCAGATTTTTCTGGTTCAAAATTAGCCAGGATCAAACAGGAAATCTTCAAACGACGGACGAACTAACAGAATACCGTTTTAACAGACTCCCATTCGGCCTGACCTGCAGCCCATTTTTACTTTCTGCAACACTAAGAGAACTTGCCGACAAGTGTATGACAGCATTTCCCACCGTAGCGCCACTTATAAACAAGACTGCATACATGGACGATTTTGTGATCTCAGTAGAAGGTGATAATTTGGGGATAACTATATACTATGAACTTGTAACCCTAATGAAATTGATCAGTCTCCCCTTATCAAAATGGGCTACCAACTGTGAACAACTCCACACTATCTGGAGGGCAGAAGGGCGAGAACTCCACACCCAGACTCAAGTTTTAGGTGTAGACTGGAACACCGCAGGTGACTACTTCTGTATCGATCCTAGCGAAATCATCAGAAGGTCGTCAGAAGAGCCAGCCACCAAACGACTCCTTTTACAATGTACGGCTAAATTCTATGACCCACTCGGACTGTTTTCCCCAGTTTCTCTTGTTGGGAAATTGCTATTCCAGGACACATGGTGCCGAGGAATTGGCTGGGATGAACTTATGCCCTGGGACTTAGGGGCACGATGGCGCGCTTGGATATCTAGCTTACCTTCATTGTCACATATACGTGTCCCTAGATGGATTGCTACAGCTCATGGAAGAGACTCTCAGCTGCACGTATTCTGTGACGCCTCGGAAAAGGCATATGGAGCAGCTTTGTACATTCGTACTGTCTTAGATGATGACGTCGTAACCCATTTAGTCTGTAGCAAGAACAGACTTGCTCCTATTAAGAAGGTGACATTGCCTCGACTCGAACTTTTAGCGGCAGTAGTTGGGACCAGACTATTGTGTTACTTTTGCCGTGCAACAGACTTTAAAATTGCCCATGCGATATTGTGGACGGATTCTACAATAACACTAAGTTGGATTCGCTGTGATCCTAACAGATGGAAGACCTTTGTTTGTAATCGGGTAACTGAGATACAAACACACACGACTCCCACGCAATGGAAACACTGCCCAGGACCAGACAATCCTGCTGACCACCTCTCACGTGGACTCCTCGGCTACCAAATTAATTCTCTGGATATTTGGTGGCATGGGCCGCCTTGGCTTACACGCCCTCCTGAATACTGGCCAAACAACGATACTCCAACGATGGTACGACTTCCTCCCGAAGAAAAGAGGAAGAAAACCCAGAGCCAAGTTTTGTCGATATCTACGCCAACCAGCCTTTTGAACTTACTTAAATTCAGCTCCTACTGGAAGCTCATTCGTATCACAGCATGGACTCTCCGTTTCCTACACAACATTCGTCAGAAGAATAAATCTTCAGGAGAACTTACAGCCACCGAATTATCAGCTGCCAAAATTTATTGGATTCGAGTGGGCCAGAGAGATTCCTTCCCCAACGAATTACATGCACTTCAGAATAACTTACCACTGCCAAGAGAGTCAAAAATCGCACGGTACAATCCTTTCCTAGAAGATGGACTGATACGTCTAGGAGGTCGACTGCAGTGCACTAGCCTAAATAGGGAACAAAAACATCCTGTACTCCTTGACGGTTCCCACCACTTCACACAATTGGTTATTCGAGAGACACACATCCGCCTTCATCACTTTGGTGTTCGTTCTGTACTATCCGAACTGCGAACCGAATTTTGGATCCTTAGAGCTCGTCAGGCCATCAAAAGAATCCTATACTCATGTCTCGCATGCAAGATCTTGAAGAATCCACGAGGGCAACAGATCGAAGCACCGCTGCCACCTGAACGAGTTTCACCTGCCAAACCATTTGCTGTAACCGGAATAGACTTTGCTGGCCCACTATTCATCAAAGTGGGGAAGGAAACGCACAAGTCATATATCACTCTTTTCACATGTGCTACCACACGAGCTGTCCATCTCGAACTCTGTACAGACTTGTCAACGGACAAGTTTCTTATGGCACTTCAGCGATTCGCCGGAAGACGCGGACTACCCCACACGATATATACAGATAACGCGAAAACATTCCACGCCACGAATATGGAACTAGCCCAACTTTGGAAGGCATTAACCACCACAAAATCTTATCAGTTCCTCGCCCACCACGGTATTACTTGGAAATTCATTGTCTCCCGTGCGGCTTGGTGGGGAGGATGGTGGGAAAGAATGGTGGGCACTATAAAGCGTTGCCTACGGAAGGTATTGGGACTCGCAAAGCTCACTGAGGAACAACTGAATACCACCTTGATCAGTATTGAAGCCGCGGTGAACTCCAGGCCCATCACACCAGGAGATGATTGTGATGCACTCACACCATCCCATTTTCTGACGGGAGAAAAACTTACGACTATTCCGGCGGGACCAGAGCCTTCAGCGAGCACAAATTTAACAAAGGAATTCCGACTGAGACAGCAACTCTGTGACAGTTTTTGGAACCGTTGGGTTAAAGAATACCTATTGGAGCTCCGGAACTACCATGAAGTTAAACGCCCATCGGGACGAGTCATCCCCTTTCGCCCTGGCGACATCGTGCTGATCCAAGAGGACCTTCGTCCGCGACATATGTGGAAGAAGGCCAGGATAGAAAAGGTACTACCAGGAAGAGACGGCAGGGTAAGGACGATAATACTCCGGACACCAGAAGGTCACATCATTAGTCGTCCTGTGCAGCTGGCCGTACCTTTGGAGGTCGACCAGGGTGGGGAGGATGTCACAGAGTGATGTACTTCTCGCAAGTGAGAGACTGTTTGTTTACTCTTTGGACAATGTATCTTTGACTTGTTATATTGTATGTTCTGTGACTATGTAATAAAGTGTTGTTGTACTGCTAATCGCTGCTCTATTGTGATTCACGACAACCTCAATAATTTTGGCCGTACTCTGTTTGTCAGGAAAATAAAGATAATAAAGTATTGTGCACAGTAATAACGCATAGCCATCAACGATATACACCGCTACTAGCGCTGTTCAGGGATCGCTATTTCCTGTAGGTGGAGCTTTCTCGTTGATTCAACAGGAGTTTCCGATGGGGTAGCGATGAAATTTCATACAGGCTACATCCATGGTTCGTGGTAATGACACTTTCCCGAACTCTACACACAGGGGGAGACATTTATTTCATTTTAGATACGTTTTCGTGTGCTAAAGATGTTGATGATCAATTCTCATTTTGAAGAATAGTCATTGATGTCGAACAAAATAATGAAGATCGTTATCGTAACCTTATAACCATCGAAATGCATATATCAATTTTTTAAATGAAACTATGCGGTTTCATGGTTACAGAATAGTAATTATATTGGTTTGCTGATTAAGTTCGCAGTTGGTGCATAACTTCGTAGACTTTTTTTTATAAGTTTAATAAACACAGCAATTATACATAACAGAAACTTTAAACATCAGTAATACATTCTTAGTCAATAAAATTCTTCTGGGTTCGAGGCCGCATTGTCATCTGTAAAATTCTGACGTTTCGGCGACTGTTGCAAGGCGCCTTCCTCAGGGTGTATTGCAGTTAGCAATGCACCCTGAGGAAGCCGCCTTGCAAAAGTCGCCGAAACGTCGGAATTTTACAGATGACAATGCGGTCTCAAACTCAGAAGAATTTTGTTGACTGTGACAACGGTCGCGGAAGCCTACGTTTACATTTAATATATTCTCCTTCATTATTTACAACAGTCTGCCAACGCTGGGGTACTTTTTTTGATTCCGCGACTGTAGGAATCATGTGGTTTTGAAGCGAAGAACTCGTCGAGCCATGTTCGGAGCGCATTCTCATCCGGAAAGGGTATTCCTTGAAGACTGTTCGATAGAGAGCGCAAAAGGTGCAAATTTTAGGGCGTAAGAACAGGGGAATAAGGTGGGCGCGGAATGATTTCTCAACCCAACTCCTATGTAGTGTTTTTGCCAGTCTAGTAGAATGCGGGCGAGCATTATCATGGAGTAGCATCACTTCACACAGTCTTTCTGGACGTTGTTCTTGGACTGAGTCTGTAAGACGTCTTAGTTGTTGATATAAAAATGTCAGCATTGATGTCTACACCTCGGGGAAGCAATTCGTGGTACACCACACTGCCGCTGTTCCGCCAGACGCATAACATTATCTTTTGTCGATGTGCGCAGGTCTTTCCTGCATTGTTTGGGTTCAACCATTCCTTCTTTCTTTTCCTTAAGTTAGCATAAAGATACCATTTTTCGCAGCAGTAACGATGAACGATAGAAATGGTCAGTGTTGTTCATGAGCCAGTCGATGACGAGCAAGCAGAGATGCACATGAGGTCACCCGCTGGTCTCTGTGATTTTGACTTAGAGCATGCGGTACCTATACACCCGATTTTTGAACTTTATCCATTACATACAAATGTCGCACGATGGTGGAATGATCACAGTTCATTACATCTGCCAGTCCTCGGGTCCACAGCTCCACTCACCATCACCAAATGACAAAATATAAACGCAAATAGCGACATTGAACTACGAATACAAAATGAGAATCGATTAATTAACCCATTGTGGCGGAAGTAAATATCAACATGCAAAACAAAAACGCTACGAACTTTTCCACCCCCCTAACAGAAGAGGTCTTCATTATCGAAAGTTACTCTAGACCAAAAAATCATCTACGAATTAATAACGCTAGGAAAAAAATAATATTTTACGTAAAGCATAAATTAAATGAGCTTTGGCCCACAGCTTAATACTCCTGATATGCGCAGATTTTGCTTCCGTTGTACATCATTCAACTTCCCGAAGGGCTAGTACACGATTAATAACGTGTCAGAGCTTGATCCTTTTGTGAAACACAGATGAATAATGTAAATGTGAATAAAAACCTCCGACGGCCGGTGTGGCCGAGCGGTTCTAGGCGATACAGTCCGGAACCGCGCGACTGCTACGGTCGCAGGTTCGAATCCTGCCTCGGGCATGGATGTGTGTGACGTCCTTAGGTTAGTTAGGTTAAAGTAGTTCTAAGTTCTAGGGGACTGATGACCTCCGATGTTAAGTCCCATAGTGCTCAGAGCCATTTGCACCATTTTTAAAAACCTCCACCACCGTTTTTGAGTTCCACTTATTACGCCACAACCGGTTTCGCTCTAAATAAATACCTTTACAGGCAGTTTTCTTCAGAAAATATCGTCTATATTGTTTCCTTTTTGTATTTAGACTTCTTGTTTTTTCGTCCTTTATCGTTGTGATAACTTTCGTGGCCTCATTTTAAATGAGTTTTTCTCTGTTTTTCGGTTACATATGTAATAATATTCTCCGATAAAGCATGACACGTGAAGTACGACACGAAAAGCACATTAGAATGGACAATGTCCTTCAGTCTTTCATCAAATTACTCCATCATCCTTTTCAAATTACCCCATCATCAGTTTCCTCGTCGCCTCCCATGATTTCACATACAGTCACCATTGATCTTTATTTTACAATTGTTATTGCCCACTTTAGCCCATATAAAAAGTTACTCATCAGCCTTCAACTTCTTCTTTCGTCTGGTAGACAAAACAAATGGCATACTAGGAACAAGAGTACCATATGGGACTTTTGCTAGTATTCCAGCTGTCTCAGCTATACTCCACGTCTTCCAGGCCAAAATGTTAGCATCTGGAAATGCTTCAAGGCCACCGTAGTCTGCATGATTACTCCAAACAACAGCCAAAGTATGTTGAGCCTCCAAACACGGCTCGTGCATCACAAGTGAAGTTCAGACGCAGTCCACGAAAAACACTTGGTCCTCCAATCAATTGCTGTTTCGAAAATTGCCCAGCCAGGTCAATATCAATGGCCTTCAACGACCTGTATACAGGTACCCTGCGCCGCCAGCGACGACGGAAACCTAGGCGTCGCAGAGGCATTGCTGAGGTGAAAGCGCGTGATAAGAAGCTGCGATTTACTCGATAGTAACCCGAAAGGCTATATACAGAAGCTATCCCCAGCCGAGCGACTGCCCTTCGTTGCTCCCGCCTGGCTACAATTGCTGCTCGGCTCCTACAGTTAGTACTGGCTGTTACTGTAGTGCTCACACTACTGGGAACTGCGACGTATTCACTGGTTAAACGGTCTCACTACCCAGATCCAATCGCCACCTCTTCCCGGAACAGCTCCGACAGCGGCGTGCACCATATTCTTCTTCGGTCTGCAGCGAGCAGCATTATCATCTGAAGTGATAGAAGGGTCCACCACATGCAGAGTCTGACTCCTTTACTTGATTATATAGCTTGTTCATTTTCTATTGCATTATGCGGTCTGTTTTATACATGTTTACCTTTGCCCTATTATGGCCCCATCTCACTGCCGACACGCAATAGTTTCGAGATTGTTTGGGGTGGAATGGACCTCACTGAACTCAATCTACAGATTTAGTATAAGGAACTGTCTCGTAAATTATGTTAGCATAGGCCATAACGTAGAATTCGACAGCAGGGGATTCCCGAAGAATAAAGTGTGGTTAGAGTCTGAAAAGCTTATAAGGGTGTTGCAGGATATATTCTGCTGAGAAATATTTGTTAGAAAAAATAGATACGTTGCGCGACTAAATTAGTATCGAAGTTAGCCAATCAGGCCCTTGAGCGCGCAATTTCAAGCGACCCGCCAGGTACAATTAGTTGTTCTCATAGCGCAGATGACAGCGCACGACACTGCTCAGTGTTTGACTCGGGTTCAGTTCTTGCTACTGTCCCGTGTCCAGCTTCTGTATCGCTCTCTTGTTCGACTTTAGGAAACCCAACAAAGCACACGTTTGGCGAAACCGTCTCTGGTAGGCCGCCTGAATTTGCGTGCCTGATTGTCTAACTTCAATGCTAATTAACGCTGAAATGGCGCAACGTACCGAATACTTTTTTAACGATTATTTCTTAGCACACTCTATCCTTAAACGTGCTTTCAAGCTTTTCAGACGGTTCCCGACCACCTTGTATAACTTCCTTAACTGTGAGGTGTCCCCGTGGTCAGGATCAGAAACTGCCAATAAGCCATCTTCTGAGATGGCGTTTTCGATTGTTTTCCTTTTTTATTTTCTATTTGACTGCACCAGTTATTTTAAGTGCATGAATTACATCACAGATCAGGAACGAATGTTTAATCATACATGTACACAACTTTCTGCAGCTAATGGAAATACGACCTGCATTAGGTTCTAGGTGTCGGGTATAGATATCGAAAGCAATAACAAATAAATGAATGCCCTTCTGGCCATATTTGTCGTGTTGCTGATGATTTTCTTTTGTTTTCTAGCTTCGTTAACTGCTGTTTGTTATTCTCGTATTCGCTGCCATTTCTTCAGTACCATTCTTGTGTGGACCAAGAATGACGGTTGTCTTGTGGGAGAAAAGTTGAGAAGCAATGGCTAGGCATCATCGTTTAGGGTGTCATCATACGAATGATCTCAGCACTTCAGTGTTCTTTCGTTTGCTGATGAGCAGAAACAGCTGAACAATTATGATGAACCGCAGGTGCCTGTGTCATTAACAATGATGTCATTTATTGTAATCTAGCGCCATGTATTACATGTCCCGTATAGCCAGATGCCTGTGATGGGACATCCGACGTCCTCCACAGGTGCATGTTGCACGTTATGCGCCGAGGCCAACTGTCTGAGGACATTACTGGAACCTGTCAGCTGAGATAACAGCCGGTTACGTAGCAACCGCGTTCGTAGCTGCGAATCTTCCTTTCGACGAACAAAGCTGGAGGGCGAGTGTAATCTGTGGTTAAGGCGAACGCTTGGCTAGCAGTGTCTGACGGCATCCGCCGGGGATCGTTAGTCGTGTCTGGCTCGACGCCATCTCTGTTGTTAGGCAGACGTGTAGCTCTTCATGCGTACAACTCTTACTCTCGACGACGTGGGTTTCAAACTCTGTTCATTCCCTAAACAGTTGCCAGAACGGTTTCTTCGTTAAGCTCGTGCTTTGAATTTAGTGCGTCATAGTCACTGTAAATCACTACTTACGTACATCGGGATAATTCCTCACCCTCACCACGATCGAGATTATTTATCTGATTTCAACAAAATTCAAGGACCTCTCCTAGACGTGGAGAATATTCGTTCCTGACTGATCTTGAGAAAGCATCTTGAATTATCTCCACCGATGAGCTGCCAATTTTCTTTGGTAATATAACGAATCGTATTTGTGCCTTCCATTACTTATAGTACTATGATTCTCCACATACACACATCAAAAAAAGGTTTGCATCACCTCGGTTCCGAGAGTTCCGGAACCCGTACAGAAAATTGGAATAGAAATCAACATAAACATCATTTCCGCCGGCCCGCATCTCGTGGTCGTGCGGTACGATCTCGCTTCCCACGCCCGGGTTCCCGGGTTCGATTCCCGGCGGGGTCAGGGATTTTCTCTGCCTCGTGATGGCTGGGTGTTGTGTGCTGTCCTTAGGTTAGTTAGGTTTAAGTAGTTCTAAGTTCTAGGGGACTTATGACCACAGCAGTTGAGTCCCATAGTGCTCAGAGCCATTTGAACCATCATTTCCGCCCTTTATATTGCTCATGAAAACCACGCATTCCACGTTGTGCCACCATACTGCGAGACCTTCAGAGGTTGTGGTGCAGATTGCTGTACGCAACGGTATCTCTAATACCCAGTAGCACATCCTCTTGAGGCAAGCCTGTATCCGTCGTGGCATACTATCCACAAGTTCATCAAGGCACTGTTCGTCCAGATTGTCTCACTCCTCAACGGCGATTCGGCGTAGACACCTCAGAGTAGTTGGAGGGTCACATCGTCCATAAACAGCCTTTGTCAATCTATCCCAGGCATGTTCGATAGAGTTCATGTCTGGAGAGCAAGCTGGCCACTCTAGTCGAGCTATGCCGTCATTCACAAGATGTGCACGATGGGGGCGCGAATTGTCGTCCGTGAAGACGAATTCCTCGCCAATATGCTGCCGATATGGTTACACTACCGATCGGAGGATGGTATTCACGTATCGTACAGCCGTTCCGACGCCTTCCATGACCACCAGCGGCGTGCGTCGGCCCCACATAATGCCACCCCAAAACATCAGGGAACCTGCACCTTGTTGGACAGTGTCTCTTAAGGCGTTCATCCTGACCAGGTTGCCTCCAAACACGTCTCCGACGATTGTCTGATTGGAGGAATATGCGACACTCATCGGTGAAGAGAAAATGATGCCAATCCTCAGCGGTCCATTCGGCATGTTGTTGGGCCCATCTGTACCGCGCTGCACGGTGTCTTGGTTGCAAAGATGGGCCTCGCCATGAACGTCGGGAGTGAATTTGCTCATCATGTAGGCTATTGCGCACAGTTTGAGTCGTAACACGAAGTCCTGTGGCTGCACGAAAAGCAGTATTCAACATGGTGGCGTTGCTGTCAGAGTTCCTCCGAGCCATAATCCGTAGGTAGCGGTCATCCACTGCTGTCTCTCGGTATCTCCTCCATGTTCGAACAACATCGGTTCCCTTAACTCCGAGATGCCTTGATACTTCCCTTGCTGAGAGCCCTTCCTGGCACAAAGTAACAATACGGACGCGTTCGAACCGCGGTATTGACCGTCTAGGCATGATTGAAGCTCAGACAAGACGTGCTCATGCATGGTTGTTTACCTCTTTGGGCGGGTTTAGTGACATCTCCGAACAGTCAAAAGGGACTGTGTCTGTCATACAGCAACCACAGTCAAGGTCTATCTTCAGGAGTTCTGGGGACGGGGGTAATGGAAAACTTTTTTTGATGTGTGTAGTACGCGTTTAAGACGAAATCTTCTAGTAGAAGTTGTCACCGAAGCACGCTGGTACGACAGCGCTAGTATTTCCTTCGCTCGTAAACGCTGACAAACACTCCGTCTCAACAACAACAAAAATGGTTCAAATGGCTCTGAGCACTATGGGACTTAACTGATGAGGTCATCAGTCCCCTAGAATTTAGAATTACTGAATCCTAACTAACCTAAGGACATCACACACATCCATGCCCGAGGCAGGATTCGAACCTGCGACCGTAGCTGTCGCGCAGTTCCAGACTGTAGCGCCTAGAACCGCTAGGCCATTCCGGCCGGCCATCAACAACACTAACGTGCCACTGCCCTCTACACAAATTCATCTGTCACATCCACTAAGACTAAACCGTTGGACTGAAGACACAAGGTGTGAGGTGCGAGATTAGTAAGAGACTTGAGGCCTGTTTGGGAGGAGAGCGGCTCAAATGTCCTTTCCTACATCCACATTGTTTTTCCGTGGCTTCCCTAAATCGTTTAAGGAGAACCTGAGGATGGTTCCCTAAAAAAAGAAGAAAACGGCTTATTCCCTTCGTCATCCTTTACCAATACAGACTCGTATTGTGTACGTATCGTTGACAGGCCGTTAAACCGGAAGCTTATTTCAGTCTGCTTATAAAGACACAATACTCAAAACTCGCACAGGAAAAATGTCCAGTGGATGCGTATAAAAACACATTTTCACTTTAAGTGCCGGAACGCCAAGTAGACATTTCAGCCAAACATTTCAGCCAACAATACCGTATTGCATTTATATTTGCATTAAAAATAAAATAATAACATTTACAGCACGCGAATATATTTGAGAGTTAATTTACTAACCATGCTGTTAATAGCACGAAGGAGAATCCTCCGCACCTTTCTTCTTTGCCTGTCTTCGTAACAGGTGCTCAGTTATGGCGACAGCACATGTTCAACAATATGCAGTTTTTTTCTTGTCCCCTAAAACCGAAACCGTTTAAAGCAGTTGTACGTTCTTTAGAAGATGACGAATCGTCAGCCAGTACAATCACATTTCTTGCAACACTTCAACAAACGATTCTGTAGTTTCCCTTACTTTTAATCCCATTATACAGTTATACATTTACTTATTTATTATACATTATAGCGTATCAGGTGAAATTGTGCAGCAGCCCGAATTTTCTGTACATTTAAAAATACAGCAAAATTTCCTATTACTACCACCATCACCTCAATATTACTGCTGCTACTGCTCCTGCGACTACTACTACACGTACCTATACCCACATAGACCGTTATTACCTATGGCACCACTACTGTCATTCTTACATCGGAGATTCTTCAGTCACTCAGTGGTACCCCCGTTCGTAACTTCACTGCAGGTTCCGTAGACACTGCAGCAGAAGATGTGGATGAATCTGAAATATTAGACCACTTCAGTTTAGGCACCAGTGTTTGTCTGTACACTTACCTCAGCGTTACGTGGTCGCGGGGACAATCCCTTGCGATATTTCACACCGACCGTCGCCGCATGTCGACCCGTGTCAGTCCGATAACTTTAGACACACGCAGTAGCTATCACGCATGTACACCACTCTACTTATGTGCGATGGCCAGGAAGAATGGTCAGTTTTCAGGAATATGAGAGGAACGGTCATTTGAAGCAAAAAAAAAAAAAAATGTATTGAACATGGGTTCTGAAACGCATATCTTACGAGCTGTGAGCACTTCATCTTCGATATTGTGAGAGAAATCTCTTCTATTGCAAGCTCTTTTCTGTCCATATTTTGATAGATGGTAGTATGGACCAAAATAAGAAAAAAAAATTCCAGTAATCTTGCATACCTCAAAACCTATGAGCGCTTGTACAACCTCGCTGGCCTGCCGAAGTGGCCGAGCGGTTCTAGGCGCTACAGTATGGAACCGCACGACCGCTACGGTCGCAGGTTCGAATCCTGCCTTGGGTATGGATGTGTGTGATGTCCTTAGGTTAGTTAGGTTTAAGTAGCTCTAAGTTCTAGGGGACTGATGACCTCAGCAGTTAAGTCCCACAGTTCTCAGAGCCATTTTTGAACAACCTCGCTACTGTGAAACACATTTCTTCTACTGAACAAGCTCTCGTAGCTCTTAAAGCATTTTAGAACGCGTGTTTACTAAACTTTTTTTGCTTCGAATGGTCTTCCCTGTCATATCCCTGAATACGTATCATTCTTCCTGAGACATCCTGTATATATATATATTTTTTTCTCTTTACGGAGAACACTGAAATTAAGGTCACGTAAGTGTGAAATTTTAATCAACACATTCCACAGGCATGGAAATACTAGAGTATCTGGTATCGTTCCATCAAGATTTTCGTTGTCTAACACTTTCCGGTTCCCGCAATATATTTAAGCCTTGAGCTAAATAGGTGATTAATTTATTGCAAGCTCATTAACAGAATGTAAGATGCACTGCCTTGCACCTGATGAATCCGCTTCTTCAGAGTGGGTACTAAAACATGCGATCGCAGTAGTTACCGATGATTATTAATATCTATTTCATTATTTTACGGCAGTTCTTTTAGTCTTCATTATGGCCACAAGTGCAAGAGGGTGATTTAAAAACAGTCTTGGCAGCTAGGCTGGTTGCGGCGCTGTATGTAAACCGCATTGTGTGGGCGCGCGCGTGGGAGAGAGCAGGCGGCCGCTGTCCCTGGCGCCTATGCTTAATAATTCGTGTCACGTGTGCTGCCAGAGTCGGGAAGGTCGGGCGGAAAGGCGCTCATTGTACCTGGCGATCGCTCCGAATGGGGCTTCCGGTAGCCATTGTCAGCAAAAGGTGCCAACTGCCGGACGGCTAATGTTCGTCGGAGCGTCAGCTACAAAGGGAACCACGGGGCCGCTCTCGAGTCTGTAAATATGTAATATTGTATTTATCAGTTATAAATACGTTTTTCATAACGTTGCAGTTATCGGTTTC
The DNA here is from genome assembly GCF_023864275.1 of Schistocerca cancellata. Classification (NCBI taxonomy): domain Eukaryota; kingdom Metazoa; phylum Arthropoda; class Insecta; order Orthoptera; family Acrididae; genus Schistocerca; species Schistocerca cancellata. Next base: position 301,787,541 of record NC_064626.1, on the reverse strand, counting down.
CATAGGTTCAAATGGTTCAAATGGCTCTAATCACTACGGGACGTAACATCTGAGGTCATCAGTCCCCTAGCCTTAGAACTACTTAAACCTAACTAACCTAAGGACATCACACGCATCCACTCCCGAGGCAGGATTCGAAGCTGCGACCGTAGCAGCCGCGTGGTTCCTGACTGAAGCGCCTAGAACCGCTCTTCCACAGCGGCCGGTTTTCCATAGGTACTGTCATCATCTGATAGCTTACAGTTGTATTAAAAATATAAAAAAATATAAACGTAGGCATGCGGAGCGTAACTTTTTGAAATGAAGAAAAAAAACTTGAAGTACACCAGTAATATCTTACACAAACACCAAGTAGCCCAAAATATTCAAATCTTGGACTATTATCTCCTCTTGTATAGTTGGCCTCGCATGTTTGTGTGAGTCATATATGATCAAAAGTCAGTGCACGTTAATACGGGGTGTGTCCACACTTCGCCTTTATGACGGCTTGGACTCGGCTTAGGATACTTTCAGTGATGTGTCTGCATGTCCGTGTGGGAACAGCAGTCCATTCTTCCTCAAGAGCCGAACAGGTCGGAACTCTGGGCTGGCCAGTTCACTTCAGAAATGTCAATTGTTCACAAACCATTGCCTCACAGATATTGCTTTGCGGTAGGGTGCATTGTCATGGTAATACAATCAATTATCGTCTCACTTATCAGAACTGTTCCTCTACCGTTCACAGTACACAAGGCTGTAAAATATCCTCCAACATTTAACGTTTTCTTAAGCGCAATAAGGGAACCACGCCCCTACTACGGAAAACGCCACATCCTCCATACTTCACCGTTGGCACTACACACGATGGCCGGTAACGTTCTCGAGCCATTCGCCAAACACATGCTACAGTTTCACCGGTTTGCCACAGAGTATCGCGTGATCCATCACTTCCCCTCTCCTGTGGTGTTGTCCCTTACGCCACCCCAAGCGCCGCTTAGCAAGGACTGCAAAAATGTGTGGCTTGTGAGGAGCTGCTCGACCATTATTTCCCATTCATTTTAACTCCTCACGCATTGTTATTGTGCTAGCTGGACTTCCGCAGCACTTTGGAACTCACGAATGGTGTCTCCTGCTGACTGCATGCCATTATTTTGCAACCAGTGTCCGTTATGTTGCGCGGTTCCTATCCGTCAGTAGGCGTACGTCCGCCCGAACAGGCCATGAAGGCCTAACGGTACCGACCGGCCACCTTGTCACCCTAGCCCACAGGCGTCACTGGATGAGGATAAGGAGGGGCATGTGGTCAGCACACCGCTCTCCCGGCCATATGTCAGTTTACGAGACCGGAGCCGTTACTTCTCAGTCAAGTAGCTCCTCAGTTTGTCTCACATGGGCTAAGTGAACCTCGCTTGCCACAGCGCTCGGCAGACCGCATGGTCACCCATCGAAGTGCCAGTCCAGTCTGATAGCGATTAACTTTGGTGATCTGACGGGAACCGGTGTTACCACTGCGGTGAGGCCGTTGGCTGTTGTTGGTTTAGCTGTGTTTATTTCTTCACGTTTCCACTTCATACAACGCCAACAGTCGATCTGGGCAGCTCTAGACGGACTGATGGATTTGTTACGCAGAGGGTCCGCTGACTAGTGCACTGAGTTCACCTAATTGACTCATTCTGCTGTTAGTGCTTCTCTGCCGACGATGATGATGTTTGGTTTGTGGGACGCTCAACTGCGCGGTTATCAGCGCCCGTAAAAAGTCCCAGTTTTTCCACAGGCCAATTTTTTTCACAGGCCACTCTAGCCACTGTCACGAATGATGAGGATAATGGTGAAATGATGAGGACAACACAAACACCCAGTCCCCGGGCCGAGAAAGTCCCCAACACGGACGGGAATCGAACTCGGAACCCCGTGATCCAGAGGTAGCAACGCTAGCCACTAAACCACGAGCTGCGGATTGCTTCTCTGCTGACATCACAATAGTCCCCGCCTAATTTTATACTGCCAAGTCCGCCGCTAATCACATCTACAGGTCAATTAAGCATCACATCCGGGTACCTAGGATCAGATGACAACTTTATAAATCGAAATCATATGTGTGCCCAAACACTGGAAAGACACTATAAAAGTATTTTATTTACATCTAGATATATTATCATTGCACAGTAACAGTTAACACTTTGCAGAAGCAAGACTGATGTTCTTATAATTGTGAATCATCTGATTATAACAGTAATTGTCGAACCTTGTAGTGGCAGTATTAATAAAAGATGTGACTGTGGTTGACAATTAAATGTGAATACATTCAGCAGTGTCTGATGCTCTGGCGGTTCGATAGCTAATGAAAATCTCAAGCCATATCAAGAGCCAGGAAAAAAAGAAGCAGCGTTTTGTCTGCAGAAGAGGAAAACAGAGATGCAGCCAACAGTAGCATAACTAAATTAGAGGTGCCATTTCGTATTTTGTGCACACCCGGTTTCTAGTCTTCACCTTGGTGCATTTGTAAAGACCTCGGGCCGCTATTGTTTTATTTTCTGTGACTGCTGACCTTAGTATTCAGTCTATACTGTCCCCGGCAGTACCGTAGTATTTACTAGGGAATGCTATATTTCTTTTGACTGTGCTGTGTTGCATTTAAATTTCTTCGTTGTAAAATTACAGGGGGAACAGCTATCGATCCTTCGCAGGTCTTACCTCCTTGCGTCACTGTACGAGGTGAAATGTACAGGTTTAGTGGCAGGTTCAATGGTTGCAACAGTGCATGGGAGGTGTGGCGGTGAGATGGGAAGACGAGGCTTACTGTACGGTATCCTTCGAGAATTAATGTAGCGGCAAATAGTTGGCGGAGCTCATGAGCAGCGTCAGGAAAGCGCTTCGTACGTGTGTGGGTATTTGTCAGTGTCGTAACCAAGAGATAGGAAGGCGTTACTGCGCTGACTGCGCCGTAGGAGCTCTGAGATTGCCTGTCGTGTACTGAGTGGCTTTCGTCGTAAAACTGAAACCTTTTTGAAAAGAGGATTTCGCGATTTCCAAATTATTTACGTTATTAAATATGGCTACTTACCTTCACCCTTTCATTTCCATCTCATTCTGAGCTTAAATAAAAGTGGCACCACTTAAATTAAGTAATTCTAATTGTATTAGCCGGTCGCTGTGGCCGAGCGTTTCTTGGTGCTTCAGTCTGGAACCGCGCTGCTGCTACGGTCACAGGTTCGAATCTTGACTCGGGCATGGCTGTGTGTGATGTCCTTAGGTTAGTTAGGTTTAAGTAGTTCTAAGTTTAGGGGACTGATGACCTCAGATGTTAAGTCCCATAGTGCTTAGAGCCATTTGAACCATCTAATTGTATTGATTATGCATAAACAAAGGGATGTATCTGTCAAAAGAATGGGCGTGATTCACGACTTGAAAAACTAGTTACAGAAATGAAGCCGGATGACGCCTTAGAAACCGCCGATATTCTGACAGATGAAAACTGCCGTCATTTTCAAGGCACAAGAGCAACGATACAGCACTGTGCAAGGGAATTTAAATCAGTAGCGGTTGGAACTATGCCGCCCAAGATCCATGATACGGCGTATGCAGGAAGACTAAACACACACACACACACACACACACACACACACACACACACACCATAGACAACTAATGACACCACACAACCAAGGCTAACCAACGTCAGAAGTTGCTGGTAGAGAATGTTAATTACCAACGGTTGAGTAAATGGCATTAACTGGATGCCCCTGTCGTTCGAGGAGGGAGAGAGCATAATACAAGCATAATTTAAGCAAAAATCTCCGTCTTTATTTGTAAGGTCACTTGCTAAGTTAGACTCGACTGGTTCTTCAATAACACTATCCCAATAGCAGGAAGTACACACGAGTACCTCAGTGTTGTTATATTCCATTGAATGGCCGACGCGAAGACAATGTTCTGCAACTGAAGATTTGCTCGGCTGTTGTAAGCGTTTGTGGTGCTTATGCTCAGTACATCGGTTCTCCAAGGTCCTGATAGCCTCATCAATGTATGACGCGCTACAGTTCCAAGGGATACGGTAGACATCCTGCCGTAGATCATCCCTTACAGGACTCTAATCTTACACAGTAATGGAAAAACACGTTTCACACAGTGTTTCCGCAGAATACGACCACCCCGTCCTGTTGAAATTCTACCTGCACAAGGCAGAAAGGTTGCAGGGTCGGGCGCCACCACCTTATTTTCATCACTCACCCGACTCATGGCTGGTCGATAGCTCATCTGATGTTTCACGGTGACCTTTCTGGCGAATTTGGCTTCGTAGTTGGCTAACTCAGTTGACGAACTTTCAACGCCTGAGATGACGTGGTTCCTATGAACAAAGGTACGATGTACTCCTTCATAGCGAGCCAGATAGTGACAACTATCAGCCTGAAGGTTCATCTTTGGTTGTTGCCATATAGTCACCTACCGAGAGTTTAAGTTTCCGTGCACAATACTCTCTCGTTGAATTTGTGCATTGGAAATGACATTGGGTGGACCTGTCGAAACATCCGCGGTCGACGAAGATGTTCTCCAGCTGAATTCCGTAGGATGTTTGAACATTTTATATGCCGGGTGAGCCGCGGTCGGCTCGCGTTAACGCCGTTTTCCTTTTGAGCATTTTCTCACCATTGAGTGGCGTTTTATTCCTCCCTCATTTACTATCTGAACAAGTTGCTCACTTGCCTACATCAGTGGCAGCAGTAGCGTTTATCGATACTAGTACAGCTGTAACTTCTTTGGTGTGGCAGTTATACACTCCTGGAAATGGAAAAAAGAACACATTGACACCGGTGTGTCAGACCCACCATACTTGCTCCGGACACTGCGAGAGGGCTGTACAAGCAATGATCACACGCACGGCACAGCGGACACACCAGGAACCGCGGTGTTGGCCGTCGAATGGCGCTAGCTGCGCAGCATTTGTGCACCGCCGCCGTCAGTGTCAGCCAGTTTGCCGTGGCATACGGAGCTCCATCGCAGTCTTTAACACTGGTAGCATGCCGCGGCAGCGTGGACGTGAACCGTATGTGCAGTTGACGGACTTTGAGCGAGGGCGTATAGTGGGCATGCGGGAGGCCGGGTGGACGTACCGCCGAATTGCTCAACACGTGGGGCGTGAGGTCTCCACAGTACATCGATGTTGTCGCCAGTGGTCGGCGGAAGGTGCACGTGCCCGTCGACCTGGGACCGGACCGCAGCGACGCACGGATGCACGCCAAGACCGTAGGATCCTACGCAGTGCCGTAGGGGACCGCACCGCCACTTCCCAGCAAATTAGGGACACTGTTGCTCCTGGGGTATCGGCGAGGACCATTCGCAACCGTCTCCATGAAGCTGGGCTAAGGTCCCGCACACCGTTAGGCCGTCTTCCGCTCACGCCCCAACATCGTGCAGCCCGCCTCCAGTGGTGTCGCCACAGGTGTGAATGGAGGGACGAATGGAGACGTGTCGTCTTCAGCGATGAGATTCGCTTCTGCCTTGGTGCCAATGATGGTCGTATGCGTGTTTGGCGCCGTGCAGGTGAGCGCCACAATCAGGACTGCATACGACCGAGGCACACAGGGCCAACACCCGGCATCATGGTGCGGGGAGCGATCTCCTACACTGGCCGTACACCACTGGTGATCGTCGAGGGGACACTGAATAGTGCACGGTACATCCAAACCGTCATCGAACCCATCGTTCTACCATTCCTAGACCGGCAAGGGAACTTGCTGTTCCAACAGGACAATGCACGTCCGCATGTATCCCGTGCCACCCAACGTGCTCTAGAAGGTGTAAGTCAACTACCCTGGCCAGCAAGATCTCCGGATCTGTCCCCCATTGAGCATGTTTGGGACTGGATGAAGCGTCGTCTCACGCGGTCTGCACGTCCAGCACGAACGCTGGTCCAACTGAGGCGCCAGGTGGAAATGGCATGGCAAGCCGTTCCACAGGACTACATCCAGCATCTCTACGATCGTCTCCATGGGAGAATAGCAGCCTGCATTGCTGCGAAAGGTGGATATACACTGTACTAGTGCCGACATTGTGCATGCTCTGTTGCCTGTGTCTATGTGCCTGTCGTTCTGTCAGTGTGATCATGTGATGTATCTGACCGAAGGAATGTGTCAATAAAGTTTCCCCTTCCTGGGACAATGAATTCACGGTGTTCTTATTTCAATTTCCAGGAGTGTATTTCCGTGTCATGGTGTGTGGGGCAGTTGCAGCGGAGCAGCGAGGAAGTCTCTGCGGCGTGTGATCAGGCCGGGGCCGCTGGCGGCGTGCGCGCGCGGTCGGAGTTGTGTGGCACTAGCTGTGAGGAATGCTAAGTTCGTCGGCCACCGCACCTGCAAACTGGAGTTGAGTAATAAGTGAACCTGTCATGAAAGCTCAACCGCTGTGAAGTCTCTTCGTTGATTGCTCGTTGCTGCATCCTGGGCTGTCCCCACAAGCAGCAACGCGATGGTGCGTTGGAGTCGGCAAGATTTTGCAGCCGTTTCCCTGTATGGTGTTTAACCTTTGGAATGATTATAATTTATTATTGAAGTGCACCAGCGGTGTCTTCTGCCTTGTGGACGTTAACGTTCGGTTGTCCGCAGCTCGTGGTCGTGCGGTAGCGTTCTCGATTTCCACGCCCGGGTTCCCGGGTTCGATTCCCGGCGGGGTCAGGGATTTTCTCTGCCTCGTGATGACTGGGTGTTGTGTGACGTCCTTAAGTTAGGTAGGTTTAAGTAGTTCTAAGTTCTAGGGGACTGATGACCATAGATGTTAAGTCCCATAGTGCTCAGAGCCATTTGAACCATTTTGAACGTTAACGTTCCGGTTACCTGCCCTGGTCGCTAGCGTAGTTTTGTGGCAGTTGATTTTCCTCACCGTGTTAATGCTGTCCGGCATGGCAGGTAGTTCCACAGCTTGGTGTTGTTCTCCTTTTCTCTTTGAGTGTTTATTGTGCCTTGACTGTGTTTATACGCCAGGTATTATTAAGACATAATCCTGCTGCGATCCTCATCTTCGCTGGTACTTCTGGTTGTCATGCTGCTGGTCAGGTGGAAGGGAATTGATTAGGCAGTTGGTTGGTTCGTCAGCTGTCTGTAGGTCGTGGTGCAACCCGATTGTTTAGTCCTACGCTGAGCTGTCTGTCTCACCTATACTGTGGTTAGAGTTTTCTCCCCAGGCCGACCCTTGGAACACTTCTGAGCACCACTGTTGTTGTTTGTGATTGTCATTTTATTTGGTCGCAAGTACTGTGCCAGGCCTTCAGCCGTGTATTAATACTGTCTGTTTTATGTTTAGTTTATGGCCTTCAACTGAACTTCGTAGCAAATTTAAGATTAGGCCTCCAGCCGTGTTTGGTTTAAAATTCTTGTTGCTCTGCATTTAGGCCTTCAGTCGAGTTTGTTTCAAAATCTGTGGCTTTAATATGTATATCCTTGTCTGTAAGGTTTCCCTTTAATTATCTTGAATTCTTGAAACGGCCTTCAGCCGTGTTCTGTAAATGTTTATCTTAAGGTTGTCTTTAATTATTCTTGAGTAATTGCTTGGGCCTTCAGCCTACAAGATACTTCAAATTTTCTTAAGACGTTTTTCTGTTGTACTGTGTAAAGGCTTATCTTTAAAGTCTCTCTTCTATTACGTAAAAAAAAATTTTTTTTTAATTGGGCTTTCAGCCTAAGAATTAACTTAAATTTTTCTTAATATGGCCTTCAGTCGAAATTTTTAAATGCTTGGCTTTTAAAGAATTTCCTTAGTTGATCTGAAATATTATTTCGCCCTTTAGGCGAGAAGATATTATAATTTTCTTAAGTAAGGCCTTCAGACGTTACTCTAAATCCTGGTGTTTTAAAAACAATCATTTAAACTTATTCTGGAGTAGTTACTTGTGCCCTCAGCCATGAATTGATCTTTGTTGTTTTAAAGAGGAAACTGTGCATTGGTTTGAGGAATAAAGTTGTGTGTGTTCTTGTATAACTAACCTTGGCCCCTTTCCACAACCTGATCCGCTCTGTCCTGCGAAACCAGATTTCACCAGGATAAACTCAAGTTTCACAATGTATTGTGTAATGACATTGATCAATGGTCACGGGTTCAAGATCATCTAACGATATAACTCTGCCTAACTATCCGAGTGACTTATATTCACTGTTACATCCAGGTAGGCATTTGTAAAACAAACCATTTCTTTTGAATAATATCTTTTGACAAGAATTTTGATTGGAAATTTAAGTATCCATAGAAGAAAGCAAACGGCAGCACGATTGGATGCAGTTCTAGTGTCATTGTTTATGCTCAGCCATCATTCGAAAATTCAATAGCTCCAGATGTGGATATACGCTGGATAGAGGATCTTAAAATAAATGATTTGGGATCGATATTACTAAAGGGCAGGAGCAGTCCCACGATCCCAGATGTAGGTTGCCTATCTAATGGCTTCCATGGTAAGAAAAACTTGCTTTTCAGTATTTCATATAATTATTGACCGAATTGAAAAATTTCAAGTACTGTCGTAGCCGGGATTGTGGTTATCGCTGAAACAACCTGCTTCGGTCATATCCTTTCTTTCCCTCTATGCCAGTTTAATCTGAGTGTTAAAACCGCTCAAAATAACCGGTTTGCGGTTTTTTATTTCTATTATTTTCTGTAAGAAACGTAGAAATCGACCAAAGATTCAAAAATATCTTACTCTCTTAGCTTCAAGAATCTTAGAATCAAAATCTTAAATTTAACAGACAAATAAAAGAAAACTTATTCCTTCCACCGCTTGCTGCTATTTTAGGAAATGGATGAGTGCTGGATTAGAACAGAAAATCACCAGAATTCTACTAATTCTAATTTTTTGAAACTGTGCCCAAAATTCATGTTGTAATCGGGATAATATCACCTTTTGGGCATTACGAATAGTCAGTGATAAGGGGTCAAAACTGATGAGAAACTTTGGTTTTTCGTGTTAATTTGTCCGTTTTCACTGGCTACAAGCAGATAAAGGCATATTATACAGACACGCAGAGCAGCTAGCTACCTTCTCTTTTTATTGTATACTGCGAATAAGTTGTTGTTGAGTTTATTACTGTTACCATAATTTCCTTGCTCTTTCATTATTTCATAGAAATGGCAGACAAACCTTCAATCTTTTTAAGCAAATGAAGGATTCTGGGCTACTTCGTTGCTATATTATTTCGTAAAAGTATTTCCAGACTAAGGATGGGACCATTCTGCAATACAACTAACGCCAGAGGAAGACAATGAGACACTACCGTATAGACCAACTCCACAAGACATGTACAAGCGTACCGTCTAATAAGCAACCACCCTTGCTAAAAGGTACATTATTGTCTCAACAATGCTGTGCCAATTCTTATGCCATGTGTTTGTTACTCGTTTCTGTCGGCGTTATTATTAATTTCCACTCATCACTTTTCCCACTTTCTATAATAACACAATATTTGACAGAAAGGCAAATTTTACAAATAACACTTACTTATTTTTTAAACGTTTTCTTTACAAACGAAAAATTTTAGTGCTGCTGCTATGGTTAATTGATATTTCGGTTTTTTATTCGATTATTAGTTAAAAATAGAAACACCTGCTATAACTGAGACCAAGCAAATATCGAAAAACACCGGTTGTTCAGAACTAAATTACCGGTATCGCTTATTAATCGGTCGGTTTCTCCGATCCCTCTGTCATAGTATCCAGAAGTATAGTCTTACGTTAAAGGATTAACACAATAACTCAAATGTTGCTGTTGGAAACTGTGTATATCTTGAAGAGGAGTAAGTCACGGCGCACGAATTACCCATAATATATTCATGCATCATTTGAGAAAGAGAGAATTTAGCAACTGCTAATAAACCTTTTTAAAACTTTTTCTCGCTAACACCCCTCCCCCCCCCCCCCCCACACACACACACACACCCAAAATAATAAAAGGATAAAAGTTTATCGCTTGCTACATTTTCGTAGTTCGTACAATACAATTTTTTCATCGGACAGACGTTTACATTATTACTCTTTTACAGACTTTATCCACATACACTGATTAGCCAGAACCTTAAGACCACCTGCTTAATAGCTTGTTTTTCCATCTTTGTATTGAATTACATCACTGATTCTGCGCATCAGGTACCTGACAATTTGTTGGTAGGTTTCTGGAGGTATGTGGGATTAGATACCATGTCGTGTAATTCGTGTAAATAACGGGCCACTGATCTGCGTACGCGTTGATGGCGCCAGATAGGGGCCGAGATGGGTTCCATAGGATTTTACATCAGGCGAATGTGGTCGCCGAAACATCAACGTGAGTTCACTATAATGCTCCTCAAACCACTATTGCACGATTCTGGCTCCAGGGCATGGGCAGTTATTCTGCTGAAAGATGACATCGCCGTCGGGGAAGACATCAAGCATGAAGGGATGCAGGTGGTTCGCAGCTGTCAGCGTGTGTTCGATTGCTACCACAGGTTCCATGCAAGCGCCGGAGAACGTCTCCCTCCCTTAATACTGGTCCCATCAGACTGCTTCCGTAACGCGCTGCACGTTTCGAGCCGCCGTTCACCTCGATGACGGCGTTTGTGGAGACGACCATCGACCTGGTGTAGCAAAAATGTGATTCACCCGAAGGGCCGACACGTTTCCATTGATCGAATCCTGATGGTTCCACGCCCGTATTGATGATGTCGTTGGATCGACATGTGAACACGTAGGTGTGGTCTGTTGCGGAGCTCCATGTTCAACAATGTACGATGCATGGTTTGCTCCGAAGCACTTGTGCGTGCACCAGCGTTGTGCTCTTTGGACAGAGGTGCCACAGATCACCACCTATCCTATTGTACAGAACTGACAAGCCTCCGAACCCCACGTTCTATGATGAGTCGTGGATGTCCATCCATTTAGCACGTAGTGGTGGTAGTTTCACTGTCCTAACTGTTTTCGTTGACGCTCACGATAGTGACACGTGAACATCCGACAGCTTCGCCGTTTTCGAGATACTCGTTCACAGGCTCTGCGTAATAATAATCTGCCCTTTGTCAACGTCGCCTATCTCTATGGATTTCTTCATTTTCAGCCCACATCTTCGCTAGAGTGATCCCCCTTTCATGTTTGCTCCGCTTACATACTTGTGTTACCGCGTCACGTGCCCACAACGCCACCAGGAGGCATCCAACATCGCGGTGGGCAGTGGTCATCATGTTTTCGCTCGTCAGTGTATATCACTAAATGTACCTGCAAAATTATGTCATTATACAACACATAGTTTAGGGGGTATGTTTTAAAAAGCATTTAGATTCGTGAAAACTATGCACCATTTGCCAGAAAGGTCATACATGAACGTACAGGGTGTTACAAACTTTCAGGAAACATTCCTCACACACAAAGAAAGAAAATATGTTATGTGGACATGTGTCCGGAAACGCTTACTTTCCATGTTAGAGCCCATTTTATTACTTCTCTTCAAATCACATTAATCATGGAATGGAAACACACAGCAACAGAACGTGCACTGAAATGAGGATTGACACATTGTTGGATGAACCATTCGCGGAAGTGTACCCGTCGAGGCCAATCAGTTGCTGATAGTGCCTGCACACGCTGTACATGGTACGGAAACAACTGGTTCTCCCGTAGCACTCTCCATACAGTGACGTGGTCAACGTTACCTTGTACAGCAGCAACTTCTCTGACGCTGACAGTAGGGTTATCGTCAACTGCACGAAGAATTGCCTCGTCCATTGCAGGTGTCCTCGTCGTTCTAGGTCTTCCCCAGTCGCGTGTCATAGACTGGAATGTTCCGTACTCCCTAAGACGCCGATCAATTGCTTCGAACGTCTTCCTGTCGGGACACCTTCGTTCTGGAAATCTGTCTCGATACAAACGTACCGCGCCACGGCTATTGCCCCGTGCTAATCCATAAGTCAAATGGGCATCTGCCAACTCCGCATTTGTAAACATTGCACTGACTGCAAAACCACGCCCGTGATGAACACTAACCTGCTGATGCTACGTACTGATGTGCTTGATGCTAGTACTGTAGAGCAATGAGTCGCATGTCAAGACAAGCACCGAAGTCAACATAACCTTCCTTCAATTGGGCCAACTGGCGGTGAATAGAGGAAGTACAGTACCTACTGACGAAACTAAAATGAGCTCTAACATGGAAATTAAGCGTTTCCGGACACATGTCCACATAACATCTTTTCTTTATTTGTGTGTGAGGAATGTTACCTGAAAGTTTGCCCGTACCTTTTTGTAACACCCTGTAGAAAGTGTTATCAGTTTTTTTTTGTTTTCCAGTTTTGATTTTGTCTTCTTAGCTGCCTGTGGGTGAATAATCCGAAACTAATAAAACCAACATTATTATGGTTTTCGTCAGTTTTATTTGCTCAACGTCAAATGCTTAACAAATGATGTCATATGTAACGTAATCTGGCGTTGAAGCTCTTAAAGCTATTTTATACGTGGGAATTCGGTTTTTTAAGGAATCGGTGGGGGTGGAGCGCGCGGGAGGGGGGGGGGGGGAGGAAGGAAAGGAAGGAAGGAAGGAAGGAAGAGGGTTACTATTAATGGAATAATGTCGAAAATGAATGTTCTGTTTTTCGTTAAATCACGACTTGGGACATTTAATCAATACGCAAGGGATGCAAATATACGACTCGACCTGGACGCTATGTACTCAAATCGATTGACAGGTAAAAGTGACTTGTGCCATAGCTACCTTGGCCACCAAATATTACTTTTGTTGGCTACGGTCTGTGGGGTACAAGAGAGACTGTGATATACTCCAAGCAGTTATTCAGAATATGACCTTATCGTACGAATCCACACTACTACTAAAACACTGAGCACACAACCGAACTTTGTTCATCTTTCGCATCAGACTCGAAACCGTTTACGTCGTAATGAATCTTTCATTCTGCATCGGTTGGCTGGGTGGTTTGTTGGGGCTGAAGGGACCAGACCACAAAGGCCATCGGTCCCTTTTCTGCACCGGACTGTGCGCTAATTCGAAACTTCCTGCCAGGTTAAAACTGTATGCCCGACCGCGACTTGAACCCGAAACCTTGCCTTTCGCGGGCTATGTTCTTACCGACTTATTTTTCATCTCATTTTGTTTGTTACAATTGTTCGGGGCAGACTTCCTAAGACACCCGTTCAAGTTCATCGTTGATCCATTCACTCAGTTTTTTTGTTACAGAAGGCAGGTAACCCTCTGACCGAACACGCTGAGCTACCGTGCCGGCGACCGACTGAGCTATCCGGACATGGCTCACACAGCCTTACTTCCGCCAGTACCTCTCTCCTGACTTTCAAAGCGTAAGCCCATTGCACGTGAAAAGCAAGGTTGGGAGTAAGTGTCTTGGTCCGGCACACCGCTTTAACGAGCCGCGACTTTTCACTCTGCGACCATTTTTGGAGATAAAAATTCTTGCTGGGTTCCGTAACGATGTGTGGAATGCACACCCACTATCACATCCGTATCCTTCTCATATGGGTCGGTCCACAGCGCACAGTGAAGGAATTTTCAGACGTTCGTTCCCGCTCGAAAAATGGCTCGTTTACCTTGTCGGTGTGTGTATAATATTTTTTAAATTATTTTTTCCCTCTACACCGAGGTAACGTTCCGCTGGTTCAGTGCACTCTGCTTTGCATGTCACTAAGCGCCTATAGAAATAGTACTTTCAACGGTCAATACACTTCGTAATATCTTAAAGGGAATAACTAGAGATCAGTTTCGTTACGAGACAACTTTCTCCGTAATCCGACGAATAAGACACTGACTCTACCTTCTACATCTACATCCATACTCCGCAAGCCACCTGACGGTGTGTGGCGGAGGGTACCTTGAGTACCTCTATCGGTTCTCTCTCCTATTCCAGTCTCGTATTGTTCGTGGAAAGAAGGATTGTCGGTATGCTTCTGTGTGGGCTCTAATCTCTCTGATTTTATCCTCACGGTCTCTTCGCGATATATACGTAGGAGGGAGCAATATACTTCTTGACTCTTCGGTGAAGGTATGTTCTCGAAACTTTAACAAAAGCCCGTACCGAGTTACTGAGCGTCTCTCCTGCAGAGTCTTCCACTGGAGTTCACCTATCTACATCTACATCTACATTTATACTCCGCAAGCCACCCAACGGTGTGTGGCGGAGGGCACTTTACGTGCCACTGTCATTACCTCCCTTTTCTGTTCCAGTCGCGTATGGTTCGCGGGAAGAACGACTGTCTGAAAGCCTCTGTGCGCGCTCGAATCTCTCTAATTTTACATTCGTGATCTCCTCGGGAGGTATAAGTAGGGGGAAGCAATATATTCGATACCTCATCCAGAAACGCACCCTCTCGAAACCTGGCGAGCAAGCTACACTGCGATGCAGAGCGTCTCTCTTGCAGAGTGTGCCACTTGAGTTTGCTAAACATCTCCGTAACGCTATCACGGTTACCAAATAACCCTGTGACGAAACGCGCCGCTTTTCTTTGGATCTTCTCTATCTCCTCCGTCAACCCGATCTGATATGGATCCCACACTGATGAGCAATACTCAAGTATAGGTCGAACGAGTGTTTTGTAAGCCACCTACTTTGTTGATGGACTACATTTTCTAAGGACTCTCCCAATGAATCTCAATCTGGTACCCGCCTTACCAACAATTAATTTTATATGATCATTCCACTTCAAATCGTTCCGCACGCATACTCCCAGATATTTTACAGAAGTAACTGCTGCTAGTGTTTGTTCCGCTATCATGTAATCATACAATAAAGGATCCTTCTTTCTATGTATTCGCAATACATTACATTTGTCTATGTTAAGGGTCAGTTGCCACTCCCTGCACAAAGTGCCTATCCGCTGCAGATCTTCCTGCATTTCGCTACAATTTTCTAATGCTGCAACTTCTCTGTATACTTCAGCATCATCCGCGAAAAGCCGCATGGAACTTCCGACACTATCTACTAGGTCATTTATATATATTGTGAAAATCAATGGTCCCATAACACTCCCCTGTGGCACGCCAGAGGTTAATTTAACGTCTGTAGACGTCTGTCCATTGATAAAAACATGCTGTGTTCTGTTTGCTAAAAATTCTTCAATCCAGCCACACAGCTGGTCTGATATTCCGTAGGCTCTTACTTTGTTTATCAGGCGACAGTGCGGAACTGTATCGAACGCCTTCCGGGAGTCAAGGAAAATAGCGTCTACCTGGGAGCCCGTATCTAATATTTTCTGGTTCTCATGAACAAATAAAGCGAGTTGGGTCTCACACGATCGCTGTTTCCGGAATCCATGTTGATTCCTACAGAGTAGATTCTGGGTTTCCAAAAACGATATGATATTCGATCAAAAAACATGTTCCAAAATTCTACAACAGATCGATGTCAGAGATATAGGTCTATAGTTTTGCGCATCTGCTCGACGACCCTTCTTGAAGACTGGGACTACCTGTGCTCTTTTCCAATCATTTGACAACAATACTGTGATGTTTATTGTTGTTTTCATAAGAATTCATCAATGTTGTTAGTTAAACAAAAGATAAATGAAATGTCAAACGAAATTTCTGTGCTAAAATTGTAGATGTAATATTTTACAAACTATTTGCTTGGTAGATTTTGTAAATAACAGAGGCTAAATTTGCTATATAATCAAATGTTACTTTTGCAATACAGAAATAGATATGCACTTACTGTCGCTGTTGTGTTCCCTAAGAGTTGAACAGAGAACATCTCGCAGCAGCTACATGGCTCCCCCACTGCTACAAACAATCGATAAGTATGTACCATCTGATGATGAATCGCTAGGCGTTTCGAAACCGTTAAAGTGATAATAAAAATTGAAGAACAAAACGAAAGGCTGGTTGCAGTAATTTCAAGAAACCTTTACTCATCACAGTAGCAGTGATTCTCTCATCCATAATGGATAAAATTTTTAAATATTTTTCCTTCTCAACGTATGGTGAAGTTAGTTCGGAAGTGCTGTTTCTTAGCTCACCCTTAGTCCTGAAAAACTCGTTAATATAGTTTATCTTTTAATACATTAATCCTACATGATTGTGATTCTTCAACTTTCTCTTTTTATTTTTAGTCTTTCTGATATAAAAGAGCAATTGATAAAGTCAAAGATTGTTGAGAACTAGTGAATCATACCTCTTATAGCCAGGTTTAATTCAGTAACGCAGCGTAAGTTTATTTCAGTAAATTATACAGGACCTGTGAAGTTGAGCTTTCAGCCAAACAGATTTTCCTCTTATCAAATAAACCTTCATTTTCTTGAAAAAATTAACATAAATGCTAAGTTTTTCTACCACTTACATACTAATACGGAAACAAACTTTTCCTGCTTCAAACGTAAGCTCCTAACTACTATCTTTTCCTCTTACGTTCCACGATGTTCATTCGGTTAATTTAGCGCAAAACTAGAACTGAAAACAACATTCATGGCTGTTTAGATACCATGTATTCCATAAGCTTGCACAAGCCCAGGACTTTACAGTTGTGTTTGTCTACGAATAACTTCTGTCTCGATACTGCTGAAAAAAAGGCAAAAATGGTTCAAATGGCTCTGAGCACTATGGGACTTAACATCTTAGGTCATCAGTCCCCTAGAACTTAGAACTACTTAAACCTAACTAACCTAAGGACATCACACAACACCCAGCCATCACGAGGCAGAGAAAATCCCTGACCCCGCCGGGAATCGAACCCGGGAATCCGGGCGTGGGAAGCGAGAACGCTACCGCACGACCACGAGATGTGGGCTAAAAAAAGGCAAAAGAATGTCACTTTATCTCTTGCGCATTGTAATTCACCATTAGTAATATTGATAGTTAACAATTCGTTATCGCCATCTCTCGCCGTAATTTCAGAGTTCTTTCTGCAAGGCGCCGTATGTGCTTTAATTTCTGCGGTTATAAATGGTTGGTTCCGCCGGCGACCAAACTGCTATCACACAGCGAAGAGTTTCATGGCGATAAATTGATACTATGCAACAGCTGGTCCAGAAGTGTTAATGAACAAATGTTACAGAAAAATATGCTATAGTCGAGTCGTTGTAACTTTATCCCTGACAGCTGGCGCCACTCTTGCCAGCTCTCAACTACGAAGCGCAATAGCCAGCTATAGATCTCCGGCAGCACTGTGTCGTTGCCACAGAGACGTTTAATGCGATTGGTTGAATTAGTTGGGCGTAGCTGCTGAGTTTAACGTGATTGGTTACTGTAAAAGGTCGAAGCTGCTGCGCCCAGCCCACTGCAGTAGTCGGGGACCTTCTAACAGCGACTCTACTATAGACTCATATTTTATCTTTGATTCGTAATACCTTTCCTGTATTAATAAGATTTCGTGATGTTCGTCTTATTTTGGAAGGTTACAGACCTTGCTCTGATGCACATAATCGTCTCTTAGATGCTGAATTTTCTTGAAATCACGGTACTTCCAGATGTTCCCTGTAATCATTTTATGTGTAATTGAGCAGCAAAGACAATTATAGTAATAATATCACCCATAATTTCTAATCAGTTTACTGTAATAAAGTTGTATATCAGAGAACAGTGTGTTTGCAGAATGCGGCCACAAGTTATTCCGACTCGAACTTTGATGGTGGAGAAAACTCCAACAGTCCACCCGCGGGTGGTACCGTCATCTCCTTCGCTACATAATGAACAGCCGTTGCATGGCCGCCATAAGCCATAAACCGTGCTGTAACCTGACAGCGCAGCGCTGGGTGGAAACTTTTACGCCGTAATGTTCGCTTACCGCAGCTTCTGCCCACATGAGTAGTGGTGACGGCCAAATGTCGCGGGAAACAAATTCACCATCCTGATGGGAAACGACACTCTGTGGAGCCTAAAATGGAGATGCAGTTTCAAACCAAGCACTTCGACTATTATAATTTTAGTAACAACACAGACGTTGTGATAATCAAACGCGAGGCGTAAATGATCTACTCACATTAATTTGTTTGTGGAAATGAGTGAGGAGCGCATTTCTCCATACTACGTAACTGAAGCTTATGAATTTTCGCAAAGTCCTCATGAACTGGTGCAACAGAATCCTGTGATGTGATCGTCACATGGACTGAGCCATTTTTTCCTTACTGACCAACAATACTAAAACCACGAAGAGGCTAAAAGGCATTTTGGTAGAAGCTTTTATATTTATATTAAATAATATTACGATGTTACTATTATTAAAATCGTTGTCATTTGTAGCACGGCCTGTCGGAGTGGCCGAGCGGTTCTAGGCGCTACAGTCTGGAAGCGCGCGACCGCTACGGTCGCAGGTTCGAATGCTGCCTCGAGCATGGATGTGTGTGATGTCCTTAGGCTAGTTAGGTTCAAGTAGTTCTAAGCTGTTTTTTTTTGTAGTACGTTAAGAAAAGAAGTGGCGATAAATTTGGAAGGGGAGATGCGAGGAACAACAGACTGTTAGCCCACACCCCAGAAACGAACCCTGGCACCATATACCTACAGTTCAATGAGTGACCATCAGGTAATATGGAATCCGGGATAACAGTAAGAAACTTCGTTAGTTGTTACTTATTTTATTATTATTATTATTATTTTATTATTATTATTATACAAATTTGGCCGTTAAAGACCGTGAAAACAGTTATTTCTTGCGCTTCTGGGAAGTCTTCTTTCTCTCAGTCCACACTTCTTTCATTCTTGCGCTGAAGGCGGCTTTTCTCTCTTCAGACCATTTAGTTCCACAAGTCTTCTTAATTTTCACACCGAAACCCGTGAATGAATTCAGTTTTTTTATAAAAAGGTTTCTGTTAAATATTGTTTCCTGATCTATGTCCATTGCTTTTAGATCTCTTTCTGTGTTGATAAACCGTAAATTTTTATTTTTTAGATTTGCGATGTACGAAAATTTTTGTTTTGTAAGCCTATTCGGGTTCATCCTCATGATGTGAGCATAAAAGGAGCATCTTCTTTTTCTAATTTCGTCTCTAATTTTGCTGCATTTCGTATACACTTCTTTGTTGCTTTTTAGTCTGTATACAGGCTTGCCTTGATCATCTGTTATTTTCCTGTGTCCAAGAATTGTCCTCACAATTCTTCTTTCACGATTTTCTATCTGTTCTGCGTATGTAAAATTTGCCAGTGTTTCTGATGCATATAGTATCTGCGATCTAATGACAGTCTGGTAGTGTCTGAGTTTAATGTTTTTGGATATACATTTTTTTGAATACATTTGTCTGCAGTAGTGAATTGCTGTCTCTAGTTTTTGTATTCTAGCCCTGCAGGCTGGATGACCTTTTGCCACAGGCTGAATTAGTTCACCAAGATATTAAAAATGTTTAGATACCTGTATTTTCCCGTATTTCGTAGTTATTTTCTTTGGTGGATTTTTGATATTTGTAATGATTTCTGTCTTTTCAAATGAAATTTGCAAGCCTGCTTTTTCAGTAGTTTCTTTAAGTAATTGTATTTGTTTTATTGTGTCCTTTTGTGTGTAAGCTAAAGAGGCGAGATCGTCAGCGAAGGCAAAACAGTTGGTTTCAATGGCTTTGTAGCACTTCCCTCCAATTTGGACTTTCTCAACTCAATGTTTTTGCGTGAGTTTTCTCCATTCTGGTATGACTTTAACCAGAACACAGTTGAAGAGTACCGGGGACAGCGCATCTCCTTGTCTGACGCCGGTTTTGACCTCGAAATGCCGTGAAATTTCTCCTTGGCATTTTACTTTTGATGTTGTATTTGTTAATGTTTCTTTGATTATGGTGATTGTTGTTTCATCTATTTCATATTATCGAAGTGTCTTGATGAGTGTGTCCCTATCGATTGAGTCATAAGCTGTTTTGAAATCAATGTATGTTATGAAATATTTCTTGCCCCTTGTAGATAAATAGTTCATTGTTGTTTTGAGGTTAAAAATTTGTTCGGCGCAGGATCTTCCTGGTCTGAAGCCAGCTTGATATTCTCCAAGTTTTCCCTCTATAATTGGTGATACACGATTGAGCAGGGCTTTTGATAGAATTTTGTATGGGACTGGGAGAAGCGATATTCCACGATATTTGTTAACATCCCTTTTGTCACCTTTTTTAAACAAAGGGTGAATTAGGGCAGTTTT
Organism: Schistocerca cancellata; assembly: GCF_023864275.1. Taxonomy (NCBI): domain Eukaryota; kingdom Metazoa; phylum Arthropoda; class Insecta; order Orthoptera; family Acrididae; genus Schistocerca; species Schistocerca cancellata. The sequence continues at coordinate 301,767,499 of NC_064626.1, read as the reverse complement.
CCAGTGACTTGGGATTTTCTTGGTTTCCCATACTTGTTCAAGTTCTTTGTGTAGTGCTTCTACTGATGTTTCTCCCCCAAGCTTGAGCATTTCTGCTGTAATTGTGTCTTCTCCACATGCTTTCCTGTTTTTGAGATTTTTGATTATGTTTGTGATTTCCTCTCGTGTCGGAGGTGTTGAATGTGTTGGTAATGTTTCTGGTTACGTAAAACTGAGAGTCTGGATGGGTGTTATTATTATTTATTATTACGCATCTTTCTCAGTCGTTGCAGTGAAGCGTGGGCAGCGCGAAGTCACCGAAAGGATAAAAGCCTCCAGAGTTTGACAGACTTCCAATAGATCGACGCAGATTGTGCCACTGAAACACTAGCTTCTGATTACTGTGGCCTTCTGTTACAGACAATAGCCAGCAGAGTGAAGAGGAGCGCGATTGACACCGCTCTACAAGTAATGTGAAATAGCTGATCCGTACGCCTATCACCATTGCCAGTCAGACTCTGCACGATCACGCGATACACTCTGCTGTTATGCACTAATATCATGGGTGATTATGACCGGACGTTGTTGACTGGGCCTGTAACACTTTTACCCCAACAAACCCTTTTCGCCGCGCGTTACTAGCCGAGCGGTCTAGGGCGCTGCAGTCATGGACTGTGCGGCTGGTTCCGGCGGAGGTTCGAGTCCTCCCTCGGGCATGGGTGTGTGTTTGTCCTTAGGATAATTTAAGTTAAGTAGTGTGTAAGCTTAGGGACTGATGACCTTAGCAGTTAAGCCCCATAAGATTTCACACACATTTGAACAAACCCTTTTCGTCTCGTCTGCGTGAATTTGCGCAGTTACTGTCCGATCACACGATATGTCTCTCGTACATAATGAAGAAAGTTAATGTTCGGGACCTATCTAGCTCGTCATTAATTGCTAAACTTTCTGATGAAGACTCCATGTTGACGAAGATGCGCATTTCATGAAACGTTCCGCTCAGTCGTATATATTTCCAGCACCCACAGAAATTCAGTGAAAGAAAACGCCATACATTCGTAGTATACGAAGAGCGTTCCTTAATTCAATGCAGATTATTACGGAGAATCTTATTATGCAGAGCGCTGGCGTGTTCGTAGAATTGTTCTGTTAGCCCAGGTTCTACTTCGACACAGGTTCATGCGCTCTTTGATTAGCTGGAACTGAATGATTGAAAAAATCAATTCACCGCTTCTAAGAGGCATTAAGACCATATAGTCTCGGTCAGAGAATAAACTAGACTACTGTTCGTATGAAGGAAATCTGCGCAAGATTTATCTGTCGTAAACGGAATGTGATTACACTGGAACCGTTGTGCCTCATAACCCTAGATACACGGTACATAAGAAAGGAGTGGCTATACTCCTCGTTGGAATGCTGTACAGTTGTTAGAAACGCTATTGAGCTGGATTATTAGATTACGGAGAAGGTTTACTTGTTTGATAGTGACATGTAACAACCGAGAAATGTTATTAATCTCCACTACGAGACTCTGTTCTTGACTTGCTAACAACGTCTAAATTTGGTTGTCTGTCAGCGCATGGTCCTGCACAGAATTTGTATCACGTCTATTAATGTCTGGAGTCTTAAAGAGCATCAACAAACCCTTACACCCCTTTCTTAAAAGAAGCGAAACTTCCATGTATAAAAAGCAATATCTCCCGAACTGTGTGTCGCACAGTGGTATAATTGGGCATGTTCATTCTCTGGTATATGTAGATACTGTGTGCAAAAGGTATTGTGCATAAAATTAGCGGTAAAGACGTAATAAATTAAAACGCCACGCCTTATTTTGCAGTTTTCCTTCCATTAGTTCGATGGAGTGTCACAGAGAAAAAGTTTCGTAAATGTTTCAAACTATGCGTTAAGCTTTTTTTGGAAGGGCTCTCATTCTCAGGTAATGGATGCACATAGTTAGGGTACTGTGCGCGCCACGAGTTACGCTGCCTCCAAACATATACTCACTACCTAATTGCAATACTTCAGGTATTGTGTTTAGCACGATATTGTAGCTCTTAATAAGCAGATTCACAGCAATTTAAATTTTTAAATTCTGTCAATAACTCTATGAAATATTGGAAATCAAATTTTTGTTCGCCCTGGAAGCTGTTAGACAGGCGACCTGTTACTGTGACCGTGCCCCGGGTCAGCCATTTAGTAATGTAGACAATCACACCTTCTTGCCAACTCTGGTTTCTTCTCGGCTCCCGATGTAGAAAGAATAGCATGTTTTTGATTGAAATCAGTGTGTAAGTAAATTTAATAGAAGGAGAATGTGAAAGAATAAGAAACAAAGAGAGTAGTTCGCAGAAAATCCCATATGGACGATTCCCCGTTAAGTTGGAAAGCTTTAAAGTACTGTATCACCGCGGCTCTTTTCATAAATGCAGTGTTTTGTATGAATGTAGCGATAGTTGTGTCATATGAACTGTGAAGCTAATGAGTGTTACTGTGATACTTCTTTGTCCTTAGCAGCAATGGAAAACTTCCCTCCCCCTCTGCTAAGAAAAAAGTTGCCCAAGGTAAAGGCGAGACAGTGTGCTCCCTGCCGCCGTTGGATAAGCAGCTGCAGCAGCAAGTCGTATACTCCTAGCTCACTCATTTGTTACATAGTTTAATTCTTAACTTCTTTGCGTGTTTTTGGTACTTGCATTGTTTAATTCATAAATTTCGGGCGTATTATAGTATCTGAGAGTTGTAGCATCGCGTTTTAGTACCTGAATAGTGTAAATTCGCGTAGTCGTCTGTCATCTGTTTTCGTTTTGAACGGCCAGTGTCGGTTGGTCACAGTCAGTGTGCTCCCTGCCGCCGTTGGATAAGCAGCTGCAGCAGCAAGTCGTATACTCCTAGCTCACTCATTTGTTACATAGTTTAATTCTTAACTTCTTTGCGTGTTTTTGGTACTTGCATTGTTTAATTCATAAATTTCGGGCGAATTATAGTATCTGAGAGTTGTAGCATCGCGTTTTAGTACCTGAATAGTGTAAATTCGCGTAGTCGTCTGTCATCTGTTTTCGTTTTGAACGGCCAGTGTCGGTTGGTCACAGTCAGTGTGCTCCCTGCCGCCGTTGGATAAGCAGCTGCAGCAGCAAGTCGTATACTCCTAGCTCACTCATTTGTTACATAGTTTAATTCTTAACTTCTTTGCGTGTTTTTGGTACTTGCATTGTTTAATTCATAAATTTCGGGCGTATTATAGTATCTGAGAGTTGTAGCATCGCGTTTTAGTACCTGAATAGTGTAAATTCGCGTAGTCGTCTGTCATCTGTTTTCGTTTTGAACGGCCAGTGTCGGTTGGTCACAGTCAGTGTGCTCCCTGCCGCCGTTGGATAAGCAGCTGCAGCAGCAAGTCGTATACTCCTAGCTCACTCATTGTTACATAGTTTAATTCTTAATTTCTTTGCGTGTTTTTGGTACTTGCATTGTTTAATTCATAAATTTCGGGCGTATTATAGTATCTGAGAGTTGTAGCATCGCGTTTTAGTACCTGAATAGTGTAAATTCGCGTAGTCGTCTGTCATCTGTTTTCGTTTTGAACGGCCAGTGTCGGTTGGTCAGTCAGTGTGCTCCCTGCCGCCGTTGGATAAGCAGCTGCAGCAGCAAGTCGTATACTCCTAGCTCTACCACATAAATTTCGGGCGTATTATAGTATTTGAGAGTTGTAGCATCACGTTTTAGTACTCGAATAGTGTTAAATCGCGTAGTCTCCTTCCGCCGCCGAGCAGTGTGTTAGCAGTGCACAAGTGGCAGCATTACTGCATTTACTAGGCAATCTTGTATTTTAATAACCGCTTCAATTTTGTCGTTTTGTTTGAGCTCTCTGTAGATTAGTTCAGACGTTCTTTGCACAAGTTTTTAGCATGGATAGGGACTGCAACTGCTGTGTTCGGATGCAGGCTGAGTTGGCATCCCTTCGCTCCCAGCTTCAGGCAGTGTTGGCTTCGGTCACACAGCTTGAGGCTGTTGCCAATGGGCATCACTGTGGGGGTCCGGATGGGGGTTTGTCGGGGACGGCCAGCTCGTCCCACGCATCCCCCGATCGGACTACGACTGTGGTTGCCCAGGATACTGCCCGCATTGAGGCTGATCCCTCACCTGTGGTAGAGTGGGAGGTCGTCTCAAGGTGTGGCAGGGGGCGAAAGACATTCCGGAGGGCTGAACGGAAGGCCTCTCCAGTTTGTCTGACGAACCGGTTTCAGGCTCTGTCTCAGGCTGATACTGATCTTCAGCCTGACATGGCTGCTTGTCCTGTTCCAGAGGTTGCCCCTCAGTCTGCAAGATCCGGGCAGTCGCAGAGGGTGGGCTTACTGGTAGTTGGGAGCTCCAACGTGAGGCGCGTAATGGGGCCCCTTAGGGATATGGCAGCAAGGGAGGGGAAGAAAACCAAAGTGCACTCCGTGTGCATACCGGGGGGAGTCATTCCAGATGTGGAAAGGGTCCTTCCGGATGCCATGAAGGGTACAGGGTGCACCCGTCTGCGGGTGGTCGCTCATGTCGGCACCAATGATGTGTGTCGCTATGGATCGGAGGAAATCCTCTCTGGCTTCCGGCGGCTATCTGATTTGGTGAAGACTGCCAGTCTCCCTAGCGGGATGAAAGCAGAGCTCACCATCTGCAGCATCGTCGACAGGACTGACTGCGGACCTTTGGTACAGAGCCGAGTGGAGGGTCTGAATCAGAGGCTGAGACGGTTCTGCGACAATGTGGGCTGCAGATTCCTCGACTTGCGCCATAGGGTGGTGGGGTTTCGGGTTCCGCTGGATAGGTCAGGAGTCCACTACACGCAACAAGCGGCTACACGGGTAGCAGGGGTTGTGTGGCGTGGGCTGGGCGGTTTTTTAGGTTAGATGGCCTCGGGCAAGTGCAGAAAGGGCAACAGCCTCAACGGGTGCGGGGCAAAGTCAGGACATGCGGGGACCAAGCAGCAATCGGTATTGTAATTGTAAACTGTCGAAGCTGCGTTGGTAAAGTACCGGAACTTCAAGCGCTGATAGAAAGCACCGAAGCTGAAATCGTTATAGGTACAGAAAGCTGGCTGAAGCCAGAGATAAATTCTGCCGAAATTTTTACAAAGGCACAGACGGTGTTTAGAAAGGATAGATTGCATGCAACCGGTGGTGGAGTGTTCGTCGCTGTTAGTAGTAGTTTATCCTGTAGTGAAGTAGAAGTGGATAGTTCCTGTGAATTATTATGGGTGGAGGTTACACTCAACAACCGAGCTAGGTTAATAATTGGCTCCTTTTACCGACCCCCCGACTCAGCAGCATTAGTGGCAGAACAACTGAGAGAAAATTTGGAATACATTTCACATAAATTTTCTCAGCATGTTATGGTCTTAGGTGGAGATTTCAATTTACCAGATATAGACTGGGACACTCAGATGTTTAGGACGGGTGGTAGGGACAGAGCATCGAGTGACATTATACTGAGTGCACTATCCGAAAATTACCTCGAGCAATTAAACAGAGAACCGACTCGTGGAGATAACATCTTGGACCTACTGATAACAAACAGACCCGAACTTTTCGACTCTGTAAGAGCAGAACAGGGAATCAGTGATCATAAGGCCGTTGCAGCATCCCTGAATATGGAAGTTAATAGGAATATAAAAAAAGGGAGGAAGGTTTATCTGTTTAGCAAGAGTAATAGAAGGCAGATTTCAGACTACCTAACAGATCAAAACGAAAATTTCTGTTCAGACACTGACAATGTTGAGTGTTTATGGAAAAAGTTCAAGGCAATCGTAAAATGCGTTTTAGACAGGTACGTGCCGAGCAAAACTGTGAGGGACGGGAAAAACCCACCGTGGTACAACAACAAAGTTAGGAAACTACTGCGAAAGCAAAGAGAGCTTCACTCCAAGTTTAAACGCAGCCAAAACCTCTCAGACAAACAGAAGCTAAACGATGTCAAAGTTAGCGTAAGGAGGGCTATGCGTGAAGCGTTCAGTGAATTCGAAAGTAAAATACTAGGTGCCGACTTGACAGAAAATCCTAGGAAGTTCTGGTCTTACGTTAAATCAGTAAGTGGCTCGAAACATCATGTCCAGACACTCCGGGATGATGATGGCATTGAAACAGAGGATGACAAGCGTAAAGCTGAAATACTAAACACCTTTTTCCAAAGCTGTTTCACAGAGGAAGACCGCACTGCAGTTCCTTCTCTAAATCCTCGCACCAACGAAAAAATGGCTGACATTGAAATAAGTGTCCAAGGAATAGAAAAGCAACTGGAATCACTCAACAGAGGAAAGTCCACTGGACCTGACGGGATACCAATTCGATTCTACACAGAGTACGCGAAAGAACTTGCCCCCCTTCTAACAGCCGTGTACCGCAAGTCTCTAGAGGAACGGAAGGTTCCAAATGATTGGAAAAGAGCACAGGTAGTCCCAGTCTTCAAGAAGGGTCGTCGAGCAGATGCGCAAAACTATAGACCTATCTCTCTGACGTCGATCTGTTGTAGAATTTTAGAACATGTCTTTTGCTCGAGTATCATGTCGTTTTTGGAAACTCAGAATCTATTATGTAGGAATCAACATGGATTCCGGAAACAGCGATCGTGTGAAACCCAACTCGCTTTATTTGTTCATGAGACCCAGAAAATATTAGATACAGGCTCCCAGGTAGATGCCATTTTCCTTGACTTCCGGAAGGCGTTCGATACAGTTCCGCACTGTCGCCTGATAAACAAAGTAAGAGCCTACGGAATATCAGACCAGCTGTGTGGCTGGATTGAAGAGTTTTTAGCAAACAGAACACAGCATGTTGTTCTCAATGGAGAGACATCTACAGACGTTAAAGTAACCTCTGGCGTGCCACAGGGGAGTGTTATGGGACCATTGCTTTTCACAATATATATAAATGACCTAGTAGATAGTGTCGGAAGTTCCATGCGGCTTTTCGCGGATGATGCTGTAGTATACAGAGAAGTTGCAGCATTAGAAAATTGTAGCGAAATGCAGGAAGATCTGCAGCGGATAGGCACTTGGTGCAGGGAGTGGCAACTGACCCTTAACATAGACAAATGTAATGTATTGCGAATACATAGAAAGAAGGATCCTTTATTGTATGATTATATGATAGCGGAACAAACACTGGTAGCAGTTACTTCTGTAAAATATCTGGGAGTATGCGTGCGGAACGATTTGAAGTGGAATGATCATATAAAATTAATTGTTGGTAAGGCGGGTACCAGGTTGAGATTCATTGGGAGAGTCCTTAGAAAATGTAGTCCATCAACAAAGGAGGTGGCTTACAAAACACTCGTTCGACCTATACTTGAGTATTGCTCATCAGTGTGGGATCCGTACCAGATCGGGTTGACGGAGGAGATAGAGAAGATCCAAAGAAGAGCGGCGCGTTTCGTCACAGGGTTATTTGGTAACCGTGATAGCGTTACGGAGATGTTTAACAAACTCAAGTGGCAGACTCTGCAAGAGAGGCGCTCTGCATCGCGGTGTAGCTTGCTCGCCAGGTTTCGAGAGGGTGCGTTTCTGGATGAGGTATCGAATATATTGCTTCCCCCTACTTATACCTCCCGAGGAGATCACGAATGTAAAATTAGAGAGATTAGAGCGCGCACAGAGGCTTTCAGACAGTCGTTCTTCCCGCGAACCATACGCGACTGGAACAGGAAAGGGAGATAATGACAGTGGCATGTAAAGTGCCCTCCGCCACACACCGTTGGGTGGCTTGCGGAGTATAAATGTAGATGTAGATGTAGATGAAATCGTTTCGGCATTGATGAGCAGCAGTGGCTGGTCTGACGGCAAGCGTGTCACCTCGGATGGCACTGTATTTTCCTTTTGAATAATGGTGAGGTGTCAACACTGATGGCAGCCATATAGGAGCGACTGGGATAATTTTTTTATTATTATTGCAGCGTTACGTCAACGCTGCAGTTTTAATTTCTTTAATAATAACTAGTTTCGCCTATGGCCATCATGAGGTTCACATTACGTATGTTTCTTCCGATATGTTGTATCCAAATAAACACGTATAAAGTGAATCCTATGATGGCAGTGGCCGAATAATAGCCGAAACAAATTACTAAAGAAATTAAGATTGCGATCTTGAAGGAACATCGTAATAAAAAGTTAAAAAGAACGATTCCATACTCTTAGTCAGACGCTGCCCTCAATTGGCGCAGGTGTTCATTTTTGTTTGTACTAGAAATTAAGAATAATAAAACAGTCTGTGACGGCTTTTTTTTTGTAGTATTGAAAGTAGCCGTTCCACATATGCTTGCTAAAACTATTTATTGCGATTGCAATTTCGACGTTTTGTCATTGTCGATCATTGTGGGGTATTAAAGCTCACTCTATAACCTTAAGTAGTGACATGCTGGAGCAGTCTGAACCCAAAGACGTGTTATGGTTTAAGTAAACCTGCTCTCTCACGCGCCGTGCGAGTAAGAGCCATACAGCGAACATAGTAACAGCAATCAGCTTGCATAAAAATGAAGTCTACATCCACTATATACACCACAATCACTCGCTGGGAGTGAAGTCACCATAGTGGTTGGATTGTTAGCTGTTCAAACATCGTCATCGCCTCAGTAATCAAATGGCACTGTCGATCTGTAACTCTGAATGAAACGATGTCAACCAATATGAGTTGTGGATCTGGGTGTCAACAACGGGGCTCGATAAATGCCAGAAAATAGACGTACAGTATGTTAACTGAAAAATGGTCTATATGCTCGCTAGTCCTGAATCGGTAGACGTTGGTAGAAGTCTGAAGGCAGGTAGCCACTTGTTTTTGGTTGCAGTCAACAACAATTCCTAGCTGATAATACTGTACTAGGTAGCCGTTGTTCTGTGTTGAGTTCTGTTTTACATTCCACTTTGTTTCTTACTGTTTGCCTTCCTGGTGATAAGTGTACATAACAACTGCAGGTAGGAGCTTTACTAAACGTGGCAATCCTCGAGACGATTTCAATTTTTAATACCAACAACGTTTAAGCCATTTTTACCTCTGTGCGTTACTTCTACTTTTGTGGAAGTATGAAGCATATGTTAAGGTGGCTGAACTGAGAATACGCCCGAAACAGGCGCAGCTAGTTCTCTCCTGATGCCTCCTCACCCTATGTGGGTCATTCAACAAGCAGTCAACACACTGTAGGTAAACCTGAACCTAGCTACACGCTGCACCAAGCAGGATGCACCTCATGTGCTTCTCGCCTCTCTCACAACGCGTCGCCAGCGTGTACCGGCTTGTAAATGTAACTCACCATCTGTGTGACCTAATTCCATGCAACAAGGGTCCGAAGATGGTGTTCTAGCGAATATGCAAATCTATTTGATTTCGGATGAGCAAATGAATAACCCTTTTATTTCTGATTCTCTTAGGTTCCGAACAGTTATATGCTGCTCATCAGCCATTATTGTCCAACAATGAATTAACGAGTAATTTGCTGCAAAGTGGTCTCTGAGTTAGATTCTACTAACCGTGGCAGTCAACCGTCACATCTGTCATGAACGTCTTTTTGGCCACGGAACATGATACTGAAGGCACTGACGGTACGCTCTTGAGATGCTAAATGTACGTAACACCTCAGAGATGGACTGTCCATGGGTCGCGACTCCACAGTATCTGGCTGAGATCAGCTGTGTTTAAATTCTCTGATCTCGTCACGCTGATGGCCATTAAAAAGTGTGACAACATCCCAATCAAATTGCACGCCGAACTACTCCTGTCAATGTTGTGAAATGAGCGCCATCTCTCTCTCTCTCTCTCTCTCTCTCTCTCTCTCTCTCTCTCTCTCTCTCTCTCTCCCTCTTCATCACGACAGCTATCTTTAATTCAGTTCCTCACAAGGGCGAAAAGTATCGGGTACGCCATCAGCTTCAGCAGCTATCCCACAACATAGAAAAACGACAACTGCAGAAGAGTCGTCTTAGACTTCAGGATGTTTCTCATACGCCGTTTTGGCACACAGTAATAGTATTATCAGGCAACTTACGATTTTTACACAGCGTGCATGGGATGACTTTCTTTAATAGTGAATCACGCCGTGAAGCACAACTCCCCCCTTATAACGTGTGCCACTGCTTTCAATGAAAGTCTCCAGGTCATTTTGGCGCTTATGAAAGGAACCCTTGACGAAGCGCGCTGCTCTTTTCTGGAGCTTCTCTATTCTTTTATCAATCCTTCCTGGAAAGCGCTCAAGACTGAAGAATAGTATTAAAGTGTCTGTCGAACGAGGTTTCTGTAAACTTCTTATTCCATGCTTGGACTAAAATTCCCTAGAGTTCTTCTAATGAATCTGCCTGGCATCTGCCTTTCCTATGGTTAGTATTAAGAGAGCATGCTGAAAAGTAGTACCTCGGAATTGTTCATATGAAAACTCTTCAGTCTTTTTAAATAAAACAAACATATTTATTTTTCATGTTTACATACACACATCAAAAAAAGTTTTGCATCACCACGGTTCCAGAGCTCCTGAAGACAAACATTGAGTGTGGATATTGTATCACAGACACGGTCCCTTTGACGGTTCAGAGATGTCACTAAACCCGCCCAAAGATGTAAACATCCATCCATGAGCAGCGCCTACTAGACAGTGGGGTCCGACAGCCGAATTACCTCCAGTCATTCCACCAGGAAGGAGTTACACGGCTCGTGTTGTCTGTAGTTCAAGCATGCCTAGACGGTCAATACCGCGGTTCGATCGTGTCCACATTGTTACTTTGTGCCAAGAAGGGCTCCCAACAAGGGAAGTGTCCAGGCGTCTCGGAGTGAACAAAAGCGATGTCCGGACATGGAGGAGATCCAGAGGGACAGGAACTGTCGATGATATGCGTCGCTCAGGCCGCCCAAGAGTTATTACTGCAGTGGATGACTGCTACCTACGGATTATGGCCCGTAGGAATCCTGACAGGAACGCCACCATCTTCAATAATGCTTTTTGTGCAGCCACAGGACGTCGTGTTAAGAACTGTGCGCAATAGGCTGCGTGATGCGCAACTTCAGTCCCGACGCCCATGGGGAGGCCCATCTTTCTACTACGACACCATGCAGCGCGGTACAAATGGGCCCAACAACATGCCGAATGGACCGCTGAGGATTGGCATCACGTTCTCTTCACCGATGAGTGTCGCATATGCCTCCAACCAGAGAATCGTCGAAGAAATGTGACATTCATCAGAAACAATTACACGACAAATTAAAATTTCAATAGTAAATTAATGCTCTGTATGCTCATAAGTACTCGTTCTGTGATTTGTTGATCTGTGAGCTGACTTTTTCAATCAGAAACAACATTATTCAAAGAAGATACGAATCTTTCAGAAGCCACAGAACTTCGTACCAAACTCGTTTTTCAAAAAAATGTGTTGTTTAAAAACAAAGATTTTAGAACCATTACCATGGTAATATGCTATGAATTTTTAAGAGTTCATCAGTAAAAAATGAAATATCTGTCACAACCGACATCAAATAAATACCGAAGAATACTAGTTACTCAGAACTGAAATTCTGGTATCGATTTAAACCGGTCGGTTATTCCCATCCCTACCGTACAGTTATTGCAGTTATTATTTGGTAATCATGTAATCATAGAGTAACAGGTATTCCCGCCTATTTATGCGTAATACTCTATAACCGTTCATGCTGAGAGTCTACTGACAATCCCTGCACGAGCGTCTATACTCCGTGTGTCTTTCCACATTACGCTATAGTTTTCTAGCGTCGCTACTTCTCCGTGCACAGTAGCAGCAGCGTCATCATTTTCATCAACATCATCATCATCATCATCATCATCATCATCATCATCATCATCCACAGGAAGCTCCCGACGTTATCTGCAGGATAATTTTCATATATTGAGAACAGTAACTGTCTTACAGCACTTCTTTGGGCTTTGTCCAAAGTTAATTTTACGCCTGAAGATTTCTCTACTTTATGGACGAAATGTCATGTAGTATTTGCCCTGTTTTCTTGAGCAACTGATACGCGTTTGCCGCTCGGATCCTGACCAGTGGTCAGCTGGCGGTGTGGCATATCTTCGTTAGACTGCCGTTGTCGCCGCTTGGTAGCACTGACCGGTGCTTTCCCTGGGTAACGCAAGGCTGCGCAGTGCAGCTTTCGCGCGCGAGAAAGCCGCGTGTCACAGCAGGCGGCGAGATGTACGCGGTCGCAGGTGCCGGCCGCTTCCGCCAATCATTATTACACCTCCCTGTCGCAAAGGATAGAGTTCACCTCGCCAGCACGCACGAATATTGCCACTCCAGGAGCCAGACACGTGTAGTGGATGTCAAGAGTTTTCTAGCACACACACATTCACACACATTCTTGGCTTTGAAGGGTCAGGGTACAAATGGCTCTGCTTGTAAATTCATGGGCCGCAAATTTCAGTTGCTGTAAGATTCCTTTCTTAGATCAATCTACATCTACATCTACATCTACATTTATACTCCGCAAGCCACCCAACGGTGTGTGGCGGAGGGCACTTTACGTGCCACTGTCATTACCTCCCTTTCCTGTTCCAGTCGCGTATGGTTCGCGGGAAGAACGACTGTCTGAAAGCCTCTGTGCGCGCTCTAATCTCTCTAATTTTACATTCGTGATCTCCTCGGGAGTATAAGTAGGGGGAAGCAATATATTCGATACCTCATCCAGAAACGCACCCTCCCGAAACCTGGCGAGCAAGCTACACCGCGATGCAGAGCGCCTCTCTTGCAGAGTCTGCCACTTGAGTTTGTTAAACATCTCCGTAACGCTATCACGGTTACCAAATAACCCTGTGACGAAACGCGCCGCTCTTCTTTGGATCTTCTCTATCTCCTCCGTCAACCCGATCTGGTACGGATCCCACACTGATGAGCAATACTCAAGTATAGGTCGAACGAGTGTTTTGTAAGCCACCTCCTTTGTTGATGGACTACATTTTCTAAGGACTCTCCCAATGAATCTCAACCTGGTACCCGCCTTACCAACAATTAATTTTATATGATCATTCCACTTCAAATCGTTCCGCACGCATACTCCCAGATATTTTACAGAAGTAACTGCCCCAGGATCTGTCTTAACAGTCGATCGCTTCTTTCATTTAAGTTTTAATGCGAATTCGGTTCAGTCCCTCCTCATCAAGTTACTACACATACCCACCTAATCTTCAGCATTCTCCTGTAACAGCACCATTTCAAAAGCTTACCGGCCTTGCCGCACTGGATACACCGGTTCGCCGTGAGATCACCGAAGTGAAGCGCTGTCGGGCGTGGTCAGCACTTGGATGGGTGGCCATCCAGGCCGCCATGCGCTGTTGCCATATTTCGGGGTGCATTCAGCCTCGTGATGCCAATTGAGGAGCTACTCGACCGAATAGTAGCGGCTTCGGTCAAGAATACCATCATCACGACCGGAAGAGCGTTGTGCTGACCCGACGCCCCTCCTATCCGCATCCTCCGCTGAGGACGACACGGTGGTCGGATGGTCTCGGTAGGCCACTCATGGTCTGAAGACGGAGTGCTAAAATATACCTCAACTTACTCTTATTCAATAACCCATATTTTGAACAAGTGTACGGTGTCGCCATGGGAAGTCCACTGTCTCCCATGGTGGCCAACTATTTTATAGAAGACTTTGAAGAAAAAAGCACTGCTTGCAGCAAGCCCCAAACCTTTCTGCTTCTGGCGGTAAGTAGACGACGTGTTTGTGGTGTGGCCCCATGGAATAGGGACATTACCTATGTTTCTCCTGCATCTGATCTCACTCCATACGAAAGTACAGTTCACTATGGAATTGAAAAAAGACGGCATCTTACCATTCTTGAATGTCATGGTTAGAAAAAAAGTCAACGGTACACTGGAAAATAGTGTCTGCTGCAAAGCAACTCAAGAGTTCTGTCTGCAGGCCACCAGCTGCCATCACTGTGCACAACGCTGTAGTTTCTTACGCTCTTTGGTACATTGAGTACATGTGGTCTCAGATACCAATAGTCTGTCGGGTGAGCTATAACACCTAAGAACTGTGTTCAAACAGAACGGCTATTCTAAATAAATAAATAAAACGAACGCCATGCATTCTCTCTTAAGCAAGTTCAAACAGACACGACATCAAGTGTGTTTTTCGGCCACCAGCAAAATTGACGAATTTGTTGTGTTCGGTCAAGGGCGCTCTTCACTTTAGGAAACGTGACGTATATAAGATCCCATGCCAATGTGCGAAATCTTTACTGGGCAGACATACCGTACCGTGCAAGAACGATGTGCTGAACACCATCGCCAAACACACCTAGGCCAACTTGATAAAACGGCGGTAGCGGAGCATTGCCTGACTTGGGGCTGAAGTTTTGTCCTCAGGATCCCCTTCTGGGAAGCCATACACATACGACGAACAAACTTGTCAACAGGGACGCAGGTTTTCAGTAAAGCGCCGCCTGGAATCCAGCACTGGCTGCTATTAAACTAAAACAGTTGAAACAAGAACTTCCGATTCATGAGCCGAGGCAGCGCACTGCTGAGATTTAATTCAGCTCAAAGCAGCGTCCGGCAGCACATTCGTTGTCCACAGCGCACGCTTTTCTGCGGCTCCCAGCAGGGGGCACTGGGAACGCCGCTTTACTGCGAACGTCTTCTTGCGCACGCATATTGCCTGCTCCTGGCCGGATAAATTTCGCCGCTGCCGCGCGATTGTTATCGTTCGCGTCTGCAGCAGAACAACAGCAGCTACCACCACCTGAAGATGTCGAAAAATTGTATCGACGAACGCTCATGTCGGAACAACATGACAGAAACACACATTCCCATTATAATAAAATCCTCTCCGTTCCACTGCATCGCTCAGTCACCTTCTCCAAGTCCTTTACAGTAGCGGGAACCCGACCCTGGAATAACCTCCCTCGTTATGTTAGAGAACTTAAAAATATGTCCGGCTTCAGAAAACAGTTAATGACGTATCTACTTAAGCAACAGTAATGCCTTCCTCTGTACATGAATGCACTTCACCTCATTACTTCCCTCTTTCCCCCTCCTTAAACCTCCCTTCCCCAAAACTCGCTATCCTAGTAAACATCTACTTTACACACCAAAATATTAATGTCTATCTGCACAAATCTTCATTACTACTGCCAATTTTTCTCATGTTTGTCATTATTATTTGATTTTTTTTACTGTTATTATTATTGTTTTTATCATAATCTGTATGTATAGCACCTGTTGTAAAAATACTGCCAGCATTTACTTTATTAGGTCTTAGTCATGTTTATCATTATTATTTGATTTTTTTACTGTTATTATTACTGCTTTTATCATAATCTGTATGTATAGCACCTGTTGTAAAAATACTGCCGCATTTACTTTGTTAGGTCTTAGTCACTACTCTTTATTCATATTGTCACTAGAATAATCTAATTTTCTCATTTAAACTATTGTCATGATGTAACTCTGATGTGTGAAATGCTGCATGTGTGGAACACTGGTCTGATGTAAGAGAGGGTCTTATGGCCCTAATTTGATCAGGTTAAATAAATAAATAAATATTGTGGGATTTGCAAAATATGACCTACCCGCAAGCCAGATACGTTTATTTGTAACAGAAAGCCTCAAAAGTTACATCTGCTATTGTCTTTTTTGTCTGTTCTGTTTACCGCTCACGCTTATCTTCCATATAAGACTCCAGCTAAACACTTCCTCCTGTCAATACGCACCCAGCAATGCTTTGCCAAACAGACAAGCGCATCAGCTTGAAGAAAGCTATAACACGTACCGGATACCGATCAGTGTACCCGGAGTTGTTAGTCGTGAAATCTCAAAACTCTCAATGAGTCACCGCGAAACAGGTGATGGAGGATGTGCACTTTGACATGGTCTCCGAACCAGGATTGCAGTGTGGTCTCTTCACTTTAATTTACATCTAAACACACACTCCTCAAACCACCGTACGGTGCGTGCGGAGTTTCCTGCAGATTATGTAAAACACTTATTCGCAACCTATTTAAATATGAAACTGCTTATCTCGTTTAAGTTAAATTATAATTATGTATTACAATCAAGTGAAGTAGTTCATCGTAACTGAATCTTCGTAATACTGTGTATCTTGAAACGTCCTGCTAACCTGATGTTTCTGTCTCGTGAGAGGTTCTACGCAGCATGATGTTTGAATGAATTGAAGCGAAAAAGTAGTCTGGACAAGACGGATGAGCTTTTACTTCTCTCTCAGTTGAACTTTGGTATTCATGTCCATCCTACTTCAGGTGTTTCTCTAGTGACTTGGCAGTTCCTCGCTACTAGTAAAGTGACGTAGCATATTTGACCTAGTGTATGAAAGTTGTGCCAAGGACAGACAATTCGAATGTAAATTTAAGAACAGACCGAAACTTTTATATATTACATTAACAGTTACATAATAAACACGCAGACAGTGATTCGTAAATTAATGGACTCCTTCGGGACCAATTACCATTAAGTAATGTGTATGTAACTGTGACAGGAAACTACACTACTGGCCATTAAAATTGCTACACCACGAAGATGACGTGCTACAGACGCGAAATTTAACCGACAGGAAGAAGATGCTGTGATATGCAAATGATTAGCTTTTCAGAGCATTTACACAAGGTTGGCGCCGGTGGTGACACATACAACTTGCTGACATGAGGAAAGTTTCCAACCGATTTCTCACACACAAACAGGAGTTGACCGGCGTTGCCTGGTGAAATGTTCTTGTGATGTCTCGTGTAAGGAGGAGAAATGCGTACAATCACTTTTCCGACTTTGATAAAGGTCGGATTGTAGCCTATCGCGATTGCGGTTTATCGTATCGCGACACTGCTGCTCGCATGGGTCGAGATCCAATGACTGTTAGTAGAATATGGAATCGGTGGGTTCAGGAGGGTGATAGGAACGCCGTGCTGGTTCCCAACGGCCTCGTATCACTAGCAGTCGAGATGAAAGGCATCTTATCCGCATGGCTGTAACGGATCGCGCAGCCACGTCTCGATCCCTGAGTCAACAGATGGGGACGTTTGCAAGACAACAACCATCTGCACGACCAGTTCGACGACGTTTGCCGCAGCATGGGCTATCAGCTCGGAGACCATAGCTGCGGTTACCCTTGACGCTGCATCACAGACAGGAACGCCTGCGATGGTGTACTCAACGACGAACCTGGGTGCACGAATGGCGAAACGTCATTTTTTTTTTCAAATGAATCCAGGTTCTGTTTACAGCATCATGATGGTCGCATCCGTGTTTGGCGCCATCGCGGTGAACGCACATTGGAAGCGTGTATTCGTCATCGCCATACTGGCGTATCACCCGGCGTGATGGTATGGGGTGCCATTGGTTACAAGTCTCGGTCACCTCTTGTTCGCGTTGACGGCACTTTGAACAGTGGACGTTTCATTTCAGATGTGTTATGACCCGTGGCTCTACCCTTCATTCGATCCCTACAAAACCCTTCATTTCAGCAGGATAATGCACGACCGCATGTTGCAGGCCCTGTATGGGCCTTTCTGGATACAGATAATATTCGACTGCTGCCCTGACCAGCACATTCTCCAGATCTCTCACCAATTGAAAACGTCTGGTCAATGGTGGTCGACCAATTTTCTCGTCACAATACGCCAGTCACTACTCTTGATGAACTGTGGTATCGTGTTGAAGTTGCATGGGCAGATGTACCTGTACACGCCATCCAAGCTCTGTTTGTCTCAATGCCCAGGCGTATCAAGGCCGTTATTACGGCCAGAGGTGGTTGTTCTGGGTACTGATTTCTCAGGAGCTATGCACCCAAATTGCGTGAAACTGTAATCACATGTCAGTTCTAGTATAACATATTTGTCCAATGAATACCCGTTTATCATCTGCATTTCTTCTTGGTGTAGCAATTTTAGTGGCCAGTAGTGTAGATGCATAATAAAATATAGTTACTGGTCCATTGCGCTTACGCAATGTTGGAATTACAAAAGTGTACATATTAATTTCTTCCGGTATTATTTGTTATCGTAAGCGATCGCGAAAGGTTTCTCCCAATTGTACAACGCTTCGACTGTCAGCTGTATAATTCTGGAGTTCTGGACACCAGTGAAATAGAGTTAACATCGACATTTTCCAGTCACATGAAAAGGTCGAAATGGTCCGTTTCTCCTGCGACATGAAGAAGGCTCATTACAACTGTTGGTGGTATTGATCACAACAGTTGATCCCAACTTACTTGCAACATTGCCCTAGTTTTGACCTTTACGTTTTACTTAATGGACAATTTCGCCAGGTAACATTGGTGTATGGGAAATTTCAAACCCACAACAGGAAACTTCTTCAGGTGAATTTCTCTTTGTAGCTTTTATTACTTTCTTCTTCCAAGGAAGGAACCTCTTTTCGACAGCAGCAGTTCAGTAGCGACAAGAAGTTTGGGTACGGCTTCAAGACAGTCTGTGTGTCTCACAGTGTTCGATGCAGTGGTGCTGCTGTGGACACTAGTTTTATTGGAATTTCGTGCGCGGCTTGCAGTTTTGGCTTTATAACGGCCGAATCTATTGAGACATATTGTCCCATCATAAATTTGGAATTAGAGAAATACACCTGGCTCTAAATGCCTTCATGGATTATCGACGGCTATCAACAAAGACTAAGATTGGTTTTTTGTTTTTTTTTACACAAATGTTTTTTTTTTTTTCACGGATGTTTACATGATCTTTTTCGAAGCATAACTCTCCTATTTGAATGCATTTTTTATAGCGTATCTGCCAGTCCTCGAACACATGGTGCAGACCATTCTTTGTCAGGTGCTTGAAAATTACCTCACTTTTCTTGAGCATTCAGAGTTTTCAAATTGAATGCCCCGAAGCTTTGCCTTTAGAGATGGGAATTAAAAAATCACAGGGTGCAAGATCGGGGCTATAAGGTGGATGCGATACACAGGTAATGTTGCACTGACCCAAAAGGTGCACGACTTGATTTGCGACTTGAGGCCGAGCGTTGTCATGATGAAGTCGCCAGTCAGTCCGAGTAAGTTCTGGTCGCTTCCTTGCAATGCGCTTCCACAGTTAAGCCAATATTGAGGTGTAGTGTGCTGTTGTGACAGCAGCTAAAAGAGGGAACTGCATGCTGGTGAATCGTTCCATGACAGTCGAAAAATGTGTTGACCACCGCTTTCGCTGCAGATGGGACAACTTCCGCCTTCTTTGGTGTTGGGGAACCTTGCGATTGCCAGACTGCGCTGGCTCGTTTTCCTTCATCATAATAATGCAGCTGCGACTCATTACCGGTGGTAATCGATTCCAGAAATTCATCCGCTCCACCAGAAAAGATACTCAGCTCCTCACGTCTTTTCTCCATTCGCACAGCCTTTTGTTCGGGATTCAACAGACATGGCACCCAACGGAAACAAATACAGGTAATATGGAGATGACCATGCATAATCGTATGGACACCGCCGTATGAAATTCTCAATACGTCACTGAGATTATCGTCTTGAAGCCGAAGCTCTTCAGTGCGTTTTGTTTGTTTTTGGAGAGGATCTGCCTTGACCATATTTTTCAAATATGTAAATACTGTCTTAAAAACTTAAATCTATATGTGTACAAACAGTAAAAAGCATTTTTTCTGCTTTATAGAGGATAACGAGAAACCCACAGGTGATGCTGAAACTTCAGCGAAACATGTCTGGGGAATAAAAATAAAAATTGTGTTTTGCTCAAGGCGTATCCTCTCGAAAAACGAATCACTGAGGTTACGTGATGCTATCCGCTGATCCTGATGGAAAATCACAGGAGCTGTGTTGATATTCAGTCACAGTAGAAGCCAAAACACCAGGCCCACCTTTCTTAACATAGACAAGTCGGCCTTCTTTGAAGTTCTTGAACCGTCTACACACGGTTGCACGAGGTAATGAAAGTTCACCGTACGCTTGCTGCAGTTTTTGGTAAGTTTCAGTGGCTTTATGGTTTCAAAAATGGCTCTGAGCACTATGGGACTTAACATCTGAGGTCACCAGTTCCCTAGAACTTAGAACTACTTAAACCTAACTAACCTAACGACATCACACACATCCATGCCGGAGGCAGGATTCGAACCTGCGACCATAGCAGTCGCGCGGTTCCGGACTGAAGCGCCTAGAACCTCTCGGCCACAACGGCTGGCCTGTATGGTTTAAACGAACACAGAAATTTATTGCGCCGTACTACGCGTCTCGCGTCAGCTGCATTGTTTCGTACGCGAAATGCAAAGAATGTCTACAAAATAGAACAGCGCTACCCGCCTACTCGTACGAGAGTGCTGCTGCCTATCATAGATAAAAAAGTGCTCTTTTCAAATAGTTCAAATAGTGATGTACTGACAGGAAACGATCTGGGAAGCTACAGGAAAAAGTCTTCCTCAGTCTTTGTTAATCAGCCCTCGTATAAAATTCAACTGTTGCTAACGGATGGGCATTCTTGGAGACAGCGTCTTCCCACAGTTAAAGAAGTAGATACTTCGGTCTGAGACTCGATTAATGGTTTGGTAACAGCATCTGAAACTAGTTGTAGTATATTATGACCAAAAATATGATACTGTTGAGGACAAAGAGCCGGTCAATTTATAGTGCGTGTGGTGTGTTGCAGGAGCTACGGCGATCGCCCGGAGATGCGACCGCTGCGGAGTCTGTAGGAGCGGGAGCGCGCCTCTGACGTCAGCCGCCCACACCTAGTGCAGCAGGTGAGCGCCGGACCATCGGCGGCGCCTCCCTTCACAACGTTAACACCCTCTCCTTCTGTCTTGTAGCTGGATACTGCTAAAAATGGAACCTTGGGTAGCTTTCATGCCTTTTTTTGGAAATTTTGGAAATTTGTGGTTAGGTCTTATGGTACAAAACTACTGGGGGCCATCGGTCCCTAAGCTTACACACTACTTATTCTAATTTAAGCTAACTTACAGTAAGGACAACACACACACACACACACACACACACACACACACACACACACACACACACATGCGCGACGGAGGACTTTAACCGGACCGTGACAAGGCGCCTCAGAGCACGCAGCTTGGGATTAGCCGAGCGGTCTTAGGCACTGCAGTCATGGGCTGTGCGGCAGATCCCGGTGGAGATTCGAGTCCTCCCTCGGGCATGGGTGTGTGTGTTTGCCCTTAGGATAATTTAGGTTAAGTAGTGTGTAAGCTAAGGGACTGATGACCTTAGCAGTTAAGTCCCATACGATTTCACACGCATTTGAACCACGCAGCTACCCCGCGCAGCCATACCTTTTTCCGTCGCTGTGAGAGAGACATATAAAAGGGATTGTGGAGAAGCAAGCACTCTCGATCGCTTTTGACAGGAGCAAGAAAGCACAGAGCCTCTCCTCTGCTGGGATGACTGCCTGACCGTGAACACAGCTAGAGATTTCGCAACAGCGTATCCAAAAGATCCTAATAATTAATACACTTATTTGCAAAACTAAACGGCGAAAGTAATTGTCGCATGATGTGTCACTGCCAAGGAACAAGGCTCAAAACGTGGACTACACACAGAACTGCTACAGTATAGAACAGAAGGTCTTTCTTTATTCGTGTCAGAGGTACACTAAAATGAACACATAAAGGAAAACTATACAGTATTCACCCACAATTGGGCAACTTTGATAGCACTGGGTGCTGCAGACGTTAACTCCTTCATGCTACAGCTGGTTGGGTATAAGTTACATTTGAAGAGATGCCGGGTTGTCTGCAATTCACCGCATTCGCACTGTGTTGTGTTGGTATTAGTCAGTTGGAAGTTCCATTTAAGGAGATTGACCCTCGATCTTGCGACTTCGGTCGGTAGTCTGTTCAAGGACTTCCAGATGACCCACTTCTCCATATGTCCAGCAGCAGGGATTCTTGTGGTGTCATCCAGTTTACGAGGTATTGGCGTCTTTCTTTCCATTTGGTGAGTCGGGTAGCCGCAACTGATCCTTCTAAGGGCTGTGAAGTTGTTAGGAAACACTTCCTCGACTTCAGTCTTGGCTTGGCAGGTTGACGTTCAAAGAGTGGATGTGAGGTCACTGTATTTGATTTAACTCTCGATGTTAGCGGCGACCTCTCTTCTGATGTCAAATGGAGCAAACCCAGCGAGACATTGAACTTTGTCCATGGGGGTTGGCCTTAGGTAGCCTGTAACAATCCTACAGCTGTCATTTAAGGCTACATCAACCTGATTTTCGTGTACTGAATTGTACCACACTGGGCTAGCATACTCTCCTGCAGAATAGCCTAAGGCAAGAGCTGTTGCTCTTAATGTTTGTGGATGTGTACCCCAGTTCAATCCCGCCAGTTTCCGAAGAAGGAAGTTTCTGGAGGATACTTTCTGCTTCAGATTCAGACAATGTTCCTTGTAGGTTAGTGTACGGTCGAGAGTGACACCCAAATACCTGGAACAGAACAGAAGGTAATTAGAAGAAATGCGCAATGATACGAATGAAACTGACACTTTTATTCAAAGACACTAATTACGCTGAAGTCACCGTGATTTATTATGGTGCTCTGGACATTATAGAAGAAGCGCGGATGACATGCAAGTGCATGTACTTCAAGGCGTCTTCCCACCGCACGCCACGCCTGCTTTGTGAGACTTAAGTCAGGGAACGGGTAGGCGAGTCCATTCGCCGAATGTCCTGGAACAAGAGGATATTCGGTGAATGGAATGACCTGCCCGTTCCCCAGACATATATCCCACCGAACATGTTTGCGTCTACGGGTACTGACGACCATCCAGCATTTATCGACCGCGCTTCTGGAGGAATGGCACGGCGTACCACAAGGAGTCTTTACCAACCTTGTAGCCAGCATCGGAGCACGTTGCACAGCATTAAGAACCGTGTCCTATCTTTTGTAAAGTCCAGAGGAACGTAATAAATCGCGGTAATTTCAGTGTAATTACTGGCTTTGAATAAAAGTGCCATTATGTACTTCTCATTTCGTATTTCTTTCAGTTACCTTCTGTGCTATACAGTAGCACTTCTTTCTATGTGTCGTCCAAGTTTCAAGGACAAATTTTACTTGGTATTGATAAATCATGCGAAAGTTACATTTGCGCTTACCTTTTCACACCAGTGCATAATGGAATTTGTAACTTAAACTTTGCAATTACATGTAAAAGTACCATATGCTGAGTATGACAATGATGAACATATTATTTTCTGCAAAAATTCCAGGTTTTTCGTAATTTTTAGACGTGCAGTATTGTAAAGCTACAAACTCGAAAATGTAGTAATAAATATATTATACTATAAAATCAAGACCCTGAAGTTTTTGTTGCGTTACTTTTTATTTTTCGGGATTTTCATGAAGATTTAAATTTTAGCACAGAACAATATAAAGTATTGTAGATTATCTACACTTTAGAGATAAGTTAGGAAGTAAAAATTCCAGCAGCACGTTCCTGTTATCAGTTAATTTCCAGGCTAATAAGTACTGCTTAATGAAGAGGGGAGGAAGTGGCAAGTTCGGATCAGAAGTGTTACGAACAGTTTTAGTAAAACAAAAAAAAGTTCTAGTGGATGTAATTAATCAAACAGAGACTCCAAATTTTGACATTATATTCTAGAAACCAATACGTAATATAGAAAAAAATAGTTTTTGAATTGAATTAAAATTGAGAAAGAGATTTGAGAGGAGGAGGAGATTTAGTGTTTAACGTCCCGTCGACAACGAGGTCATTAGAGACGGAGCGCAAGCTCGGGTTAGGGAAGGATGGGGAAGGAAATCGGCCGTGCCCTTTCAAAGGATCCATCCCGGAATTTGCCTGAAGCGATTTAGGGGAATCACGGAAAACCTAAATCAGGATGGCCGGAGACGGGATTGAACCGTCGTCCTC
Source organism: Schistocerca cancellata (assembly GCF_023864275.1). Classification (NCBI taxonomy): domain Eukaryota; kingdom Metazoa; phylum Arthropoda; class Insecta; order Orthoptera; family Acrididae; genus Schistocerca; species Schistocerca cancellata. The sequence continues at coordinate 301,743,701 of NC_064626.1, read as the reverse complement.
CCGAATGCGAGTCCAGTGTGCTAACCACTGCGCCGCCTCGCTCGGTAAGAGATTTGAGAATTGGGTGTTACGTGAGGATGCTGTTTGAGTCGGCAGTGCTAAGAAATGGTGTTCCCATCGCCGTGCGCCCCGAGTGAGAAAGGTAACACCGTTGTTGTCAGGAGTCGGTTGTTGTGGGCACTTTATAGTGAAAGCCGTGGACGCGTATCTCTAGCAGACGGAGAGCACAAGCCTCGGATGGCTGTACAAGGGGAAAAAAAGAACCGTGCGTACATGTGAGTAAATCTATGTCAGCATTCCATTTTCATTTCATGAATTTGAGCTTTCGTGTGGATTGTACTAAATTACAAAGACACTAAATTGCGTTCTGCTCTCAATGTTTCAAATATTTGCGAGTTTTTTATTGCAACCTTTATCCAAATCAGCGTGGCGTACGCAGTATTCGACTTTCCACTTTTCGGGTGAGTAGAGTTATTAAAGACTAATCTGGCCTATGTTTAATGCAAATAGCGACTGTTATTAAAGTAACTTAAGTAGAATTTCGAATTTGAACGTTGCCAGGTGTTGAGGAAAGATTAACAGCTGAACTTACAAATTCCTCGCGCTCTCCATCGGTAATGCTGGAATTCAATATGGTGTTGGCCCACCCTTAGCCTTGATGACAGCTTCCACTCTCGCAGGGATACGTTAAATCTGGTGCTGGAAGATTTGGTGGGGAATGGCAGCCCATTCTTCACGGAGTGCTGCACTGAGGTATCGATGTCGGTCGGTGAGGCCTGGCACGAAGTCGGCGTTCCAAACATCCCAAAAGTGTTCTGTAGGATTTAGGTCAGGACTCTGTGCAGGCTAGTCCATTACAGGGATGTCATTGTCGTGTAACCGCTCCGCCACAGGCCATGCATTATGAAAAGGTGCTTGATTGTATTGAAAGATGCAGTCGCCATCCCCGAATTGCTCTTCAACAGTGGGAAGCAAGAAGGTGCTTAAAACATCAATGTAGGCCTGTGCTATGATAGTGCCATGCAAAACAACAAGGGGTACAACCTCCTCCATGAAAAACACGACCACACAATAACACCACCGCTTCCGAATTTTACTGTTGGCATTACACACGCTAGTAGATGACGTTCACCGGGCATTCGCCAGACCCACACGCTGCCATCGGATCGCCACATTGTGTACCGTGATTCGTCACCCCACACAACGTTTTTCACTGTTCAATCATCCAATGTTTACGCTCCTTCCACCAAGCGAGGCGTCGTTTGGCATTTACCGGTGTGATGAGTGGCTTATGAGCAGCCGCTCGACCATGAAATCCAAGTTTTCTCACCTCCCGCCTAACTGTCATAGTGCTTGCAGTGGATGATGATGCAGTTTCGAATTCCTGTGTGATGGTCTGGATAGATGTGTGCCTATTCCACATTACGACCTTCTTCAACTGTCGGCGGTCACTGTCAGTCAACAGGCGAGGTCAGCCTGTACGCTTTTGTGCTGTACGTGTCCCTTCACGTTGCCACTTCACTATCACATCGGAAACAGTGGACCTAGGGATGATTAGGAGTGTGGAAATCTCGCATACAGACGTATGCCTCAAGTGGCACCCAATCACCTGACCACGTTCGAAGTCCGCGAGTTCCGCGTACGCCCCGTTCTGCTCTCTCACGATGTCTGAGGTCGCTGAAATGGAGTACCTGGCAGCAGGTGACAGCGCAATGCACCTAATGTTTTTTTTTGGGGGGGGGGGGGTATCTGGATAGTTTTGATCACACAGTGTGTGAGAATACCCGATGTGAAGAAAGCCAGATGATTTTCGCATAATCAACTTTTCCAGGACTGATGCTGATTTCTACAGCGGAGGTTATTTTGTTATAGGCAGGTCATAATGTTTGAATGCGGAGTAAGTCCTAGTGTTCTGATGAAAGTATATCGGATCGAAATTGAAATTCGAGTCCTTACTTTTTCCCTCAACCAGTCGCGTCACAAGAGGGAGTATAACGAGCTATCTTTCACTTGTCATCGGCTCCTCTCCTTTCCTTGCAAACTGTGCACGCTGTGCAGATCTACAGGAACAAAATATCCATCATGTTGAGTGGAAGAATTAGTTAATGCTGCTAAACGAACAACTATCTTCTTTCTGTCTGCCAAATCCAATGACGTAACCGACCCTGACAAACGGCAGATCGTCACGGCAGGCGCCCAGGAACGAGTATGTTGGAAACGGCGAAATTGGTCGGCTGTTTTCTTGATACTGTTGTGATCGTCTGTAGAAAATCATTCCGGTTGGATGGGACTACGACTAGGCGACAAAGTGCTAGAAATCCGCTCCTTAACATAGAACGTGGCTCGCTCTGTAAAGCAAGTTAGGCGGCGATCCGAAGCGGATGTGACCACACCTACTGGTGCAGGTTCAAGTGCCGCACGTGCAGAAATTAGGCACTGTATTGACGTAGGCGCGACGTGCATCCGCGAAGACGGCGTTGCGTGTTTGTGTAATGGGAGAGTGGTGAGGCTGACAGGTGCGTGATCAGGCTGTCAGCGAAAGTGCGCGGCCTGGACCCGGGAAGCTCACTTTCCAGGCTACTCCAGCTCTCTCCAGCGTCCAGCAAGCCTGCACTCGCGCTACCCGCCAGCCGCCAGCTACCGCCCAAGGTGTGCGATGCGGAGCTACAGCGGCTGACAATGACTGATGCTACCGTCTCTTTTCTCTTATGTTGTCCGTTCCTAATTGGACCGGAACGATAGCTGTCTCACACACACAACGGCCCTGTGGATTCAATTCCAAACCGCTCCTCTATGTTCCAAGAAGTGACACTATGAGACAGTACCACTTAACATTCAGTAGGTAAAACTGATACGTTTTGCAGACGATACTAGCGTTATAGTAAATCCCATTAGAGCGAAACCAACAGAAGAATTAGTAAATGATATCTTCCAAAGCATTTTAAGCGATTCTCCGAAAACGGATTCCCCCTAAATTAAAAAAAAAAACATTCCTTTCTATACAACAAATAGTTGTACCAACATTTGATGTAACAGACGAGCAGAAGGTAGCAAATAAGGTACAATACAGCAAATTTTTGGATGTATAAATTGATAAAAACGAACAGGAAGAAGCATCTATTGAGTTTCTTAAACAATTAAGTTCAGCTACTTCTGCTCTCCGTATAATTGCTAACCTTGGAAACAAATGTAAGAGTCTCAAGACATATATTGTATGTCTCCACTCGATAATGCCTTAAGCAACAATTTTCTGGGGGAAATCATCACTTATAAAGAAAGTATTGATTGCACAAAAGTAAGAATAATGTGTGGTGCTCACCGTGGAACTATTCATGGAGCTAGGCATTTTAACTGAGGTGTCACACATATATTCGCTAATGAAATTTGACGTATGTAACCCGTCACAATTTGAGAAGAACAGTGATGTCCCCACCTACAGCACCAGGGGGAAAAAGTACTTGTATTAACCATTGTTAAAGCTGTCAGAGGCTGAGAAACGAGTTCGATATGCAGCAACAAAAGTCTTTGAACATCTGTCCAAAACATAACATTTAGCGAAGCACGTTTTAAATCTAATTTAAAATAATTTCTCCTGGACAACTCCATCTATTCTGTCCAGGTATTTCTTTTTAAAACTGGTAGTGTAGATAGTGTGTGTGTATGTGTGTGTATATTATACATATCCCGTAAGCTGACTCGTTTCACATCAGTTCGATAAAAGAATCATTCAAATGATACCTGGAACTAACTAATTAACTGGTGATGGTGATCGGTCCGTCGGAAGGGGACGCTGAGCCGGCCGTCACCTTGCTGCTCTTAGAGACAATAGGCTATTTGCCGGCGCCGGTTCCCTCAGCATCTCCAACTCGAACACCACACCACAACACACTACACTACACACACAACTTTATAGTTGTCTACACTTGACAGGTACACTTACACACACGAATCTGATACTTCGCGGATAAAAAGCGCCTGGGGGCGCGGAGTTTAGGTAGCTGAGCCGGGATCTCCCAGCCATTCACGCCATAAGACTGTTTTTTTACACGCATTATCAGGATACACATCATTCACCATGAAATAGAAATACAAAAAGAAATACTGTAATGTAATGTACGACATTAACAATCTACACTGTGCAAAAAATAAAGGTGTGGGGGCGCATATAACAGAAGAAACAACATTTACGATCACTGGTAGTTTATTTGACTTTTGCACTTTACTGTCAACTATTGCAGTAAATAGAAGTTAAATAAAATGTTTCACTGAAATGTAAGTTTTGAGCACTAAAGGATTCGACTTCAGAACAACGCTTAATTATGAAGAGTGCGTTCACCGAAGTCCCTTCACCACATTGCCTGCTCTGAGTATTTAAAAATGTTAACAAGTACGTGCAATAGTCGGAGCAGTTGTGTCGTTCAATTATACATGGTACACCCATTAACAGGGAGCTGGTTTTGATCGTATTTGATCAAAGGCAGCTATCTGAGTTTGAATATCGCAGTTTACCTTATCACAGCAGTAGCACGTAGAACTGTGAAATGTAAACAGTTCTTAGGAAGCAGAACAGACAGAAGAGCAGGATTCATTCACAGATGGGAGCGCAAGAACATGTAACGGCAACGGCACTTTTTACGCAAATGATTTCTGCTATCAGTATCATATATGCGACAATGAGTTTGGCTGCCGGTCGGGGTGGCCGAGCGGTTCAAAAATGGCTCTGAGCACTATGGGACTCAACTGCTGTGGTCATAAGTCCCCTAGAACTTAGAACTACTTAAACCTAACTAACCTAAGGACATCACACACATCCATGCCCGAGGCAGGATTCGAACCTGCGACCGTAACGGTCGTGCGGTTCCAGACTGTAGCGCCTTTAACCGCTCGGCCACTCCGGCCGGCTCCGAGCGGTTCTAGGCGCTTCAGTCAGGAACCGCGCGACTGCTACGGTCGCAGGTTCGAATCCTGCCTCGGGCACGGATATGTGTGATGTCCTTAGGTTAGTTAGGTTTAAGTAGGTCTAAGTTCTAGGGGACTGATGATCTCTGAAGTTAAGTCCCATAGTGCTCACAGCCATTTGAACCATTTTTTGAGTTTGGCTTTACAAATCGAAAGTATCAGGAGCATTCAAGAAGAAACGAGCCGGAGGCTGTATAATGAAAGCCCCTGAAGGGATCGTAATGCCGTTGCCCACGGAGGAAGTGTGGTCCCCATAAGAAGGCTCAGGCCTCGACCTCGCCGCTAGAGCCACGTGAAGACAGAGCTACCACGTGTATGCGTCTAGCCTCCACAGGGAAACAGCGGTTTCTAGAAAAGAGAAGAGGTAGAAGTGCATTTCCTGACGGCGAAATGAGTCGTGGGTCGGATATTCATCGAAGAATGGCCAAGTGTACGGAGAGCACTGCATGTACGTTGCAACAGTCAAGGCGTGGCATAAGCGGTAGTCGATGGCCGACAACGCACGGTCTGGAACGCCACACCGTATTACCAATACCCGTGTCCATCACGTCGATGCCCTCATTATTGAATATCGGTAATTTACGGCGGCAGCCATTCTCCCATAGATCGGACTGAGCGTCGGACGTGTAGTGTTCTCGCTACATTTGAGCCATTCGTCAATGAATTTCCGTTCCCCGTATTGCTTCCGCTGCAACGAAACGCACTACACCCCTTTACTCTTCTGAATCCTCCGTGTGTCTGTTTTCGGCACTACTGAGAGCAACGGATGGTCGACTCGCGCACGTGGTCGCTCTGTTGTTACTTGGGTATGAGTCCACGACCCTCTAGACGCGAGTTTGGGGCGCAGCACTCTTATAGCAGTCGCACCTTCTTTCACAGGAACTCCTTTTACGGTCCCTTCAGCGGTTTCTGATTTACAGGCTTTGGCTCATTTCCTTTACAGTGCACCTTATTAACTTGGCGTAGTAATATCCCAACAACACTATCACCGTTTAACTTGTTATAAAAATATCCAACTCCATTTATATCGTTATCTCGCATTCTCACGCCTCACATCATCGCTACTTAAGTCTATTCGCTGCAGCAACTTCAATATGTATTCCTTCTAGTAGTTGTGATTCGGGACAAGTGATGGCTCTCTTGTGCTCTTAGCCATTAGCCATGCCAAGTTAAGTTGTGGTGTACATTTCAGCACTGCGGAAGTTGGCTATTAACTAAATGTAAGACACTTGGCCACCGTTACAATCATACTTCTGGAACACTATCGACAGTACCAAAGTAGAGTTTTTATACGACTGCATATCAGAGGCTTCCTCTACGAATTATCTCCGTGACTGCTTACAACGCACTCTCGGAAAGAACTCCTTCTAGAAACGGTGGATCAGCGAGACGCTTCATATCTTTGGGAGGTCTCCTAATTCTTATACATCTTTGTTCTAAGTACTGCCTCTACCCACCTATCTGCGTTGCTCTCTCTCTCTCTCTAAAATACATTTGGTTATATTTGCAATAGTATCTGTTTGCTTCCACTACACATATTACTAAGTTAAAAATCATTTCACAATTAATAAATATGATTTTGAGCATAAACGTCGGTTTAAAATAATTTTCGCTTTACCATTTACACACAGAATCGTGGTCGCTTGTTAATTGCAGCAGTCCCTTATAGATGGCACACAGCAGCTGCCTTGCTCAGTTAATGTGACTTTCCGTAGACGGTGCGAGCATATTTAATTCTGACATTCATACGTAGTATCTGTCTTGTGGCAAAGCAACTCGCTGGTTATGTATGTTAAAACTTAAAAATAATATTAATATGTTATTAAGATACTAATAGGTGTCTCAATACAGTATACCACTAGAAGTTGCTCCTTATTTTAAAATAAATCCTTATTGGTATATTGTACAGAGGTTGGACAAAATTATGGACACATCAAAAGCACTACACATTACCGTGCTTAATACACTTTTGGAAACCCGTTGACATTCAAAATAGTTTTCTCGGAATGGATAAACACAGATCCTATACGTCTTTGAAGGTAACCTTATACTTTCTTCGTGTAAAATAGTGGCAAGATCAGGCAACACTAATGGAGGTATACAGCGATAAAGCAGCCTTCACTCCAAAGTCGACCACAAAGGTTCGATAATATTGAGATCTGGTGACTGCGGTCGGTTGGGGAGATGCAACAATTCAGCCTCGCGCTGACCGCCTGGTCAGCTGGCTGGATGCCGACGGAAGGGGGCCGAGTTCGATTACCGACCGGATCGGGAATTTTCTCCGCTCAGGGACTGAGTGTTGACCTCATCATTATTTCATCATCACCGACGCGCAAGTCGCCTAAGTGGCGTCAACTAAAAAGATTTACACCTGGTGGCAGAGAGCCGCCACACGAAAGAAAGAGAGACAGTCGAGCTTACAAAACCAGTCCTGGATCATGCGAGCTGCATGGACAGGGAACCTTTCGTCTTGCAACATAACATCACCGATCATGGGATGGACCTAATCGGCGACATTGTCTCATAAATCTTCCGTATTGTGCCACAAAAGATTTCGGCTCCCTTGGTTACGATAGCGCGCACCACGCGAGCACCAACAATGGGCCCACGTTCGAAGACGCTTAGCTCCGACGTACTGCACTCACGAGTACACGGAACGCTGTTCTGACCACGACTGACAGTTGCGACGTATTGAGGACATTACACAAGAGCCGCTCGTGGTCAAATATAACCGCACAACCTGCATACTTGTATACCATCTGCATTTATGTTCAGGCGTGCATTTCTCGCCATATTTTTGTTCAGCAACTGCATATTTTCAAAAGAGTCAAATGTACTCAGTTTGATATCTCACTGCCCCTGTCCAGTTTAGGGGATTTTCACAAATCCGTCTGAAATGTATCAGTTGGCTGGAACTATTACCGTCTGAATAATTCAGATGGTGCATAAGTGGCAGCATGCGTATCTGTTCTTGCACGAGTGGTCAGTGTTCCTGGTATTGTTGTTGCTTTCTCTCTGAGTGCCTCTCTGTGTGTGTCGGACGAGCATGAGTTCTTAACAAGTCAGTCATATGCCACGCTATGGTCACTAAAAGTCTCTCTTGCCTGAAAAACTGGAGACAGTCTTTCTGCATCTGATCTATACAACATTAGTATTCCTATATTACTCACAAATGAAAACCACCACAACTGTCTTAATACACATTTATTGTGTCGTATCTTTAAAACATCATCAGGCTGTTAAGTTGTGCCAGTTCAAAATGGCTTTGAGCACTATGAAACTTAACATCTGAGGTCATCAGTCGCCTAGGGCTTACGACTACTTAAACCTAATTAACCTAAGGACATTACATACATCCATGCCCGTGGCAGGATTCGAACCTGCGACCGTAGCAGTCGCGCGGTTCCGGACTGAAGCGCCTAGAACCGCTCGGCCACACCGGCCGGCCAGTTGTCCCAGTAACAACTTATAGTTGCAGGTGTCATATGTAACGTTATGGAAAAAATCTGCAAACAACGACCATAAACATTCTGCTGACGGTTGACAGGAGCATGGGCAGCAGACACGGCATGCTGTGTACACTAGACTCATGATGATCCAAAGAATGAGACCCATCGTGACAACAATTAATGTAGTAGTTTCCATTAGTGTCAATCAACTGCGGTGCTCAGTATGTTCGAGGGCATTTCTGTAACTACAAGCAATATGATAACAGTTAACTTTCGTAGAAAAATTATCTGTCGATGCTACATCTGGTGCGAACTTGCGACAACCTATACAAACACGCTGAATCAGCCCATGAGGCCTGTTTAAATGAACCGTTCGATACATCTTCGAAAACTTACAAACAAATTTCAACCTTCTTTCCTGCCCTAGACCTCGGACTACGCTACAAGTCGGCGTGTCATCAAAACCTGTATTCAAATAATCGGTTCTGGCGGAAAAGAAATATTGTCAGCATCATTCTGTTACGGTGCGATGTCGGTGCCTGGTATCGGTAGGCTCAGGCTCTGAGCACTATGGGACTTAACTTCTGTGGTCATCAGTCCCCTAGAACTTAGAACTACTTAAACCTAACTAACCTAAGGACATCACACACATCCATGCCCGAGGCAGGATTCGAACCTGCGACCGTAGCAGTCCCGCGGTTCCGGACTGCGCGCCTAGAACCACTAGACCACCGCGGCCGGCTCGGTAGGCTCAGCTGCCATAAATCTCACTGCCTGAGAAAGGCCGACCCGAGAAGTGTATTTGCATGTAGTACATACTTGAGTATCTCTTCAGTATGAATATATTGAATAAAAAGGACATCTGATTTAATTAGACCTACAAAATGGTTCAAATGGCTCTGAGCACTATGGGACTTAACTTGTGAGGTCATCAGTCCACTAGAACTTAGAACTACTTAAACCTAACTAACCTAAGGACATCACACACATCCACTAGACTGTAGCGCCTAGAACCGCTCGGCCACTCCGACCGGCAATTAGACCTACAGCGGAGGATGCAAAGCGTATTTGTATCTGAAACTTCCTGACAGATTAAAATTGTGTGCCGGACCGCACCAGGACTAGAACCTATACCCTTGCCTTTTCAGGATTGTGTTCTTACCTGCTGAACTATCTGCGCTTAACACTCAATCCGCCCGCACTGTAGTTCCATGCGATATGTGTATGTAGCGGAAGGCAATACCTTCAGATTTTCAATTTCGGTCGATTCTTATCAGTTGTTAAACACAGGGTGTTTATGATTAAACTTTCGTGACTTGAGCCAGTTCAGATGGAAAACTGTTTACCGTATGGGTACCAAACTTTATAGGAATGATGCTCATACTGTGTGTTGCAGGTTTTGCGTTGTTAATAGGGCTAGTGTTATGACTTGCGTTTGGCTCTGTTACTGGTGCAACGACATAGTGCTGAAACACAAGAATCAGTGTGCAGTACTGTTTCAGACAATCGACATGGGTCTGGACAAGCTGAGCAGGGCTTCACTCGCAAAGCTGTTTGATCGAAACAGCACCAATACAGCTGGTGATTTTCGCGAGTATCGAGCGTTAAAAGAATACGAGTGTCCTCTTTCCGCACCAGGGTCAAAGAATATGATTCGGAAATTAACTGGCGATTTGGGAATTGCTTATGGGAGATGCCAACGGTCAGTTGCAGCAAAGACTTGTTGAAGAGCATACTGTTGCCATAGCTGAGAATGCTGGATGCAAGGTGCGATGTTGAAGCATTGCACCGTCCATATCATGACAGCTGAATATTCCGTGGTCCACGTTCTCTAGTGCAGTTCCATGCTGTAGTGGATGCACATAGTCGTCACATTGAGCAGCGTTTGTAACCTGGAACGTAAACATGGTACCCACTCACGTAGAAATTAATATGTGTTTCTTTCAATGGTTTATTCGTTATTTCTCTTCCACATGTCCTTAAAATGTTTCCGCATGTTTGAGCAGCTCTGCTTTTGTTATCCTCAGTTTCACGTGTTAGTCACCCAAAGGAGAATCCCACGCACACACGGGACCACATCCTGGGTTCATCGTACTGCAAGCCATCTTATCCGGAAAGCAATATATTATTATTCCGTAACCGCCCAGTCGGTCGATGCGTGCCATTTTCTCACTTGATGTTGGCCTTCCATTCCGTATCCCACTCATTGTGACTAGCAATTTTTGTAAAAACGGTTCAAATGACTCTGAGCACTATGGGACTCAACATCTGAGGTCATCAGTCCCCTAGACTTAGAACTAATCAAACTTACCTAATCTAAGAACACCACACGCCGGCCGGTGTGGCCGAGCGTTTCTAGGCGCTTCAGTCTGGAACCGCTCGACCGCTTCGGTCGCAGGTTCGAATCCTGCCTCGGGCATGGATGTGTGTGATGTCCTTAGGTTAGTTAGGTTTAAGTAGCTGTAAGTCTAGGGGACCGATGACCTCAGATGTTAAGTCCCATAGTGCGCAGAGCCATTTGAACCATTTGACAACACACACATCCATGCCCGAGGCAGGATTCGAACCTGCGACCATAGCAGCAGCGCGGTTCCGGACTGAAGCGCCTAGAATCGCTCGGCCACACCGACCGGCAATTATTTGTAGAAAGTTAAATTGTCATATACGTTCGCCTGATTGGGTCGTTTGTGTGTCATTGTCCTTCATATGTTACTGTCTATCGTAACGAGCCTCCCACCTTCCATTTCTTCGGGGGAATGCCCAAAGCATCCGTCTTATCTTCGTAACTATACATTCTCCACACGGGTGTCATGCTTAGGCCATCTCTTTCAGTCCATCTAATCTCGCACGTCGATGAGTTAACCTTCCTTGCCCTCTGTGGTGTGCGTACTGTAAGACCTTCGGTACACACACCATCAGATTATTTACTTGTCGCTCTAACGAAGTAGGCGAGTGTCAGCAATATGTCTCGTGATCTTGTCGTGGCGTGTTTATCTTCTGCCGTTAGGTCAGACGATAGAAATGCCACTTGCACGCTTAGAGTAGCAGATTGACGGTGACCAACTTTAAACAGTACTTGATTAATTTTCACACACATTTATTAAAATAATAACAAGCATAAAAATAACTTAACTTGGTTCTGGATGCCATTTACAATTGACAATCTCAAGTTCCTTTGGTCTTGGTACGTTAATCTTATTCTCACATATCTCTGATACTTGACAAAAGTGTCTATACATTTATCTTCATGGCTACGTACAGGAATATGGTAATCTTATTAGGCGCAGACTGAAACTTGACTACAGACTAATGCAGACTGACTAATCGGAGGTCTGTACACTTGTTATAATACCTCCTCGCGCGTTCCTGTATCACTGCGCGAGTGTGATCCGCGAGGAGAAAAGGTTCTACGTTAGCAGCAATCTTATTGGTTGCGTTACATATTAATACGCGGATCGGCGGAAGCAGAATTTGATCCGTCTCTAAGACAGCGCCATCTCGTAGTGCGGAGATGGACGAGCGCTGCGACTGAGCTGTTGTGCTTAGCGGGGCGTGCTCTATTGGGAAAGTTGTGTACGCGCTGACTACGCGGCACTACACTCCTGGAAATGGAAAAAAGAACACATTGACACCGGTGTGTCAGACCCACCATACTTGCTCCGGACACCGCGAGAGGGCTGTACAAGCAATGAACACACGCACGGCACAGCGGACACACCAGGAACCGCGGTGTTGGCCGTCGAATGGCGCTAGCTGCGCAGCATTTGTGCACCGCCGCCGTCAGTGTCAGCCAGTTTGCCGTGGCATACGGAGCTCCATCGCAGTCTTTAACACTGGTAGCATGCCGCGACAGCGTGGACGTGAACCGTATGTGCAGTTGACGGACTTTGAGCGAGGGCGTATAGTGGGCATGCGGGAGGCCGGGTGGACGTACCGCCGAATTGCTCAACACGTGGGGCGTGAGGTCTCCACAGTACATCGATGTTGTCGCCAGTGGTCGGCGGAAGGTGCACGTGCCCGTCGACCTGGGACCGGACCGCAGCGACGCACGGATGCACGCCAAGACTGTAGGATCCTACGCAGTGCCGTAGGGGACCGCACCGCCACTTCCCAGCAAATTAGGGACACTGTTGCTCCTGGGGTATCGGCGAGGACCATTCGCAACCGTCTCCATGAAGCTGGGCTACGGTCCCGCACACCGTTAGGCCGTCTTCCGCTCACGCCCCAACATCGTGCAGCCCGCCTCCAGTGGTGTCGCGACAGGCGTGAATGGAGGGACGAATGGAGACGTGTCGTGTTCAGCGATGAGAGTCGCTTCTGCCTTGGTGCCAATGATGGTCGTATGCGTGTTTGGCGCCGTGCAGGTGAGCGCCACAATCAGGACTGCATACAACCGAGGCACACAGGGCCAACACCCGGCATCATGGTGTGGGGAGCGATCTCCTACACTGGCCGTACACCACTGGTGATCGTCGAGGGGACACTGAATAGTGCACGGTACATCCAAACCGTCATCGAACCCATCGTTCTACCATTCCTAGACCGGCAAGGGAACTTGCTGTTCCAACAGGACAATGCACGTCCGCATGTATCCCGTGCCACCCAATGTGCTCTAGAAGGTGTAAGTCAACTACCCTGGCCAGCAAGATCTCCGGATCTGTCCCCCATTGAGCATGTTTGGGACTGGATGAAGCGTCGTCTCACGCGGTCTGCACGTCCAGCACGAACGCTGGTCCAACTGAGGCGCCAGGTGGAAATGGCATGGCAAGCCGTTCCACAGGACTACATCCAGCATCTCTACGATCGTCTCCATGGGAGAATAGCAGCCTGCATTGCTGCGAAAGGTGGATATACACTGTACTAGTGCCGACATTGTGCATGCTCTGTTGCCTGTGTCTATGTGCCTGTGGTTCTGTCAGTGTGATCATGTGATGTATCTGACCCCAGGAATGTGTCAATAAAGTTTCCCCTTCCTGGGACAATGAATTCACGGTGTTCTTATTTCAATTTCCAGGAGTGTATATACACAACACCCTCCATCCATTATTTTCCCAAGGATCTGATCACGTTCGAACGCAGGCAATACTCGTAGGATCCACCATTCAGCGTTTAGCTTCACCTCACTACACACACTCATCCTATCTAACTTATTAATACACTAAAACAAAAAAACTAAACTCCGTCCGAACAGGCCTTTTAAGGCCCAACATTACCGACCGGTCGCCGTGCCATCCTCAGCCTATAGGCGTCAATGGAGGGGCATGTGGTGAGCACACCGCTCTCCCGGCCGTACGTCAGTTTACGAGGCCGGAGCCGCTACTTCTCAATCAAGTAGCTCCTCAGTTTGCCTCACAAGGGTTGAGTGCACCCTGCTTGCAAACCGGATAGTCACCCATCCAAGTACTAACCCAGCTCGACAGCGCCTAACTTCGGTGATCTGAGGGGAACCGGTGTTACCACTGCGGCAAGGCTATTGGCCCATTAATACACTACCTCTAACACTCAGGCTTGCCGCCGGATAACACAGCGCAAGCCCCACATATTTCATCGAAACATGTGTTCGATATTTTCAAGTCGTGTTAGGTGCTGTCGTTGCTCCCGCAAGACTCGACTGGTGACATCGCGCGGACGCGTCGAAATCATATAAGGCCAGGAGCAAGCATTACGCATGCGCGGAGAGGCGCTGGATGACACTGGCGCGCATAGTGCCCCTACCGGAAGTCGAAGACAGACTTCCCGCACTTGCACAGTGGGCAATGTCTATGCTGTACTTCTCCGACAGAATAAACGGTACTAGTGATGACGCGGTTGGTGTATACATTTTTATGAAAAAGAGAAAGGGGAAAGAAACAGAAAGGGAGAGGGTGAGTGAAAATTTGTGACTTCCAGCCAAACAGAACATTGTGGTAATGCAATGGCGAATGCTGAGAATTTGTTGCGGTCTGGGACTCGCACCCCACTGTAATGTAGCGTACCTCATCTATTAACGTCCCAACGTCTCCCCCTTCCCCCCCGCAGTCGCATATTATTGATTCCCGTAGGAGTCCGGACGATATTAGTGTACCCGTCCTAAAACATACGTCAAGGAGCCGTCGCTCTCTTAGATATATATATGGCGTCTTTTCCGCCGGATATAAGTATGTTACTCACATGTGAGGATGGTTAGTAGTTTTACAGGATAGTTAGTAGGTCGGTTTTCCAAATTAATGTGCTACCGAATTTAAGGAGATGGGACCTGGATAAACTGACTAAACCAGAGATTGTACAGAGTTTCAGGGAAAGCATAAGGGAACAATTGGCAAGAATAGGGGAAAGAAATACAGTAGAAGAAGAATGGGTAGCTTTGAGGGATGAAGTCGTGAAGGCAGCAGAGGATCAAGTAGGTAAAAAGACGAGGGCTGGTAGAAATCCTTGGGTAACAGAAGAAATATTGAATTTAATTGATGAAAGGAGAAAATATTAAAATGCACTAAATGAAGCAGGCAAAAAGGAATACAAACTTCTCAAAAATGAGATCGACAGGAAGTGCAAAATGGCTAAGCAGGGATGGCTAGAGGACAAATGTAGGGATGTAGAGGCTTATCTCACTAGGGGTAAGATAGATACTGCCTACAGGAAAATTAAAGAGAACTTTGGAGAAAAGAGAGCCACTTGTATGAATATCAAGAGCTCAGATGGAAACCCAGTTCTAAGCAAAGAAGGAAAAGCAGAAAGGTGGAAGGAGTATATAGAGGGTCTATACAAGGGCGATGTACTTGAGGACAATATTATGGAAATGGAAGAGGATGTAGATGAAGATGAAATGGGAAATATGATACTGCATGAAGAGTTTGACAGACTAGAGTCGAAACAAAGCTCCGGGAGTAGACAACATTCCATTAGAACTACTGACAGCCCTGGGAGAGCAGTCCTGACAAAACTCTACCATCTGGTGAGCAAGATGTATGAGACAGGCGAAATACCCTCAGACTTCAAGAAGAATATAATAATCCCAATCCCAAAGAAAGCAGGTGTTGCAGATTTGAAAATTACCGAACTATCAGTTTAATAAGTCACGGCTGCAAAATACTAACACGAATTGTATACAGACGAATGGAAAAACTGGTAGAAGCCGACCTCGGGGAGGATCAGTTTGGATTCCGTAGAAATATCGGAACACGTGAGGCAATACTGACCCTACGACTTATCTTAGAAGGTAGATTAAGGAAAGGCAAACCTACGTTCCTGGTATTTGTAGACTTAGAGAAAGCTTTTGACAATGTTGACTGGAATACTCTCTTTCAAATTATGAAGGCGGCAGGGGTAAAATACAGGGAGCGAAAGGCTATTTACAATTTGTACAGAAACCAGATGGCAGTTATAAGAGGAGGAGGAGAAGATTAGTGTTTAACGTCCCGTCGACAACGAGGTCATTAGAGACGGAGCACAAGCTCGGGTGAAGGAAGGATGGGGAAGGAAATCGGCCGTGCCCTTTCAAAGGAACCATCCCGGCATTTGCCTGAAGCGATTTAGGGAAATCACGGAAAACCTAAGTCAGGATGGCCGGAGACGGGATTGAACCGTCGTCCTCCCGAATGCGAGGGCAGTTATAAGAGTCGAGAGACATGAAAGGGAAGAAGTGGTTGGGAAGGGAGTGAGACAGGGTTGTAGCCTCTCCCCTATGTTATTCAATCTCTATATTGAGCAAGCAGTGAAGGAAACAAAAGAAAAAATCGGAGTAGGTATTAAAATCCAGGGAGAAGTAATAAAAACTTTGAGGTTCGCCGATGACATTGTAATTCTGTCAGAGACAGCAAAGGACTTGGAAGAGCAGTTGAACGGAATGGATAGTGTCTTGAAAGGAGGATATAAGATTAACATCAACAAAAGCAAAACAAGGATAATGGAATGTAGTCGAATTAAATCGGGTGATGCTGAGGGAATTAGATTAGGAAATGAGACACTTAAAGTAGTAAAGGAGTTTTGCTATTTGGGGAGCAAAATAACTGATGATGGTCGAAGTAGAGAGGATATAAAATGTAGACTGGCAATGGCAAGGAAAGCATTTCTGAAGAAGAGAAATTTGTTAACATTGAGTATAGATTTAAGTGTCAGGAAGTCGTTTCTGAAAGTATTTGTATGGAGTGTAGCCATGTATGGAAGTGAAACATGGACGATAAATAGTTTGGACAAGAAGAGAATAGACGCTTTCGAAATGTGGTGCTACAGAAGAATGTTGAAGATTAGATGGGTAGATCACATAACTAATGATGAAGTATTGAATAGGATTGGGGAGAAGAGAAGTTTGTGGCACAACTTGACTAGAAGAAGGGATCGGTTGGTAGGACGTGTTCTGAGGCATCAAGGGATCACCAGTTTAGTACTGGAGGGCAGCGTGGAGGGTAAAAATCGTAGAGGGAGACCAAGAGATGAATACACTAAGCATATTCAGAAGGATGTAGGTTGCAGTAGGTACTGGGAGATGAAGAAGCTTGCACAGGATAGAGTAGCATGGAGAGCTGCATCAAACCAGTCTCAGGACTGAAGACCACAACAACAACACCATCTTCTTCCACTTCGATGGTAAGCTTAATAACCGGATGGTGCGAGTTCAAATGACTGTAAACATGCTTAATATCCCCAGTCCGCGCGACCACACCACAAATGTATCTTCACCAAACTGCCTGAAGCTGGGAGACTGGAGAGTTGCCGATCACGTACTCTTCCATAAAATTGTTGACCACCATTGGAGACAAGGGACATGTCCTGGCGACATCGTCCATTTATTCAAAATATTGATTATTAAATAAGAAATACGTTGAGGCAAGCACATCTTTAAACTGTGCAACAATTTTTCAAACTTTCTGCTAATCAGAGTGCCATCGCACAGCGTACTACATTACCATTGACACTGCTTCTTTGTTTAACCTTTCTTTTAAAGCAGTGGATAAGTTTTGTTGTATGGACAACAAAATAAGTGACGATGGCCGAAGTAGAGACGATATAAAATGAAGATTGCTTGTGGCAAGAGAAATTTGTCAACAGTGAATAGAAACTTAAGTGTTAGGCAGTACCTTGTGAAGGCCCTTGTCTTGAGTGTAGTCTTGTGGGGGAGTGAAACTTGGGCAATAAAAAGTTCAGACAAAAAAAAATGGAAGTTTTCGAAATGTGATGCTACAGGAGAACGCTGACGATTATATGGGTGGATTAGATTATTAACGATTAGGTTCTGAATCGACATGGGGAGCAAAGAAACTTACAATAAAACTTTACTAAAATGAAAGTTTGGTTGGAAAGACATCCGCAACCGAGCTTCATGTCGTTATCTTCATTTTATTCTTATCCAACTTGCCATTATTGGCTCGTCTGTGGCGTTTTTATTTCTTAAATTTAATCTTTTAAATAACTTATTAAGGATGTTGGGCACCGTCACTGTTTATGCCCAATTCCATAATTTATACCATATTTTATATTGTGACGATGTACATTTAACCATCTTCCGTTCTCTTAAATATTTTGTATTCACCATTTGTTAACGTTCGGGCTAGGCAGTACTTCATACGCTATTAGCCACTATATGACTTCACTTTCCCTTGAAGTATGAGGTTCGCGATTTTCAGTGCGCGGCTGCCTACTACCAGGTCGTTCTGTATCTCGGTTTCAGTGCGGCAGCCTAATGTTCACAGTATACGGCTGCCACGCGACCCGCGTTGTAAGTTATCTTACGTTGGTCGGTTATGTTCTCTTAGCATTAATCTCCCTTTATCTTCCACTGATTGCTCACTTTCCTTGGGCTATTTTGTGTTCATCTATGTATGCGATACCGGTGGTTTCATTCACACTAACACGACCGTATCAATTTCATATTTATAATTGGACAGTGAAAACCCAATTACTATTATAACAAGTCTTAAGTTTTATACAATCTCTTATTTTCCCTTTAGCAGTCATGTACACCCGAAGACAGGTTTATAATTTCCTGAAACCTTTTTTTGAACCAGTAAAACTGTATACAACTGAAGCGGTTGATTATCTGACTCTACTTAAGAAAAATAAAAAAAAAAAGAACTCAGCTGATAGGGCACACCAGGGAATCGTAAAGTTGACGGCAAAGGGAAGTATGTGTAGGGTGAGGACGAGGATGAAGTACAACTGCAGAGGTTCACAAAGGTTTTGACAGCAGTAGTTCAAACGGATGTAGGTTTCAGAAGACGCTTGCACAGGATCGAGTAGCTTGGATGATGATGATGATGTTTGGTTTGTGGGGCGCTCAACTCTGCGGTTATCAGCGCCCGTACAAATTCCCAATCTTTCCTCAGTCCAATTTCGCCACTGTCATGAATGATGATGAAACACCCTGTCATCTCGAGGGAGGTGAAAATGACTGACCCCGTGCTCGGGAAGCAAGAACGCGACCACGAGACCACGAGCTGCGGACGAATGACTTGGAGAGCGGCATCGAATCAGTCTTCGGACTAAATACCAAAACACAACGACATACAAATCCTTCAAGATAAAAAAAAAAAAATACAGGTCTGGCTATATGGCTCCTGACAGCTCCCCCGACTGGAGAGACGGAATGAATACGTGCGGAAGAATATAGTGGAAGTGCTGCATCCAGAGGCGAGACTTAAGTTCCTGTTGCGGCGCTGTCTGTTCAACACGACGCAGAAGAGTGCCGAGTGCGGCAGGTGGCGTCAGGTTCCTGCTTGCGCTGCGCGATGGCCGTGACTCGGCAATTGTTCCTGGCGGAGCGAGGCCTCCGGACAGCCATTAGCTGATTGCGGCGCCTTGGCCAAATTGCGAAGACTCGCGGCCCGTGCTCCATTAACGTGCCGGGACACCGCGGCCGCCTCGAGCGCTCCCCCGCCTCCTCACAGCGATCTTTTTGAATTCAGCGCCGTGTACTGCGCAGAACCTAATGTGCTCTGAAAATTCTGGCCAAGCTCGCATAAACGACGTTTTCTGCACGGGCGGACGCCAAAGCGTGGCGGCATTCGACGTTCCCCTGCATATCGCACCACAGTGGTTGTCATTTAAATTTCAACACCCGAAAAAAATATCAAACAGCGAAATTTTAGTTATTGCACGTTACAGTATAACACTGAGGATACATGGCTCTGTTTATAGGTGGTCTGAGGCATACAGAGTGCGAAATTTAGGAATGCCGGAGGAATGTGGAACCGCAGACAGCAGGGTTTGCTGGAGATTTGCGGACACCACCTGTGCCATTTAATTTGGTCACCGATACCCCTCGACGAGCGAAGACCTTCGTCGCGCTGGCGGTGTCCGCAGATGTCCGCTTTCAAGCCGCCGAGTCCGCAAGTTTCCCGGCACTGGCAGTTCATAAGGGGCCCCAGCACGTTTACTGTTTTATAAATTATAGAGTGCAGCAATCAGCCGTCCTTTTTTAGATTTTATTAAGCAAATCCAGATTTCTGCTAGTAGCTAGCCATTCTCAATGCACTTTTTTCTATTGTCAATGCAGCCCGCCCGGTTAGCCGAGCGGTCTAACGCACGGCTTTCCGGAGCGGGAAGGAGCGCCCGGTCCCCGGCACGAATCCGCCCGGCGGACTTGTGTCGAGGTCCGGTGAGCCGGCCGGTCTGTGGATGGTTTTTAAGCGGTTTCCCATCTGCCTCGGCGAATGCGGGCTGGTTCCGCTTATTTCGCCTCAGCTACACTACGTCGGCGATTGCTGCGCAAACAAGTTCTCCACGTACGCGTACACCACCATTACTCTACCACGCAAGCATAGGGGTTACACTCGTCTGGCCGGCCGGAGTGGCCGTGCGGTTCTAGGCGCTACAGTCTGGAGCCGAGCGACCGCTACAATCGCAGGTTCGAGTCCTGCCTCGGGCATGGATGTCTGTGATGTCCTTAGGTTAGTCAGGTTTAATTAGTTCTAAGTTCTAGGCGACTGATGACCTCAGAAGTTAAGTCGCATAGTGCTCAGAACCATTTGAACCATTTTTTACACTCGTCTGGTGTGACACGTTCCTCGGGGATCCACCGGGGGCCAAACCGCACAATAACCCTGGGTTCGGTGTGGGGCGGCGGAGGGGTGAAGTGGACTGCGGTAGTAGTCGTGGGGGTGGACCACTGCGGCTGCGGCGGGGACGGAGTCTCTCCATCTTTTCTAGGTCCCCGGTTAACATACAACATTGTCAATGCATGTAAGTCCCTGTTGTTCTGGCGTCAGTCACAGTTCTTTGAATACTTTTAGTGTTTGCAGGCCGCTGTGGCCGAGCGGTTCTAGTCGCTTCAGTCCGGAAACGCGTTGCTGCTACGGTTGCAGGTTCGAATCCTGCCTCGGGCATGGATGTGTGTGATGTCTTTAAGTTAGTTAAGTTTAAGTAGTTCTAAGTCTAGGGGACAGATGACCTCAGATGTCAAGTCCCATAGTGCTCAGAGCCATTTGAACCATTTTTAGTGTTTATTAACATATTATATGTCAGTTCTTTAATATACCGAAGCCAACATCACACCATCAATACTTAGTCAGCTTTTCATTTGGAAATACGATTTCGAAAATCCAAGATGTCAAAGAAGAATTTGTAGCTATTTTGATAACTATAAACGTAAAAAAAGAAAAAAATGAACACTTCAATCGTTCGGAAAAACGACACTCTCCATGTCAGTTTCCTGATTGAAATGCGATGTAACGTGTCGGTTATGAAAAAGTATTAATGATCAGAGGACGGTGTATAGAAAGAAAACACAAACAAACCACAGCAGTATAATTGTGATGAAAACCTGCAAAACAGTTAATCTGTCGTGCAATTTTTTTAGTTAATTAAAGAAAAGTGCAGAAACATTTTTTTGTATTTTTTTATTATTTTTCCGTAAGGCATGCAAGGCATTCAAGGGATACAACTCTTAAATATATAAGGCGCTCATAATTAATGGCGTACATTGGAAGGAAACATGGGCTCTAAAAGGCATACCTTAAAAGCTATGAGCACTTCTTCATCTTCGATACCGTCAAACAAATGTTCAAATGTGTGTGAATTCCTAAGGGACCAAACTGCTGAGGTCATCCGTCCCTATTCTTACACACTAGTTAAACTAACTAAACCTAACTTACGCTAAGGACAACACACACACTCATGCCGCCGGCCAGTGTAGCCGAACGGTTCAAGGCGCTTCAGTCTGGAACCGCGCGACCGCTACGGTCGCAGGTTCGAATCCTGCCTCGGGCATGGATGTGTGTGATGTCCTTAGGTTAGTTCGGCTTAAGTAATTCTAAGTTCTAGGGGACTGATGACCTCAGGTGTTAAGTCCCATAATGCTCAGAGCCATTTGAACCATTTGAACACCCATGCCCGAAGGAGGACTCGAACCGACGGTGGGTGTTGAAAAAAATCTCTTCCTCTGTAAACTCTTTGCTTTTCATGTTGAAAAGTGGCACTATGGGCCAAAATAAGAAAAAAAAGCCCAGTAAACATGAGCTCTAAAGTGCATACCTACATTGGAGTGAAGGAGCATAATACATGCTGTTGATCAAAACATCTGTGTAACTGAAAATATTAGCCGTCTGGAGTTTCGCATGGTAGCCCGAAACCGATTATGGCACTAAAATAAAACATTTGAAAAGTATTCGTGGCCGTTTGCGTTATTCACCAACTATGTTTTAATACACTCCTGGAAATGGAAAAAATAACACATTGACACCGGTGTGTCAGACCCACCATACTTGCTCCGGACACTGCGAGAGGGCTGTACAAGCAATGATCACACGCACGGCACAGCGGACACACCAGGAACCGCGGTGTTGGCCGTCGAATGGCGCTAGCTGCGCAGCATTTGTGCACCGCCGCCGTCAGTGTCAGCCAGTTTGCCGTGGCATACGGAGCTCCATCGCAGTCTTTAACACTGGTAGCATGCCGCGACAGCGTGGACGTGAACCGTATGTGCAGTTGACGGACTTTGAGCGAGGGCGTATAGTGGGCATGCGGGAGGCCGGGTGGACGTACCGCCGAATTGCTCAACACGTGGGGCGTGAGGTCTCCACAGTACATCGATGTTGTCGCCAGTGGTCGGCGGAAGGTGCACGTGCCCGTCGACCTGGGACCGGACCGCAGCGACGCACGGATGCACGCCAAGACCGTAGGATCCTACGCAGTGCCGTAGGGGACCGCACCGCCACTTCCCAGACACTGTTGCTCCTGGGGTATCGGCGACGACCATTCGCAACCGTCTCCATGAAGCTGGGCTACGGTCCCGCACACCGTTAGGCCGTCTTCCGCTCACGCCCCAACATCGCGCAGCCCGCCTCCAGTGGTGTCGCGACAGGCGTGAATGGAGGGACGAATGGAGACGTGTCGTCATCAGCGATGAGAGTCGCTTCTGCCTTGGTGCCAATGATGGTCGTATGCGTGTTTGGCGCCGTGCAGGTGAGCGCCACAATCAGGACTGCATACGACCGAGGCACACAGGGCCAACACCCGGCATCATGGTGTGGGGAGCGATCTCCTACACTGGCCGTACACCACTGGTGATCGTCGAGGGGACACTGAATAGTGCACGGTACATCCAAATCGTCATCGAACCCATCGTTCTACCATTCCTAGACCGGCAAGGGAACTTGCTGTTCCAACAGGACAGTGCACGTCTGCATGTATCCCGTGCCACCCAACGTTCTCTAGAAGGTGTAAGTCAACTACCCTGGCCAGCAAGATCTCCGGATCTGTCCCCCATTGAGCATGTTTGGGACTGGATGAAGCGTCGTCTCACGCGGTCTGCACGTCCAGCACGAACGCTGGTCCAACTGAGGCGCCAGGTGGAAATGGCATGGCAAGCCGTTCCACAGGACTACATCCAGCATCTCTACGATCGTCTCCACGGGAGAATAGCAGCCTGCTTTGCTGCGAAAGGTGGATATACACTGTACTAGTGCCGACATTGTGCATGCTCTGTTGCCTGTGTCTATGTGCCTGTGGTTCTGTCAGTGTGATCATGTGATGTATCTGACCCCAGGAATGTGTCAATAAAGTTTCCCCTTCCTGGGACAATGAATTCACGGTGTTCTTATTTCAATTTCCAGGAGTGTATTTGAAATGAAAGCAATGCCTTGAGCATCGTTTACAAACCATATTCCAAAGCGTTAAGTGTAATTATTATTGCAAAGACTTACGCTGTCTACGGATTTTATATTAAAATACTATTCAAAAGATTCAATCTGAGCAACTAGTTTTTGTTTTGTTTTAAATGTGTGGTACTAAGACACGCATGGATGCATATGCCGCTATTTCAGGTATATTCTGAGGGCAAACAACACCTTCTGCTGGTTTATGGACTAGAAAACAAACTATTATTCGAACAATGTGTCTTTTTGATGTTAACCACCACCATGTCCTGCTCTGTGAAGGGTAAGTACAGAGATTTGTGTCTCGACCGGCGTGAAATTTACACGATTCTTGAGGTGCGGCGGAAAGGGGAAAGTAGTGGCCGTTTTCAGGGTTAATACTTATTCGAACCTAAAGTGTCCGCAAATCTCCGGTGTCCGCAACTCTCCATGTGCGCATATATCCAGGTAACGAAAGTTAGTACACAAAGTTGTTACCGCTAGCAGCAACAAAGATTCTAAGCCTCCTGAACATAGAGTCGAACTTAGCTTCAATGACGTATATGGGCATATAACTCCTTGCTACTTCAACTCCGTGACATATTTCGTCAACCATAGTGACTGGCGAGTGGTGGTATGCCATTCTCTCGGCAACGCAAGACCAGAAGTTTTCTGTGAATGAGAGATCTGGAGAATGTGCTCGCCAGGGTAACAGTCGAACAGCCTGTGTACGGAGGTAGTTTAGGACAGCATAGGCAACATGTGGTCTTGCGTTTTCTTGCTGTGAGATATTATCAAGGTAATTTCAGAGGTAGCACGCAGCCATCAGTTCACGCATTTCAGAAATCTAACGGCTACTGTCCAAATTACCAACTGTGCGATTCAGAGTTATATTGTCGCGTATCGATTAGCACACCATACCATCACGTCAGATGCTCAGTAGGTATGACGATGACGAACACAATCTCCTCGGAGCCTCCACGGCCAGATACGTCGATCGTGATGCAGTAAGGAGAACGGGAGCTCTGGACGATCTGGTCCAGTGTGTCACTGGCACACAACTGCCGGTGCGCCTCATCCTATTGCCGTATCAGGAAAACCGTGGTGCTCCAGAAGTTGGTCGTTGTCCGTGTGGTTACTTGCCTTATTGCAATCAAGACCATTTCCAACTCAAATAATGTGATGTGGCTGTTCGATCTGTACGGTCAAGCGGACACGGAAGTGTTTCCTCTCGGGCGCTAATCACGTGGAGCGTTGAGCTCCTGTATGGCGTTGAATATGGGCGTACTGAATCCACTGATATCATATCTGCAAGTTGTGGGGTACCAACCAACGCGAGTATCGTGGAACAATAAACTGAGGTCTCGATAAGCCCCGATCCTGCCAATGTCAAAATCCGACAAGTGCTGGCAGATGTCTCTCCTTTCTCCGCGAAGCATAATAGGATATTCTCACAAAACAGTAACATTCTGATCCGATTGTTGAATGAGAAAGCCTCTCGAAATCTTTCTTTACATATGGAATGCAGACAACGTTACTCTCAGCCTTGTGCAGTTACACTGAAATATGCTAATCATTTGCATAGCCGAGCTATGTATTGCACTTTATGCCATTTTGAGGTTTGTTGCACAATTCGTTCGTGTTGTTACATTTTAATGGCACTCAGTAAACGTTTGTGATGTACTAGGCTTGATTCTACCGGAGGCGGTATATGCTTGCCTTTGAACTGCCTTACTCTTCCCGTCATAGCAGGAGCTACAGTGTAACTTATGCTCTGAAACAATCACAGTAATGGCGATGTCGTGCACATAATTGTTTTGGACAACAATCCAGTATTTTGTGCAACCGCTATTTTTATCAAAAACGCTTCCTGCAATCTCATGTAGAAACAATCATAGAATTGCCGAACATCACAATGGGAAACAGGATTCCACGAACTAATTTGCCAGTTTTTTAAAAGAGTCAGAATTAATAATAAATTTTGTACAGTTTCGATCTCGAGTACTGGGATCAATACAGTAAGCGAAAATTGAAAGTAAGCTCCTGTAAACGAAAAAAAAGGTTCAAATGGCTCTGAGCGCTATTGGACTTAACTTAAGAGGCCATCAGTTCCATACAACTTTGAACTACTTAAACCTAACTAACCTAAGGACATCACACACATCCATGCCCGAGGCAGGATTCGAACCTGCGACCATAGCGGTCGTGCGGTTCCAGACTGTAGCGCCTAGAACCGCTCGGCCACATCGGCCGGTCGATTATAAGATGAACATCAACACAAGTAAAACAAGCATAATAGGATGTAGTCGAATTAAACACGTGATGTTGAGGGAACTAGGTTAGGAAAAGTAGATGAGTTGTGTTATTTGGGCAGGAAAATAACTGGTAATGGTGAACAAAGTAGACAGGCTACAAAATGTAGAATGGTAACAAGAAAAACGATTCTGAACAGACTAATCTATTGTCATCTCCTAAAATATTTAAGTGTTAGGAGTATTTTATTTTGTGTTTCACTGATATGTAGCCTTGTACGGAAAACTGGATTATAATAAAAGCTTTCAAATGTGGTGCTGCAGAAGAATGCTGAAGGTTGTACAAGTAGATCACGCAGATAATGTACACGTAGTGAGATGAATTGGGGACACAACTTGTCAAACAAGGTTGATGGAACATATCCTGCAGCGTTAAAGAATAGTCAGAATGAGATTTGCACTCTGCAGCGGAGTGTGTGCTGATATGAAACTTCCTGACAGATGAAAAATGTGTGCCGGACCGAGGCTCGAACTCGGCACCTTTGTCTTTCACGGGCAAATGCTCTACCATCGGAGCTACCCGAGCACGACTCACGACCCGTCTTCAAAGCTTCAATTCAGCCAGTACCACGTCTCCTACCATCCAAACTTCACAGAAGCTCTTCTGCGAACTTTGCAGAACTAGCTCTCCTGGAAGAAGGGATATTGCGGAGACATGGCTTAGCCACAGCCTGCAGAGTGAAAAATCTCATCCTGGAAACATCCTCCAGGCTGTGGCTAAGTCATGTCTCCGTAATATCCTTTCTTCCAGGACTGCTACTTATGCAAGGTTCGCAGAAGAGCTTCTGTGAAGTTCGGAAGGTAGGAGACGAGGTACTGGTTGAATTGAAGCTTTGAAGACGGATCGTGAGTCGTGCTTAGGTAGCTCAGATGGTAGAGCACTTGCCCGTGAAAGGCAAAGGGCCCGAGTTCTAGCCTCGGTCCGGCATACAATTTTAATCTGTCAGGAAGTTTCAAGGAATAGTCCGTTTATAATGGGTGGAAATGTAGCCGATAAAAGTTGTAGAGATAGACCTCCACACGGATGCGACTAGCATGTTTAAAAGGATGAATGTTGCAGTGGTTATTCAGAGATGAACAGGGTTGCACAGATTACTTTAGCGTGGAGAGCTGCATCATACCAGTTTTCAGACTGGAGACGACAACAAACAACCTTATGAGGGAGCGCAGTAGAAGAAAAATGCGAAAAAAATATAACTGTGTATCTTACGTTAGTACCGATGACGCAAATGCACAGTTTCGGTGTCTTACCCCAAAAATTTGTTGCGTTAAATACTCGTATTAATTAAAACCAATTATGTAATGTATTTTGAGAAACTCGTGCTTCAGTTCAAGCTTACAAAACGATCCAGTGTACTGGAAAGAGGTGACTTCGTCCCAATGCTGCCGTGGCCTCGCAGTTCGGCATTCCCACCTCTGAAGCAGACACCCTCGGTGTAATCCACCAGGAGTGTGTGCCGGGGGCCCTGCTCAGTTACTGGGAGTGGCGGCAGAAACCGGAGCTTAGCCACACAGTGCTCTTCACGCCTGTTGATCTCTCTCCGTGCACTTTTACCGAGATCAATAGCGAGGACGAACACCACCTCTCAACACCAGTATCGACTCTCTCAGAAAATTTTCCAATGTTTTATCTATTACGTGAATGTACAAAAAAAAATAGTTGACCTCTGACTAAGAATAGAAAACGGAATGGTCAAAAGCCCAGCGCTGCGGTCGGAGTAGGAACCGCACGCTGGACCTGAAGACGCTGCGGTATACGGTCTGTCTTGAAAGTTTCTTATATCGTAAATAGGACAACACCCATTTAGTCTTGCTTAAGAAATTATCTGCCGTGTGCGGTATTGTACTGAATTAGTAAACCTCATAGACATAACAGGAATACCCGCAATTCTTTTAGTTTTAGCGAGGTCATAATGTGAACCTACGGGGACCTAAATGGTATTTCCGAGGAACTGACCATGCTACGGTCGTAACGTCTCGTCTGTGTATCACTCACACGTTTACACGGGGCTCCCAAACCCGATTTCGTCATGTAAACATTCCATATCTGCTTCTCTACATCATGTTCTGGTTGCAGGATTTCAGTTTACACAATCGGTTTTCAACTCCATATGAACGTTGTACCGCATCTGAGTCGTTATTGGGTTGTTCAAATGGCTCTGAGCGCTATGGGACTTAACTTCTGACGTAATCAGTCCCCTAGAACTGAGAACTACTTAAACCTAACTAACCTAAGGACATCACGCACATCTATGCGCGAGGCAGGATTCGAACCTGCGACCGTAGCGGTCGTGCGGTTCCAGACTGTAGCGCCTAGAACCGCTCGGCCACCCCGGCCGGCTATTGGGTTGTCAGGATGGTACTTGCTTTTTATCGTGTTGGTTAAAGTGGACAAAATAATTTAGTCTGAAGGAAAAAAAGAGGTAGTTAATTGGCCAGAAAGTTGTCAATTTCCATTACTTAACCGACTAATATTTTTTTTCTTTAATTTGTGAGGCGGAAAGAGATACAAGACGGCGATGCATTTATTGCTTTGCAACGACCTTATATAGTGAGTAGCATACTAATTTGTAAATTGTAGTAGCCACTGTTTAGTAGCAAGCGCTGTAGTACACGATCAGTAGCTGATGAGCAAATATTTGTTTACTAGACCCTCTATGCCTAGGACTACGAATGTGTCGTGTCTTTACCCATTGGGAAGGTTTAATAGCTATTCCAGTTCTTAACAACCTATTCTTTGTCCCACAGCGGTGCAGGATCCGCATGGTTAATAACTAGTTTTGTATGGTTTATTTAAAAGGTGGCCGGGCGCCATTACTGTCGCAACCCCGTTACGGAATAAGTGTACCTCAACTGTCACCGTGAAAGTGAGCGCAAGTTTTCTAGATGTTTGTCAGTCATGTAACTTAGGCAGACCTATCCGGGCGGGTTGATTCCAATTCTTCGAAACGTTGCAGTGTAACACTGATCTCCCGGTTACCGCTTGCCCGTCGTTGTAGCCGAGCGGTTCTAGGCGCTTCAGTCTGGAACCGCGCGGCCGCTACGGTCGCAGGTTCGAATCCTGCCTCGGGCATGGATGTGTGTGATGTTCTCAGGTTAGCTAGGTTTAAGTAGTTCTAAGTTCTAGGGGACTGATGATCTCAGGTGTTAAGTCTCATAGTGCTCAGAGCCATTTGAACCAGATGCCGCTTCGCACATTTAACCGTATCTAAGCGGAGGTAATATAATAGCTTCGCGCGCATTAACTGGGGCGAATAGCACTTTTAAACATATTTTCTTAAATAATACCTCCTCTTCCATAAGAGTTCACTGTCATCCACAATGAAATCGTATTTTCCCTTTATTAAAAATATTACGAAGGTATTGGTAATCTCAGGCTGGCGTGTTGACAAAATCGTAGCAATTGGTGTACAGACACCGTCCCTGTAAAACAACCAATATTTGAGTGTACTAGCAAAGTCAGTTCTGACCTTACATGTAAAGCGTACAGCGAAAATCTGTTTCCGAAATTGTTTTCGTCTTCCGCAAATTTTTTTACGTGTAAACGAGAGTAAAGTCGATGCAAATAACCCATGAAAGGTCCATACGCTTGTCTTACACTTAGGGACTGTAACGACACGCAGACTCAGTCCTTAGTCCAGCATCGAGCAAGCACTCACTGCGTATACTACTGCCACCGCTGCACTGATTACGACGTAAGATCAATGTTGTGCCTGCATTTTCAGCTACAACTATTAAGTATAATTATGATGCTAATTATTATTTATCTCTCTAGCTGTTCAGACTGTTCATATACCGTGAAACGTATCTTTCCTTTCTGGCAGATAAAAGTAAGAGGAATATTTAAATCTTGCTAAAATTATGCAGTGCTTGAATAAATGTTTGCCTCGGAAAAGACACGCCACAAATGCGGTGGCACGATGGGGTTAATAATGTGACACACATCAAGGTACAACG
Organism: Schistocerca cancellata; assembly: GCF_023864275.1. Classification (NCBI taxonomy): domain Eukaryota; kingdom Metazoa; phylum Arthropoda; class Insecta; order Orthoptera; family Acrididae; genus Schistocerca; species Schistocerca cancellata. The sequence goes on along the minus strand of NC_064626.1, from coordinate 301,713,980 downwards.
AAATTTTCTACTGTACTGAATAACTGTCATTAAATACTATACTGTCGCTCGTCATCATCGTTTGATGTGTCAGGTCCTGGTGGCTGTTGAAAATCATGACTGTTCGAAGGCTCGTTGACGGTGAAAGTACTGTATGGAATTCCACGTATGAGCTGTTAATCATAATTTAATTCTGACTTCGCAAAATAAATATGCAGGTTCGACTTGTTCAGATTACAATGCTTAAACGACGCGTTACGATAAACAATCCTTCATTCTGTCTTCAAACAATGTGTTCACAATTTCCTGTTATTTATATTATTGGGGCTGAAATATAAATTTATAAGGCGAAATATTAAAATTTATTTATAGCTCCTTTTATAAATCTGTGAAAATTAAATCACATGAAATCCTCAGAATAAAATTAGTGTGGTAACGACAAAAAGTTTCTACAATGAATATAGGCCCCAAAAATTGTGGATAAAACGATTATTATTAAGTTAATCAGTTATTACACACAAAGATGACGAAACATATCTTCGGAGTCGGCAACAATTATCATACGCATTTTGCAGCATAAAATGATGGTTTCTTCGTAAAAATAATATAAAAATAAAATCATATATCTTTTATAATATACATTTCAAGAAACGAAAATGTAAACCGTTACATCATCCGACATTTATCTAACCTTGTCACATAACGGGAATTAAATTATTAAACATTTATTCCTTTGGGAAATGATGGCCATCATAAATATTAGTATGAGGTGTGACCTTCGCGGGCACTACAGTCGTATTCGATGGAAGAAAACGTCCTCCGATTGTCATCACAGAAGTTTACATTAGTTCATGAAGACTGCTGGCTGGAGGCTCATATGAAAGTAAAATTCTTCCCATCGTATCCTAGACACACACTCTAGATGTGACAAATCAGAGGGCTGGTTGGGTCAGACAACGGTCCGTGCATTCCGCAAGGCGTCTGCAATTTTAATTGCTGTATTTGGTCTGACTTTATCCTGCCGGAGTATGCTGTTTGGTATCCTTAAGATCACGACAACTCGGTTTATCATTCATGTCACATACTGAAAAGCATACTGCCCTTCACAATTACAAAATCAGTCCTGTTGTCGTATCCAATAGTTCTCCACACCTTGATTTCAGTTTGAGAATGGCAATTTTCTGTGACCTTTCATCAGGTCGTCTACGGACACGTTAGTGTTGATCTGAGCGCCACAAACAGAAGCAGAACTCACCGCTGACCGCCACGGCATGCCGCTCAGTGCCCCAGTTTGACGCTGATATACGCTATGCGAGTCTCTGTTGACAGGCTGCAGCGGTGAACGACGCATGGCAACTCGAGATCTCAAACATAAAGAAAAGAAAAATTATATACTAGATATTATTGAAGAACCAGTTCTTCAAGAAAATTTTCAAGCATGTATCCGTTAATGGTGGTCTCATTGTGAATGAACAGTTACAATTTCGAAATTTAAAAAAAAGTTTAACAGCTTCGAACAGCTATTCGCAACTTTTTGACATACTGTCGTCTTTTGGCTGAAGGTCTTTACACACAGTTCTCAGAAACCGTTTTCCTACACTTTCAATTGTTTGCATTGTATTCCGCGGTTGTTATTGCCACTACGTTACTTCTGTTCAGTTTGAGAGCTTTAATGCTTTATACACTGGACAGATGGCTTGTACCAATTGGTTCAAAATGGTTCAAATGGCTCTGAGCACTAAGGGACTTAACATCTGTGGTCATCAGTCCCCTAGAACTTAGAACTACTTAAACCTAACTAACCTAAGGACATCACACACATCCATGCCCGAGGCAGGATTCGAACCTGCGACCGTAGCAGACGCGCGGTTCCGGACTGAGCGCCTAGAACCGCTAGACCACCGCGGCTGGCTGTGTACCAATTGCTATTTCGGTTTGCAACATGTGTATATATTTAATTTAGTACCTATTTTTATACGTCTGAATTAAGCTCGGCCTCTTGTAATAACTATTTTCATTTATAATATAGCTGTTTTCATAATTTGCGCCGCTCTACACCATTCGCACTAGGTGGTGCGCATTGCACTGTTTCCACATAGCGGTATAATCAGTTGACAAACCTTTCAGGCTGATGTCAACCATAGCAGCTTGTTGTGCTTGTGGTTTTAACATTGACTTGACAAGACTTACTTATTTGACTCGAGACTTCAGCTCATATGGTTTAATTAACTCTTCACGCAATGTGAACATATATAAATAACACGGGTTCTGTTTACAACACGTCTTGTGTCACTTAAGGTTTTTGAAATGATTGTTATTCTCCTACGCTGATTAAAAATTTTTGTAGGTAACTATAATTTATTTTGGTGAAGATACCGTTAGTCGGTATCGAAACCAGGTCAATGCAATAAAATTTGTGTAGTCGGTTGGCTTAATAAGATTGCTGAACGTCGGCCATGTTGAAGATCGCACGGTTCCCACGGACATTACCCGTCGCGCATCAGAAATACAGGGTGTTTATTAATGAATATCGGGGTTTTAACGCTTTATAATATTTATTATATTAAACTTACAGTTATGAATGATATGTCAAATGAAAGAGCAACTCAAACAGTTTCACCAAGAACCTTATAAATGTTCAGTGTGAGCACCACTTGTCACAAAGCACATATCAAGTCTATAGCCGAGTTCTTCCTAAACGTTGATAAGTGTGTCTTCAGTAACTGTAGCAACAGCTGCTTCAATCCGGTTTCTTAATTCAGGGAGGTTTGCTGTTAGTGGAGGCACGTACACACGATCCTTGATGAAGCCCCAAAGGAAAAAATCGCATGGCGCTAGGTCGGGTGAACGTGGAGGCCATACAAAGCAAGCCCAGTCATTGGGCCCCTTTCGGCCTATCCAGCGCTTGGGTACAGTGAAGTTCAACCAATCGCTATGCCAGTGAGGTGGCGCACCGTCTTGCTGGAAAATGAAGTTCTCTGGCTCATCTTCTTCCAACTGAGGGAAGAACCATTGCTCTATTGTATCAAGGTAAGAAGTGCCAGTTACGGTAGGTACACCAAAAAAAAAAAGCCCATAAACTTTCCACCGGGATTGTGGCGGAAACATTGCGCGCTGCGCATGCGCACTGGTGCCAAACACAACTGATTTGCTCTTTCATTTGACATATCATTAATAACTGTAAGTTTAATGTAATAAATATTTAAAAATGGCTCTGAGCACTATGGGACTCAACTGCTGTGGTCATAAGTCCCCTAGAACTTAGAACTACTTAAACCTAACTAACCTAAAGACACCACATACATCCATGGCCGAGGCAGGATGCGAACCTGCGACCGTAGCGGTCGCGCGGTTCCAGACTGGAGCGCCCAGAACCGCTCGGCCACTCCGGCCGGCTAATAAATATTATAAAGCGTTCGAACCTCGATATTCATTTATAAACACCCTCTACATTTGTTAATAATCACTTTTATTGGGCCGATTCCTCCACGTATCTTATGTAATTCTTTCGACTGACTTACAAGGTAACGAAGATACGCGTGGGAGCGAGACCTGACCACGAGAGACCGTCGTAGAGGGCCGAAAGCTAATTCGAAGAAAGCGCGATCCACTTGTAACTGCAATCGTAAACAGAACAGACGGTACTTTGTAAAGCGCATCAGACGTTAAGTGGTCACAGCACACCGTTTCCCGCTACGACAGTGACGTCTGGGCATAAACAACCTCAGCAGCTCGTGAGCTCGAACACTCAGATACAAGAAATGTCGCAGGACATTCGCACTGACATATACCCAGCACATCATTAACTCCCTTTGGTTTGTGGCCCGTAGTAAGCTAATTATCCGCAAAGGACAAATTATGAACATCAGTACCTTTTCTTCCTAATAAATAATCTCTATATCTGATCCTGATGACCCTTCCAGTCTGTACTATGTAATAAAAGGGACAAGTGTCACAGTTTACTTTATAGACCCTGACTTACGCAAAGGATAATCTAAAGTTTCAAACTGAGAATTAGATCTTTCTGCAAACTATTGTCAGCGGAAAGGGCGACTTGGCATCCTTATTTCTAGCAAACGACGAATTATGTGAGAAATGGTCTCTAAGTACAGTATTCATTATTTTTTTTTCTATCGTCATTGTCACTTGTAGCAATGTTGCCTACAGTAGTGACTCTGCTGTTAGTTTTTGCCTTGAAAATATTGCTGACTAAAGCAGGTTCATAACTATTATTGAGTGCTATGGTATTTGTTAAATTCGTGTCACGTTTAAGTTCTTCGGGAGATAAAGGTGTCAAAACCACGTGTTAGTAATCACTTTATTGGGCCGATTACAGGCAGAAATGCTCCACAAATATGCGTAACTGACTGCCTTATACGTGAACTAACTCTAGTGGCTGTTAGGCTAGCACTCCAATAGCATGCATGTTCAGGACACTTCGGCTGTTGGCTGAATTTTAATCAGTTTTCGTAAATGCACAAACTGCGAAATAATTCAAAATAATATGTTCTTATAGGTATTCGTTAATCTCAGGGGGAAAAGATCTATTCATTAAACATGACAACGGGAGGAGAGTTCTGAAATGAAAGGCACAGGGTTGACCGATGACCAAAAACCAGTTTTCGAAAAGAAAACGCCACTAAAAAGTGAAGAAAACGAATGCCTAGAAAGCAGTTTTCATGTTTTAAGAATAAGAAACCGATTGCGATTAATATACCGCACCCTTTCACTGCAAAGAGTACTACAAAACTCCAAGACTAATGGCCATTCTCTCAAGACAAAGCCATGGAACTCCATAAAACACGTGAATTTACCCCAAGAAAGATTTAGAATAACAAAAACTAGCGAAACCTGTGAATTATGTCTCTGAAAGCTGCTCCAAGTTAATCACAAACGCAAATCGAAGTAATTTAACGAAATACTTTGTCCATCCATAATGCCAGAACAATATTCGCAGGAGCATCTGTGACTTAGCAGATCCTTGTCCGGAGCGTGCCTTTACCCTGGGAGAGTGGAGGGGGAAAGGGCCATTGCCAAACAATGTACCTGTAACCGTCCCAAGGAGGGAGGTTACTGTAAAGGGAAATGGCGTTACCCGTGTTGAGAACAGGCACTGGCTGAAGGCACAATCTTTTTGAGATCAAAATAAGCTTTTCTCCCTTAAAACCATGTGTAAAACTTGCCATCGCTATTTAAAGCCACTGAATTGTATTTGAATACTACATGCTTTTTTGAAGTAATACTCATTATCAGACAGCTGAGAACTTAATCGTTAACACTCAAATGACGCTTTCAGTCTGAGGAACATGATATTATTTTATGAAAATTATTTATTGAACTTAGATGCAACTAAGCAATACCATTAAAATTAAAAGCTTACATTTTATGACAAGTAATGCCCATCTTTGCCTCTCTCTATCACACACATTTTCCCCTCCTAAGAATATTTACGTCATTCTACACACTATCAGTTTCGTTGGACAATTCTGCACAATCAGGTATATATATATATATTTCAGTCATGATTTTTAACTTACATTTACAATCCTAGTGCACATATATTCAGTTGCGATGTCAGTAGAAAGGAATTTCAGTAACAAATCGGTTATCCACGTAAATGATCATTTTATATGAAACAAAACAATACTCTAATGGCCCGTGAAGTTAGATCTTTATTCCACTTCCACAAAAAAAAACCGAACTCACTTGCACCTTATGAACCAATGCACTTTATCACAAATCTAATTCGCTTCCTTCAAAGGCAGATTACGTAGATTACAGTATTTGCATTTAATTTTGTTTCTCTAACAAACAAAAAAAGGTCAAATGGCTCTGAGCACTATGAGACAACATGTGAGTCATCAGTCCCCTAGAACTTTGAACTACTAAAACCTAACTAACCTAAGGACATCACACACATCCATGCCCGAGGCAGGATTCGAACCTGCGACCGTAGCAGTCGCGCGGTTCTAGACTGAAGCGCCTAGAACCGCTCGGCCACAAGGCCGGCCTCTAACAAAAAAGACATTCAGCATTCTCACTGCATTAGCCATAGCAGATTGTAATACGAAATAATTATCAAATGCCTGTTGCTGTCTCATGTTGGGCACCCAAGTTCATAAATAATGTATCTCTGAAACAGTTACACATAACTTCATTAAGCATTATGTCAATGGAATTTGGTGGACATACATATTGCATCGCTTGTGAAACTAGGTGTCCCGCTTTGCTGTCACTTATTATTCTAGGATGTGCCAAACAAATATCAAATGTAACCTAACGTAATCATATGTTCCTGTAGAATAAAATTTAGGTATTGATGCATAAGACCCAAAAGCTGAACCACATTTTGTAAAAATGACCGAACTTGTTCTCTTGTCATTCTGGAGTTACAACCATCCATTTACACTGTTAAGCGCTGAAACACTCTCTTCATTTATGTAGCTCTTCTACTAGGCTTTAATCCCATCATTTAAATGACAATTTCGCTGCTTGGGGCTACAATCTGGCTGCTGAAGAAGCTTGATTTTCTTTCTGTTTTGTATGTTCACCTCTAACACTGTTCTATTTTTTTCTTTGATATGAACAACAGTGTAATGAGATGGTGGTTTGAAGTGAGATAAACGTCTTTTGGCAACGCTAGAAAACAAACAGATGCATAAAATTTGCATTGTTGTTGTTTTTGTTGTTGTGGTCTTCAGTCCTGAGACTGGTTTGATGCAGCTCTCCATGCTAATCTATCCTGTGCAAGCTCCTTCATCTCCCAGTACCTAGTGCAACCTACACCCTTCTGAATCTGTTTAGTGTATTCATCTCTTGGTCTCCCTCTACGATTTTTACCCTCCACGCTGCCCTCCAATGCTAAATTTGTGATCCCTTGATGCCTCAAAACATGTCCTACCATCCGATCCCTTCTTCTAGTAAAGTTGTGCCACAAACTTCTCTTCTCCCCAATCCTATTCAATACCTTCTCATTAGTTATGTGATCTATCCACCTAATCTTCAACATTCTTCTGTAGCACCACATTTCGAAAGCTTCTATTCTCTTCTTGTCCTAACTATTTATTGTCCATGTTTCACTTCCATACATGGCTACACTCCATACAAATACTTTCAGAAACGACTTCCTGACACTTAAATCTATACTCGATGTTAACAAATTTCTCTTCTTCAGAAACGCTTTCCTTGCCATTGCCAGTCTACATTTTATATCCTCTCTACTTCGACTATCATCAGTTATTTTGCTCCCCAAATAGCAAAACTCCTTTACTACTTTAAGTGTCTCATTTCCTAATCTAATTCCCTCAGCATCACCCGACTTAATTCGACTACATTCCATTATCCTCGTTTTGCTTTTGTTGATGTTCATCTTGTATCCTCCTTTCAAGACACTGTCCATTCCATTCAACTGCTCTTCCAAGTCCTTTGCTGTCTCTGACAGAATTATAATGTCATCGGCGAACCTCAAAGTTTTTATTTCTTCTCCCTGGATTTTAATACCTACTCCGAATTTTTCTTTTGTTTCCTTTACTGCTTGCTCAATATACAGATTGAATAACATCGGGGAGAGGCTACAACCCTGTCTCACTCCCTTCCCAACCACTGCTTCCCTTTCATGACCCTCGACTCTAATAACTGCCATCAGGATTCTGTACAAATTGTAAATAGCCTTTCGCTCCCTGTATTTTACCCCTGCCACCTTTAGAATTTGAAAGAGAGTATTCCAGTCAACATTGTCAAAAGCTTTCTCTAAGTCTACAAATGCTGGAAACGTAGGTTTGCCTTTCCTTAATCTTTCTTCTAAGATAAGCCGTAAGGTCAGTATTGCCTCACGTGTTCCAACATTTCTACATAATCCAAACTGATCTTCCCCGAGGTCTGCTTCTACCAGATTTTCCATTCGTCTGTAAAGAATTCGCGTTAGTATTTTGCAGCTGTGACTTATTAAACTGATAGTTCGGTAATTTTCACATCTGTAAACACCTGCTTTCTTTGGGATTGGAATTATTATATTCTTCTTGAAGTCTGAGGGTATTTCGCCTGTCTCGCACACACACACACACACACACACACACACACACACACACACACACACACACACACAATGCAAAAAAGCAGACTACATTAAAAGAAAAAATAAACAAGTAAACATAGACCCACTCTCCTGTCCGAAAGGCTATGTGACTGATGTGGCAGCGTAACGTCGGAAAAGAGAAAAAAGTGGAAGAACTAGTCACTGTCACCAAGTTAAGGCACAAGTTGCTTTGAAATTTTATGAAGGCGAGTCATATTGACCCCCTTTCACAATATTCATTTCCTGAAAGAGACTTCATACTCGTTGAAGGATGATGTCGATTAAAATCTTTTATAATTTTCGCTTCCTACTTTGTATCAGATGTGGGCGGTCATAAGGTAATACTTCTAATTTATTTGTCGTTTAAATAATAATAACAAAAAGATTGCAAAGTCTACAGCCGCAACGTTCATCGGTAATATAGAACGTGAATCGACACTATTTTCAATTAATGTAATTCTCGCTTAGAAAATATCAATCTGTTCATCAGACAGTGATGCATGTAATTATCCAGTGTCTCCGTATCGTTAAAACGATGACTACAATGAGCTTCGTCTTGTGGGCCGAACACAGGGCAAACTAACAACTGTTCGTCTACGATGCGTGACTTGTTAGGTAAGTTTTATGTCGGACCTAGTGATCAAGTGGTGCAAGCACCGTAGCGCAATCCGTTGGCCATCCTCTATAATAAACAGAGTGAAGTTTTCATCAACAGAATAAAAGAGATGTCGTGCGACATCCGCACAGAACTGCTAAAGAAGGACGAAGAGACAGAAAAACAGAAAAATGTGTGCGCCTACAAGTCGAGAGGTCGCAGATTCGAATACTGGTCGGAAATCACAGTTTTCAGTCTCCCCTTAACTTAGCCTTCACATCTGAATCATGCAAACATTCGCCAGGAACGACACATGGCTCGGGTTCCACGTTAAAACTATGGGTCCACTCTCCCCGGTAGGTTAGTGACACGCAAATCGCCGATGTGGCGTCTGTCTGAAATACGGGTGCTTCCCCCAGGCTGTTAAGCCATACGGAATTAATATTATCGTTGTCCAAGTTTTTATGCTGAAATCTACACATTCATGGCTATCTTGCAAACGGCTCGTTTTCATCTCCATGTTTACTGGAATATTTTAGCTTCTTTTATCATATAATTTCACCTGTGTCAGCTTCCGCTATTTATTACGATATGCTACATATACCAGACAAACGGTACGTTCCCAGACATTCAGAATATCTTCCGGATCTCTCCAACAGAGCCGGCCGAAGTGGCCGCGCGGTTCTGGCGCTGCAGTCTGGAACCGCGAGACCTCTACGGTCGCAGGTTCGAATCCTGCCTCGGGCATGGACGTTTGTGATGTCCTTAGGTTAGTTAGGTTTAACTAGTTCTAAGTTCTAGGGGACTAATGACCTCAGCAGTTGAGTCCCATAGTGCTCAGAGCCATTTGAACCATCTCCCACAGAGTGTGTAATGGGAACATGCGAACATCCCATACGTCGACCTACGGTTAAATTTTGAGTGAATCATAGCTCTTGCTAGGCCAAGTATCCCCCATTTGTTTTACAGAGGAGAATACTTGATTTTCCGCAGCATATCCTGAAATTTGTTTCGCTGCATAAATCCTGGCGAATTCTGGAGTTACTCCTTTCGTACTGCTTTATCTGTAACTGTGTTTCTTGACTTCTGAATCACAAACAAAAAATTGTCGTCGTAGCACGGCATTCTACCTCAGTGAACAGTTACACATAAGGCGACACAACCGTAGTTCTTGTGGTTGCAGCTTCTTCTGAAATCTGATGCCCTTTTCGCTCGGCTCGTGCTGCGTTTTCAAAGTTGTAGCGCCTTGCCCTTTATAATGTGGTTTCGCCTGAGAGTGCGGATCGCATCCTAATGGTGCAGTATTACGCTCGGTCCGTGAGCAATTTTTGTGCGCTGAATGAACCATTCAGTATCTGCAGAGCGAGGAACGCTTTGACGCTCTTTTCGAATACAACCGCGGCGGCAAGGGGACGGGAGAATTTTATTTTCAGACTTCGGGGTTGCCATAAAGAAATTATGCTGCAGGATTTTCTGCATCATCACTCTTGGCACGGACCATGATGGAAAAGTTTCTTTGAGACAACGTTAAAAAAATGGTTCAAATGGCTCTGTGCACTATGCGACTTAACTTCTGAGGTCATCAGCCGCCTAGAACTTAGAACTAATTAAACCTAACTAAGCTAAGAACATCACACACATCCATGCCCGAGGCAGGATTTGAACCTGCGACCGTAGCGGTCGCTCGGTTCCAGACTGCAGCGCCTAGAACCGCACGGTTTGAGACAATGCTTGTCTTTTCTAGCAGTAGTAGAAGTCACGTGCAGTAACATTTACCTAGCGAGGAATGTATTGCCTATTATATATTTCCGTTTTAGTTCATTCTTTGTTATTTCTCTGAGCGACCGAGGCATACTGGTTGTACAAAAATCTTGGACGAACTTTGAAGGCAAGTTCCTCACATCAAAACAAGGAAAATTGCAATGTTTAACTTATGTATGCTTAGTTGTTGTTCAGGGCGTTCCAAGAACGTTTTATACGATTTCACTACCAGAAGTCAACCTGGTAATCAAGACAGAATTCCCTCATGACAGTAAGAAGGATTATGTGGTTTATGCTTAATGAAGCTACAAGTCGTTTTAGTCACTCTGTTAGAGTAGCAGAGAAAGAATTGATCTGTGATCTGCCCGTCATTACTGTTTCAGTCCTTTATACTAGTACTCGTGAGGACACCTGTAACAAAAAGAATGTTTAGAGGACATGCCGCACATTTATAAACTTGCCTTGAAAACATGCAGTAGCTGCCAGTCTCGGTTAAAGCTCTTTGGAAGGATACCACACAACACGATCCTGCCAGTTCATGCATGTACAGAAGTAATAATCAGTGCTTCAGTACAGCAAGGGCTTTCAATGGCCGTAGACTGCAGTAACTGCAGTAGTTATGCAAACATGACGAGAGGTGCACATGATAGACCAGCGCAAGGAGCTGCGTCAAAAACGAAAACAAGTCACATGTGTAAACAATTTGGTTGAAATTAATCCAGACAGAAATTTTTTTAGATGAATTCCAGTCGTTATTAGAGGAGCGTTTCCTCGTTCCAGAACTGTTTCGCTGAGAAAGGTGTTATTGTAGTTGCTCCTCCTAGTCGTCGTATTGAAATAATGACCACAAGATAGAAAATCAACCAAAATCTCTCAACAGACGGGACTTGATGAAATTTCTATAAGATTTTAAGTAGAATGTGTGAAAGAACTTGCCCCTCTCCTAACAGCAGTCTACCATGGGACACTGGAACAGTGAAGCCCGTCTGGTAACTGGAAAATTGTGCAGGTCATTTTCGTTTTCAATAAAGATCGTCGATCAGACGCACACTGTTATAGGCCTTTGTTGCTTACGTCAGTCTATAGTAGAATTTTCTAAGACTTTTAGTGTTTCGTATTGTTATCTTTCCGGGGACCGAAAATCTGCTCTGTAACAATCAACACTGATTACGCAAATCGACGATCGAGTGAAACCTAGCTCGCGCTATTCGTCCACGAGACCCAGAAGGCAGTACCGGTGCCTAGGTTATTGGAGTGTTCCTTGACTTCCGGAAATTCGGTGAAGTTCTGTACTGTCGCTTGATGAACAAAATAAGACTGTACTATACATACATGCTTTGAAACTGGATATCTCTTTAATTACAGCAGATAGAACCGGAAAGTTTTTGGTATGTACGTTAACGTGTAATTTAGGGTGATACTTACATGCTCAAAATGACCACCTTTCATCGCAGTATATCATCGACAACGACTTAGAATAGAGCGCCATACCAGCTGTATTATTCCTAATTGAACAGCTTCGTAAGTATGCTCAATTTGCTCTGTCAGACCATCCAGAATTCTGCGGTGTACAGTAGACTGTTTTCTTAACCGTACCCCAAAGGTATGGGTCTAACAGAGTTAAATCCAATGAGCTTGATCCTGCACAGCACTTCCTCTTCGTCTTATCCACATCGAAACGTATGTGAGGCTGAGAAATTCCATCAAGTTTAAAGTGAGCTGGTGCCCCTTCCTGTTGAATGAAATAGTCTTCACGTGCAACATAGCTGGCGATACATGAGCGGATTTCCGCGACGGGCTACGCATATACCTGCAGTCCCCGCTCGTGCGTTAGTGGAGACACAACCTTTAGGGCCGTTGCCCGCAGCTCATGGAACCGGCGATCCTGCCCCTCAGTAGGTGTACACAGGGGCGGATTTCAGGGACGGATCTCGTTCGGCCAAGTCCGTGAGAGTTCGGCGAGCCGACGGGCTGGCCCGCCACTCCGGCAGAACGGCGCACTCGCGTCGGCTACCCCGCAGTCTTCCTCAAACGACGTTGAAGATAATCTTCATGTGCAACATATTGGTTTTCATATCAATTATGGCTTTATGTGTCAGCTTCATGATTAAGAACCTATCATTTCGCTAATAGCCGGTAGTTACTGAGATATTTTGAGGTAACCCACTGCATAAAATTTGAAAAAGTTTGCTATGAAAACGCTATGCATATGCGTTTGGTGCATGTTAGATCATATATTGCTGCGTATGAAATTTAGCCAACATATTGAATTTTTCTGTAGACTGGGAGGAGGTCTCACCGATCTCGAGAAAACTGGTGTTATGTATCAGACTAATTTGCGATCGCCCGCGCGAGCAATAACGCTAGAACGAAATACTCATAGCACCCATCATAACTCAGAAACGGTTTGAGATAACGAAACGAGATTTTGGCAAATAGCATAAAAGGAAAAGAGTATTTTACCGTACGGTAAATAAGCAAAACTTTCTTATCTACCGCGATATACGGGTAACTCCAGACTTTTGCCGTGGAATGATGTAATTTTTAAGAGTCATCGGTAACGCTTGATATCAGAATTAGTGCGGCATTGCAGCAAGATGAGTGAATAAATTACAGTTTTATATCAAAGCCGAGAATGAGTTTTTCCAGAAGCTTTTGAACTGATTTGTCCTCAGTTTCAGGGTTTTGTCGCATTTGCCACTTCATTAGTATTAGTTTTGTGCAGAAAAAAGTAGAAAATTTTAAAATGGCGACAAGAGAAATGTAAGTGATACTCGAACCTCGCCACTGATGAATGAATGATTTTCAAAGTACAGCAAGTTTAGTAGAAGTATAGTAAAGGGTTTGAATCAATGACCACATCGAAAAACTTATACAAGTGTACTGCGAAGTACCTTGTTTGCGAAAATTGACGCATCAATAATACACAGACGAGACTGTAAAAAATACGGCGCATAAAGAGATAGTCGGAAATTTTCTGGACAGATTCCAAGTCTGGACCAAAGTGTTACAAAAACTAACAACATTGCCAAACGAGCAATACCTCAGAAACCATTCAGAAAGACAGCGTTTACTGATGGGAATGAAAACCGTACATAAAATATCGTAACATCAACATTTTTCCTAACGAAATGTTTTTAGATGCAGAAAGCAAGCCAGATAGTAAATATGTCTCATTACAGACCACTGATGATGCTTTATTCCAATAAAAATATAACCCATCTGACGACAAAAATACTCATTTTCTTGAAGCTGCAAATATGGAATTAAATTACCTTCAATAATTTCTGAAATACTCTCAGAAATGTGTAGATCTCTTGAAAGAAGCGTTAAAGGGGGAGAGAATGAGTTTTATAAAGGAACACTATAGTGAGCGCCAGTAAAATGTTGCTTGTACCATGTTCATTACTGTAGGCTATTACTCATAACTGTGTTATTTCCATTATTTAAATGGTATTACGAATTGCTGTACTTTACCAAGGCTCAAGCAGTCAGCGACTGTCACAAATTTCTTCTTACTATCGTCCACACCTTCTCTCCAAGACATAAACTGCTTTCGAAGAGCGAAAATGTACTACAATAAATAAAAAGCCTATAAAACGTACTTGCACTAGGACCAAGTCGAAACTCCTGAAAGCCGTCTCCCATGGCCACTGGCATGTCGAGCATGCACAGCTGTCCTAGGTCTGCGGATAAACCGTGAAAGCCCGCTCATTTGCATCCACACACGGACGGACCTAGCGTGGGGGCGGATTGGTGAGCTAGATCCGACGAACGGGGACCGCACGTTAGTGAGAAATCCGCTCGTGTGCCGCTAGCTAGATAAGAGTCGCCAGTGACAGTCTCTTCAAAGTAGTACAGTCCGATAACCTCTAGAACAGCGTTTCCCAAACAGTGCTCCACGTGAAGTGAATAAGTTGTCCGTGAAAAACTATTAATAACATGGCTGCATATTTCGACATTTTTTAATTTTTAATTTTATTATGATTTCAGTGTTGTTAGTTATGATGTACATCTACATTTACGTGATTACTCTGCTATTCACAATAAAGAGCCTGGCAGAGGGTCCAAAGAACAACCTGTCTCTCTGTCGTTCCACTCTCGAACGGCTCTCGGGAAAAACGAACACTTAAATTTTTATGTTCCAGCCCTGATTTCTCTTATTTTATTATGATGATCGTTTCTCCCTATGTAGGTGGGTGCTAACAAAATGCTTTCGCAATCGGAGGGGGAAACTCGTGATTGAAATTTCGTGGGAAGATCCCGTCGCAACGAAAAACGCCTTTGTTTTAGTGATTGACAATCCAATTCACGTATCATGTCTGTGGCACTATCTACCGTATTTCGCGATAATACAAAACGAGCTGCCCTTCTTTGAACTTTTTCGATGTTCTCCGTCAGTCCCACCTGATGCGGATCCCATATCGCACAGCAGTACTCCAGAATAGGGTGGACAAGCGTCGTCTGAGCAGTCTCTTATTAGGCCTGTTGCACATTTTAAGTGTTCTGCCAATGAACCGCAGTCTTTGGTTTGCACTACCCGCAATTTGTTTTTGTAATCCCTAAGTATTTAGTTGAATTTACAGCATTCAGGTTTGTGTGACTTATCACGTAATTGAAATTGGGCGGATTTCTTTTAGTACTCATGCAAACAACTTCACACTTTTCTTTATTCAGGGTCAATTGCCACTTTTCGCACCATACAGGTATCTTATCTAAATCATTTTTCAATTCGTTTTGGTCGTCTGATGACTCTACAAGACGGTAAATGACAGCATCATCTGCAAACAATCTAAGATGGCTGCTCAGATTGTCTCCTATGCCGTTAACATAGATCAGGAGCAATAGAAGGCCTATAACACTTTTTGGGGAGCGCCGGATATTACTTCTGTTTCCCTCGATGACTTTCCGTCTATTAGTACGAACTGTGACCATTCTGACAGGAAATCACGAATCCAGTCGCGCAACTGAGGCAATATTCCATAGGCACGCAGTTTGGTTAGAAGACGCTTATGAGGAACGGTGTCGAAAGTCTTCTGGATCTAAAAATATGGAATCAATTTGACATCCCCTGTCGACAGCACTCATTACTTCATGAGTATAAAGAGCTATTTGTGTTTCACAAGAACGATATTTTCTGAATCCGTGCTGACTATGTGTCAATAAATCGTTTTCTTCGAGGTAATTCATAATGTTCGAACACAGTATATGTTCCAAAACCGTACTGCAAATCGACGTTAGAGATACGGTCCTGTAATTTGAGTGGATAACTCCTATCTCCCTTTTTGGGTATTGGTGTGACTTGAACAATTTTCCATTCTTTAGGTGCGGATCTATCTTTGAGCGAGCGGTTGTATATAATTGCTAAATATGGAGCTATTGTATCAGCATACTCTGAAAGGAACCTGACTGGTATACAATCTGGACCGGAAGCCTTGGCTTTATTAAGTGATTTAAGCTGCTTTGCTACAACGACGATATATACTTCTATGTTTCTCATCTTGGCAGTCGTTCTTGATTGGAATTCAGGAATAGTTACTTCTATTTCTTTGGTGAAGGAGTTTCGGAAAACTGTGTTTAATAACTCTGCTTTAGTTGCACTGTCGTCAGTGACTTCACCGTTGTAAAATTGTGTCAATCATTAAAGGAAAAGTTTTCTCATTTCTTAAAATTTTATTAACGTTCAGCATAAACAATGTGTTCCATCGGATTATCAGGATTCTCAGAGTATTCCAGCAGAGGAAAAGCTTGGGAGCCCCTGCACTAGTGTCTAGATGACAGACCACACCTTTCTGATGCTCCTGGTAGATTAACATACCTTCCTTCAGTTACGTATGGATTTTCGTTTACGAAGTTCACGGAATTATAGCGGTTACTTGTTCGGTTAAGTTTAAAAGTCGTTTGATCCGACCGAATAATTAGACCTTGGAAACGTTCATGTTTTTCACACATGTTGATGCACTTATAAAATTCAGTTCACTTATCGATACATCCTCGTTCAGAGCACGGAGAAGTATTAGAATGTAAAGCTTCCGACTGTGACTCTGCAGTATTCTATAAACACTGGGTTTGCTAGGCTCTGTCTCACGAGAGCAATGCATACATTTTCGGGGACTTTGTGTACATCCAAATCACTACCTCAAAACTTTCGTTGCCCGTTGAACGTCTCTTTCTTCCGCTACGTCCCTTTCACGCATCTTGCACAGATCCGTCGCCTTCAAAGTGGTGTCATATTCTTGCAACTGTTAACCGTGAAGGTGGTAGTGTTCCAAATTCCACTCTCCAATGTCCTCAAACCTCTCACACTGTTTCCATCACCCATTTTCGTTCTTTAAACGAAAACCGTGTTTATTTCAATCCAGCAACTAATTGGAGCGTTGCCAGTTTTTCACTGGCCACTGAGTTATTACCCACAAAAAAATTTCTGTCTGATTTTATGAAAGAAAGATTCTGTTTCAAAGAGTATATACGTTGTTTTGGATACCACATATACAGGGTGCAACGGGAATAAGTGCAGATATTTTTATACGTGGTACCTTGATACGCAGACAGATCAGTCTGGTGGTTGTTTCTTCTCTGTGTCGAATGGTCTTCCCACAAGCAGGTCACAAAATTTTACGACCTGTTATTTCCTGCACGGTCATAACTGCACCACTAAGTGAACTACGCCTGTCATCATAGATCAACTGTTTTGCGTCCAGCCGTCTGCACTTCAACACCTCGCGGCGACGCTGTTCCTTTCTGGGTTTAAACCAGTACCTACCTGTGAACTCGCCACAGCAGATCGCCGGTAGGAAAGCCGAGCAGAAACCTACCGTACTGCGACTCGCACCAGGATGCATACAACGTGACTATTCTAAAAATCGGAAAAAGGTCTTAATTTTGAATGAAAGGTGGAAATACTGGCAGAACTTTGATATATTCTGAAGTCAAGAATTACAAATTCACTGCCAAGCCCGTGCTAATCCTAACACAGTCATGCACAAACCCTTTCATTCACGTTAGCAAGCTTATGGTAACATAAATCCGAACAGCTACTAAACACGGATTGCTCTTAAATGAAAATGCTCGCCACACTATTCACTTTATGGGTGTCTAATGCACTCAAGTGTTTGGTCACTGATCTGCTCAATATGCCACGCGGAACTACTGTCTTTTCTCATACACAAAAATGACTTAAAGAATCCGTACTTTCTAAAAAAAACAAAAACAAAAAAACACCGCAATAAATATGCCTTCACTTTAAAGCACATTTGAGGCATGTAGCACAACTAAAACCGGCAAACTATAACTTCCTTCGGAGCTCATACTACACACGACCGTACCATTGAAAGGCTGGGCTCCGACTACTATAGACTGCTGTAAGCATTTTCTATCTCCATAGAGAAAAGACGCGTGAAGAATACTCTGTTCTGACTGGTCAGTTTTCTTTAAGGCCACTAGAAAAATATTATTCTCCCGCGTTAGTCCGCGCTTTTCACGACTAAATGGTTCAAATGGCTCTGAGCACTATGGGACTTAACTTCTGAGGTCATCAGTCCCCTAGAACTTAGAACTACTTAAACCTAACTAACCTAAGGACATCACACACATCCATGCCCAAGGCAGGATTCGAACCTGCGACCGTAGCGGTCGCGCGGTTCCAGACTGTAGCGCCTAGAACCACTCGGCCACCCCGGCCGCCTTTTCACGACTAACCAATCAACAAATAACACACTTTCGAATTGTACTTTTTCCCGAAATAAATATTTAACATTCTGATGTTTTATTTATACTTTACGTTATTAACTATTTCCAGTTGCACTCGAATTAGCTTTCCTTTTACCATAAACTTACTTAACATATTTTGATACAAAATTCCCCGTCGTCTGTATTCACACTGTCTTAAAAATTTCTCACGCTAGTTCGTACAGAATTTGTCAATATAACAGTGATCTACCTATTTACTTTAGACCACATTCAAGCACATTCACACTACTAAAAACCTATACAAAACTGTACAAACATAAATAAACAAAAAAGCCTTCAAGAAATGAACAGAACAATTCACAAAAACATTCTCTTGACCCGTTGCTTGAATGTCTGTGTCCGCTACTGTACTCTGGTGGATGAAAATTAGAACTACGTACTCGACTGAACCCACTTTACACCATCTGTCACTGTGCACGCATGAGTCATCTCCCGATACACAGGCTCCAGACAGGAGCAATGTAAAGGCACTAAGCCTCAACCTGACCTGCTGCAGAGGGAAAAATAAGCATTAAGGTTTGCTCTTGCCACATATACTTGGAGGCACTACACAACCTAAGAACTACGACTTGTAATAATTATTACTAATAATATTATACTAATAATTATTAGTCTGGAAATGGCGTAAATACTGATGTAATGTTCAGTACATCCTCTCCAGTCACAACTAGAAATATTCTCACTTATACACGTTACACCCTGTGTACATCTTCCTGCTTCTTTTTACTGGCTTTTATCTTAACGCAGTCAGCATATTGATTGTTGGATTTGGCAATGTTGTGAGAGAGGGTGAGGGGATTTAACGTCGAAAAATCGGTGTTATCGTCTACATATACAAGGGGCAGTCAAATGAAACGAGGCAGATGGAAAAAGGTATGTAAACTATTTATTATTTAAAAAAATATTTGTCATAACTGTTAAAACATTTATGGAACTGAGAGACAAGACTGTCATTGCCTTCATGAAAAAATATCTGCGGTTACCTGCGGAACTATGATTGCACCGACGCGTCATCCCCTTAGTATATAGCACACTGATGAACACACAGATGTCTTGCTTCAGGGTTCAAAAAATGTGGAAATCGCATGGGAAGAGATTGGTAGTATATAAAGGGTGTGGAAGGACTTCCCAACGAAACTTCTGCAGCATAATCGAAACGACTTTGCCAACGTTTGGACTGGCATTATCCTGCAAAACAATGATTCCGTCCATCGGCATTTCTGGGCGCTGCAACTTGATGACTCGCTTCAGCTTTTGCAAAATGTCCACGTGAATCATTCTTCCGTAGGCAACCATAAATATTTTTCCGTGAAGGCATTGACCATCTTGCATCACAGGGGGATAAATGCATTAACAGTTATGGCGATTAGTTTTGAAATAATAAACAGTTTACGTACTTCTTTTCCCAAATTCTCTCGTTTAGAGAACACTGGACACTGGGCGCTGGACGCGAATCTCGCATGTTGTTCATTTTTCCGCGTACTTGATACCAGCGATATCCTGATCTCGTCCTATCTTTCTCGCTTTCACTTCCATCAATGTTCACGGGCAAAGTATCGAAGAAAAATAGATCACTGAAGAGCTGACTAAGAATTAACATCACATACAAGTTCCACATAGCTCGTTACTTTTATCCGTGGGCTTACAGACGACCACTTGCTACGAGTCACTCCTGATTTACTTTTGACTAACTGCTAGATATTTTCTTTTACAATACCACTTTTTTAACTGACGTATGGTCACTGAACTACTTCTACCCACACTTCACCCATCCTGTCACTTTCGACTGCTGTAGATAATGTGTAACTGATGCTCTCCAACACAGACATATAGACAGTCAATCTACGTGTGTGTGTGTGTGTGTGTGTGTGTGTGTGTGTGACAGAATACCTGAAAGCTGCTACAATGTCTCAACATGTCCGTGACCGCGCCGTGACTGAATTTGCCAGATTTGTTGGTGTGTTAACGCAGACTGACCAATGTGTACACAAACGAAGGCCTTTTCCATGACACTATGTTTCAAACTCGACAGGAATTGTTGCTGTCGATGACTACAGATCCATACCTACCAGTTTACGAGGGAACATTGTGAAGAGAAGTGCGTACAATGGTCATTTGGATTCAGATGTCTCGTAACAGGCTCTTGCTCACAGCGGCACATTGCTTTTCTTCAGAGAAACAAACAACACAAAAAATTGACAGTATGTGACTAGAGACCGACGAATCCCAATTGTCCTCTTTTCAAATGGGGCAAAGTGTAAAGCGCATCGACAGTCCTTGATGTTGTTGTCTTCAGTCCTGAGACTGGTTTGATGCAGCTCTCCATGCTACTCTACCCTGTGCAAGCTTCTTCATCTCCCAGTACCTACTGCAACCTACATCCTTCTGAATATGCTTAGTGTATTCATCTCTTGGTCTCCCTCTACGATTTTTACCCTCCACGCTGCCCTCCAATGCTAAATTTGTGATCCCTTGATGCCTCAGAACATGTCCTACCAACCGGTCCCTTCTTGTCAAGTTGTGCCACAAACTCCTCTTCTCCCCAATTCTGTTCAATATCTTCTCATTAGTTATGTGAGCTACCCATCTAATCTTCAGCATCCTTCTGTAGCACCACATTTCGAAAGCTTCTATTCTCTTCTTGTCTAAACTATTTATCGTCCATGTTTCACTTCCATACATCGCTACACTCCATACAAATACTTTCAGAAATGACTTCCTCACACTTAAATCAATACTCGATGTAAACAAATTTCTCTTCTTCAGAAACGCTTTCCTTGCCATTGCCAGTCTACATTTTATATCCTCTCTACTTCGACCATCATCAGTTATTTTGCTCCCCAAATAGCAAAACTCCTTTACTACTTTAAGTGCCTCATTTCCTAATCTAATTACCTCAGCATCACCCATCTTAATTCGACTACATTCCATTATCCTCGTTTTGCTTTATCGACAGTCCTATGAGTCGTTTTACTTCGCAGATTATGGAAGGTGTATTTCAGGTAGGAGATGGTTCATTGATGTTTTCGGAGTGTTCTTCTTAGCACGATGTGGACCCACGCATTCACCTTTCGGTGAACATGAAACACGATATTAATATCAATAATTTTGGTTACCAAAAGTTGCCCTTCCTTCTACATCTTCATGATGGATATGTGTGGACACTCCCGTTTTCCAACAATGAGCTATGTTCACTAGGCTGTAACGTACATTCCTGGTTTGACACACACTCAGATACCTTATCACGACTGGCCCGCCAAATCACCTGATCCAAGCCCCATAGAAAATGTACGGGATTATATTGAACCGTGGGTTAGACGTAACGTTCGACATTCCCCGCAATCTGGTAGCTCTACGGTATCTGATCGTCTGTGAATAGCTTCAGCTGGATATAGCACACTTGAAGAAACACACTGCCGGAAAAAAAAGGAACGCCCTCAAGAATTGTGGTCAGCTGCTCCATGGTATAATATGTGAATACTAAAGAGGTATAGCGTTAATGATTCACTAGTAATGATCATCGCCGATCAGTTGGTGCTCAGAATGCCTGCCTGTGCACTCTGTGTTTTGACTGCAGGCAGTGACTGTGCTGAGTTTAAAGGTGATCAGGGTTTACAACATCCACTCTAGGGTACAACCATGTCCCAGCAATGAGTGCGTTCTCCCGTTGAATAGCTTCAGCCATTTGAATGGGGTCGCATTGTGGGCCTGTGGGAAGCTGGATGAAAGTATTGATGGATTGCTACACACGTTGGTCACAATGCATTGGTGGTGTATCGTCGCTTTCAACAGTGGTTTGTGGAACATTTGCGCACCTGTAGACGAGGTTCCGGACATCTGCGTAGTACGTCAAGCTCGATGCATTGTGTGATCAGCAGTGACCAACTGTCATCATCCAGGGACGAAATCTGGGCATATGTTGCCCCTGCTGTCATCAGGGACCACTGGAAACCGTCTGCCCCTGGCCGGGCTACCACTGAAATCACTACGACGCCAAGCGTGGACACTGCTGTCGTTAAAGGGTTGACTGGAGAGTGAAAGGCCGCTCTGTCGCCTTCAGTTGTGAGAGTAGATTCTGTCTGTGCCCGAGTGATGGACGTACACATGTATGGTGCAGACCTGGTGAGCTGCCTGTTCCACAGGGCATTCTCCCACGACACTCAGGTCTCATTATTGCCTTCAAGATGTGCTTGGGGGAGGCTTCAGTCGCAGCTCAGGGTCACATTTGATACTTCTCAAGGTAAAGAAACCAGTACCAGTTACATTGCATAGGCTGTTACGTCGTGCTACCACCATTTCTTCGACAGAAAGGTGACGTGATTTTCCAGCAGGACAGTGCATTTCCATATTTGGCTGCTGCAACTCAACGTACTCTTCGTGATATACAATAACTGCCCTGGTCACTGATCACGTATGCTACTTGATGAAGCGGGAACTTATTCGTTCTCCAAGTCGTGCCACAACGATTGCCGAATTGCAACAATAGGCGCAGATTTCTTGAAACAGTTTATCTCAGGGTGACATTCAGCATCTTTTTAATCATTTGCGTGCGACAGTATACGCCTGCATTGCCGCAATAGTGGAATATACTGCGTACTGCCGTGTATTGCTGTATAGTGAGATGTGTTTCATTTTGTCTGAATTCGTTACCATCTACTCTTGCATTCATATGCTTCTTCTCGCATCACTTGTCAATAAAGTGACCTTGTCCACAAGACTTCCATTTTCTTGCGACAGTGTATGTGGGCCCTCGCGGAATTGAGGTTACGGTCAAGGTTAGAGTCGCGTGATATTGACGTGGTATGTCCCGTGTGCTGATGTGTCCACGCGGCGTGGAAGTGGATGCTGCAACGTAAGAGGAAGTGTAAATGCAGCGGGTCCGCTGTGTGGCGGGGAGCAGTTGGCGTGAGTGCGATGCGTGCCGTGGCGCCGTTACGTAAAGCGCTCCCGTCGGGAGACGCCAGGCCGGCCACACGGGGGTTTTGCGCAACCTCCAGCTCTGCAGCGTGCGTGCCCCTCCAGGTAGCACGGTACGCCCAGTATTCAGAGGGCGCACCACAGGCACCGACTGCTCTCTCCCAGAAAAAAGTCGAATCTGGGAAGTCAATATCAATAATCGTACAATGAAGGCTTCCACGACCGGTTAACCTAGAAGTCGGTGAATTTTCCCGGTTGCATGATCGTGGTCCGTGAAACTTTTTTGTAACTAACCTTTATTTTTAAACAAGTTGATTCATCCAGTAAACAGCTTTGAGTGCTGGAACAGAATTTTCATCAACCTCCCTGAGTTCAGTCTATAGGCAGGCAGTGATATACTTTTTTAAGTAAAAAATATTTTATCAGGAAATCTGTGATATCAGTCACTTCAGATGGCTGCCAACAGACAACTAAGCTTTGCGTTTGTTTGAATATTCTACTATCCAGTTGTAGGAAACACGCTTCCCAACGGCCATTTCACCTGAAAAAAATTTTCATTGTTTCCCAGTAATGCACAATCCTTTTCTGTCTACCACGTTACTTATAAGGGTACATTCGAGGAGACTGGGTGTCAGTTCATGATTAGAGGCTGAAGTTATTTTACATTTTTCATCCTGGCTGCACGACTTGTATGAGTCGGCAGTACAGTCTGTGGCACCTGTTCTCACTTAGAAAGATGCCTCATAGTGTCCTCGTGCCCAGTATGAAGCAAGTGACCTGTTTTTGACGTTATATTGGAAGAGCTGTTGTTTATCCCAGTTATGTTTAAGTTAAAATTAACAGTCGAGATCGCAATAATATTTGTTTATTTACTGGTTTTGGCTTATGTAAGGGCCGTCTTCAGAATTTTTGGCCCTCTGTGGCTGGTGGTGGCGGCTATTCGGTTGTCTAGTGACACCTCCTGTTGCTGCAGCTACCTGCCACACACCCGCGACTGGCGGGTGGCCGTGCTCCCATACCACAGGCGTCTCCTGCCAGAGTGAGCACTGGGACAACAGAACTGCTGTCATAAGCACCGCGTGTTTGGTAACATTACGGACAACGGGCCCTTTGCTGTCTACATTTACACCTACATGACTACTCTGCAATTCACACTTAAGTGCCTGGCGGAGGGTTCTTCGAAGCGCCTTTAGACCACTCCAACATACCAATCTAATAGCGCATGGGAAAAATGAGCAATTAAACCTTTCTGTACGACTTCTGATTTCTCTTTTCAAAGGAATTTCCTGCGGCCATCATAGAATTGTGCGGCACGAGACTCTCCAATGAGAGGTGCCTACACCATTCAGTAGTAGCGCGTGCATCAACGACAGCGATTCTACAAACTTAGGTACTACATTACATCTGCAAATCACGTGCCACGTGCCCTCCGAGCGACAAGCGGATATCTTTCCGCCGGGCAGTCACGTAGGGTACAGCGCAGCCCTACAAGGGTAGTTTAGTACGCTGAGCCGAACTAGGATCATCTCTTTGAAGCATTCCTCCAGCCGGCAGTTTCAGCACTGAACAAAAAATGGGTCAAATGGCGCTGAGCACTATGGGACTTAACTGCTGAGGTCATCAGTCCACTAGAACTTAGAACTACTTAAACCTAACTAACCTAAGGACATCACACACATCTGGGGAGTTCTTTGTCGCTACCTTGTTAGCTCATTTCGTGGCACCACCAGCGAAGGTCACAAATGGCCACTAAGACAGACAGAAACGGAATGCTAAGGCGGTCTTATACCTTTTCAGAGCCTGACAGTCCCTGGAAGATGCTCAACTAGAACTGACGCGTGTGCTTACCACTGGCTTTAGACTCCTGTGGTGGTGCCTTTTCTGCAGTCTCAGCTGAAGTAAACTGATAAGCAAGACCAAGCTCCCAGATAGATCAGTGATAATAAGTGCTTTATTGACATGTTAGAAAAGAGACACACACCCTTAAGCCACAACGGCTGCAGTTTAAATAGTCACAATAACACAAGAGATCAATCGAAAAATTGTCAAACTTGTTAGACCGCAATACAATCACTGATAAGTCTGAATGCAGAGGTTTGTAGTGGATCACTACCACTGGGAACATACGATATATTAATGCCCGCCGGCCGGAGTGGCTGAGCGGTTCTAGGCACTACAGTCTGGAACCGCGCGATCGCTACGGTCGCAGGTTCGAATCCTGCCTCGGCATTCGCTTCAGAACTGCTAAAAATTCATCGGGAAATAGACCGCGCCGCTCGATCTGTCAACACAACTGGCAGTGCTAAGAATATCCTACGACTTCCACATCGCTGGCAACATGTTATACACAGTGCTGGTGACCACTTTGAAGGTCAGTAAAACTTTGAAACGTGTATCTATTTTGTACGAGCTTTAAATCAATAGTTACCGCTATTAAAGTTCCAACCCTCGTATTTACGTTGACAGTCAGTTGCCAGTCACGTTCAGGGTCAGTTGCCAGTCCGCGTACCACACGTCAATCTTCTAATGGGCTTCCAGCATTTCACAGCTTTCTGGCGTGACACCCTTCATCCACAAACACCCTAACTTGGAGTGCTCTCAAAGTTTCTGTTACATTTGTCAGTTCGGCTCTATTGAGAACGACGTGTTGAATTTTATCAGCAAGGAAATTGTGAACCAGTCGCAAATCTAGTCCGATGTTCCATGAGCTCGTATATTGTTCAGTAGCCGACAGTGCGAACTGTATCAAAAGCTATACAGATGCCAAAGAACACGGCGTCAAGCTGAGCGTAGTTATCTACGGCCATGTGGTTTATTGGCAAGGTTGGCCACTCCATTCTCTGAATATTAACCGACTTGTAGCTATAGGACATTCCAGTTAGTTGTGATTCAAGGTGGCGGACATTATTCTGTTGAAGAACCATTTTCCCCTCGGTTTAGGAGCAATTAGCGTAAGGAGGCTTCCTGAGTGAAACATGTCACTTAACCCGAGGATGAACTGTATAGAGCAGCTGGTTTCTCTGCTCCGTGTGTTCAACCATCTACAATAGAATACACAGAAAAGTTCGAACTTATCTTCGATGAAAAACGGGTAATGTTCCAAGCAGAGAGCAAATTTCAACTAAGATTAAAATGTGGACTAGAACCTCCTAAATATACCCACGACAAGAAACTGAGCCAACAGGTCCCAAACTGAATTGCGAAACTTGGAGCAGCCTCAACGTACTACGAACAGGAGCTGCGCAAATAAAGACGAACACATCAAGATTAGTGTCAGAAGATGACAGCGAAACTTTCTGTGATTTTGGTGAGATGCAGTCCTTACAATCTGATCTAAGGTTGGGAAATAGTGCAGCTATTGGCGTCGTCCAATATTGACCGGAAAAGATTAGAAGAGATGACGAGTGACAGTGACTCGCCTGAACACGAAAAAGTGGTCAGACTCGCATTTGGAACCACATAGTTCTCTCTGTTTCCCTCAGGAGCTCTAGTACTCGAAGAAGCAAAATAAATATTAGGTGAATGACAACGCATTGCTGGTTACTTGCTGAAGAGTGCACATTAAGGAACGCAGTGAGGAGAAAGTGTGGACTCGTCAATGAGGAGCACGCGAGCGGAACTGAAATATGCTTTACATCTACCTCTATACTCCGCGGAGGGTACCTCTGTGACCATTATAATTCCCACCCGTTGCCTTCTTCTATTTACGAATGGTGAGTAGGAAGATCGACTATCGACAAACGTCCGTATGAGGTCCGATATATCTTATTTTCTAGTCGTGACCATTTCACGAGAGTTTGAAGAGGGAAGTAACATAGTGGCCAGTTCAACTTAGAATGTAGTTCGTTGGAATTCCAGAATTGTACCTCTCTATGATACGCAATGCCTCTCTTGTAGCGTCTGCCACAGGCGCCGTAACACTCTTTCACTTCTTGAACGATCCCGCGATAAAACGTTGCGCTATTCGTTGGGCCTTCTATATGCTGTGTTCATCTTACCTGGTAATGGCTTCAAATTGATGAGCAGTTATCAAAACACGGTCTTTCAAGTGTTCTTTAAGGCACTCCTTTCATGGGTGAATTACAGTTGCTTAAGCTTCTTCCAATGAACCTGTCTGGCACCTGTGTTTCCTATAGTTCCACTTCATGTCACTCCAGAGTACTCTTACAGAGTGCTTCGCCCTCGCAGCGTCTGATATAATAACAAATGCTCTTTCCGCTCCCATGCTGTAATCGTTACAAGCGCACCTTAACCTTCTCGACGTAGACATCCCGCTGCTCACAGACTAATCGTACCTGAAAGAACTGTGCAAAACTAAGGCGGCTTTACTTATCTCCATGCACTGATCCGAACAGCTTCACATCCATAGATTTTCGTCGGCCTTTTTTCAGTTAAGTCACTGGTTTTAGTGCTTCAGATATTCTACACAGTCTCCTCCCACTTGAGTACAACGCTTAGAGCCTTTACACGACCACGTGAAACTGTCATAAATGCTTTTCTTGTGGTTGTTGTTCAACTCGCGCATCACGTTGGCTTCGATGTCGATTACGTTATCAAATCGTTGGTCCCTCACGTGAGTTTCTACTTTTTGTTGTTTTGTGGTAGGTTCATATTGATAACACCAAGCCCGTCACACGTAATGATTTTTTCCAGAAAAGAATTGTCCGCGATTTGCAAGTCGATCACGTTGCGGAGACGTCCACGCGTCGTTATTTTTTTTTTTTTTTTCGGAAGTTGTGTAGGATAAATTAAGGCCACACTTTTTTCGTCTTCAAAATATTCTGGACAGTGTCTTGAACTCTTGATTTAGAAATGTTGTTCCATTGCGATTTAGGCACACCGCGTTGATATAATAAGGCCACACATTTACTACTTAAAACTGTCTGCTCAAAATTGATTTATCGAATGAATACTTGTTTTTTACAGTTGTTAGTTCAAGCTTCCATCGTAGTTACTGCGCTGACATAGCTTATAAGCCGGGAATAAAATCAATCTCGGGACCTTTTGGTCGGACGCTGTATGGCATTTCGTTAGTGTATATGGCTTTGGTAGCTATTTTACATTTCTAAATGCGGTCGCTATATAGAGTAATGCCGCTAAGAAACAAGAAAGCAACAAAGGTGAATTATGAGTTCATTAAGAGATACAGCACAAGCTTGGCTTGCGGAAGAACGAGGAAAGAAATCAGCTGTGTCCTTTTCAAAGGAACCAACCTAAAGTTTTCCTTAATCGATTTACGCAAACGACGGGTAAGTTAGACACACATAACTGGGGTAGAATTGAGGAATTAACTGTTGAAAAAGATAAGAGTTGCTTATAAAGGGTGTAACCAGTCTACAGCTACTGACTTCGAGTGATTGTGTCTCTCGAGGCAGAAACTGAGAATAGAAGAAGTAGAAAATCGTTCGTCGTAGTTATAGGGACGACCGTCTGCCGTTTGGCAACGCCTACTGTTTAGTTGTGACAGACAAGGACGCATTCGACGCAATCTAATGTCGTGCATGCAGTCAGGCCCATTACGAGGAGCTATGCTTGCGGTCCGTCTGCGTAAAACCTAAGGTTTGCTGTCTAAATATGGGAACAGAAAGAAAACTGGTAGTCTGCATGCCGACTCGCCACGCCGCCCAGCATAGTTACGCGCGTGTACGAGTGCAAACACAGAGCGCTGGTTACCCGGTAAGTCAGGAGGCGTTAGTGCCATTAAGAGTAAAACAACGCGCGCGCTCCACTGGGTCTGCAGTCTTTGTCAAATTATTGTAAACAGACTGTTCGATCAAAAATTAGATTCTTTGGTATGATTGTAGCTTTATATGTCAACCTCACTGCGAAGTGGCCACCATTTTGTTAATGTTCATATTTACTATGATATTTCGCGTTTAAATAAGACATTACCCGAAATTCGAAAAGTTTGCAATGAAAAACATGGGTCTCTATTATTTTGCGTTTGGATCGTACTATGTCATACATTCTTGCACATGAAATTTAGCTAAAAACATTGTATTTTTCTTTAGATGTAGGAAGAGGTCTCTCTCCCCAAAAAATTGATTGTACATAGCGCGTCACTTTCATTCGCCCGTGACCGAGAATGAAAGGATTCGAGATATAAAAACAAGGATTTGGCAAATGATAGCACGCAAAGAAGAGTGTTTTGCCATGTCCTTAGCTTGTAGAACTTTCTTATCTGCGATGAAATATCAGATGCTATAGTTTTAGTCTTTTCAGTGGAGTACTGTCATTTTATAGGAATTATTAATAGCTAGTGCAAAGAGAATTTACTAGGGTGGCCTAGCGAGAGGCGTTTGTTCCTATAATTTGGACGCTCTGTAGCGTTGTCGGGTGACGTTTCGGGACACGGCTTCCCACCCTCAGTTTTCCTCTCACGACATCCTCTATGGTCCCTTGTAGTTTGTTGCTATCGTTGTAGCACTCCATGTTTAACAAGGACAAGCACACGTAAGGAGCTGATGTTGAACATTTTTGCATGTTGAAACATTCACTATCTGATTAAAAAAAAAAATCCGGACACGCATATCTAAAGCGGAATTCAACACTAGGTGTCATGAGAGACGGATCATTGTAGAAGGTGGGGAGAGTATTGTCAGTACAGGAGCAATAACAGCAGAATGGGTTGGGCAAAAGATCTCTGTGGTGTCGACTGTGGACCAATCAATGGATGACACCTGCACAAAAAATCCGGCGAGGGCGTACAGTTGAGGTGGGCTGAAGAGTGACGCCGTTGGACAGTGGATGACTGGATCGAGTGTTTCGTAGTGATGCCCTGTAGGACTCACGCTATATCCTACAGCAATCTCATGGATAGGTTTGGGTTTGGTCAATGCTTGGAGAACCTGTTATCACGTGTACGCCAACAGTGAAGTACGCAGAAGGTGGCCTTGTGGTATGGTTTATTTTTATGGGTAGCGTTTGTCCCCTTATTGCGCTTAAGGAAACACTAAATGCGGAAGAACATGAACGCATTTTACAACATTACATAATGCGTACATTAGAGCAACAGTTCGTACACGATTAATTTTATCAGCTTGACAATACAGCATGTTATTAAACAGCACCTATGAGGCACTGGTATGTGGACAATAACATTCCTGCAGCGGACAGATTCGCCCAGAGTCTCGATCTCAACCCAATGGAACACCTCTGGGGTAAGGTAGAACGTGAACTTTGCTCTATATTCCGGCGTCCAACATCGCTATCGTCTTTTGTTTTGGCTCTCGAGGAAGAGTGGACTGCCATTCCTCCAGACGTCCAGGCTCTTCACTGAAAGTGTCCCCATGAGAGTTGAAGCAGGCATAAAGGTGAAGGGTGAGTCTCCACTCCTCCAATTACAGTCCATTTATAGATATCCGAATACTTTCAATCAGACCCTATAGTTTTAATTTGTCTCAGTGATATTATCTTGTGTGCGTATGCATGCGCGTGTGTGCGTTCTCTCGCGCGAGCGCGCACGCTTTTGTGTGTGTGTGTGTGTGTGTGTGTGTGTGTGTGTGTGTGTGTGTGTGTGTGTGTTGCTTTCGATTTCACGGGTGCTGAACGGCGAGGTTATCAGCGCTCTTACACATATTAAAAGAAATTAATGTGGATACAAAATCTTACTGACCATGTTGTAAAGATATCAGCTTATATGGTGAATTTGTAAGATATGAGAATTATGTGCAACTGTATTCGCATAGTGCTACAGAGGTTGTAAAACTAAAAACATTTTATTTCCAGGTAAATAATAGTTTCAAAGAGCGCTAGTGCTGCAGAGTTTTTGTACATCAGTAAAATACTGTAAGCGACAAAAGGCTTGGGATAGAGTTAGACTCCGCTACGTAACTGACACACACGAATGAGCAACTAATAATGACTTAAAAGCAACATTAGTTATCAAGCAAAAATAATAATTGATTAGTTAACTTTCTATGATTTTGCTTTGTTGCATTGCCAGAGAAATTATCACATATTCAGAGCACTTACTATGTTTTAAAGTCAGTCAATAACTCTCAGTTGGAACGATATAAAGGAGTGTATGATGACCATCTTAGATTTGCAGATACACGAGATAGTGGTTACCTTTCAGACTGGAGCCGTTCGTTCGATGTCAAGCTATTTCCGAAATTTCTTTCTCCCATATTTACACTCTACCGACAGGGTATATCATAAATATCAAACACCTCGCTTTAAAAATTACGTTTACATTTCGAACCGGAAAGGCTTCAGCAGCTGCTAACACCAGGAATTAGCATCATTAATAGTACTCCTTTGAATTTGACTGAGTACATTTCCTAAAGGAATTTTTCTTTTAAAGACACATTTCATAATATCAGACAATGTCATCATTTTCTTTTTACTGAGGAAACGCAGCAATTACCTGTTTGCTATTTACTCAATTTCATCTTTCCATTGCCGCGCGGTGTAGGGCGCCTTGTCACGGTCCGCGTGGCTCTCCCCGTCGGAGGTTCGAGTCCTCCCTCGGGCATGGGTGTGTGTGTCGTCCTTAGCGTAAGTTAGTTTAAGTAGTGCGTAAGCTTAGGGACCGATGGCCTCAGCAGTTGGGTCCCATAAATCTTGCCACAAGTTTCCAAAATTTTCATCTTTCCATTATCAATGTCGAGCTTTTCTGATCATCACAATATCACGCATATTCACGTTTTTGTTGATACAAACGCAGTCATCCGTTCTTGCACCTCATGTTGGTTGCATTCAATCTAAGCAGACAGCAGATATAATTTGTAATACAGAAACACCCTCTCACATCCCTTAACTAGCAGGAAACAAATGAACCGCCGATATTACCGCTCAGCTTACACTCATGGCATGAAAATGATGAACATAAACACTTATTGAAACCTAAAAGGCGAAAATTAAGCCCCACAACAGGAACTATAGTTACGTTCATAACATCAAATTACACTAGTCTGGCATTCACAGTGCCTCGATAGGAAAGTTACATTCTTTTCTTTTAAATGGAAATGGATGACACATAACGCGCCCGTGTTTGGTCTTTTTTTCTCACTCTCTTAGTGTTTCAGAAGCTAATTTACGAAAGAGTGCTATCTAGAAACTGTGTGTTTATGCAGAACTACTATATAGGAGACTGGATTCCTGCTTCATACCTGCTCTGAAACTATTATTCTTTACCAAAACACCTAAAGTTGCTAACCCCTTTTCGTGAACAGCCTTTGTAATCAGCGTGTAATGCCAGTGCTATCCGTGTTTTGTTTTTGTTTGCTATTCCTTGTGTAACTTGCTCGCATCTAACGTACTTCGTGCGAGCGACGCTCTCCCTGAACTCTTCACGGCTATACTGCGATACGTGGCTGTTTGTTGGGTTGCCGCATCGGGTGCCTGTAGGCGTAAAGGCTAAGTAAAAAGACGACCTCCGCTACGAAAGCCATAATCTAATTATTCAGCTGGCTAGTTGTATTCCGCTAAGACGCAGTTCAGATTTTTGGAACACCAGATTTGCATTCCTGACATCACACCAAGTTCATGGTAGGTGCAGGTCGCCCCAAAAGTAGGTGTGTTGGTTTGGAGAGGCTTTTTATGGCCTTGAGGTTCAAAGCAGCAGTATTTCTTCCTTTGCGTTCCCTGTCCCATGCAACCTGGTCGCAGTGTTTCTTTGTGTATGGATACATTCGAAATTAGCTAGTTACAAAAAAATAAAGGCGAACAATCTAGGTACTCGTGTGTTGTGTCCTAAGTAAGTGGTTATCAGGTATAGTACGGCAAGTAACGCAAAACTGTAACGTCCCCTTAGAAGAATTGTATACACGACTGTGCTTAACCTGACACACAATATTATTTAGCGCAACGCAATCTGACTTTCAAAAATCCCTACAAAAGAATGGCCCTGACTAACATTACACTATACCTTTCACAAATAACTTACTTCACAAAAATCTTCATTACTCGAACTACTGCAATACAGCGAGCGCCACTATTGCCAGCTAAATAAAAGATTCAAACTACAGAAGGCACTAACTACTGATAGGGATAGTTAGCAAATGAAAGATATTAATAGAGAACAAACAATGTATTTACCTTAATAGTCATAATATAATATATATATAGCAGTTCATGACAAATTACAAAACTCCGCCATCTCTCTCCCCACATCCACCACTGCTGGCGGCTCACCTCCAACTGCGCAACGCTACGCGCTGTTCACATCCAGCTGCCGCTGCCCAACACTACAATGGCAGACAACAATGCAAACTAGCCACAGACTACACACAGCACAGCCAGTGAGTTTCATACAGAGCGCTATGTAACGTTGCCAATAAGAAAATATAAACAGCCTACTTACATAAAGAAAACATAAACAGCCTACTTACAAAACCACCTGCGTATCATCAGAATATTTCAAAATGGTATGTCTTATAAAAAAGTGGAGGCTTTGAGTAACTGCTTTTACAAATGGAACGCCAGTGATACAAGGTACACGGTGGCATAATGACAGAAAACTAGTTAACAAGAATGCTATCAACTCCGCTACTCACTCGCA
Organism: Schistocerca cancellata; assembly: GCF_023864275.1. Taxonomy (NCBI): domain Eukaryota; kingdom Metazoa; phylum Arthropoda; class Insecta; order Orthoptera; family Acrididae; genus Schistocerca; species Schistocerca cancellata. The sequence continues at coordinate 301,680,401 of NC_064626.1, read as the reverse complement.
TTGTAACGCACCATCAACATTCTGAGTATGACACCAAGGCCCTTTTTGCGTTGATGGTTCAAAGGGAGAATTCTGATTTCTGTAGGCAATAAGCTGTATTTAAATTTTATGATGCAACTAGGCTGTTGCTTGCAGTGGTGCAAAAACGTGCCTAGATTTATCCTTTCTATTTACGTGTCGGAATAGAGGAAGTTTTGAAGCTCTTACGTAATCTTATTACTGTAAACCAAAGTACCTTCAAATGGTTCAAATGGCCCTAAGCACTATGGGACCTAACATCTGAGGTCATCAGTCCCCTAGACTTAGAACTACGTAAACCTAACTAACATAAGGACATCACACACATCCATGCCCAAGGCAGGATTCGAACTTGAGACTGTAGTAGCCTCGTGGCTCCGGACTGAAGCGCCTAGAACCGCTCCGCCACAGCGGCCGGCCAAAAGTAACTTTCTGTAGGCTGTTACGAGCGCAAAATGGAAACTACTTCGCCAGACAGGGGTCAGCAATGCACTGTTTCTTTTCCAACTTAGTCCTGTTGTAGGTGACTGCACATTGTCCAACATTTTTGCAGCCATTAGATTGCCTCCCTCAACTGAGATTCTAGAAAGTTTGCAAAATTACCGTCTACGGAACCTATAACCTCGACCCAAAACGTTTTCCATCAGTCTTTGGAGAATGTATCCCGCAAAACGCTTCCTGCACCCGTTACAGCAGGTGAAACGAATTTCTCCTTTTCTTCCTCGGCACCATCGGTTTCCGCCCACTGTTTTTACTGTTGTTTATTTTATAGTTTATAATAGCATCCACAATAGCAGATAGGTCCAAAAAACGGAATGTATTGCGAAAATTAGTTTTCGTATTTTTTAGTCGACAGTGCACGAATGCAGCACCCTTCTTCTACAAAGGTCATCCAGTTAATTCTTCATGTAAAATGCAATGACACTTTCTTCTGATATATTTAAGTTTTCAGATATTTAATACGCGCTTAACTGCCGAGCTTCCGATACCATATAACGCACATCGTCTTGGTACGTTGTTGTAATTTTGCGACGTCCTTTGTACGCATCAACCTTGAGAGAAGTACGACACGTCTGTGTTCAGCGTTTCATTTCGTAACTGTTGAAAATTAACAGCTAGAGTCGTTATTAAACTTCAAGAACTTGTAATGAGCAATAAACGACATGAAACGAAAAAAAATACTATCACTGCAAGCTATTCCAGTATCTACAGGGTGAGCGAGAACGATAAAATTTCGGAGGTCGTTCTTAGATACTTTTTGAGTAATTTGGTAAAAGGAACCCGTTGTGTCTAATGCGAATCATTGCAAAGTAGTTGCATTTTGTTTGTTTCTTACCCCCATTTACACAGCATCTCTATTACACTAAAAATATCGGCGCAGGTAGTGCAAAGTTAACGGCAAGCACTGTGTGTCTTCTTTGGAAGCAGATCTTGTTCCATTCGTTCACGGTAGATGGTGTTGACAACAGTTTACTCTACACCTTCAAGCTTGCATTCTTTACCGCTTGGTTCTGTCTCAGGTTAGTTTTCGCAACAACGTTGTTAAATGCTCGCCAACAATTATAAACAGCAGTATGGATAGGTACTCTTATGCAGAGTTTGCCTATGTACATCTCGGTCTGTGCTCACTGAATGAGTTGTAAGTGTAGCATAAAGATGCTATGCTGAACTGTTGCCGCAGTGATGGCAATCTCATCACAGTACTTTGGCATCTGCCCACAGACGCCCGTGAGAAACTGGAACATTTCCGTGTTATGATCGCACATTACAGGCTTTTTTCACTGCCGTGAAGGCTTTCTCACAGAAACAAACGTATTTGTGGTAACAAGCCGAATGAATCATAATTACATTATTATCCTGTAGCGAGCGATGGGATACCACAGATCTTTTATACCAATAGGTATATATCCCTGAGCGACCTCCAAAATTTTGTCATTCGCTTTCAACCTGTATTTGAGTGCAACACACTCAGGACAGTCATATAAATTAAACTATAAAATATGTGTAGTTGACACTTGACTTACGTGGTTGCGCAACAATTACCACCGGAATAAAAGGTTCTGCCCTCGTATTAGGGAGGAGCGAGGGTCAAATCCTCATCTGACCAACCACACTTAGACCTGGTTTCTTTAATAATCCTAGAGAAAATGCCAGGTTAATCCCTTCAAAGTGGCGGTGCAGGATTACCTGCTCGATCCTTTCTTTACGAGCTACGCTAGGTCTGTAATAAATGTCGACCCAGACGCTTCTCTCTAAACTCCCTTATTTCCTTTATAATAGATTAGCGTTATGGATTTGAAATCCATCGTCCACCTTATGTATTTTGAGAAAATCGGTTACTAAGAGGTTTTTTTCGGATAAAATGGTGACACAATCTGATCAGAAGTTTCGGGCCACCTGTTAGTGGACATTAATATGGGGTGTGTCCACTCGTCGAATTTATGTCCGCTTGAACTCTGGTGGGGAAACTTTAAGTGAGTTTTCTGAATGCCAGTGGAGGAATGCCAGCCCGTTCTTCACCGAAAGCCAAAACCCAAACCAAAGAAGGTAGTTATGTTGGTCGCAGGTATCTGTAGCGAAATTGGCGTTCTAACACTATCCAAAAGTCGCTCCACTAACTACAGATCGGGATTCTGGGAAGACCCGTCCATTTCAGAAACGCTATTGTCCACAAACCAATATCTCACAGATGCGGCTTTATGCCATCGTGCGCCGGCCGGTGTAGCCGAGCGGTTCTAGGCGCTTCAGTCTGGAACCGCGCGAACGCTACGGTCGCAGGTTCGAATCCTACCTCGGGCATGGATGTGTGTGCTGTCCTTAGGTTAGTTAGGTTTAAGTAGTTCTAAGTCTAGAGGACTGATGACCTCAGATGTTAAGTCCCATAGTGCTCAGAGCCATTTGGAACATACCATCGTGCACTGTCATGCCGTTACAAGCAGTCGCCGTCTCCGAAATGTTACTCTATTGTACGCAGTACACAATGCTGCAAAATGCGGTTACATCTTCCGCATTTAACGTTTTCTTAAACACAATAACGGGACTACGCCCTAACCGCGAAAAGCGCCCTCATACCGTAACGTCACCTTCACCGTACTTGATGTGTTACTCTACACGTGACAGCAGGAAACGCTCTCCAGGCATTCGCCATACCCAAACCATTCCATCGAATTGCTACATGATGTAGCTCCAGTCATCATCCCAGAAGATTCGTTTCCAGTCATCCGCTGTCCAGCGGCATTTCTCTGTATATCACTTAGCATTGAGTACAAAAATGTGTGGCTAATGACGAACTGCTGGACCACTGTAGCCCATTCTTCCTAATCCCCTCCGCATAGTCACTGCTTTAGTGGACTGCTGGTAGCACTTGCGAATTCACGAGCGATTCCTTAATTCCTTCCCCTGATTTCAAGCGATTTTTTACAATCGATCTGCGTAATGTTCGACTATCGTCAGCATGTGAGGCCTTCCTGGTCTTGGTTTAGCCATGGTTGTTTCTTCGCGTTTCAGATTTAATATCACTTCACCAACAGTTGACTAGGCAGCATTAGGAGAATTGAAATATCCATGATATCCCTGATCGATTTGTTACTTAAATGACATCCAATGAGTAGACCACGTTCGTAGTCATTGAGCTCTCCTAATTTGCTGTTATGGTTCAAATGGCTCTGAGGATTATGGAACTTAACTTCTGAGGTCATCAGTCCCCTAGAACTTAGAACTACTTAAACCTAACTAACCTAAGGACATCACACACATCCATGCCCGAGGCAGGATTCGAACCTGCGACCGTAGCGGTCGCGCGGCTCCAGACTGTAGAGTCTGGAACCGCTCGGCCACTCCGGCCGGCTAATTTGCTGTTACTGCTCCTCTATCGATAACACAGTACTACTTTGATACTGGCGGGTCCTTGCCCTGTGACATCTAGTGGTCTCCTCCGCATTACGTAGTGATGTTGGATACTTCTAATCAGGTGGTGAGGACACCCTACCTCTCCGTACACAGACTGCGTTATAAGAGCGTTCGTAAATACTTTCCATGGAATTCTCCTGAGTTGGATGCCACGACACGTTGTGAAATGGCGTATCAACGTTTCTGCCACAGTTACAGCTACCCTATTCCAGGGTACTGGGTTCGAAAGCCCACGAATTTTCAGTTGTGACGTTGTCGTCTTCTGTCCGAAGAGCTATTGGATCCAGCTTTTCAAACTGCGGAAGCTCGAAATTTAGTACGGACGTCAATGCGGGATGCTTCTAATAGATGCCACAATGAAATATTGTCTCAAAATATGGTAGAAAACTCAAACAGATTCTGGTCGTATGTAAAGTACACCAATGGCAAAAAACAGTCAATACCGTCACTGCGGCGATATCGATGGATATGTTACCGATGATGGTGCCACTAAAGCGGAGTTACTAAATCCAAATTCCTTCACGAAAGAAGATGAAGTAAATATTCCAGAACTCGAAACCAGAACAGCTGTTAGCATGAGTGACATAAAAGTAGATATCTTAGGTGTTGCTAAACAACTCAAATCACTTAAGAAAGGCAAGTCTTGCGGTCCAGACGGTATACCAATCAGGTTCCTTTCAGAGTATGCAGACACAATCGCCCATTTCTTAGCAATCATATACAACCGCTCACTGACGAAAGGTCTGTTCCTAAAGACTGGAAAGTAGCACCGGTCATACCAATATTCAAGAAAGGAAATAGGAATAACCCAGTGAATTACAGACCCATATACTGACCTCAATTTGCAGTAGGATGTTGGAGCATATACTGTTCAAAATGGTTCAAATGGCTCTGAGCACTATTGGACTTAACTTCTGAGGTCCTCAGTCCCCTAGAACTTAGAACTACTTAAACCTAACTAACGTAAGGAAATCACACACATCCATGCCCGAGGCAGGATTCGAACCTGCGACCGTAGCGGCCGCGCGGCTCCAGAGTGTAGCGCCTAGAACCGCTCTGCCACTCCAGCCGAAGCATATACTGTACTCGAACATTATGAATCATCTTGAAGAAAATGACTTATTGATACATAACCAACACGGATACAGAAAATATCGTTCTTGTGCAATACAGCTAGCTCTTTATTTCCATGAAGTAATGAGTGCTGTCGACAAGGGATCTCAGATCGATTCCATATTCCTGGATTTCCGGAAGGCTTTTGATACCGTTCCTCACAAGCGACTTAATCAAATTGCGTGCATATGGAGTATCGTCTCACTTGTGTGACTGGATTCGTGATTTCCTCTCAGAGAGGTCACAGGTCGTAGTGACAGACAGTAAATCATCGAATAGAACAGAAGTGATATCTGGCGTTCCGCAAGATAGTGTCATAGGCCCTCTGCTGTTCCTGATTTACCTAAATGATCTGGGTGATGATCTGAGCAGCCCCCTTAGATTGTTTGCAGATGATGCTGTAATTTACCGTCTAGTAAAATCATCAGGCGATCAATTCCAATTACAAAATGATGTAGAGAGAATTTATGTATGGTGCGAAAAGTGGCAATTGGCACTAAACAAAGAAAAGTGCGAGTCATCCACATGGGTACTAAAACAAATCCGATAAATTTTGGGAATACGATAAATCGCACAAATCTAAGGGCTGTCAATTCGACTAAATACCAAGGAATTACAATTAATAGCAACTTAAATTGGAAAGACCACATAGATAATATTGTCGGGAAAGGCGAAACAAAGACTGTGCTTTGTTGGCAGAACACTTAGAAGATGCGACAAACCCACTAAAGTGTCAGCCTATACTTGTCCGTCCTCTGCTAGAATATTGCTGCGCGGTGTGGGATCCTTACCAGGTGGGACTGACGGAGGACATCGAAAAAGCGCAAAGAAGGGCAGCTCGTTTCGTGTTATCGAGGAATAGGGGTGAGAGTGTCACTGATATGATATGCGAGTTGGTGTGGCAGTCACTGAAACAAAGGCGGTTTTCTTTGCGGTGAGATCTATTTACGAAAGTCTATCACCAACTTTCTCTTCTGAATGCGAAAATATTTTGTTGACACCCAGCTACGTAGGGAGAAATGATCATTATAATAAAATAAGAGAAATCAGAGCTCGAACGGAAAGATCTATTCGAGAGTGGAATGGTAGAGAAGTAGTATGAAAATGGTTCTATGAACCCTCTGCCAGGCACTTAATTGTGAATTGCAGAGTAGCCACGTAGATGTAGAAACACGATGTTGTTAATTGTAAGGAGGAAAAATATCATGGAAGTGCGGAGAACTTTTCTTCCACGTAAATTTGTCACCAATATCTACGCGAAATGTTTTGTGTTTGTATAGGTGTAGGCTATGCACATTTTTAAATAGCTGTTACCCTAAACTACTGACCACAGAAAAATAAAATAAGTGTGCAATAACTGCAGTTGATTTGCTTAAACCAGACCATTTTTTGCGGCTTTCCCAGAAGTCATCATTATAAGTGGTGTACAAGGAGGCACCTACGCAGAGATACACAAGTGGAAAATATATTTAATAAGTATTCCATTTCGTACACTTGTACAAAAAGCGATGACGGTTGTGTGACGAAACGTTGCACACTCGTTGAGGTGATGACCGCGGGTATGTGCGAGGGCTCTCACTGTCAGCAGATGCGTCACTGGTTTCCGAGATGCCAGTGTCTTCTGTCTGCTCTTCGTATTTTCAGTGCAACAACCGTGGTGACAAAACGCCCAGGTAAGTAGGTTCGCTCCGTGCTTTATAGACAGTTGTAAATGCGATACGTCTTGAAAAATTTAATCTGCCACGAAGTTTAATAACAGAGAGCACACTGTTGTAAGATGGAGAATTCAGTTCGAATTTCTTATTAGATGAGACACAGAAAATGCTGTTGAGGGGTTCCTTTCTTTAGGCAAGTCCCTGACAGGGAACACAGTTGCAGTTGACAGACTTTTGTTATATATACTTTCTATTTAAATACACTTGGACTGATTGCTTTAATAAAATGCCATTAAAACGGCATTATGATTCATGTTGAAAAGAGAGGAACCGTAGTTGGATCATTTACTGAAATAAAATCGCGAAGCCCTATTTTGAAATAGGAAAATAAAATATTGAAAACTGATGCGAAATCAGTTGCTTATCATCGTCTTGTGAGTTCAAAGCTTGTCGACATAAAGAATTGTGAAAAGCGGAAGCAAGGAAAAATACGTGCGAAATTCATGGTTTCTGTGAGTTTAACACTTGATCAACCGTTATACATCGCGTCTGACCTCTAAACTGATAACGGTATCCTCTGTCTGTTCTGTTATGAAATTAAAACGCCAGATGAAAAAAAAAATGGTTCAAATGGCTCTGAGCACTATGGGCCTTAACTGCTGTGCTCATCAGTCCCCTAGAACTTAGAACTACTTAAACCTAACTAACTTAAGGACATCACACACATCCATGCCCGAGGCAGGGTCCGAACCTGCGACCGTAGCGGTCGTGCGGTTCCAGATTGAAGTGCCTAGAACCGCTCGGCCACATCGGTCGGCGCCAAATGAAAGCTCAAAATTTTTAATTGTGTGCAATTGTCAGATGTGTCGGTATTAAATGTTAACAGCGTTACATAAACGCCCACAACTTTGTCACTGGCCCCAATCAGGTCACGGGCGCAATCGCAATCTGTTGCCGCTGCCAGGTGAACACACGGTATCAGCCGCCAGCCGGCCAGGAGTCAGTCACGCCCCGTTGCAATTCCATGTGTAATCGACATGGCGGTGTTATACAGCTATGCGTAAGCTGAAATACCACAGCATTGTATTGAAATATGTTTTAAGCAACTTACAGTTCTGTTATTGAACCAAATATTTCACGTTGCGCAAAAGAGGTCTCCTTTCATCAGTTCATTACGTTGAGTGTGTTTCGGTACCTTCGCATCATATTCATTGCAAACTTTTTAGTTGAATTTCTTTTCTGAACTTCGTATCGGATGATACAGATTTAAAAGGGTCGCAAAATATATAGAACAGTACAGCAGACTGTAAATTACCTTACTTTGCCTTAAGTTGCATTTACAGAAAATTTTGCGTTATTGTCACTGAACAGTTTTCATACAATGGTTGTAAAATGCGCAACGTGTGAGGTCAAAATTCTGCACCTGCTATCGTTGCTGTGGAGTGCTGTAGATTTTTAGGGCGGAGGAAAGGCCTCGTAGACTGGCTAGAGTATAGAGTCTCGCCAACATCGAACTCGTTACGGAGGAATCATTACATGAGCTTAAATACGAGGATGTGCTGAAAAGTAAAGCCCCCTAATGTTTTATGTGAAAAGTATTACAGCTTTTTAAATAAAATAAATGTTATTAACGTTCCACGTCTTTACTGTTCGTGTCTACATATTTACTTCTCAGCATAGTCACCCTGGACACGAACACATTTCTCGCAACGAGAGACCAGTTTGTTGATACTGTCACTGTAGAATGTTTGGCTTTCTTGACGGAGCCACCACTGCTTCACTGCTTGTACCGCTTCATCATTATCAGTATGAAGTCCTAGAAGGTGTTCTTTCAGTTTTGGAAAGAGATGAAAATCGGATGGGACCAAGATGGGACTGTATGGAGTATGATCGATGACCCTGAACCGAAGACGTCAGGTTACTGCAGATGTCGCAGCGCTCGTGCGTGGTCTGCCATTGTCTTGCTGAAGGAGAGGGAGCTCCACGAACTGTGGACGAACTCTTCGTATTCGAAATTCGATTACAGCACGCTGTTTCTCACGCACCGACAGAGTTGCGTTACACAGCGCCATGTTACACGCTACAACTCTGTAGCGGCAGAGGGCTGCAAAATGTAGATATGAAGAATAAAGTAGTAGAATGTTGAAAACGTTTTTTTTATCGAAAAGCGTTAAGAGTTTTCATATGGAAATTCGGAGTCATTATTTTCAGCACGCCCCCTATTTATTTTCTGCAGTATTGTGACAAGGGTGAGTCTTTAGTAAATGAGTTTCTTCTTGAAACGAAAAAACTAAGTCACTGGATGACGTAAGATTTGCCTCCGCTGCAATATGCTGAGATGTCAATCGCTGCGCAAACCTTCTTGGTTACAGTACGTGGTTATATCATAAAATAGCAGATTATTGAAAAGTAATACAAAAACTTGATGAACATATGAATAACTCGTTTGGTTTTACGGATGAGGAATGCTTTCGATTAATGTCTTTCAAATGCAAGACAGTGCACTCGAAATATGCCTGAATTGTTCTCACTAAAGGGCGTTATTTTGTCGTTTTATACACGCCCCTCCTCAGTCTCATCCCCTGCATAATTTTGTTTCCTCGTGCCAAAAATGAAGCTATCACTGAAAGCGGACGTTTCTAACATAGTACTGCAAACCGATCGATGACTAAAGCAAAATGCAACCCACATTACCTGACAAAAAGAGTGAAACACCCAGAGAGGAGGAGGAAACGAAATGAAAATTCAAGTGTTAATAGGGTATGTAATGTGCGAGTTTAGATTTACACTGCGTAATAAAATCTTGAATATTTCTTGAGTATCCATTCGAGTATCGTCGTCCAAAAGGAGTGATATTTGGGCAATCTGCCTTCTTGTCTTCTACGGGCGTTCCTGATGACTGACCGATAGTCACAGTCGCTTTTCGGTCGTGCGGTAACGTTCTCGCTTCCCACGCCCGGGTTCCCGGGTTCGATTTCCGGCGGGGTCAGGGATTTTCTCTGCCTCGTGATGACTGGGTGTTGTGTGATGTCCTTAGGTTAGTTAGGTTTAAGTAGTTCTAAGTTCTAGGGGACTGATGACCACAGATGTTAAGTCCCATAGTGCTCAGAGCCATTTGAACCATTTTGAACAGCCGCTTTTCTCGGAAAGCTTGACTGTGGGCGGCTAAGTGATTACGTGCTGTTCCTGCTTCTCTTCGGTATTGTGAAACCGTTGTGGCCTCTCTTGGGTAGCTGGCCTCAGATAGATGTGTCTTCGACGTCCTCCTCAGTGACTGAGAGGACTGCTACTCACTCAGCAGGTCAGGCCAAAATGCAGTCGGCCTATAGTGCAGTTGATGGCCCAGTTCCCTTATGACCTTTTCATAATAAGTACTGGCCGTCTGTCGGAATCTGCTTCGCAGTAGCAGGATGCCCGTGATCTTATGTAGCTGGTGCGTTGAGTACCGCCGTGGAAAACTCAGGGCGCGCATCAGCGCCCGATTTTCACCCTCAGCACCTTTTCAGTGTGGCTCAAGGCACCGGTCTCAGCAATGCTAGATATAGCGTGATACCGTGGTGCGGAGGCAGCGCCGACGACGGACTAAGCAGAGGGTACTGGGCGCAGAGGAGCCCCACCACTCCGCTTCTGACGTCACTGATGTACAGTAGCCAGGTGAGCCACTGCACGAATGTGTCCCCGAGTTATTCTGCGGCTCTTCTCCGTGGAGTGGCGTCTCCCATGATGTTGATCGGCGGCATGTCTGGTGGCAGCTTCCTTTCAGGGAAGACGGGTAGCGGCTTTTGGCAGCATTGAGTTTTAACCTGTCATGTCCAGACATAAGTGGGAGAGGGAAAAAGGGGTTACTGGTCAGCCTGCGCTCCCGAGCGGTACAGGGCAGCAGGCAGAAGGACAACTCACAGTGAAGGCATTTGATTGTTTTCTTCTATCTGAGCCATCACTGGTGCAGGTATTTACTAGATATTCAGGTGGTGAGACTCGGTAGGGAACTCGTTTTGTAGACTCTTGGACGAACAGTGTTTTGAAATAGTTGTTTATTCCAGACAGGACTAACTAATACACTGGAGGCTAGTGCTAGGGTTAGAAAAAGTATGAGTAACGCTGTTACAACAGAAGCCAGTGCAGAAGTCCCAGGAGTGGATGATAACCACAGTAGCAAACACTAGCAGCATCTTAAGGCAACAACTTAGTTGCAAAACAAAACATACTGAATGTGACACTGTTCACTGAGGCACTCCAAGTGAGAGAGCAGACTTACGCGGAGCTGGACCGAGGCTGGAGTCGACGGACGCGGATTCGGCGCCCAGATCGTCTGACTGAGAACTCCACCAAAACGCGAAATCTGGGGGTTTTAAAGAGTCGCGTGTGGTCACTGTTTTTCCCAGTTAAAGCCACCCAGACAGTCCCGTAGATCTCTTGTAGGTGCCTGCCAATCCCCGTTTAGTTAGGTCCCCTCTACTGCTCCTAAGGCGGGGATGTTAATGCAGTTGCGTCCTTTTGGTATCAACATTGTTCAGCTGAAAGCTAAACGTAACTGCTTTGCCAAATAAGGCTTGCAACATTATTGTTATACGTCATTTAGCCCCGCCCCTCGGGCTCCCTGGAGGAGGAACTGCTAGGTCAACAGTTTTTTGACGTTTTCGCTCTATTTGTAACCCTTGTGAGCCTACTGACGTTGCTGTTCTCAGGGCTGGTATCAAGCTGGCTTTATAAGCTACTACGTGCCTGTTGGTTACATAGTTCTACGGTGGCAACCTACTACAGCGTCTTGACGACATATGAAGTTACATGTTAATTCCTCGAAGAGTAACTAACGCCCTGGGACCGCGTCTGAGGGCGTCTGCATTTTCGCAAGGCTCTCCCCTTACGGTTTACTTCATGTAACAATATCTCTCCTAGTTTCGTCTGCCCTCAGCATCGTCTCTACTTCCGCGCCTTGGAACGCCTGTCCTCCTTTTTCACAGCTTCAAGATAACACTACAGTAGCAAGGATTAATCAATAATTACAAACCGCCACTTGATGTATCAGACGCCAAATGCGGCGCAACCGAGCTGGATGTGGCGTCTCGCTGTCCCCGTATTCACACAGCAAAATAATAGCGTCGGCGTACAGCGCCAGTGGTTCAAAAATGGTTCAAATGGCTCTGAGCACTATGGGACTTAACTACTGTGGTCATCAGTCCCCTAGAACTTAGAACTACTTAAACCTAACTAACCTAAGGACAGGACACACATCCATGCCCGAGGCAGGATTCGAACCTGCGACCGGGGCGGTCGCGCGGCTCCAGACTGTAGCGCCTAGAACCGCTCAGCCACTCTGGCCGGCACAACGCCAGTGGGACTTGCTCACTCTACGGTGTGTCGGCAGTGCACAGGGAGTACAGGAGGAAGCCGAGTACATCTGCATCTACATTTATGCTCCGCAAGCCACCCAACGGTGTGTGGCGGAGGGCACTTTACGTGCCACTGTCATTACCTCCCTTTCCTGTTCCAGTTGCGTATAGTTCGCGGGAAAAACGACTGTCTGAAAGCCTCCGTGCGCGCTCTAATCTCTCTAATTTTACATTCGTGATCTCCTCGGGAGGTATAAGTAGGGGGAAGCAATATATTCGATACCTCATCCAGAAACGCACCCTCTCGAAACCTGGCGAGCAAGCTACACCGCGATGCAGAGCGCCTCTCTTGCAGAGTCTGCCACTTGAGTTTGTTAAACATCTCCGTAACGCTATCACGGTTACCAAATAACCCTGTGACGAAACGCGCCGCTCTTCTTTGGATCTTCTCTGTCTCCTCCGTCAACCCGATCTGGTACGGATCCCACACTGATGAGCAATACTCAAGTATAGGTCGAACGAGTGTTTTGTAAGCCACCTCCTTTGTTGATGGACTACATTTTCTAAGGACTCTCCCAATGAATCTCAACCTGGTACCCGCCTTACCAACAATTAATTTTATATGATCATTCCACTTCAAATCGTTCCGCCGTACCGACCCCTTCGGCACTCCCGCGAGTGTTCACCGCTCCGTTCACATGAAAGGTACTCTCAGCAATGTAAGACCTATGGAGGACCACTGTGCGTCTTCGGGATCCTATGCATCAAGAGTTTGTTCTCGAGAGCGTCGCGTCACATGGTCAAAGGCCCTGGAGACGTCGAGCGGTATCGGACTGATTGATATCTGCTAAGTGCCGCCTTTCTATTCTCCTCAGCCTCCCCCTCGCATTCTCTACCCGCCCGCCGACGAACGCGGAGCTGATGCGGTGTCGGGTAACGCGCGGCGTCAAGTGTCGATCCACAGTCTTCAGTTGCACCTCGGCCGGCATCGGACGAGGCGGCGATGGGCCCACGTATTCTTCAGGTGTAATGACGGGAGCGGATTTCCACGTAGATTGCCGCTGTCCTTTGATCATGCTAAAGGCTGAGTCGCATGTCTTCCTTAATTGCAAGCCACTGTCTTTATTAGACCGTCAGGTAATCGGATCTCTACAACCTCATTGACAATACTGTCCCAGAAGGTGTCAAGTTGATGCAGCAACTTGGTGTAGTCACAATTCCTGGTATGTCCGTGGGTGATGCAGCGCTTTGCCACAGCGGACTTTGTCGGCTGAGCGTTGTCTGTGTGGCTTTTATGCTAAGTGCATCTCTCTTGTACTGTTCAAATAGTTTGGGCTACATGCATTTTCCCACACTGGCAACGCATGCGGTAGACTCCCGAGTACTAGGTTGTCCTTGACGGATCCCAACAAGATTTTCGTCTTGACCGGTGGGCGGAACAAGGATTTGACGTTGTGTTTCTGGAGTATTCTTCCGATTTTTGCTGACGTGTTCCGAGGTATGGAATAATCACCGTCGGAACCGGTTTATCTTCGTCCTAAGCGGGCTGTGATTTCGGCTTCTTAGATCTTGAGGCATGTATCTGGCTGTAGGTGTAACAGTTCGTACGGAATACTGCTTGTAAGTGTTGCTAGACTCTCACAGTCCGAGATTTCGCATGCTGTGTGCAGTAGTGTGCTTAGGACATCATCTCGCTATGAAGGGGCACGACAGCTGGAGGCCGGCCGGTGTGGCCGAGCGCTTCTAGACACTTCAGTCTGGAACCGCGCGACCGATACGGTCACAGGTTCGAATCCTCCCTCGGGCATGGATGCGTGTTACGTCCTTAGGTTAGTTAGGTTTAAGTATTTCTAAGTTCTAGGGGACTGATGACCTCAGATGTTAAGTCCCATAGTGCTCAGAGCCATTTGAACCATTTGACAGCTGAAGGTATCCATTCGTGTTGTGTACATGTACGAAGTTACATTCACATCCGACGATTCCTACTGCCAGGCCATGTATTATTTACGTCATCAAAGAAAATGGTGTGGCTTCAGTTTGTGATAATGCACAACAGAATAACATGTAGAAGGACATAACAGTATTGACAAGCAATACATATGTACATTCTTCGACATGCATTGCATTTTATTTTGAGACTTTGACCATGCAGTGTGTAGTTTTATATGAAATGTGAAACCAACGGACGTATGTTACTGTGTTGTGCGCTGGCGCAGTGACAAAACCCGCACAAGGACCGTACTTTTCACTTTTTGCATGTGTAATTCACATCTGAAAAACCGTCATTTAGAACACCGTCAGCTGCAACTTCCTACAAACACATGAGTGGAATATAAGATGATCTACGATTATAGGTTTTTACTGTCATGCTAGTAACAGACTAGCTTAATAAAGACGTGAAATAGGCTAGTAGCTACACCACGAAATTAATTATTTCTGAAACAAATCAGACCCGATATGCATATCATGAAATTGATTATTTCGAAAACAAATCAGACCCACTATGCATGTTAATGCACCACTTCCAGGACGGGAAGGTTCGCCGGCCTCGGATCGAATCCGTCCCGAGGGCATATGTCTTCTGTCTTTCATTGTGTGTCTGTTATATATAACTGAAATCTGTTCTTTCTTTTTGGATCACCCTGTATATATACGCTGGTCAGAAACAATCTGAAAACCCTGTAAGGGTGTTCAGGAGAGGTTGTGCTGAGAAGTAATTGTTAAAAAAAATTTCGGTACATTGCGCCGTTTCCGAGTCATTTAGCATTGAAGTTAGTCAGTCAGGTCGTTGCGCGCGCAAATTGAAGCACTTGCACGTTCTAAAATGCGGTAATGCACAGACATCTGTGGGTCCATGAGTGCTACTTGTTGAAACGCTCATTATCCGTTAAAATATACCTCTCTCGGAAGTGATAATTTAGGCTAGGTGAACAGAAGCTCGTTAGCCCGGTTTGAGGAAACCAAATGAACAACAAGTTTGGCGGCACTTTCCCTGCAGGCTGGCTGAATTTGCGCGCGTCGAGCTGAGTGGCTAACTTCAATGCTAAATAACTCGGAAACTGTGCAACATATTTTTTTTTCATAACAGTTATTTCTCACCACAATTCCTCTGCAATACCCTTACAAGCTTTCAGGCTGTTACTGACCACCCTATATAAAGATGAAACGAAGTAATTTAAAAGAGTAAACTTGAAAGATTTTTTTTTCAACAACAGGCACTTCACATATGCTCCATGTTGGAACCATATGTGATCCTACAAACGTCGACGCAACAACCGAACTCTTGCGACACACAGGCCAACGTGTCTTCCGAGACTGTTGCTTATTCAGTTCTCCTTTTCCATTCCACAACATCACCTGGACGATTGGGGATCCTTTACGTAACCCCATAAAAGAAATCACAAGGGGTAATATCCAGTTACTTAGGAGGCCGTTTTAGCAAAGATTGGTCTGTGGCTCCATCACGAACAGTCCAACGACTGAGTAGCAGATGTGCACCGTCACCACAGTGAGAGTGTGAGGGTGCACCAACTAACAGAAGGACAAAGTTCTCTGATTCTGTTTGCAACAATGACATTAACCAGTTCTGAAACATCTGAAGGAAGAACGCTCTAGCAACAGTTTGTTCTTCAAAGAAGAAAGACCCATGAAGTTTCTTGTGAGAAATAGTACAAAAAACATTGACCTTCAGAGAATCTCGCTCGTGTTCGACAATGTTCTGTTTCCCATATCCTACAATTATGACCTATTATTGCATCATTTGAATGAAATGTTGCCTCATCCGAAGAAATAAATTGTCGAATTCACAAAACCTTCGCCTTCGACCTGCAATGCACAGCAAAACTCGTGCCTCGTCCGAAAAATTGTCGAATTCACAAAACTTTCGTCTTCGACCTGCAATGCAAAGCAAAACTCGAATCGCTGGTCTTTGTCTTGCTTTCACGTTTAAATTTCTACGTGAAACACGACACGCTGTCGTTGTTGACATTTTCAACTCACGTGAAGCTCTGCGTAGACGTTTTCCAGGGCTGCTTGTGAAAGCTTTTGTCATTCGTTCAGTGTCATTTGCTTTCGCATCTGGTTAATTCCTCGTCACATAAGCATCCAGCTGCAATGAACTTTACGTGCCAACTGTAGAATGACTTCCTGGC
Source organism: Schistocerca cancellata (assembly GCF_023864275.1). Classification (NCBI taxonomy): domain Eukaryota; kingdom Metazoa; phylum Arthropoda; class Insecta; order Orthoptera; family Acrididae; genus Schistocerca; species Schistocerca cancellata. The sequence continues at coordinate 301,664,222 of NC_064626.1, read as the reverse complement.
TGCTGCTGTTTTCCCGTACTTCATTCTAAATTTTTGTTGCACTCTTTGTTTTGTCAAATTCAAGCACACACAAAGCCTTCCCAGCTCCATAAACCCCATCCTGATTCTGATACCACCTAGCGACCATACATGGAACAACACTTCACGCCTGCAACACAAATTTTGTATATTGTTGCTTTGCAACGCTACTTATTAGGTGACAATAAATGTTATACAGTGTTACCAAACTCGTGAAACCAGTATTGGCTGTATGGTGTTTTTCAGTTTCGTGTTAAAAACGTCTGCGAGAAAAAATGCCGTCTTGTGAAAATGTGGGATTTCGTTTCTTTCTCGCGCTCAGTTTTAAGCACGAAAACGGGATATTCAAACCATTACACAAGTTCTTTCACCCACTTGTATGTCTCCTTTTACATACAATCATTATCAAGAGTTGTGTATACAATAGTATGTTGTTTTGTCTTCTTGCTTGCTGTCGCATACGGGTAACTGTAATCCGACCTGTTCGCAGATTAAAACTATGCCAAATACTGTCAATGAAGCCAGTGATTACTTTTTTTAATTTTAGGTGCCGGAACGTACCTCTTCAACCATACAATACCCCTCTACCCCACCCACTCAACCATAGAAATCACAAGTTTCAATATTTGAAAACATGGAACAGAACTTAAAATGAGAAATCATTGCCGGCCGGAGTGGCCGTGCGGTTCTAGGCGCTACAGTCTGGAGCCGAGCGAACGCTTCGGTCGCAGGTTCGAATCCTGCCTCGGGCATGGATGTGTGTGACGTCCTTAGGTTAGTTAAGTTTAATTAGTTCTAAGTTCTAGGCGACTGATGACCTCAGCAGTTAAGTCGCATAGTGCTCAGAGCCATTTTTTTTGAGAAATCATTCTTTTACAAATTATGTTCTGAAATTCGGGTTTCTCAAACATAATTTCTTATAATCAAAACAACAAAATCACAAGATTTAATATAAACAACAGCTGCAGGGTCATTTTGCACCCTAGTTGTCCTCGTACATATCGGCACAAGTGGTTAGTCTTTATGACTAGGACGTCATGTTTGCGACTAGTGCCAGCAGCAACGTTCAAACAATTGCACTGTAGCTGATCAGTGAACGTGTTTCCGGTATTAATCAATAACGCATTTAGCGATGAACTACGAAGAAGATATTCCTGGTCAGTCGTTGTAACGTACAATTCCAACTTCCCGATGAGTTACACACTGGACTCGCACTTGAAAGGACGACGGTTCAGACCCGCGTCCTGCCATCCTGATTTACGTTATCAGTGATTTCCCTAAATAGCGTCAGGCAAATGCCAGGATGGTTCCTTCGAAAGGGCACGGCCGATTTCCTTAACCATCCTTCCTTAATTCGAGCTTGTACTCCGTCTCTAATGACCTCGTTCTCGATGGGACGTTGAACATTAATTTCCTCTTCCCTCCCCTTCGAAGAGTTAGGAGAAACAAAATACAATGTGACATGAAACACTGATTTCGGTGTTTAGTAAATGCTTTAAATGCCTTTTGTTTTACTTACTGAATTATATTTGAACTGGATTGATTTTAAGTCCACTTTCATTACTGCAACCAAGCAACACATTTGAATACGAACGTCCCTATAATACGTCTTCACGAAAAGTTAAATTATAGTAACGGATCGGTGCGTGACGCCTGAGTCGGTAACAATGCAAGAAAAAGATAAAGACATAGTTCACGCTCAGCTCTCCTTACCTTGCGGCTGCAATCTTCCACCGCCCCACAGACAGTCTGTACATGAGGTTCGTCAATCAGATTTTGTCGTTCGTAACTTTCATAATAGTGAGTGAAAAATAAGTAACTAGTTTCATATGTACAGGGAATAAATAAATAAGTTTCTAAATGTAAAATGAGACCTACAGAATAAAAAATATCTATGACACACATAAAACGAGATATTGCCATGCTACTAGATCAATGAGATTGCTCCTGTCGTAAAGAAAATGCGGTATGTACCGATCACAGCTTCGGAACGTATAATATAGACACACACACACACACACACACACACACACACACACAAACACAAAAAAACTTCCGCCAATGGAGGTAACAATAACGTCGCATCACGTTGGTCACCCATTGTTACGTTCAGTGGTGCCGGTGCGATTTAATACATGTGTACCATTTTCAACACTCCAGTACCGAGCTAAAAAAAAAAAATGCTAGGAAGTACCTGAACATCGTTCCGGCATGTACCAGCCGAAATTAAGCCCTGACTGAAGCTACTACTATTCTCACACATCTAGCAGCACGTGAGATTTCTCTCATACCTCTTACACCAATGCTCGCAGCCCGATTTACTCATTCATTTTAAGCGACTTCAATTCACAATCAAAATTTCGTTTTCAGTAGCAATAAATAAGACTCGAGGCCAAAGAAAGGGGGAAAGAGTAAGTTTATGGGGGGAGGGGGGAGGAAATAGACATAGAGATGGGGTGGAGGAGGTGGACAGAGAGAGACGGGGGGGAGGAGCAGATGGACGAAGAGAGGGAGGAAACAGAGATGGGCCTATACTCCATTCACCGAAACAAGAGACGTACTGTAAACACGGCAAGGCGCGTGACCACAGCGCTGCCGTCGAGGGGTGTACAAGGCAGGGGTGTCAGAAATTAAAAAATGAAAGTAGTCTTTTTTATAATTTGGCACCTGAACATGATAAAGTGATCCGAGAACTACCTTCCGACACCTTTATTTACATTACATTAAAATTTATTGTCACTCAGAAAGAGAAATACTTAAGCTTTCAGGAAAAGTTGTTTTTTCACGTTACTCTATATTTATCACGCCATATCTCCTAAACTGTGTGTCGCACAGCAAAATAATTTTATAATTGCCTTCAGTACTATATGTTGATGACGTCTGCAAATTTTCTGCGCAATAGAGTCAGTAATGGTGAAGTAATAAATTAAAATCTCACGTCTGATGCAGAACTTTTACCAAATCATCATCCGAAATATAGTAAGCGACAAACTTTTTCCCTTTAAATTCTTTTGTAGGGGTGTAAGCGAGAAAAGTTTCAGAAAGGTTTGAATTTAATTTTATAGTTTGTTCGAATGAGATGGATGCAACCGTTTGTCCTTTATGAACGATACATTGTGCGGTTCGCAGGCTCGGCGCTCAGTCAGTGTGGCCGCCTCAGTTGCAGGTGTGAGCTCGTCAGCGGGTGTTGTACAGCGGCGATTTCAGGATATCTTAAGTTCATCTGTAAAGACGCTTGAAAGACTAGTCGTTGATTATTAGAGTAAGTATATGTGTTTGTAGTCACGCTGAGCATTCACTGTTTATGTGCGCATCCAATAGCATCGCATGGTTTCTTATTTTATAAATTCACTTATTTCATTCGCATCACATACGGCTGTCCTCATTATGTCATCCACGGATTCAGTGAGTGAGGTCGACGTCTCAGTTATGAGTCCAAAGAAGCGAGCAAAAAAGAAATCAGTAAGTTCTTCTGAGAAGCACATGGTGCTTAATGTGTATAAAACGGAACTTTTACATCCAGAGCAGTAGATGAGTGACATTGTTTCGAAAACAGCTGCAGCTACAGGTGTTGGACGTTCTTCAGTGTATCGTGTGATAAGTGAGTACAAGGCCACACACTCTTTGAAGTCTACCAAACCGAGCGAGGTGGCGCAGTGGTTAGACACTGGACTCGCATTCGGAAGGACGACGGTTCAATCCCACGTCCGGCCATCCTGATTTAGGTTTTCCGTGATTTCCCTAAATCACTCCAGGCAAATGCCGGGATGGTTCCTCTGAAAGGGCACGGCCGACTTCCTTCTCCATCCTTCCCTAATCCGATGAGACCGATGACCACGCTGTCTGGTCTCCTTCCCCAAACCAACCAACAACAACAACAACAACAAGTCTACCAAGAAAGGAAAATTATGACAAACTTTCTGAAAATGTTGATGACTTCGATAGAAATGCGATACGAAGGAAAGTGCACGAATTTTTTTTTTTTTTTCGTAACGAATTGCCATCAATTGACAAAGTGCTTACAGTCGTGAACGAAGATGCAGATCTGGGCAATTTTCGGGGAACTACATTTTATAAGTTATTGAGCGAAATGAATTTCAGATATGTCCGGCGTGGGCGCGATAGCATGCTAATAGACAGGGATGACATCTTTTTATGGAGGCGGCGTTATCTTCGAACCATTAAACGGTTGAGAGATGAAGGCAGACCCATTTACTATTTGGACGAGACGTGGGTGAACGCAGGACATACCCGAAGTTTCGTCTGGGTAGATGACACTATAAATTCCTCAAAACGAGCGTTTCAGTCCCGTTTATCCACCGGAAGTAAGGGCCCATCAGGTAAAGGGAAACGCCTGATTATCGCACACATTGGCAGCAAAGCAGGGTTCGTTGAAGGATGTTTGCGGACTTTCGAATCCAAGAAAAGTGGAGATTATCATGAGGAGATGTGCGCCTAAACCTTCGAGAAGTGGTTTCAAGATGTTCTTCCTCGGCTTCAGGAAAATGCAGTTATTGTTCTTGATAACGCGCCGTACCATTCTCGGAGAAAAGAAAAAGTTTCCAATGCGAATTCCAATTAGCACGAAATATTAGAGTGGCTAAAATCTAAGAACATCGATTTCGAAGACGGTATGTTGAAGAAAGAACTTTCTATAGTTAAAAATCACAGAACAGCGCACAACGAATACGCAATAGATGAAATGGCGAAGAATGCAGGGAAAACTGTTCTCATAATTCCTCCGTACCACTGTGAATTAAACACCACCGAATTAGTGTGGGCCAGAATCAAAGGCTATGTTGCAGCGAAAAACAAAACATACAAAATGCCGGAAGTTAAAGTTCTGCTAGAAGAAGCAGTGCGTCCTCCATGTCGTAGAAAAAGTGGAAACTCTAATGTGGAAATTAGACTGCATTATAGCAGAGAGAGAGGAGCTGTTTGTTATAAACCTCAATGAAAACAGTTCAAGTTCGACAGAGTGAACCTTGTTTCGTCCTTTCTCATTATTATTACTGGTATTGTTATTAAAATTAACAATTAATTGTGTTTTAATGGAGCGTTTTGCTAGCAACCTGAATGACAATAAATCTGCTTCGACAGAATGAACTCAGTTTAACATTATTTTAACATTATTGTTAAATATATTTCGTACATTGTTGCCCAGGCTTCTCACGGTCCGCTGTGACAGCTCGGCAGCCAGCCGAACGCCGCCAGCTGCAAAACGTGCGCCAAGGATTTTCCACACCCCTACGTATCACGTGAACACCGAATGCTTTCTCTGGAAACGAGCGTAGTCGCTCACGTGGCACTGTTTATGTTTCGTCCCAGCTCTCGGTGAATGGACTTTAGAGAGAGAGAGAGAGAGCAGGAAATTAGGACGTACATCCAATTCCCATACGTGTTTAGCAAGTGTAAGTCATTGTCTTAAAGTAATGTACCGTTGTTGTTGTGCAGGTGGGCACGATGCCGTCGCTGAAACTGTTCGGACGCAAATGGCTGGTCGCCACCGACGACCTCGTCTTCCCTGGCCTCTTCGAGTTCGCCTTCAGAACCGTATGGTGAGTACTCTTGTGGCTGTACGTAGTAGCGTTCCATCAACATGAAAACGTTACTCAACGGTGTGTGCGATGACTGCCGGACAATGTTATCGTTGGACGACACTTGTACGCCTGTTCCTTTACAGGCCTCTGGCTCTTGCATTCGTACACTTAGAAATGAGTGTACAGTGCTATAGCATTCACTGCCGTCGCCTTATTTCCATTCAAACGATAAAATATAGAACAAGATGTTGTATTTTCAATAATAAACTGCAACAGGGTAGCTACAGAATGCATCTGCTGACTGTGGCGCTCATAATTTACACTATCCGATCAAAGGCGTCCGCACTGCAATTAGCGGACATTAATGTAGGCTGTGTCCACTCGTTTATAACAGCTTGAACTCTACTGGAGGATCAATGAAGTGTCTGAACGTCTGTGGAGGAATGGCAGCCCATTATTCTCCAGAGCCTAAACCGGAGAAGACACTCATGTTTGACACTCGGGTCCAGAGCAAAGTCCACCTTTGGGTTCACGTCGGGACTACGGGCAAGCCAGTCCATTTCAGGAATGTTATTGTCCACAAACGATTGCATCCAGAAGTTGACTTACGGGAGCGTGCATTGTCATGCCGACGCAGTCATCGTCTGTTCTACCGTACGGAATATACAATACTGTAAAATGTGTTCATATTCTTCTGCTTTTAGCGTTTTTTAATCGCAGTAAGGGTGCGACATCGAAATTCACAAAAAATACCCTCGTACCTTAATACCACCTCTTTCATACTTCGCTGTTGACACTACACGGTATAGCAGATAACGCCCTCCAGGCATTCGCCAAACCTGCGCCCTTCTATCAGACTGCTGCAGTCATGATTAATCACTCCAAACGTACTACACCGATACTCATCTGTCGCATCGACCGGCGCTACACACACTGCTGTTCACTCCACGCAACACGAAGAACGGAATTTCCATTTATCCGATTTGCCTAAAAAAATATTTTATGTAGATGAAGGAAGGCTACATCCGCCTCTATAGTTAATTTCTCAGTAAAGCTTTTACATTTCGCGTAAAAAAAAAAGAAGAAGAAGAAGGAAAATACCCACAGTTTTGAGACTCAAGAGTTCTCCGCTACGCACTCTCTCTCATTGGATTTTCAGGAAAATGTTCGATAAGAAGAATTATTTTTTCCGCATCTTGTAGCCATATATCACAGTTTGACTATGAAATGGTTTTCTTTTCGTTATTGCCCATAGTTATAGCGATACTTTAATTTAAAGCATAGCACAGCGCATATTTTGAAAAGTTTACAGCGAAAAATGTAGTCGCTGGCTAGTTTACGTTTGTTGCATTTTACTACGGCATATACAGGGTGTTTCAGAACGAATGGTAAATATTTTAGGGGGTGGTAGTGTAGAAGAATTGCAGTAAAAATGCCATATAACATGTGTCCAATTTTTATTGAATACAGAGATACAGCTGAGGTCAAGCATTTTCATTTCGTATGTAGGCACACCGGTTGCTATCGGTTGCTGCGGACGTATTTATCGAATGTCAGCAGTACAGTGGTGATGTTCACGTTGTGAAGCGGTGCTTTAGTTTATACTGAATTTTTCATTGTGATTTGTTGGCCAGGTCTACCGTACTATAGCGTGTAAACATGCCGCACGTATTTACACATGCTGAATATACCGATATGGTATGTGTGTATGGGTTTTGTAATGGAAACGTTGCTAATGCTTGTGGAGAATACGGCATACGATTTCCCAACCGCAGGCTGCCAGATTCAAGAGTGCTTACTCTTGCGTTCAATATACTGCGTGACACTGGTACAGTGCCCAGCAGTCACACTTCATCTGAACGTGTAAATGAAGACTTTGAGTGAAGAAGAAGACATTATTTAATCAGTAGAATGTAGTCCTTCAACAAGCACACGCAGAATTACTGCACATATCGGTGTTCCACGTACAAGAGTATGGCGGACATTACTGCATCCGTATAATTTACAGTTCATTCAGCACCTTCGAGAGGAGAGTAAGATAGACGATTGGAATTTTGTCATTGGATACTTGAAAATCGCCAGGTAATCTCATTTTTACCCCTTACTGATGAAGCCACTATCACTCGTTACGGCATCAATGACACTTGTAATTCACATCAGTTGCCTGAAGAAAAACCACATGCTGTTGTGAGACATTTTCGAGAACACTTCTTTGTAAATGTGTGGTGTGGTTTGACAGACAATCAGTTGATTGTGCCTTTTGTGTTATCGCATCGTCTTACAGAAACCCGTTATCTACACTTTCTTGAAAATGAGCTTCCAGAATTATTGAAAGAGATTCCTTTGGCTATAGGAAAGCCTATGTTCATCCAGCATGACGGGGATGCTGTGCATTGTAGTCGTTAGGTGACACATCATCTAAACCTAACAGTCTCCGGAAGATGGATCTGTAGATGTGGGTATGTTTCTTGGCCACCAGCCCTCATAAAAGAACGCAAAGACGACCTCAGAAAAGCTACACGTGGTGTTATCAAGAGAAGTCAAAAGTGCATTGAAGTTGGTTGGAATTTCTGAAAATAAACTGCGAATGTCCTCATTTGCCTTTGCTTTAAGTTTGTTTGGGTTACATACTAACAGCTGCATCTCTGTCCTCAGTAACAATTGGACACATGTTATATGGCACTTTTATTACAATTCGTCTATACTGACACCTAACATATTTACTTTTCTTCCTGAAACATCCTGTATTGTTGCGTAAGAAATGTAGTTATTTACACTGCTGGCCATTAAAATTGCTACACCAAGAAGAAATGCAGATGATAAACGGGTATTCATTGGACAAATATACTAGAACTGACATGCGATTACATTTTCACGCAATTTGGGTGCATAGATCTTGCGAAATCAGTACCCAGAACAACCACCTCTGGCCATAATAACGGCCTGGGCATTGAGTCAAACAGAGCTTGGATTGCGTGTACAGGTACAGCTGCCCATTCAGCTTGAACACGATAGCACAGTTCATCAAGAGTAGTGACTGGCGTATTGTGACGAGCCAGTTTCTCGGCTACCATTGACCAGATGTGTTCAATTGGTGAGAGGTCTGGAGAATGTGCTGGCCAGGGCAGCAGTCGAACATTTTCTGTATCCAGAAAGGCCCATACAGGACCTGCAACATGCGGTCGTGCATTATCCTGCTGAAATGTAGGGTTTCGCAGGGATCGGATGAAGGGTAGAGCCACGGGTTATAACACATCTGAATTGTAACGTTCACTGTTCAAAGTGCCGTCAATGCGAACAAGAGCTGACAGAGATGTGTAACCAATGGCAACACATACCATCACGCCGGGTGATACGCCAGTATGGCGATGACGAATACACGCTTCCAGTGTGCGTTCACCGCGATGTCGCCAAACACGGATGCGACCATCATGATGCTGTAAACAGAACCTGGATTCATTTTAAAAAAATGACGTTTTGCCATTCGTGCACCCAGGTTCGTCGTTGAGTACACCATCGCAGGCGCTCCTGTCTGTGACGCAGCGTCAAGGGTAACCGCAGCCACGGTCTTCGAGCTGATAGTCCATGCTGCTGCAAACGTCGTCGAACTGTTCGTGCAGATGGTTGTTGTCTTGCAAACGTCCCCATCTGTTGACTCAGGGATCGAGACGCGGCTGCACGATCCGTTACAGCCATGCGGATAAGATGCCTGTCATCTCGACTGCTAGTGATACGAGGCCGTTGGGACCCAGCACGGCGTTCCGTATTACCCTCCTGAACCCAACGATTCCATATTCTGCTAACAGTCATTGGATCTCGACCAACGCGAGCAGCAATGTCGCGATATTATAAACCGCAATCGCGATAGGCTACAATCCGACCTTTATCAAAGTCGGAAACGTGATGGTACGCATTCCTCCCCCTTACACGAGGCATCACAACAAATTTCACCAGGCAACGCCGGTCAACTGTTGTTTGTGTATGAGAAATCGGTTGGAAACTTTCCTCGTGTCAGCACGTTGTAGGTGTCGCCACCGGCGCCATCGTTGTGTGAACGCTCTGAAAAGCTAATCATTTGTCTATCACAGCATCTTCTTCCTGTCGGTTAAATTTCGCGTCTGTTGAACGTCATCTTCGTGGTGTAGCAATTTTAATGGCCAGTAGTGTAAATCGTTTTTAATGCTGCAAGTAAAGCCACACCTCTTTCCAGTACCTAGTAAATACACGATACATTGTGGCGTTTGGCCGCGACGAGCTACAACGCGCCACTCTCGACGCTGTGACGGCACGCCGCGCTATGCGGAGGTGTCTCATGTTGCTGCCAGTTCAAATCAGAGAATTCACTCGGGTGTGTGCTTTCAAGCTGGAAACACGTCTTCATTTGTGCATTTCTTTTTCTGCTGCGTATAGTCAAGATGTCGTTCACACAAGAAGACTGTTCGAAGTTGACATCTTTCGTCCAACTTGCGCAGTCCGTGACATGGCGCCTCAAACCACGCGGCCACAATGCGCGGCGTTCCAAAGACAGACAAGCGAGTTATTAAGCAAGTAGTCATAATGTTTTGGCTCATGAATGTATACTGTGCATGAAGTAATATTGTCGTCTTTTCCTCAAAGAGTTTTTCTGAAGTAAAGTTCAATGGAAAACATAAAGGCTTTAGTTGTAACTAGCATACAACGAACAGTATCCTCCATACCAATGTATCACCCAATCATGAAGTGTACTCTGTATCTTTGCTTGATAGCTAGCAGCACACGCATGTGTATCTTGACTGCAGTGTAATTGGTACATATACACTGTGTTATCAAAAGTTTCCGGACACCCCAAAAAACATACGTTTTTCATAGTAGGTGCATTGTGCTGCCACCTACTGCCACGTACTCCATATCAGCGACGTCAGTAGTCATTAGACATCGTGAGAGAATGGGGCGCTCCGTGGAACTCACGGACATCGAACGTGGTCAGGTGATTTGGTGTCACTTGTGTCATACGTCTGTAGACGAGACTTCCACACTCCTAAACTTCTTGTATACTGTAGTTATAACTAAACGCATGTAAAAAAATGAGAAAAGAATGCAGCAGTCTTAAATTCGGAACTATAATAAGTTCTTTTAGCTCAGCTATACATCAATTTTCAAATAACCGCTTCTGTGTCTGCGTTCAGCAAAAATCCTAGAACGTTTCTCACCCAAATGAAGAAAAATGCAACCGAAAGCTCCGTGGTGTGGCATCACTCGATTCGAAACTTCTGAAAATACTGAACACTTCCTACCACTCAGGTACTCAGGTAAGAGGAGGACCCAGTAGGGCGGCAAATGTCACGTGAAGCGATTGCCGCCAGTCACGAACTGCAGACGGAGGCAAGCGGATGGGGAAAGGAAGGCCATACTAGAGTGGCTACTTACAGAGAGAGTGGCTAATCCACAGGCCATCGCCAAGGTCGTTTTTCTTTTTTTCAGGCTGTGTACGTGATGTACAACTACTTAGCGTTATGACGTGAAAAAAAATGGTTCAAATGCCTCTAAGCACTATGGGACTTAACATCGGAGGTCATTAGTCCCTTAGACTTAGAACTACTTAAACCTAACTAACCTAAGGACATCAAACACATCCATGCCCGAGGCAGGATTCGAACCTGCGACCGTAGCAGCAGCGCGGTTCCGGACTGAAGTGCGTAGAACCACTCGAACAAAGCGGCCGGGTGACGTGAAAAGCGAATATCATTCTTGCATGGCTATGTATTTATGTGGAGTTCAGTGAACAAACTCTTATGTGGGGTGTACACGTCGGACGAACGCCAAGAATAGTGAATATTTGGCATTTGTTAAACACTTTTTGACATTCTGGGGATTATGGGAGTCGACCAGATAACGTTTCCTTTGTTTTATTTCCTATGTTCTGAAGCCACTTCGGTTATTTCTGTTGGAATATGCATTGTTGAAGTTGGCAGCCTCTAAGCTTTTAACACATTTTTTCGTATCGAATTAATGTGTGTTTTCAGTGCGTCATTGGCCTAATAACTTATACTGTGGAAACCCAGAAAACGTATTGTTGCTCTGACAGAATTGGAAACACAATATCACAGAAGCTGAATTTCGAAAACGTTACAACTGTAATTTTTACACTGACACAGTAGTAGTAATGCATAATAGGTAATTGTTTATCCACGTTATGCACACTAGTAAAACACCAATTGTCAAATTTATACTCCTTCCTCTTCATTTTACATAACCGATAATTTGCCCTATAAATTTCGACATAGAGCAGTTAAGGAAATCAATTTATAAATGAAAATATGAGCTCAGGACATTGGGTGTATTACTACAGACATATCTCGCAAGACTTAAATATTTCAGATCAACAGTCTATCACAGAAGTACATCTACATCTACATCTACATCCATACTCCGCAAGCCACCTGACGGTGTGTGGCGGAGGGTACCTTCAATACCTCTATCAGTTCTCCCTTCTATTCCAGTCTCGTATTGTTCGTGGAAAGAAGGATTGTCGGTATGCCTCTGTGTGGGCTCTAATCTCTCTGATTTTATCCTCATGGTCTCTTCGCGAGATATACGTAGGAGGGAGCAATATACTGCTTGACTCTTCGGTGAAGGTATGTTCTCGAAACTTTGACAAAAGCCCGAACCGAGCTACTGAGCGTCTCTCCTGCAGAGTCTTCCACTGGAGTTTATCTATCATCTCCGTAACGCTTTCGCGATTACTAAATGATCCTGTAACGAAACGCGCTGCTCTCCGTTGGATCTTCTCTATGTCTTGTATCAACCCTATCTGGTACGGATCTCACACTGCTGAGCAGTATTCAAGCAGTGGGCGAACAAGCGTACTGTAACCTACTTCCTTTGTTTTCGGTTTGCATTTCCTTAGGATTCTTCCAATGAATCTCAGTCTGGCATCTGCTTTACCGACGATCAACATTATATGATCATTCCATTTTAAATCACTCCTAATGCGTACTCCCAGATAATTTATGGTATTAACTGCTTCCAGTTGATGACCTGCTATTTTGTAGCTAAATGATAAAGGATCTATCTTTCTGTGTATTCGCAGCACATTACACTTGTCTACATTGAGATTCAATTGCCATTCCCTGCACCATGCGTCAATTCGCTGCAGATCCTCCTGCATTTCAGTACAATTTCCCATTGTTACAACCTCTCGATACACCACAGCATCATCTGCAAAAAGCCTCAGTGAACTTCCGATGTCATCCACTAGGTCATTTATGTATATTGTGAATAGCAACGGTCCTATGACACTCCCCTGCGGCACACCTGAAATCACTCTTACTTCGGAAGACTTCTCTCCAGTGAGAATAACATGCTGCGTCCTGTTATCTAGGAACTCCTCAATCCAATCACACAATTGGTCTGATAGTCCATATGCTCTTACTTTGTTCATTAAACGACTGTGGGGAACTGTATCGAACGCCTTGCGGAAGTCAAGAAACACGGCATCTACCTGTGAACCCGTGTCTATGGCCCTCTGAGTCTCGTGGACGAATAGCGCGAGCTGGGTTTCACATGACCGTCTTTTTCGAAACCCATGCTGATTCCTACAGAGTAGATTTCTAGTCTCCAGAAAAGTCATTATACTCGAACACAATACGTGTTCCAAAATTCTACAACTGATCGACGTTAGAGATATAGGTCTATAGTTCTACACATCTGTTCCACGTCCCTTCATGAAAACGGGGATGACCTGTGCCCTTTTCCATTCTGTATCTGCCGTTCCCCAAGGAAGTGTTGTAGGCCGTCTGTTGTCCCTGATCTAGTTAAACGATTTAGGAGAAAATCTGAGCAGTCCTCTTAGATTGATTGCAGATGATACTGACGCTTACTGTCTTGTAAAGTCATCAGATGATCAAAACCAGTTTCAGACTGATTTAGGCAGGTATCTGTATTGTGCGAAGAGTGGCAATTGACTCTAATTAATTAAAAGTGTGAAGTTATCCACATGCGTACTGAAAGGAATCCGTTAAATTTTTATTAAACGATAGATTACACAAGTCTAAAGCCTCTAAATTCAACTAAATACTTATCAATTACAATTGCGAATTACTTAAACTGGAACGGTCACATAGATAATGTTGTGACACCCGTCCTCTTCTTGAGTATTGCTGCGCTTTGTGGGATCCGCATCAGATAGGACTGACGGAGGACATCGAAAAAGTTCAAAGAAGGGTAGATCGTTTTATGTTATCGCTAAATAGCGGAGAGAATGCCACGAATATGATGCGCGAACCAGGGATGCGATCATTAAAACAAAGGATCTCCTCACGAAATTTCAATCACCTATTTTTCCCTCCGAATGCGAAAATATTTGCTGGTGCCCATCTGGACAGAGAAAACAGCTCGTATGGAAAGATTTAAGTGTTCGTTTTTCTTACGCCCTGTTCTTGAGTGGACCTGTAGAGCAATAGCGTGAAGGTGTTTTTATGACTCATCTGCCAGGCAGTTAATTGTGAATTGCAGAGTAGCCGTGTAGATGTAAAGTCACCACCAGAGGTGAAGTAAACGGTAACTGAAAGAAAAAGAAAAATAGTAAAACGAAGTTCGATCTCAGGGCCTTTGGGTTAGTACTCAAGTACTTTATCACTTAGCCTTTTTTCAACTAAAATTTTTAATTGTACTGAAATACAATGAATTGCAACGTTTTACAGAGGCTGATGCGCAGCTTAACCGTCGTCATTATACGCTACAAGTCATTTACATTAAGCAAGAAATTATTATTAAGGATATTAATAAAACGACTATAGCAATGCTCATTTTGTAATCACGTGTACATATCATTTTCTGAGCAACATAAATTGTTTTTAAAATCTTCCAGCGCATTTTCATTATGCTGTGTTAATATATTGTTTGAACAGCTTTTGGATTGGAGAAATTAAAGAGCATTATTGCAACCATTGTGGCATGATTTAATTTTTTTGAGTAAGAATTTCACGTGCATTACAAGAAAGTAAACATGCGACAGTTAGATTTATAATATGAATGATTTGTTAAAAATTTTCGTAGAGGAAGCAATGAAGATATGTAATAACTACTTGCATGAAATACTTATGAGATATAGTTTGTTACGTAGTAAATGAATTATTTAAATGATTTTTGTACGCCGCCTTCTAAGAGCATCGTATGTCAACAATTTGACGTAAAAAATTTGGCTTTTTCATTCATTATCCTGTTAGCAACGCAATGAATTATACACAACACTGAATAGTTTCGGAACAATATCGCTGCTACTAGTAGATTCCACAAATATTTTTGGATAGACACTATTAATGGCATATCACAGCGTAAAATACGTACTTCACACAGCGAGGAACAATAAGTCGGTTTCCACAAATCGCTTTTACGATTCCAGTCTCGGATGTTAGCTTTAACTGCTCACTGTTTGTGTATTTCTTCATTTATCGAAAATATTGACGTCATGAGCCCCTTCCACTACCGTTTTTACAGTCGATAGCAGGACAACTTGGAACTGCTCTTCATTTTACTTAAAAACTACATATGTCATATTAGTTTCAGTCGTTAAATCCCCCATCAATTAAAATTTAGTCTACAAGTGCTGGTGTGAAAATCTGATGGGACAATTATTGCCGTAGGCGCTTACACATACTTTCCGTGTGTAGAGCTTTAGACAGGTTGATCTGACTAGTAAAGGCATTTAACGCTACTTTCCACTAGGACTAGCTAAAGTGACTGAGAGAACTCAGCAGCACAGAGTGGTTTACTAGTTCGAGGAAGCAGTCGCGATATATGTCTAGCATCACCGTACGTTCCACTACAACACCAAACTTTTCTGGTAGCTGTCTCGCCAGCTGTATCAACAGACTGTCTCCGATAATGTTCAGACCCCTTAAGTCACATCCAGTCACTTAATTATGACAATTACGGTAACTCGTAGTCGTATCCCCGAAGCCATGTGAAGCTGAAAAGATTCAATCCGCAACTTCGTACAGTAAGTTGACAGGACTAGTTTGTCGAAAAGAAGGATGCGGTGAGAATGAAGGGGAAATGAATGGATGTGTTTCCGAGACGAATTATGTCAAGGTTGGATGCTGTCTTTAAATGTGTGCAATATTTTGATGTTCCTCTGTTGCCCGGTGAGTCGAGAGAAAAGACGTAAAATGAAGTTGGAAAACTGCCCCTAGTGCAAACAGTATCATGTTCAAATTAAAACAGCGCATCGCCTCTGTGACAGTTTTACAGTCATTCGAGGAAAGTCTACGGTAAGTAGCGCGGCAATATCCAGATCATACAATATTAGTTGAAGGTGACTTGAATCTACGTAGCATAGACAGGGACGTTTATGGATTCATTGCAAGGGGTAAGGAAAGTCAGTCTTGCAAAGTACTATTGACCACATTTTCCGAAAATTGTAGTTCGAGACCCCAGACGTAATGGGAATATTTTAGACCTTGTAGCGACAAACAGGTCTAACATTCTCGACAGTGTCAGTGTAGAGACATGGGTTAAGTGACCATGATATCACAGCGACGATGGTTACTGAAGTTAAGAAATTCGTCAGGAAGATCAGGTGAGTGTTTGTGCTATAACGAGCAGGTAAGCTGTTGCTTGCATCCCACGTAGACATGAATGGACATTTTTCTCCAGAGGGACGGGCATAGAACGCTTATGGGTAAAGTTTAAACTCATTATAAATCGCGGTCTTGAGACATATGTGCCAAGAAAGTTGTTTAAGGACGGAAAGGACCTTCCGTGGCTTAATAACCAAATTCGGAAAATGCTGAGGAAACAGAAATTGTTGCACTCTCGGTCCAAATAAGAATTCGTAAATGTTGACAGGCGAACGTTACTAGAAATTATTGTGTCCGTAAAGATCCTGCCGAGAACACGAGAAAATTCTGGTCATACGTAAAATCAATAAGCAGGCCGAAGGCTCATATCCAGTCACTCGTCTACCAGCCTCGTGTGGAAATGGAAGACAGTAAAAGGGTAGATTAAGTTTTAAACCACACGTTTAAGAAATCATTCACGCGCGAGGTTCGTACCAACATACCGTCGTTTGACAGTCGTATAGACACACGATGGAGGACATAGAAATTTGTATCCGTAGCTTAGAGAAGCAGCTAAAAGAATTGAAAAAAAAAAAGCCGCCAGGTAGAGATGGTATCCCAGTTCGGTTGTACGGACAGTACTCTGTGGCGTTGAGCCCTTACTTAGCTCACATTTATCGTGAATCTCTCACCCAGCGCAAAGTCCAGAAAAAAAAAGTACAAACCACTCCTGTATATAAGAAAGGTAAAAGAACTGACCCGCCTACTACAGACCAACGTCCTCAACTCCAGTTTGCTGCTGAATTCTTGAACACATTCTGAGCTCAAATACGAGGATAATCTCAAAAGTAAGGTCTCCTATTTTTTTATAAGTATATAGATCTGTTTATTTCTACAATGGTTTACATCAGTTTACAGCTTGAACAATTAGCTATTTTTCGACATAATATACATTTTTGTCGATGCATTTTTGTAGACGCTGTGGCAGTTTTTGTATGCCCATGTCATACCAGCTCGCCGCCGTGCTGTTTAGAAAGTTATGAACCTCTTCTTTCGCCACGTCGTCGAAGCTGAATCGCTAGGACCATAATTAACTCTGACGGGTACTGTGAGACTCTGAAAAAACTCAAACGGGCAATTCAGAACAGGAGAGGAGGAATGTTGAGCAAGGGCGTACACATTCTCCATGACAACGCTCGCTCACACATCGCTCGGCAAACCGTTGCTCTCGCGTAACAATTCCAGTGGAACATAATCACACAACCACCCTACAGTCCTGACTTGGCGCCCAGTGACTATCACCTGTTCCCTAGGTTAAAACAACATTTGGCCGGAAAAAATAGGAGACCTTACTTTTGTGATTACGCTTGTACAATAAATTTCCTTCAGATGGAAAATATTCCGTCCACAGATCAGCACGGATTTAGAAAGCATCACTCGTGCGAAACTCAACTTGCCGTTTTCTATCAAGATATCCTACTAACCATGGAAGGAAAGCAAGGGGCCCATTCCATATTCCTACATTTCCGGAAAACGCTTGACACGGTGCCCCACTAGTGACTGTTGATGAACGACAGAGCTTACTCTTTAGGATCTCAGTTATGTGAGTAGTTAGAAGACTTCTTAAGTAATACAATCCAGTACGTTGTCCTCGATGGCGAATGTTTATCAGAGACAAGAGTATCGTCAGGAGTGTCCCAGAAAAGTGTGATAGAATTACTTTTATGCTCCTTATACATAAGTGACCAGACGGATTCGGAAAGGTGTCATTGTCGAGCGAGTTTAGGAAGATACAAGATGACTTATACAAGATTTCTAGCTGCTGTGACGAATGGCAGCTTGCTCTACATGTATAAAACGGTAAATTAATGCAGACTAGTAGGAAAAAGAATCACGTTCGAATATGGCATTAGTAGGTAGTAGGGTGAAGTTTGACACTGTCACATTGATTAAATATCCAAACGTGACGTTGCAAAGCGATATGAATGGAACGAGCACTTCAGGTTGGTAGTAGGGAAGGCGTTTTATTGAGAGAATTTTGGGAAAGTTTAGCTCGTCCATAAAGGATACGGCGTATAAATCGTTAGTCCGACGCATTTTTTGCGTTCTGTTCGAGTGTTTGGGATCCTCACCAGGTCGTTTTAAAGGCATAGATTGAAGCAATTCAGAGGTGGGCTGCTAGATTTGTTACCAGTAAACCAGAAAGCAAGTATTACGGAGATGCTTCGCCAAATCAAACAGGTAGCCCTGAAATGAAGATGACGCTCTCTTCGCAAGGCAGTATAGTGGAAACTTGGAGATTTGAGGTCACCTGCAAAACGATTCTACTGCCGCCAACGTACATTTCGCGAAAGGTCGATGAAGATAAGATGCGAGGATTTATGGTCCGTATGGAAGTTTTTAGACAGTCGTTTTTCCATAGCTCTGTTTCCGAGTAAAAAAGGAAAGGAAATGTCTATTAGTGATATAAGATATCCTCCGCCATGTAACATACTGTGGTTTGGGGAGTATGGATGTAAGTGTAGATGTAAATGAAATGAGGAATTGGACCAGAAAATTGCTAGCTTTCATAAACGGAACGGCACCCCACATTAGAGGTACGCTGAGAATTTTTCAGCTGGACTGGAAATTGTTCCTGACAGCCAGGCACAATAGCTGTCAGTGGTTCGACTTTCCCTTACAGTTAACAACACATCAATTAACGACTTCGTGATCTACCTCTTGATATACCTTTGAAATATAGATCGAAGCAACTTTTCAGTTAATTTTGCAGATTACGTTAACCACTCTTCCACACATCTGCAATAAAAGATAAGAATGGTCACGAAACCTAACAACCAAGAAGCTTGATTTCTTATTTTAGTCCTTTTCAAATTAATCCGCGAGAAGAGTGCACTTATTTCTTCTTTTAATTTCGTTCTGAAAATCCGTAACATTAGCACTTTAAGAAAATAAAAATTTCGAAGGGAAAGCTCAAAGAGGAGGCTCAATTTGCATAGAAAATTCCAAACTACAAATCCAAATCACCGGGGTTCGATCCAGAATCGACCTTATGATTTATTTCGTCATCGTCGTCGTCGTCGCCGTTGTCGTCCTCATCGTCATCGACGTGCAACTCGCCGAAGTGGCGTCAAATATACACACTTGCACTAGGTGGCCGAACAGCTCCAAATGGGATCTCCCGGCCAAAAATGCCATACGATCATGTCATTTCATTTCGCTCACTCTTTGCGTCTTTCGCCTGTGAAAATATTAAAAAAAAAACTGTACGCTGCCCGAACAGGCCATGAAGGCCCAACGGCTCCGACCGGCCGCCGCGTCATCCTCACCACAGGCGTCACTGGATGCGGATATGGAGGAGCATGTGATCAGCACGTTACTCTCCCGGCCTTATGTCAATTTACGAGACTGGAGCCGCAACTTAAATCAAGTAGCTCCTTAGCTTGCTTCACAAGTGCTGAGTGCACCTCACTTGCCAACAGCAGTCGGCAGATCTGACGGTCACCCCTCCAAGTGGTAGCCTAACCCGACAGCGCTTAACTTTGGTGATCTGATGGAAACCACTGTTACCACTGCGGCAAGGGAATTGGCGCCTGTGAAAATACATTAATGAGAAGAAAGCTAAGTTGCAGCGCGGTTCGGAATACATGTCAAACTGTAGGTCCCCTATAATTGGGCGAGTCAGTTCGAAGGTCGGAGGAAGGGAAGGGGCTTCCACCTCCAATAAGATCGTGTCCAGAAAAGTGTTCACACAAACCTTGGGGCTGACGATCGAGTCACTTTTTATTTTTGTATTTCGATGAAGTTCCTGCCGATCGTCTTGAGACAATACTGCTGCTAGCATGGAATGCAGTAGCAAAATCCTCAGTATGGACAAGAGGCGCTAGGCAGCACTGTTTACGGGCAGTGCTCAGATAACAGAACAGTCTGGCGATAAACGTTGAAAACTGGTTGTCGGTTGGGATACCAGATGCGAAGATGGCAAGTAGAAGTCTCTTCTTGTTGATCCATTCTCTGTAGTCGAGCTGATTTTATCACGTTGCCCTAACCATGAACGGCACCACTATCCTTAACAGTGCGACGTTTGACCAATGCAGGATTTTCGGACAAGTATATGATCCCGTAAACACTTTTCGGTCTTAGATTGCTGTTGTCATTAACTGAGTGCTAGAGGAAACGTATAGATGCTGAAAGGATGCCTAATTTTCCACTTAATTGGTCCCTCTAATCTTGGAACCAACACTGTTGATGTACGTCAAGATGACAAATATTTCACTCTGTTCCTTTTGTCTGCATTTTTAACTCCTTTCACACCTAATGTGTTAGTCAAAGAACACGCCCTGACGAAAAACGTGAATGGGTTCCTTTTGTCTGTATTTTTAATACTTTTCACAACTAATGTGTTATTCAAAGAACACACCCTGCCGAAAAAACGTGAATCGTTATTGAAATGAGCCTATTTTCTCTTCTCTCCTTTTATCTTCTTTCTCATCAGTCACATCCTTCTTCAAGTATAATTTAAGCTTGATGAATTTCTTTCTAGCAAATAGATCACGAGAAAGCAGGAAGCAGAAGGTTGTCTTCCGGTGTCAACAAACAGAAAAGGGTACCAGTGTGACAGGGAAGAGATTTGCATCTGACAGGGGTCATGCAAAGAGGAGGGCGCCACATGGTTCTGTTATGGGTCAGTTGCTTTCCTTTATACACTCCTGGAAATTGAAATAAGAACACCGTGAATTCATTGTCCCAGGAAGGGGAAACTTTATTGACACATTCCTGGGGTCAGATACATCACATGATCACACTGACAGAACCACAGGCACATAGACACAGGCAACAGAGCATGCACAATGTCGGCACTAGTACAGTGTATATCCACCTTTCGCAGCAATGCAGGCTGCTATTCTCCCATGGAGACGATCGTAGAGATGCTGGATGTAGTCCTCTGGAACGGCTTGCCATGCCATTTCCACCTGGCGCCTCAGTCGGACCAGCGTTCGTGCTGGACGTGCAGACCGCGTGAGACGACGCTTCATCCAGTCCCAAACATGCTCAATGGGGGACAGATCCGGAGATCTTGCTGGCCAGGGTAGTTGACTTACACCTTCTAGAGCACGTTGGGTGGCACGGGATACATGCGGACGTGCATTGTCCTGTTGGAACAGCAAGTTCCCTTGCCGGTCTAGGAATGGTAGAACGATGGGTTCGATGACGGTTTGGATGTACCGTGCACTATTCAGTGTCCCCTCGACGATCACCAGTGGTGTACGGCCAGTGTAGGAGATCGCTCCCCACACCATGATGCCGGGTGTTGGCCCTGTGTGCCTCGGTCGTATGCAGTCCTGATTGTGGCGCTCACCTGCACGGCGCCAAACACGCATACGACCATCATTGGCACCAAGGCAGAAGCGACTCTCATCGCTGAAGACGACACGTCTCCATTCGTCCCTCCATTCACGCCTGTCGCGACACCACTGGAGGCGGGCTGCATGATGTTGGGGCGTGAGCGGAAGACGGCCTAACGGTGTGCGGGACCGTAGCCCAGCTTCATGGAGACGGTTGCGAATGGTCCTCGCCGATACCCCAGGAGCAACAGTGTCCCTAATTTGCTGGGAAGTGGCGGTGCGGTCCCCTACGGCACTGCGTAGGATCCTACGGTCTTGGCGTGCATCCGTGCGTCGCTGCGGTCCGGTCCCAGGTCGACGGGCACGTGCACCTTCCGCCGACCACTGGCGACAACATCGATGTACTGTGGAGACCTCACGCCCCACGTGTTGAGCAATTCGGCGGTACGTCCACTCGGCCTCCCGCATGCCCACTATACGCCCTCACTCAAAGTCCGTCAACTGCACATACGGTTCACGTCCACGCTGTCGCGGCATGCTACCAGTGTTAAAGACTGCGATGGAGCTCCGTATGCCACGGCAAACTGGCTGACACTGACGGCGGCGGTGCACAAATGCTGCGCAGCTAGCGCCATTCGACGGCCAACACCGCGGTTCCTGGTGTGTCCGCTGTGCCGTGCGTGTGATCATTGCTTGTACAGCCCTCTCGCAGTGTCCGGAGCAAGTATGGTGGGTCTGACACACCGGTGTCAATGTGTTCTTTTTTCCATTTCCAGGAGTGTATATTTTATCGCTGTACTTACAATTAAATATTACAATCGTGGTCTCAATTGGATGACATTCGACAACGAGAAAAGTATCGGAAATACCCCCTGCTGATGGCTGTGGCTCTGTAAATAGAGATATCTGTATGGACTTAGTAATTTTATTTGCTCATGTCGAACACACACACACACACATATATATAAGTCTGATGCTCAAGGCGAATCTATCACGCATCCTCTACTACTGAGTATAATAATTCGCCAAAAAGTGATTGCTGCCTATACATAACAATACTGAGCGAAAATCAGCGATGGGCAGACATACGATTTTCTTGTGAGTGTCTTAAAAGAGAGATGTAACCGTTTTACAAGCCACCAGATGTTAAAAATACGATCGCAACGACTACATTACTATCACAATTGGTCTTGGTTCTACGGGTGCTCGTAAGTATCGCTAACGATATCCATGTCTAAAATTATACAAGTTTTATAAATATAGGTATTGCATTACCTCCAAATGAAATGCTTTTTCCACACAAATAACATGACTTTGAATATAGACAGTGATCGTCAGAGTGTATGATAACAGACGAAAAGTGCGGTTACACGTAAGAAATTATGTAAGCTCGTAATTAAATCACCAAATTTAGAAAGTGATTTGGCTAAGGAACATGATATGAAGCCGGTATTTGCAACTCCCTCATGCTGCCACTAGATATTTCTCCAGTATTTGTAACACGTTCTGTCTCGATGCCGTATCAGAGGTTCTGTGATATGTATGTAATATATAACCAGGTTGGAGATTGGTTTCACGTTGAGACATTCAAGCTTCCACTGTCAGTGGCTAAGAAATGTAATTGAGAAAGTGTCTTCCCATATTTTCTGATCTGTAGACCACTTCAGCAATGTTTAACTGTCAGTACAATATGGCGATCTGTACAAAAGATTTTTGCCACTGAAAGTCTCATCTATAGAAAAAAGTGACAGGCAGCACTCCCACAGCAGCAGTTAGCCGAGCATATTCAGTAAGCAACAGTCAGATTGCTCCATTCATTCACAAGACATCCTTCATGCTGGGACGTAGGAGCCTCTACAGACTGGTTAGAACAAGATAGGGGAAGGTAAATATGGTAATTTCTGTGAGTAATGTGGTGCCTTTTTTGTTCATGTGTTCAAAGGCAAGTTGAAGCAGACCACCCATCTCTGGTGGGATGCTGCCCCTCTGCCATAGTGACATTAGGACATCTCCATACCAGTGGATGTTGGACACAAAAAATTTCAGCCATTTTCCTCTTCTTCTATAGGACAGTGCTTCAAATTATGTTTGTGATATTATTCTGATTTTCCTGTCTGTGCTTACACAGTGCTCTCTTTCCAAATAACAACGATACTCTTATGATTAATGGTGTTTTTGCAAGCATCCACAGATATGATGAAGTCTTTTAGCGGTGAGAACATTTACCGTTTCTGAGACGTATGTTGAAAGCAGCTATTTCCAGGAAGGGTAACACGTAATGGATGGAGTGCCTCATTAGGATCATAGGGAAGATTGCATTGCGTATTATTCAGAGCTATTTTCGTAAACAGATCCTGTTAGGACAATAATTTCGATGCAGACAAGGTGGGACATTATGAAAGTGACCGTTATCTATTTCTGCAACACTTTACGATTTCCAAGAGGGAGACTTGGCTCCTATTTACATAGACATGTGATGTCAGTAGAACACCGAGAATCTTTTAGCTGTGCCTGCGAGGGTGACTCGCTATGTGCAAGGGTGAGTCGCTATGCAAACATCTCGCCCAATGCTGGAGCCGCAGCTATGAAAGTTAAGAGTCAATCACATTGGCTAGGTAAACACTTGTGCAGCTGGAGTTATCTCGCATGTGGGACTGGCTGTCCCGTTACGATTGCAAAGAAGAATGCATCCAGTCATCATTCCTTCTTGGAAATCTGTAGTGAACAGTTTGCTGATACGCTGCAGTAGAATTTCTTAACGATAGCATTTTTACATGCAATGAGTGTTTGTGCACTGCATGATTTAAGCTGTTTAAGCATTATGAGTGTGTTTGCAGAGCGCTATACATGCATTATTTTGCCAATTTTACAGGTAGTGAATGTGTCTGTGCATCAGTGTACTGCATAATTTTGTGGCCATGTCTGTAGGCTGTGCAATGCATTATTTGGACAGTTTACAATTAGTGAGTGTGTTTGCAGAGCGCTATATATGCATTATTTTGATAATTTACGAGTTTTTTGCATCTCTGTACATCAGTGTACTGCATTATTTCAGTAATTTAGGAGTAGTTTGTGGGTCTATAGGCTATTTATTGTGACCCCAAGCATGTCAGGGCAAGTTTTTTGTATCAGTGTAATAAATAAACTATGTGAAATCTGTCCCAAAATAAAGTGATCCATCTTTTCATTGAAAATAAATAGAGTACACTCCTTCCTCTCTCCAGCAGCTGGACACAGGCTGAGTCCTTTTCCCACCATTTTTTCCCAGACTGCCATGGGATGACAGCATTCTCTGGTGGCGGTACTGTGTACTAGGTCAGTTGGACTCTGGACCTCATGGTGAACACAATGGATTGAGCTACTGCCTATGACAACTCAAATTGTTGAAGTAAATACTGCATTCAAAATAAAGACTTAATCCATCCTGTCCAGCAGCCCAGCAAAGGCAGAGTCCTTTCCCCGCCAATTTGAAGGATGAGGTGGTGGCTGGATAACTTAGATTAGTGGAGGTAGACCAAGTGTCCTTTTTCTCGTCAAAATTTTCCCGCCATTTTCTTAGGTTAGTGGAGGTAGCCCAGTTGTCCTTTTCTCCCCACCAAAATTTTCCCGCCATTTTCTTGGGGGGGGGGGGGGGCAGGGGAGGGGGTTAAGTTAGTGGAGGTATGCCAATTGAACTATTTTCCCACCAAAATTTGAATTTCCCGCCATGACATCATTGCGACATTGCCACATATATCGCTGGCATCTTTGATCCGCCATCTTGAATAAATTTGGCATAAATACAGTGTGGGGCCGCACTGGCATTGCCCTACTACTAGCTGGATGCACATCATAAGTTATGCTGTCCTGAACAGGCAGACATGCAAGGGTGGCTGATATTATTGCACACACAATAGCTTATTTGCCCACCATCACTCATCATGAAAAAATCTACTGTTATGCGAACACAACGTTGGATAACAACTAGTTCTGAGTGTATTGACTATGTTCAGTTTGTATATCAGGAAGCAGAGTTTAAATCCTTAAGTGAGCACAGTTCACAGATAGGAAAGTTTGAAACTTGTACTACTGTGATATTTCTTTAGATTTAGTAGTGTTATAATACACAAATAGAAGAAAATATACAGTTATTACGTTATTGTTTGGTTGTTAGAAATCCAGTGGTAAGCTGGAGATTAATTTCATTCTTTCCTGCTGATACGGAAGTGAAAATATTTTTGGCCGGGATCATGCACATTTCATCTCAACAGATAGGAGACACACAGAGCTCAGAAGTATCCTACCATTGGTGGAATCAGTAGCGGGTGTGGGGAGAAGTGTCAAGCAGAACTACTCCTCCTATTCTAAAACTGAAATGTCAGCTAAAATTTGGAATTGAGTTGTGGACCAATTAGATAGCAGTTGTCTCTTGACCAATACAGACTTACACAGCATTGAAACGGATTCTAATTTCAATTCTTCAGTTACGAACATGAGGAGAGGATGGGATCCAGCATTCAATTGTGTGTGTGTGGGGGGGGGGGGGGGAGAGAAATTCACAGTTTGTTCATGTTTCCCCATCACTGCCACTTTTAACATGTCACAGATGACTACGATTATAATATATTACTACTAAAATATACATAAAGTTTTAAAGTAATAATTCACTGGTAACAAAACATAAGGACAAAAGTAACTTCCACATGATGTGTCATTGCCAAGGACCATGCAGCTTGGATCATTCATGAAGATAGATGCAACAGTATAGTCCAGAAGAGATACACAATGAGGTGAACAGAAATTGCACTTTTATTTGAAGACAATAATTGTATTGAAGACATCACTATTTATAATTGTCCTCTGGACATTACACAAGAGGGGGAATGGTTCTTAATAGGGTGTGTTATAACCACAGATGACAGTGCACACTCTGCAACATGTTCCCATGCTGGCCACGGAATTGGTAAGGAGCTCTTTTGGTAGGGCGTTCCATTCCTCTACCAGTGCTTTTGACAGCTGCTGGATGGTCATTGGTGCATGTGCATATACTTCAGTACTTCTCCCCAATGCATGCCACAACTACTTGATGGAATTTCAGACGAGGTAACGGGCAGGTCACTCCCTTCACCAAACATCCTGTCATTCCAAGAGCTCCTGCATCAGCACTGTTCAACGCAGTCTCGCATTTTGATCCATAAAAATTAAGTCAGGGCCTCCCTCCAATATATCACTTGAAACATCAAAACGATCACGAAATACTTCAAATGTGGAAATGGAAACACTGTCCCCCATCAGAAAGGTAGAAATTATTTACTTAACAAGACAATATGGGGATGAACTGAGAATTACATATTTGTTAGTATGCATACATGATGAGATGAGTGGAAGAAGAATGTACAAGGGCATTTCAAAAAGTAAATATACAATGGCTCTCAGTGCTTAAATAGCACATTTATTTAGAAAACGTCAGTTACATCTTATTAACTGGATTATTTGTTATTTTTCGACATAATCGCCTCCCGTTATCCAAACATTTGTTAAGTCGGTGCACAAACTTTTGTATCTCACAGACATAGAAGGTTGCCATGTGTTGTCGGAACCACATTTCAATTTTATCTTTGATCTCTTCATCTTCATGGAATGATTTTCCACCAAGATGTGACTTCAGGTAACGGAAGACATGGAAGTCGGTGGGCGCAAGATCTGGGCTGTATGGCAGATGGTCCAATACGTCCCATTTGAATTGTTTGAGTAGTGCTTTGGTTACGAGTGCTGTGTGAGGCCAAGAGTTGCCATGAAGCAAGCGGACTCCACTTGTCAGCATTCCCCTGTGTTTGTTTTGAATTGCCCTTCGAAGACGTTTCAAAGTCTGGCAATATGCATCAGCATTAATTGTCGTCCCAGGAGGCATAAATTCCAACAGAAGAATTCCTTGTCTGTCCCAAAAAACAGAAGCCATAATTTTGTTCCCTGAAATCGATGTTTTGCATTTCTTGGCTTTTGGTGAATTAGAATGGCGCCATTGCATTGATTATTGCTTGGCCTCAGGTGTATGGTGATAAACCCACGTCTCGTCACTTGTCACAATGTGATCAATGAACTCATCACCTGCCTCAGCATAGCGTGTGAGGAAGTCGAGTGCAAAGACAATCCTTTTCTTTTTGTGTTCTTCTGTTAACAGTTTTGGAACCCATGGTGCACACAATTTCCTGTACCCAAACATGACAGTCACAACGTCATAAAGAGTAGTCATTGACACATCCGGAATGATTTGATGCAATTCTTTCAATGTGAGACGTCTATTCGCACGAATTGCTTCCTCCGTCCTATATTCAGAGAAATGACGACACCATTTCATTACATTTTGTCAATTCATAATGTTCCCATAAACAGAAACAATTTCTTTGTGAATATCCGCTGGTCGCTGACCTTTTGCACGAAGAAAACGTATGATGGAGCGCACTTCGCATTTGGCGGGATTCTGAATCGGTGCAGCCATTTTAAACACGACCTATTCCAACCAGAAGCAACGTTCAACTGCCGAACGACCGCGAGGAGAAAGCTGACGGTTCAAGGTTAACACCAGTACTGCCAACTTGCTCGCCAAAACTCTTCTGTTCCTCTGGCATATGGTGTATCTTTACTTTCCGAAATACCCTCGTAAATCAAAAATATGTTGTTTTGAGGTAACCAATTTTCAAAAATTGCGACATTACATCTACATCTACATCTACATCCATACTCCGCAAGCCACCTGACGGTGTGTGGCGGAGGGTACCCTGAGTATCTCCATCGGTTCTCCCTTCTATTCCAGTCTCGTATTGTTCGTGGAAAGAAGGATTGTCGGTATGCTTCTGTGTGGGCTCTAATCTCTCTGATTTTATCGTCATGGTCTCTTCACGAGATATACGTAGCAGGGAGCAATATACTGCTTGACTCTTCGGTGAAGGTATGTTCTCTAAACTTTAACAAAAGCCCGTACCGAGCTACTGAACATCTCTCCTGCAGAGTCTTCCACTGGAGTTTATCTATCATCTCCGTAACGCTTTCGCGATTACTAAATGATCCTGTAACGAAGCGCGCTGATATCCGTTGGATCTTGTCTATCTCTTCTATCAACCCTATCTGGTACGGATCCCACACTGCTGAGCAGTATTCAAGCAGTGGGCAAACAAGCGTACTGTAACCTACTTCCTTTGTTTTCGGATTGCATTTCCTTAGGATTCTTCCAATGAATCTCAGTTGACATCTGCTTTACCGACGATCAACATTATATGATCATTCCATTTTAAATCACTCCTAATGCGTACTCCCAGATAATTTATGGAATTAACTGCTTCCAGTTGCTGACCTGCTATTTTGTAGCTAAATGATAAGGGATCTATCTTTCTATGTATTCGCAGCACATTACACTTGCCCACATTGAGATTCAATTGCCATTCCCTGCACCATGCGTCAGTTCGCTGCAGATCCTCCTGCATTTCAGTACAATTTTCCATTGTTACAACCTCTCGATACACCACAGCATCATCTGCAAAAAGCCTCAGTGAACGTCCGATGTCATCCACAAGGTCATTTATGTATATTGTGAATAGCAACGGTCCTACGACACTCCCCTGCGGCACACTGAAATCACTCTTACTCCGGAAGACTTCTCTCCATTGAGAATGACATGCAGCGTTCTGTTATCTAGGAACTCTTCAATCCAATCACACAATTGGTCTGATAGTCCATATGCTCGTACTTTGTTCATTAAACGACTGTGGGGAACAAACTGTCACACATATGGTTTCAACTGAGAGGCTGACGGAAGTGCAATGGGGCTGTTAAGTATTGATCATTAATGTATCGATGGTTTTCATTCGATATTTCTTATGAGGAAAGTATTGATACCTTTCGCGCGTTGATGCTACAGCCGCAGGTTCGAATCCTGCCTCGAGCACGGATGTGTGTGATGTCCTTAGGTTAGTTAGGTTCTATGTAGTTCGAAGTCTAGGGGACTGATGACCTCAGATGTTAAGTCCCATAGTGCTCAGAGCCATTTGAACCTTTCGTTCGATGCCATACACCAGCTATATGCTGGCAATTTACACATTTTTTTCTGTTCAAGAACAAGTGCGTCTGCTAGCAGGCAAGATATCGCTGGCGCTGACCAGAGTGGTTATCGTGTGGCGCAGGCTGGTGCTGGTGGGGCTGGTGGCGGCGCGCGTGTTCCCCGCGACGTGGCGCTGCGAGCGCGGCGGGCGGCTGGCGCGCGCCTACCTGGCGGGCGTGGCGGCGCTGCTGGCGCTGCTGCTGCCTCTGCTGGCCGCCATCGTCAACCGCAGCGCGCAGGGCGCCGTCATGGACACCGAGGCGCGTCGGCTCGTGCCCGCGCTGCTCGCCGCCAAGTGAGTCGTCTGCACCGAGTGTGGCGCAGTGTACGATTTGCAGGGGGGGGATGGGGAGGGATTTCCCCCCCCCCCCCCTCTGCATCAGAATATCTCCTCCTCTGGTTTTAGTTTATGCATCCCAACCTGGGATGTTTATTTCCCACGCACTGGAGTAAAACTTTACATATAATTTAAATTTGTGGAGCCGAACACTGAAAGTTGTTAATACAGTCTTACTATTAATACTATTAACATGTTTGCTTATTAATTTTGAAAAAGTGTTATGTAGTAGGTAAGCATTTCATACCGATAAACGTATTTTCTGATGAAATAAAAAAAAACTCGTAAAACGTTGGGAAAACTGCATTGAAGTCCAGGGAGGTTACGTAGAAAAATAACGCATGCTTCAGTTTTCTATCATCAGAATAAGTACAGCTTTTCACAAATGTGCCTTTACTTTTTGAATTCCCCTCGTATACCTGTATGTAGATGATTTTGTAAATAAGCTTTACCTATAATGTACTTTTAAAGATATAACAAGGGATGGCTTTCTGATAGCGCTTACGCGTGAATAGTGAGTTTCGGCACTAATATCTATTTATAAATAACTGTTTAACCATGGGTAACGCCACGGTCCAAGCTAGTAACATATATAATTATACTAACCCCCTAAGACATCCCCCCCACTGGTAAAAGCACAAATCGAACACTGGTGTGGCGGGACGTGCTTCGTGCACCTCTGCCACTTCTTCTTTCGCCTTTCCTCTTACAGTCGCGAATGGTGCGCGGGAAGGCTTGTTGGAAGAGCCTGAGGTGATTTAGAGCTCCGGGCTCTCTAGGAATAGTTTCCCCAATGCAGAGGTCAGAAAACCAGCAGATTACTAAAAATCGTGTTTCACTATTAATTAATGTTTACTGTTAAATGAAGTAGATTAAGAACGCATTTGAAAGTGTGTACCACATCTAGGTGCAGTGGAGTGTATTAAGTGTTAAACTGTTTTCTGGGGTTGTAACATGCTGGAGAGGACAGAGCTGGACAGTACAAGTTTGAGGGATGGTAGCTCATCAGATTATGGTAATGTGCTTCCCCCCTTCACCATTCTTCAAACTGAAGAGCGAGCAGCCGGTTCCCTATCCTATCTGGCCCATTACGTCACAAGAAGCAACTACAGCGTATTGACATCTTGGGTTGTCGGGTGTTCTGCCGGATATTAGCGTCGTACTTGCACGATATTTCGGTAACGTAGCTCGTTACCTTCATCAGGTGCGACCTGAGACTACTCCTCGATTGGACCTGGTCCAGTGTTTATGCCTGTCGCGAAGGTAACGAGCTACGTTACCGAAATATCGTGCAAGTACGACGCTGATATCTTGCAGAGCACCCAACAACCCAAGCTATCATTAGATCGCCGGGAAAGCCTGAAGAATTACATCAACTACAGCGTATTTTGTGAAGTCTTCTGCAGAATGCCATTTGAATCGCAGGCGACACAGTGCCCAGACATGCACAGGGGTGTTTACTTTTCATAAAGATAATTAATATTAGATACAAATTGTTGTGTTGGCTGAAGAGCCAATACCGTGTTACTAGAGGAGGCCGAAATGCACGCTTTTTAGCTCACGCAGGCTGGCGTGAGGAGGGGACTATACTGACGTGAGGTCTGGAAAACATGACAAGGAATTACAATTCAGAAAGCGGACGTAATTAGTTTCATACTTAACTTTAATCCATTAATGATGAGCGTCGCTCGTGATGGTACATGAGTCACAATATTATCTGTTCAGAATAGTAACTGAATATGGCATCTTGCTAGGTCGTAGCAATTGACGTAGCTGAAGGCTATGCTAAACTGTCGTCTCGGCAAATGAGAGCGTATGTAGTCAGTGAACCATCGCTGGCAAAGTCGGCTGTACAACTGGGGCGACTGCTAGTGAGTCTCTCTAGACTAGACCTGCCGTGTGGCGGCGCTCGGTCTGCAATCACTGATAGTGGCGACACGCGGGTCCGACGTATACTAACGGACCGCGGCCGATTGAAAGGCTACCACCTAGCAAGTGTGGTGTCTGGCGGTGACACCACACAAATTACTAATAATACCAACGCAAGGAACTGATACGGACGGAATCTAGTTAAATCTCTGCGCACTTGTCTACACTGCTAGAGGGGAAATTGATTCTTAGTTAACCTGTACGGTAGTTCTAGAGTTCTTCTAGGAAAGGCAGCCTCTCCCACCATGAGTGGTACTCACTTGCTTTGCAGACAGACTACACCTCCCAAGAATTCCTGTCCCGTTCTCTCGCGCGAGTAGGCAAAACAATTTCACTGAGTTTGTGTTTATATAATGGAATTATTTTCAGTTTATTGAGTACCTTTGTGTTGTTCTTAAGTGGGCTTTTACGTACAATACATTGCTTTAATCAATGGCTGAGAACTGCTTCATTTGTGTGAATGTGTAGGTGGCCTTTGTAATGCTGGTGGGAAAGGGATTGGATTGGAAAAGGTGAACTCTTGCTGCTGTCTAGCGTACTGTAAAGCCATGTAATTGTGTTGTTGTCAATTGGTGGAGAAATAATAAATGACTTCTCTCACCATTAATTTTGTTATTGATAGGCTGGGTAAAAGTCATCCATTCAGGACTTGCTGGAACTTTTACAGTGAGGTGTACTGAGTGGAGCCACTTAGCACGTATAAGCAGCATATTTTTCAAGGTGGGTATGTCTGATAACGCCCAAGTCCAGAACAGTAGTCTGCTGCAATGCGTTGCCTGATTTACGTTGAAATATGTGTAGTTCCATAACACCTACGCGACTTACATCTATTGCAGAGAGAACGAATTTAAGCCTCTTGGCCTCTTCAGATGATAAGAGAGTAGTTGCTGGGATGACACATTTGATAACTCTTATGCTGTGAAAACCATTCCAGCCAGTGATAGCTGAGACATTGAAATCGACACTGAGACAATTAAATCGAAATTGTCAATATACATTGGCAACATGTTACACTTGACAGTTTTTTTACATAACAGCTCACTTAACCACAAATATGTACTCAATAAACTGAAAATAATTTCATTATACAGGGTGAGTTCCTAACTATTGACACGTAGAATAACTGCGATGGTATGATAGTACCTGAAAAGTTTATGGCACAAATGTTGCATGGAACAACGGGGGCCATAATATGACGTCGGTTTTTTGTTGCTAGGTAGGGTCGCGTCAGAGATATGAAAGTCAACGTTGTTTTTCTAAATGGGATGCTACAGTTTGGTACTTATTTTCAGATAGCGCCTATCGAGACGAATCCAATCATGTGTAACAGTAAGGTCTTTGAAGGTCACAAAGGTGGCATGAACGTCCATTTACAGAAGGTATTCGAAGTGATGACCATTGGTATCAATGCAGTGCTACAATCTTCTTATCATGGTTTGAGTGGTATTCCTTATCACTTCGGCACTTATCGAAGCATATGCTCTGACATTTCTCTCACACATACCTTCAGGAGTAGTTGGAACGTCTTTATAAACAATGTATTTTACGAATCCCCACAAGAAGTGTGCATCTCGATGCGTTACCCTTTTTAATATGTGGTGTGTTCGCTATTAGCCATATAACCACTCTGCTCGCAGACAGACAAAGAAACACATTTTTCACTCAGAAAGAACAGCAGCATTGCATACTTTATTGGAAGACCGGAAGTTATCTACGTCGTTGAGAGTGCAAAAACTTTCGCAGCGTTTGGCAATTATTAATCACCCGCACTTACACCATTTTACGCGTTGGCGATTATCTGCTTCCGAACCACAACAGAAATATCTACCGTGCGCATCTGGCAGCTGGCATCTGGCATCTGGCAGCTTCATTTGCCACCGTTTTCTTCCATCAGATGGATTTACTCCATCGGTGAGGGATTTTCCTAGGGTCATGTATTACAAATAATTAATCACATCTAGTGCACAGCTCGAACCATCTTTTCACCTTGTATGTTCCAGCTGAACAAATGTAAATTCTCTGCAAGTTAGTTTATTGAACGTAAATATGTAATTTCATGATCTACAAAATTAGTGTCTGATTATTTCTGCAGTTTAAAATTGCCGCTCCATTTAGTAAATTGTACGTTATATTTTTCTTTTGGTCACTTATGACTACTTTTTACAATATTTTAAAAGAACAGACCTCAGCTTATCTTCTATCTCGTCCGCTTAATACATCATAGAGAAGAAGAACAGAAGAAGGAACAATTCCACAGACAATACAATGCCAATACATTCCTTTAGTGGTATTATCTTTTGTTATATAATTATTCTTTGTAGAAAACTGGTTATAAAAACAATAAAATATATTGTTGTTATTTCACAATATAATAATAAGTCATAAAATAAGTCGTTTATCAGTTCCTCACATATAGGCTTAAAACTCATTTCTGGAAAAATATTCGTTAAAATGTCGATCACGGTCGCACACACTGGCGACACAAAAATATTGGCGTTGACATTAAAAGACCCACGTCTCATAACCCGTTACGATTCTCTTAAGGAACTTCCTGTTCTCATTTGCGCGATCCAAGAAGTCTTCACAGATAGAGAGGCAAAGGTCATTCTGGTCTTGACTCATGAGCCGTGAGACGAATTTGGCGGCAGCACGGTGCAATCCAAGATGCAGTGTCTCGTTGTAGCGAGGCTCAAAACCATATCAACCAAAACCACTAAAAATAAACGCAAAAATATCTATTTAAAACAGCAAATAAAAATTCGCTTGATGCCTTCCTAAGAGAGAGCCTCCATTCCTGTAGACCAAATATGGCTCAAATTCAAAGATAAAGTATCGACAGCAATAGATAGATTCATACCGCATAAGTCAATAAGAGACGGGACTGATCCACCATGGTACACAAAGCACGTCAGAACACTGTTGCAGAAGCAACGAAAAAAGCATGCCAAATTCAGAAGGACGCAAACCCCCAACACTGGCTAAGTTTCACGGAAGCTCGAAATTTAGTGCGGACGTCAATGCGAGGCGCTTTTAATAGTTTCCACAATGAAACATTGTCTCAAAATATGGTAGAAAACCCAAACAGATTCTGGTCGTATGTTAAGTACACCAGTGGCAAAAGACAGTCAATACCGTCACTGCACGATAGCGATGGATATGTTACCGATGATGGTGCTACTAAAGCGGAGTTACTAAATACAGTTTTCCGTAATTCCTTCACGAAAGAAGACGAAGTAAATATTCCAGAATTCGAAACCAGAACAGCTGTTAGCATGAGTGACATAAAAGTAGATATCTTAGGTATTGCGAAACAACTCAAATCACTTAAGAAAGGCAAGTCTTCCGGTCCAGACGGTATACCAATCAGGTTCCTTTCAGAGTATGCAGACACAATAGCACCTTTCTTAACAATTATATACAACCGCTCACTTGACGAAATGTCTGTTCCTAAAGACTGGAAAGGAAATAGGAGTAACCCATTGAATTTCAGACCCATATCATTGACCTCAATTTGCAGTAGGATTTTGGAGCATATACTGTACTCTAACATTATGAATCACCTTGAAGAAAATGACTTACCGATACATTACAAACACGGATTCAGAAAATATCGTTCTTGTGCAACTTACCTAGCTAGCTCTTTATTGCCGTGAAGTAATGAGTGCTGTCGACATGGGATCTCAGATCGATTCCATATTCATAGATTTGCAGATGGCTTTTGATACCGTTCCTTACAAGCGATTATTAATCAGATTGCGTGCATATGGAGTATCGTCTCAGTTGTGTGACTGGATTCGTGATTTCCTCTCAGAGAGGTCACAGTTCGTAGTGATAGACGGTAAATCATCGAGTAGAACGGAAGTGATATCTGGCGTTCCGCAAAGTAGAGTCATAGACCCTCTGCTGTTCCCGATTTACATAAATGATCTAGGTGATAATCTGAGCAGCCCACTTAGATTGCTTGCAGGAGACGCTGTAATTTACCGTCTAGTAAAATCATCAGACGATCGTGCGAAAAGTGGCAATCGGCACTAAACTTCGAAAAGTGCGAGGTCATCCACATGGATACTAAAAGAAATCCGATAAATTTTGGGTATACGATAAATCGCACAAATCTAAGGGCTGTCGATTCGACTAAGTACCTAGGAATTACAATTACGGACAACTTAAATTGGAAAGACCACATATGTAATATTGGGGGAAGGCGAAACAAAGACTGCGCTTTGTTGGCACAACACTTAGAAGATGTGACAAACCCACTAAAGAGACAGCCTACATTACACTTGTCCGTCCTCTGCTGGAATATTGCTGCGCGGTGTGGGATCCTTACCAGGTAGGATTGACGAAGGACATACACTAATGGCCATTAAAATTGCTACACCAAGAAGAAATGCAGATGATAAGCGAGTATTCATTGGACAAATATATTATACTAGAACTGACATGTGGTTACATTTTCACGCAATTTGGTTGCATAGATCCTGAGAAATCAGTACCCAGAACAACCACCTCTGGTCGTAATAACGGCTTTGATACGCCTGGCCATTGTGTCAAACAGAGCTTGGATGGCGTGTACAGGTACACCTCCCCATGCAGCTTCAAAATGATACCACAGTTTATCAAGAGTAGTGACTGGCGTATTGTGACGAGCCAGTTGCTCGGCCACCATTGACCAGACGTTTTCAACTGGTGAGAGATATGGAGAATGTGCTGACCAGGGCAGCAGTCGAACATTTTGTATATCCAGAAAGGCCCGCACAGGACCTGCAGCATGCGGTCGTGCTTATCCTGCTAAAATGTACGGTTTCGCAGGGATCTAATGAAGGGTAGAGCCACGGTTCGTAACACATCTGAATTGTAACGTCCACTATTCAAAGTGCCGTCAATGCGAACAAGAGGTGACCGAGACGTGTAACCAATGGCACCCCATAC
Organism: Schistocerca cancellata; assembly: GCF_023864275.1. Taxonomy (NCBI): domain Eukaryota; kingdom Metazoa; phylum Arthropoda; class Insecta; order Orthoptera; family Acrididae; genus Schistocerca; species Schistocerca cancellata. The sequence goes on along the minus strand of NC_064626.1, from coordinate 301,627,509 downwards.
CATCACGCCTGGTGATACGCCAGTATGGCGATGACGAATACACGCTTCCAATGTGCGCTCACTGCGATGTCGCCAAACACGGATGCGACCATCATGATGCTGTAAACAGAACCTGGATTCATCTGAGAAATAGGCGTTTTGCCATTCGTGCACCCAGGTTCGTCGTTGAGTACACCATCGCAGGCGGTCCTGTCTGTGATGCAGCGTCAAGGGTAACCGCGGTCAAGGGTCTCTGAGCTGATAGAGTCCATGCTGCTGCAAACTTCGTCGAATTGTTCAAGCAGATGGTTTTTGTCTTGCAAACGTTCCCATCTGTTGACTCAGGGATCGAGACGTGGCTGCACGATCCGTTACAGCCATGCGGATAAGATGCCTGTCATCTCGACTGCTAGTGATACGAGGCCGTTGGGATCCAGCACGGCGTTCCGTATTACCCTCCTGAACCCACCGATTCCATATTCTGCTAACAGTCATTGGATCTCGACCAGTGCGAGCAGCAATGTCGCGCGATACGATAAACCGCAATCGCGATAGGCTAAAATCCGACCTTCATCAAAGTCGGAAACGTGATGGTACGCATTTCTCCTCCTTACACGAGGCATCACAACAAAGTTTCACCAGGCAACGCCGGTCAACTGCTGTTTGTGTATGGGAAGTCGGTTGGAAACTTTCCTCATGTCAGCAAGTTGTATGTGTCGCCACCGGCGCCAACGTTGTGTGAATGCTCTGAAAAGCTAATCATTTGCATATCACAGCATCTTCTTCCTGTCGGTTAAATTTAGCGTCTGTAACACGTCATCTTCGTGGTGCAGCAATTTTAATGGCCAGTAGTGTAGAAAAAGTGCAAAGAAGTGCAGATCGCGTAATAGGGATGAGAGTGTCACTGATGTGATACGCGAGTTGGGGTGGCAGTCACTGAAACAAAGGCGGTTTTCTTTGCGGCGAGATTATTTACAAAATTTCAATCACCAACTTTCTATTCTGAATGCGAAAATATTTTGTCGACACCCATCTACGTAGGGAGAAATGATCATCATAATAAAATAAGAGAAATCAGAGCTGGAACGGAAAGATTTAAGTGTTCCTTTTTCCCACGCGCCATTCGAGAGTGGAATGGTAGAGAAGTAGTATGAAAATGGTTCGATGAACCCTCTGTCAGGCACTTAAGTGTGAACTGCAGAGTAACCATGTAGATGTAGATGTAGGATTTTATGACATGATCCAACTGAAATTTTACCTTCTTCTGCAATCTCTCGGACAGTCAGTCTTCGATCGGCACACACAATGTAGTTGTTGTTCCTGACACGAGCTCGTCAGTAGATGTCGAAGGGCGTCCTGAACGAGGTTCCTGTCCAACTTGACCTTCAGGTCATTTTTAAACTGTGTGAACCATTCATAACACCGCGTTTGGTTTAAGCATTCATCACTGTAGCCCTCCTGCATCATTTGGTGTCTCTCTGTAAAGGTTTTCTCGAGTTTCACGCAAAATTTAATGCAGACGCTTTGCTCCTCTAACCTTGCCATCTCAAAAATTCGTAAACTTTGCCACACAAAGTTGTAGTCACACAGCACTGAACAATAACTAACAGACATACAAAATTGAAACTTCGGCAGTTACACATTAAACACAGGCGTGTGCAGGGATGCCAACGCACTTCGCTCCAACACACCATTGGAACGAAACTACAAACGTTCAAAAAAATGGCTCAAATGGCTCTGAGCACTATGGGACTTAACTTCTTTAGTCATCAGTCCCCTAGAACTTAGAACTACTTAAAACCAACTAACCTAAGGACATCACACACATCCATGCCCGAGGCAGGATTCGAACCTGCGACCGTAGCGGTCGCGCGGTTCCAGACTGTAGCGCCTAGAACCACTCGGCCACTTCGGACGGCAAACTACGAATGTTCCGGAATTTTTTGGACAGATGTCGTAAATATCAGAGAACTAACGTATTAGTCGACTGTCTGTAAGTGAGGGCGCTCGGTCGACTTATCGTGAGTTTTTATCGTGATATTTCACGAGGACACGCTGAACGACTTGATAATATATGCACAACTGTCCTGACAGCATTCACAGTGCGATGCGTTTTCTTTAATTACCACCGTGCTTGTTTACTGTAACGTCACCGCATGTTTACGATAACGGCCACGGGAGCTCAGGTGCACTAATATCGTGGTCAGCCAGTAGTTGGTGATGTACGTAGACATAATCATTCCCTACTGATGTCAGTAACACATGCTATATAACCCCTATAGAACTAGGCTAGCGGAAAGTTGCTAGCTAAACACATCCATGAGAGAACTCAAAATCCCAACGAAAAGTTTCAATAACTGTGTGTGGGAACGCTTGCCAAAGAAAGTGTTTGTGGGTCTCGAAACCCTTAAAACCGTGTCATGGACGCAGTGTTGTGTTTCAATGCTGGCTTAGTCAGCAGGATATGGGCATAGAACCTGAGGTGAACATGAGGAATGCGCCTCTATCAGTTGACCAGCTGAGGGTGCGGGAGGCTGAGAGAAGTACCCTACAAATGACAAAAGTGGCCAGAATTCAAAAGAGGGCCTCCACACGTAAGCTAGAGGATACAAAAACCCGTAACGCTGACAGTTAGGGACCTAGAGAGTTTGAACTTTGAATTTAGGTTAAACAGATCATATAAACTTTGAATGCATGTTCCCGAAAGTATGAAGTTTTTAGCTTTAGCTACAATTTTCTCTGAAACTAATACATCTACGTCAGTGAAACTTGGTAGTGAAATTAATTATACCTACTAGAAATGAAGAAATGAAATAGGAGATGTGACAAATATTGAAATATTATTTTTTTGACAGCTTTTTAGGTCGCGCTTTTCTGTGAATTTCTACTGTGGTCAAAATGCTAAGTAATGCACTTTGATGAACATGTGATAAATTATACACATTTCAGATTTCGTTTGATTCGAACAAATAGTTTTGAGAAACGTATGCCAGCAATAGTATGGTCAACCATAGGAAAAAGCTCACACCCGGATCCCCTAAATGTCTTTTTCCGCCGCGGCAAGCAGATCGATGGCAATTCCAGACCTCAACGGCATGAATGGCGTATATCCCCATATAATATGCAAAGCAAAATCTTTATCATGGAAAGAATGTTGGGCACTATCCCTTTATCGCAATGTTTGTTCTTTTATTGCTTCTACCTTCTTTCTGATCTACTCTGTCCGTATAATGCTGATGCTGACAGATGATTTTCAGGCTCGCTTTTTGAGTTATCTGCAGCGTACAGCACATGTTCATTCATGTGAAATTAATTTTGCACATCCAACGATTCCTGCACACGTGACGTCATTGTACTCTTCATCAAGAGAGTGACAAATATTGAAAAATGCAGAGCAGTTCTTGTCTCTTATTCGCAGAAACCGTCGTAGCCATACCAACTCGCCATAAGAAGGCTCTCGTTGTACTTTGGAAGCTTTCATTTCTTGAAAAGTACAGATATAACCTTCAAGAAATGAGCACAACAGGAATGGAGTGTAGTGGAACACTGGTCACTGCCAGATGCAGTATCACTGTACAGGATGGCCAAGTACACCTCCAAGTCCACACTACAAAATTCTTATAAAATTGCGTTTATACCAGCCCAGCTCCAGTCCCCTACGATCGTCGACACGGCTGGCCCTTGGACACCCTCTTTAACACAATATTGTGTGATGCAATTGAATTGGCGTCGAGGGCGGTTTATTATTCCAGCGTAGTGATAAATTCTGTTTTCCTTCACTCCGGGCTTCCTGTGGACTATGGATCCCATAGCTTCGAAATACAGTATTACATGCCTTAGAAAGCTAACCTGTTCGGAGAAAAACATGAAGACCTGAAGTGGCAGCGCTACAAACTGAATGGGCTTGTCTCCTGCACTTTTGATTGAGGTACCATGGTACCATATCTTCATAACACTTCTTACTCAGATCACGAACACAAAAAGCTTCCAACCTGGCTTTGCACAGAACACACAATTTCCGTACGTCTTGGAAATTACACCTCAAAGTGGGATTTTCATCTAAGAGATAATGTAATTTAAGGTACAATTGCAACTGACTTGGTGCGACGTCCTTTAGTATACGTTCCTTCGCCTCCTCTGGGACCATAGAACTGTTTTTACTAATTAATCTGATTACCAATTTCATTTGTTGTAGTCACATGAACACGGACAACATCGTTGACACGCAGCTGAACTTAAAAGTCTTACATTTGGTGTATTTGCGCTTTCCATAGGAAACAAAATGAAAATCTGGTTTGCCTTGTGCCTTCTGTTTCTGTAGTCCTTTGAAGCATAGGACACAAGGTAACTTCCTGTCAGTAAGCTTTAGTCTAAGAGCAATCAGGGACTTATCTTGTGTTCTTGTGCGCATTTTGCAGCCCACATGTAGCAAATTCTAAGTTAACTACACCTTCTCCGTTACTAAAGGCCATTGAGCGATCATTCCGCTTAGTCACTTTCACCCAAGACATGTCCGCCCCGGTAGATGAGTGGTCAGCGTGACGGATTGCTGTCCTACGGGCCCGTGTTCGATTCCCGGCTGAGTCGGAGATTTTCTCCGCTCAGGGACTGGATGTTGTGTTGTCTTCATCATCATTTCATCCCCATCCGACGCCTATGTCGCCCAATGTGGCGTCGAATATAATTAAGACCTACACCAAGGCGGCCGGACCTGCCCCGCAAGGGGCCTCCCGGCCAATGACGCCAAACGATCATTTCCATTTCCATCCAAGACATCACATTAACTTCTTGAAGGTCCCCTTTCACTACTTGCTGTTTTCCACGTGTATCTTTCTACTTCCACACAAATATCATTCTAGTAGAGTGCTGGGCAGTGATGGTGACTCGATGAAGGCCTCTAGGACTCCAAGAGCATCAAAGGCGACATCTTCAGAGCTCACGCTTCTTCGTTTAATCACCTGGGCGATTTGAAAGGTGGCATAGTCAGCATCCGAAAAACCTTTGAAAGACATCACGTTGTAGTGGCATGGTTTAACACCACTCGCCCACACTGGCAAATTGATAAACCGGAAAGCAAACAACAGTACGTCTAGCCCGCGATGCAGTGCTAATGACCACCGTTTAGAGTGAGGCCTCTGTTCGCTCTACGTATAGCGACTTGCGCTCGGGGAAGTGATGCCGTTCACCAGGAAGATACCCTCGACCTGACTGGGTGCACTGTAGCAGATGTAGTAGGGGCGGCTGCTCTGGCCAAAATTTGCGAAAGTGTTGCAAATAATTTGCAGAAGTTAGTGACATAAAATGGTCCGTGTCTTGGGTATGGAAAGAAGGCACGAGATTAGGAAGAAAACCTGTCTATTGGCACAGTCGAATTAGGAATTTATCAAAGACGAAATAGCATTTGCCTGTTCGGTGTATCACAAAATGCTGCGGAACACAGACAACCTGCTGATGCAAGAGCATATAGGCGTGTATTTAAGCACAGCTAACATTGACAGGAACCATCAGGTGGGAAGTAGCCTATCAGGGGCCCCGAAACCTCAACTGATAATTACACAAGGTGAGCCAAAAAGGACCTTACAACTTTGGAATGATATAAATTTATTGAGATAACTGACAGAATTGGTAGATGTGTCATTTTGAAGCAAACAACCTCAAGTTTCACATAAGTGTCCAGTGTCATTTTAGTTCGGTGTGACTATCATTTGTGATGTGGCAAACATCGCACTGGTAATCAGTTTCCTCCCACAATCTTTACAGCAAATTGAGTGCAACTTGTGCAGTGGCAGTGCAGATTCGATTTTTCAGGCCAGCTATATGGTTTGGTAGGCGAGATGCACATTGCATTGATTTTTGTGGACTGCGGGCAAAGCTCTCCATGACCTGTCGACATAGCCATCAACACACGGGCGACCTGGTGATTTATCATGTCGCAGTGAACAACCCGTCTCAACGAAGTTTTTGTGTCAAGAGTAAATTGTAGGTCTGCTTGGTGGTAGGTCTGCTTGGTGGTAGGTCTGCTTGGTGGTTCTTTAATGTGTTCAGTATGAAATTTACATCGGACAGTTGCTGCAGAGTTTATTTCATGAAACTGACACACTCCTCACCATTGAAAGTAGCCATTTTAACTGCGCACTACACTGGCTCCACTGGTGGCAGAATAGGGTACTGCTGCTGTGAATCAAACTTGAGGTTGTTTGTTACAAAATGACACATCTATCAATTCTGTAAGTTATCTCAATGAATTTCTATATCATTACTGAGTTGTAAAGTCCTTTTCAACTCATCCTGTCAATTCTGTCTCACAATGAAAAAGCGCGGAGATGTTTAGCCACACTAAGGAAATAACAAAGACAAGTTTAATTTTATGTAAGGCTAAATATTTTGAGCAACACCATTTCCCATTTAGCCCTTTGGAATAAATGGACCAATAATGGCAGAATAATCACCAGCAGGAAATAAGATGATTAAAAATATGATAGAACTGAGTAGTATAAAATAAAACAGTACAGGCCGGATTGTAATCTTAAGTGTTGGCTTGTTTTTGCTACCAAACAAGTGTAATATTTTGTATTCATATTAATTCTGCATTAATTTTTGTGTTTGTGCCTTCTTATATTGTTCTTACTACATACCCTGAACTATAATGAAGTACCCTTATTCCGAGGAGAGATGAAAGATACTTTCTAATAACATTGCTTATTATCAAAATAGGAAACAGAACTCAAATACAGTGTCTGTGAATGAATGTCCACACAACTGAAGTACAACCAGAAAAGTCTCTCCTAGACGTTGCCTGAGATGCACCTACTCGATGAAGCCTACAACTCATGCTAGCTGGCAGAGCAGGAGGAGCCAAAGATAATCGATGTTAGGATCTAACTTGGCACTCAGAGTATGTCCTTGTGAGGCCGTACTTCTTGGATCTCAGGCGACAGTAGTTGCCGAAGACAATGCCTCGGATGATGATAGCTGCCACTAGTATGACGTATGGTGTGTTGTGGCATCTAGTAGCAGCAGATAGTGGTCCTGCACAGCATCAGTGACAGGTGCTCAAGACCTTACGGGGAGCTGCTGGTGCAGCCAGGTGAAGACCTGGGACATAACAGCTCCAGCATGGTCCAGTGTTGGCCTAAATCGTCTCTGTTGGAAGAATACCAGCACTGTGCTGCAGAGGCAAGTGATTTTGCATAGTAAAGTATTGTCCTGCCTACAGCACTCTCTACCATGATGGGCATGCTGTCTGTTGGTGATGTTGGCACCCTTGGACGCTGCAGTGTCTGCTGGCAGTTCGATTTTACTACTCGATCACGATATTATCACATTTTCCCATTATCGGTAACAGAAGGTGATGTCACAGTAAACAAGTACAGTGATAAATAAGGCAAACACATTGCACTGTCAATGTTTTTGGGTTAGTTGTGCATATACTATCAATCCCGATTATGCACTGATTCACCATAAGCCAACCGAAGCACCCTCACTCCCATGCGCAATAATATTGTGGTCAACTAATATAGAATATCCCTGACTTTGTTTACAACAACCTCCATGGTGAGGCAGGCGCTGTGCCTAGCCTGTGAAGCATACAAATTAGTGTGGTGGCTGAAATATGCAGGGGGCAGCCCTGTATACACCACATACAGCTATTTCTTAATTTTTGTCACTACTAATGCTGTACAACTGTTTGCAATAGGTTGCATGACTCAGACACCTTTTGGCTATCTCTCTTCTTAATTCTTAAGTGAAGAAATTTCAACCAATGTCATTGTAATAATTTCAGATTGAATTGTGGCTTCATGTGGCAGTCTTCTAATTCTTCAGTTAATTTTTCGCTGCTGGCACCATCAGCACAGCAAATCATCCCTCTCTTTCCTCCTGTTTTGAACTGTACAGTCTACTAACAACATTTCATTCTTTATATTTCCTTGCCAGCACTGTTCTGAGACAGAGGATTATTTGTTTCATACTCATTATTACCTCAGTCATGTCTCTTCAGCCTAATATTCCTTCTATATTCCCATTGCTCTGTAAATCTTTCTTCAGTGACCATCGGATGAACAAATTTCAGGTCTTCTGTGAGCTATGTGAATTCCTAGAAATGTGTATCAAAGTGCATTGTAATGTTCAATACTTACCACACATTATAAAGAACTGAACCCACCTTCTGTATCACCTAAACTTTTGTACAGTCATTCTATTCAAAAAGTGTCTAAAGCTATACAACTTTTCTTTTCTCATGGAACAAATGCTCCCAACAGACAATGAAAATGTGAAGTGGGCTCTGGCACATACAGTCTCAAACCCCAAGTTCTCAGAGCCTTGAATTCTAAAGAAATAAACAGGCAGAACTTGTATTCATAAAAAGAATCTGCAGAAAGAAAAGTGCTTCATTGTTTTAGACTATAAATCTCCAAAAATCACCAAACTGACACCCTTTCAGTCAGAACCACTGTCACTTCAGTGTTATATGAGCATGAAAATGTAATAGGAGATGTTAACATAGACATCTACTCATTGAGAAGAACATCCTCCACAATAAACCTAAGGATATTGTTTAGTTGCTATAAGTTCAACACATTTGAATTAGTTGAGAACCTCTGAAAATAATGTGGAGGCTGCACATTGCAATTTTTTTGCACCGTTCAGTTGCTAGTTTCTCATAATTGGATCATTTATCTGAATTTTGTCACACAACACTAAAGAAAGAGTCTACTATGGGCACTACAACAAGTTTGTGGTGATGGCTGATGTTTTTCTACTTACAGTTCTCAAAATGTTGTATCTGCTAACAAGTGTCTGGGTGCAGGTCTTCTTATGAGTTTGATATATTTTGATCCAAAATAATATTATATTTCCAACTACAATTTTTAGTTATGTGTTTACTATTCTGTGCATTCTGTTAATTATGTAGCTTGTTGTACTGCTCTTTGTAAGTAAGTTAACACTTATTGTTTGATACATTAACAGTTGACACTACTCCATTTTGCTCCAGCCAATTATACTTAACCAGAGGTGGAAACGAAGCTAATTTTGAGCAGGTTTAAGAGCTTAGAATTAAATAAAATCAAAATATTACAAAACTTTGGCAGTACAAGCCTACTTACCAGGCCTTGGTGTATGCACTGACTCAATTGGAAAGGGCATGGCATCTTAAAGCCATTGCATCCTCTCCTGGTGCAAGTTGGCCCACAACTGTTATAATTGGCCATTGATATCCTGGACTCTGGCACAGAGATACAGCTATTTCACATGTGTATGTGACATCTCCAGGCCCGGTAACAAAAATAAACACAATTTACACTTACGTGCTCAGGTGGCCGGTCTACCTGTCACAAAGAAATGCAACTCTAAGCATTTACATATCCACTGTAGGCGCATTTGTGTATGAAGTTACATTGATGCCTGACCATATTTTCTAAGTGCTTCACTGTTTTGTCAAACAGCATATCATCTGGAAGTTATTCAATTTCATCTGGCTTCTCAAGCTACTTTCAACAATTCTAACTTTTTGCCATTTGTTGTTTTTCATGTGATCAAGCCAGGATAATATTCTTCATCATAAAAATCTAAAACATGCATACCTGGACTGAAATCATGTGTTGAAATGTCCCCTCAATTATTATCATAATGTTAGAAAAATCTCATTCCTGTATTATCATCAGTTTCATCAAAGTTCATTCCTCCTTCATTAGTATTGTCATGTGTGGAATATACTCTACTGCTTTCTTTTTGTGAACTTATGCTCTGGTGTTAAAGTTTCTTTTTAGTTGCTTTTTCTGGCTTTACTTGTCCTCCTAGCAAGTTTCAGAACTACATCTCTCACTCATGTACTTCTCCCATGTGCTACTTTTATCTTCTTTCATACTGTCACTTTTTCTTTGAGTGCTGTTGCATTGTTTGCATTGTGTATCCTAAATATTCCCTAAGCAAACATAACCAATCACACAAGAGGTAAACACTCTACCAAAACAGAGTCAAATTACTGCTCTGTTTAGTGGTTTATCTCCCAGCCTCCTAGGAACATGACTGTAGATTTTTCTCCTTGTTTTCTATGCTGTTGATCAATTTCTTAATGCATCTGGGGAACTTGTACTTTGCATTGATGAATAGTGAATGCCACTGGCAGTTGCTTCCAGTGTCCTAAAACTTTTCAATAATAACATTTTATCACTGTAGCTGACATATTCGTAATGAGAGAATCAGAAACTGTATTGATATTTAAAACAATTCTTATTTATTCTCCAGTCTCAGTGACGCATTTTTAATTACATCCAGAGTGATTGAAACATGCCATGTAATTAAAAATGCACAACTGAGGTTGATGAATAAATGAGAACATTTCATCAGTTGCTATAATACACATAATATATATTAGTAATGAATCATCATAACAATTGCTGCTTTTGAACAGCATCAACATATCACATACACACTGCATGAAGTTGCCAGTTTTAAAAAAATATTTTGGAAAATGCAGGAAAAATTGATAAATGGGAACAAAAGTTGTCATACTGTTGTTCACAATTAATTACCGTCTATAAAATCCTATACTGTTGCTTCTAGCAAATCATGAAATGAGTTGTACATGTAACAGTTTCCAGATACATGTTCTCAGTTAGCAATAGTGTGTCATGCTTTAGTACATTTCAATTTATTCTTGTAATGCACTAATATCTCTGGAACACTTTGCTGTCTTCTGTGTTTAATTCCAAGAAACTGTTCAACCAGTGTTAAAGAAAATACAATTTTGACAGTGTCACCTCACTACTCTCAATGCCACACCCACTGACAGTACACATACACCAGCTAAGCCTGTGTTCTTCAAGATAAACCCATCAAAAATCCAGGAAATAGTTATCAGGTAGTTTCCATCTCAGTGGCTTTTTCATACTTTTTAGAACTGTTGTAACCTGTTAACTGGCGTAGTTGCTGGTGGCACAAAATTATTAGTAAAAGTGGCAAAAATTAAGATATCTAATGTGTAATAAGTACATTAAATTGTAAAAAAATCAATAAATTTCTGTAGCTGTCAAAATAAAATTTGCATAGCCTTGATGTCACCACCAGTAATCAATTCATTGTAAATAAATAGGCAATGAAATTTCTCAGAATTGTGATACAAAGTGACCTAAATGGGACGAATATGTTGAATATATAAATTCTAAGCTGAACACTCAGTGTTACCTTTGAGGAATCCTAAAAGGATACACTAATGAGTGCTTTCTACACATATTTTAATGTGTACCTGTAATATGACCTCATATTCTGGGGAAATTCAGCAGTAGTTTAGGAGAACTTCAGAACATAAAAATGACCCATTAGGGTTATTACAAGGAACAGAGCTAGACAATCCCATAAACTATTTTTTATAGCACTGAAAGTACTACCCACACAAAATAAAGGAAAACTTACATGTAATTCCATCGGAAACAAGTTTGTGTCAGAAAGCTACTTGATACATGTATGGATAAAACTCTTATAAAATTGCCAGTTGATTTAAAATGTATATTAAATGTAAAAGCATTTGAAAGAGCTAGTAGAGAATATCTACTGCACCACTGCTTTTATTCAGTATGTGAATACATGAGCTTCAGTACCATATATGTAATATGTAATTTTTAATATGTAATATGTACATATAGACATGATTATTTATCGAAAGTCTGGTATCATCTAGTACACTGTGCAGCATGTGATCAAATGGGCTAAATAAATTAATTTAAATATCTTGAACTAATCCTTGATTACAAACTAACTTTAAAACCCTACCTAATAACGATGCAACAGAAACCCCACAATAGATTAAAAGTACTTATGGGATGAACATGAGGACTGCATCCCTCCATTGTCCTCCACACATACAAAGCCTTGCACATTCTCCACTATACCAGTGTAATGTGGATATCCTGTTTATCAAATTTCTATCACTATCTTCAAATCCTCGAGTGTCACGCATTCTACCTTTCTTCCTATGCCTGTATATTCCACACATTCCAGAAATAAATTCTTAATGCAAGGTAGCTAATGGTTCTGTCATCAAAGATATATTTGGGTTAAACAGGTTCAGTTCCCCAACTAGCTGTCCACTCAATTCCCCTCACCCCTCCCCCCACCCCCCACCCCCGTCACTCCCCTAAAAAAAATAAAAACTATATCATGTAAATCGATTGATGGGATGGTGTCGCCTAAAAGGATCCATGTAACCAACTTATTATTTGAGGCTTCTCCAGTCTTAGCTTATTGCCTGTATTTAACATTTTATTTATATCTACCATCAAATGGCCCCAACTTTAACAATTTTCGGTTGTCAAATGTATTCTCTTTTTCACAGTATTGCAGTTACTTAAAATTGCACCACTCCTAGCTGTTTCATCAGGTACTGTGTTCATCATTAGATTGTCATTTGTCCACTACCATTACCCTATGATAACTACAAAGATATTGTCCCATGCAGGTCAGCTCAAGAGATGCTTATTATGCTGTCTAATGACCGGCAGCAGCATAAATGCCTTGTGTTTTACAAGTGGAACTGTTTCTTCTGACTGATTGTGGTATAATGGAAGCGGGAATAAGGTCACATGATGGTTATGACAATATTTGTTGAAACCTGAAGTGGCAGTATTGTGACTGAGTTATTGTCTTTAATTGACACAATATTAATTTTCCATTCTTTTACTTTGTGAAGTGGAAGAAGTGTATTGTCAGATTGAAGCTATGAAATGGGCCACACAGTATGCTTAGATAACTCAGCTGGTAAAATAACTGCTCACAGAGAATTAATTTTTCAGGAAGTTTCATATCATGAACATTTTTTTCTCATTAAAACTGTAAAATTTTATGTTCTTATTTATTTTATCTTTTTTTACAGAGTGCTGCTAATCATTCCTGAAGTTGGATGGAACATAATGGGGACTATATGGGCCTTCAGTGATTTAGTTGAATGTGAGAGTGATGAAAACTTTACTCGCACTGTCATTGAAGGTAATATAGTTCACCATCTACTTAAATTACATCACACCTAGATTTTCCTCTGTTCTTATCGTATTTTACGACATCTTTTATTTATTAAAGGTGTTTAAAATCTGTCTGCGTATCTGCTAAACATGTGTATTGTATCAAACACATTATTTTGTATTGATTTAAAGCACCTTCAGTGGTATTATTTTTTCTAATCTCCACTTATATCTGAAAGTGTTATCTGTTCCAACATTTTCAAGATATTCCTGCATTTGACACTGATGTTTTTTGTGTAAACTCAAATTGGCTATAAGCACTATGCACTGCTTGTTGTAAAATATGACAAAGTACTGGACAACTAACTTATTTATGTTGTGCTGACTAACTGATTTTATGGTCACAGCATGACTACATTTGACAACCTTGCAGCAAACTATGTCTTTGATGTGTGTTGTCAGGCTGTTGAGTTTAAAGACTAACTGATGTTCCTTTTATTGGATTTAATTTAGTTGATTGTGTGATTGAATTTGAAGCACTCAGAAGTTATTAACTATAATAAGGTATAGATTTTCAATGTGTTTAATAAATATATTGAACGACTAACTTTTATTTAAGTTGTGCTGACTAACTGTTTTTACAGTCACAGTATGACTACATTTGACAACCTTCCAGCAAACTATATCTTTGACATGTGTTGCCAAGCTACTGAGTTTAAAGACTAACTGACATTCCTATTATTGGATTTAATTCAGTTGATCTTGTGACTGAATTTGAAGCATGCAGAAGGTATTAACTGTAATAAGGTATAGATTTTCACTGTGTTTCATAAATAAATTGATTATATGCTAGACTAATTTGTAATAAAATTGGATCATTATTGTCATACAAATCACTCTCCTCTATAAATAACAGTATTAGAAATGGTAGTGTTGCTTTGATTATTAGACTGAAATATGGAATTACAATCTCTTGAGATATAGAATTAAATAAAAATGTAACTGTCACACTTCATGGCATCTTTGTGGTCGCACAGCTGATGGTCGAGTATTAATGAATTCTGCTGTGATGTAGATGTCCAGAAACTATAAAAAACCAGTGCTCAGTAATATTGGATCCAAAATGAGTGCACTGGACCTGCAACTAAATATTATTTGTCAATCTCCACTTTTATAAGTGATAAATAATACACCACTTTTCATAATCTGGAAACACGTCTTGAGTCATTGACTGTATGAAAAGGTAGCTCAAGGAAAAAAGTCTTCACTTGGTCCTGCTATCACTCGCTTTCCACAGAAGAGAGATACCAAGATTTTGTTAACCAGTTAATCCTATGTGTGCCTAGTAAATAACAAAAACTTTATTAGTTATTATTGTCACCCCCCCCCCCCTTTCAATGAACCATTGATCATGGACCTTGCCAGGGTAGGGTGGCTTATGTGCCTCAACAATATAATACAAACACTTTCGAATCTTGCAAGTAATAAACAAAATTTTACTTAAGTCAGTCTCAAATGGAGTAAGGTTCGGCGTAATTTTTCCATGTGGTGTACTTGATTGTTAGATTGCAGGAAGTGCAGATGGGTAGCCCACATGACCAAGCTCTCACTGTAATAATACACAATATTAATTAAATCAATAATAATGTAACCACTTTAATGGATACATTCAGTACAGCATCCTTTCACATAGCCGGGTAGGCACTAATAAGACATACAGTGTTCCATGAGATAGTTGAACTTAAAAAGAGCATAAACCAACACAGAATGGGTATGAAGCCACTCTGTGCCATGGTTACATAGAAAGACAAGTGATTTTTCTATGTGGGGCACTGGGTGATGGCTACATGTGCTGCTCTTGATGCATGGCTGCCAGCACTGTCTGAATGTGCAGATCTCTGGTGGCTAAGCTTAGGCATTATGCTCCAGTGCAGGCTACTTGACTAATACAAGATGGGCCAACACCTCATGTCCTGCTGACTTAACAAACAGGCAGGTACCAGAGTGATCGGGATGTAACCGTGGCAGTGCTCTCCTTTTGTCAGGTCACTGTAAGCTGGTCTCATTCCAACATCTCTCCACCATAGAGTAGGAAGGCCCTCAGTGCTGAGGAAGGTGACATCCATGTCCTCCACAGCACCATCAGTTGATGCCCTCTGTGCAACAAAGAGCTCCCTGTCAACCAGCAGTGGAATGTAGGGCAAAAGTGACCTAGTTGGTGATAGCATTGACATGAGCAGATGTATGTGGACGGAATGCTTGCTGCTCAGGGCAGTGCTGCAGGAACCAGATCCATGCAGGCTTAGAGCAAGAAATGGAGGGCTGGAAACAAGAATAGAAGAGGGTGAGAAAGGCATGATGCCCTGTGGCAAATGTGGAAGCAGAATCAGTGGAGGGGACATAAAGGCCAGAGTTGCAGAAGGAGGTCCAGATGGGGGGGAAAAGGACAGCCTTGTAGGTAAGTGTGGAGATGGTGCAAGTGAGTCCTGCAGTTGGAGGCACAGTTGATTGCAGTGGTGGGTCACCAGCCTACCATCCATCAGCAGCGTGAAGATATACTGACAATGCTGGATGGCTGGATGCAGATGACTGCTCGAATGAAGCACTTATGGTGCCCAAATGCACAAGCCCAGACTGGAGTCCCAGATGTGTAGTGCAATGCTAAGATTCAGCACCATGTGTGCCTGGCACTTATGTGGCAGCTCTGCCTTGCCCTTCTTGCCGATGGGTGTGAACCTGAAGAACTAAGAAAACGTTGAGTGACACGTCATCCAGGGCATTGCCAATATACTTCTTCACTCTGGAAAGTCCATATGAGGCAATCCACCTCCCCTTGTGACTGAGTGTGGAAATGGGGTGCACAAATATAGAGAATAGTATGGTGTGCACAAAAGCTTGAAAAGTCTGAGAGATGAATTGTAGACTGCTGTTGATTACCAGGGTGGAGGGCAGGCCATTGATGGAGAATATCAGAGTGAGAAACAGCACTGTTGCATCCACCATGGTGAAGCAGCAGTTGACAAATGTGGAAACCAAGAGTAAGCGTCAATGACCACCTATCAGTAAGCATCCGGGAAGGGCCTGTGAAATCGATGCACTCCCAAGGCTGTGATGATGCAGGCCATGGTGAATACGATTGTCAGGGCTCAGTCCACTGACCTGCACACTTAGAGCAAGCAGTGATTAAATGTTCAATCTCACAATCGATCCCAGGGCAGTAGATGTTATAACATCAAGCTGAACAAATATATTTCTAGGACGACACAATACATGTAAGTCACAGATCAAGTAAACAAAGTAAGACGTGTGTCACTGTAACAGTCAAATCAGCACTGAGTCCAAGTCTAGCGGCCGCTGGCTGGCTGGCTGCTTAGTTGGCATGGCTGCTGTATGGCTGGCAGACAGCGCTGCATGTAGAGCGTAACTGCGCGTTGTCACTTTGGAAGATCGGCGAGTCACAACAGTAGACATGTTGGTGAGTCAGTATCTTTGTCCGCGAGACAGTGATCCTATTGCAGGAGATGAAGGATCTCCCACTAGAGAGATGCCAGAATGACCACCTGTGGCACAGCATTTTCTGTGAATAACAAAATAACATGACTGATGAGTGTGAGTCTATGGCATAACACAAAGTAATTGCAGATAGTATCTGACACACGAGCCAAATGTCAGTTGGGCCACTCTGGCTTTCATTCATTCGCACTTAACAAAGAACGGGGTCAGCAGCTCACTGGTAGGCATGAAAGAGCATCTGCATTGAAGTGCCGAGTCATGGGGTGGAAATGAATCTTGTAATTATACCTGCTAAGGAACAAGGCCCAGTGATGAAGTCTGTGGGCTGTCCTGTCTGGCAAGTGTGCCGAGGGACCAAATAGAAATGCTAAACAGCTTGTTAGAGTCACCAAATGAAAATTATTGCCATATAGAAATACATTAAACTTCTTGGTTACATAAATAATTGCGAGAGCCTCCTTCTATATTTGAGAGTAATTCTTCTGTTCATCACTAAGCATCTTTGGTTAAAAATCAATGGGCAGTCCCAACCCATCTTCACTACGTTGAGGCAAAATGACCACCAAGTCATATTGTGAAGTGTCCACTGCAACCACAAGCTGGTGCCACAGCTGGTAGGAGACCGTGATGAGGCAGAACATCAGCCATCTTTCAGTCTTCAGAATGCTTGGTCACAGGCAGATATCCACTCAAACAATGCACCTTTCTTACGCATTTGATTTAGAGGATAGGAAACTCAAGGTGCCTGCACCAGAAACTTTTGGTAATACAAACAGACCTCTCAATTATGTCTCATAAATGTTCAATGGGATTCATGTTGAGCAATCTGGATGGTCAAATTATCCATTCAAATTGTCCAGAACATTCTTCAAACCAGTTGTGAACAGTTGTGGCCAGGTGACATGGCACATCATTGTTTGGGAACATGAGGTCCATGATTGGCTGCAAATGGTCTCCAAGCAGTCAGGGATTGGATCAGTTGGCCCAGAGGACTTAGTCCATTCCACATAAACACAGCCCTTACCATTATCAAGCCGCCATCACCAGCTTGCACAGTGCCTTATTGACAGTTTGGGTCCCTGGCTTCATTGGTTCTGCTCTACACTTAAATCCTACCATCAGCTCTTACCAAATGAAATTGGGACTCATCTGACAAGACCACAGTTTTCCAGTCAGCTAGGGTCCAACTTATATGGTCATGAGCCCCGGGCAGGTGGTGCAGGCTATGTTATGCTGTTAGCAAGGGCTCTTGCATTGGTCATCTGCTGTCATAGCCCCATTAATGCCAAATTCATTGCACTGTCATAATGGATATGTCCATAGTATGTCCCACATTTATTTCTGCAGTTATTTCCTGCAGTGTTGCTTGTCTGTTAGCACTGACAACTCTATGCTAATGTCATTGCTCTCGGTCACTGTGTTGTCCATGGTGATAGGTAATGCTTGAAATCTGGTACTCTTGGCACACTCTTGACACTGTGAGTCTCAGAATATTGAATTCCCTAATGATTTCTGAAATGAAATGTCAATGACTCTACCTCCAACCTCTGTTCCATGTTCAAAGTCTGTTAATTCCTGTCATGTGGTGACAATCGTGTCAGAAACCTTGTCACATGAATCAGCTAAGTGCAAATGACAGCTCAACCAATGCACTGCCCTTTTATACCATCTGTATACATGCATATTGCTATCCCATGACTTTTGTCACCTCAGTCTACAGTATTGTGAGATTAGCTTGTGTACATCAATTTCAGTGAGTTCTGTGTGAGTTCTGATACGTACAAGTCTGCAGCAACTCAACCTACCTTATCAGTTTCTGAAAGGATATGTGAAATTCTTTTTTATGTATAAGACTTCAGATGTTTTAATGGAAGACTCTAAATATTTTCTTTTTATTATCCTTGGCTTTGTCCAAGCTGCAGTGTTTTGTTATACTAATAATTACATCAACTATAACTATGTTTATTCTGAAACTCTGCCATTTGCAAGAATTTACCCTAAAAAGGCCTAGTGAACACACTGGAAATCACTGGGATAGAATGGATACTACTTTTGTCAGACAGGATACTCCTGGCAATTAGCTGTGCAAGCATTCAGATACAAACCTCACCATGTATGATGAGACTGGTTGAGGGGTGATGTGTCGGTCACACCCATGAATGAGTGTTACTCTTCCCTGAGCAAGTTTCCGAGCTTTGCATTAACATGTTTCACAGAACACTTCATCCAGTGCTTATCATATCACTGAACCAGTGATACAATCTTCATGCTAGTGTGAAAAGCATTCTCAACAATATCACCTCAGTTGGGCTTGTATAACTGATGTTACAGTCCAGATGTTATGCGTGGCTCCCTACCATTATCATATGATCTTCCTTTTCAAGTTCCTTTGCCAAAGAGTCTAAATCACAGGTGACATAATTGAGTCCTGCACTTGGCTTAAAACTATTAGTTACCTTGTAATCCCATCCCAAAGAGCTCTGAACCAGTTCTAATGATTGAAGATATTCTCTCCAGATGGGGATGAAACATTGAGTTTCAACAAGAAATTTATCCAACCATGGTATAATTGTCCAGAATATTTCAATAAGTGTAAAGTTTATGCTGCAGTATCTACAAGATTCAGTTCTGCTTCAAGTACCTAAAAATGGAGACTCTGCCTCAATGACTAATCGCCTCTTATTGACTTAATTGTACTGACTTCTTTATACTAACTCACCTCTTGTTGAAGTTCAAGCATAAATAACTTATGATTGTTACTAAATGATACAAGTGGAGTTTTCATATATCCATATTTTTTCACATTGATTTGCAACTGACATAACATTTCTTCTATATAATAGCAAACAGAATTGTGTTGCTTTGTTTTTTCATTGGTTTTAACATTTGTGAATTTTAATTCTTACAAATTTATCTTCACTGTGTTATCATGATACTCCCCTTTCTACCTAAAGTTTATAAATTTCACTGAATATGGGCAAAATTTGATGTTGCAAATTAAACTGAAGTACTGCAAATTAATCTAAAGATATTTTTCTCAAGATATATCATTTTAAATAGTCAGAAAAAAATCAAATTTTGCAAGTAAGCTTCCATTTCTTGACTATAATAAGCTATAATGTCATGGATAATTTAGTTATGCTGTTATCCCCCATGAAACTTACACATTCCAGTTCCTTTCTACTTTCACAATATATGTCAGTATAGCTGACAGAATTCTCAGGAAATATAAAATACATTATTTTCATTGAAATACTCTTCATAATGATATGGCTCATTCATAAATATACTGTGTGTGTGTGTGTGTGTGTGTGTGTGTGTGAGAGAGAGAGAGAGAGAGAGAGAGAGAGAGAGAGAGAGAGAGAGAGAGAGAGGGGGAGAGAGAGGGAGGGAGGGAGGGAGGGAGGGAGGGAGGGAGGGGGGGATGGAACACCATTGGTCAAATGTTACAGCTTCTTATGATTCCAAACTTACCCCTCTAAGACATCAGAGCATCATAGTAACAATATCAAAAGTAACAAAGAATGAATAACTTCAGATATGACATTCCTTGAGACTTTGAATTATGATACCTTTTATTCTTGCTAACTGCTGTGCCATGATGCATGCTGTACAGCTTGTGGCATTGTTCGCTCTCCTAAAGAAATAGCAAACCACTGTTTCAGAAGCTGACTACAGCAGTGTGTGTCTAGATACTGACAGTGATCCTCCACATGGAAGCAATGGTGCAATCCACAAATTCTGGTCATGTTGTCACATCCTCTTTACTATGTTGAGCATTGAAGGTCATGCCTCCCATTGGAGCTTCATGTTCATCGAACTGATATTCAGTTCTATTGAACAAGAAACCCTATTGCTCCATCATTGACCTGCACTTGAGGACTGTAGGAGGGCTTCATATGAAGGGCATGAACTCTGCACATGCGAATTCTTTATAACCCTCAGATTCATATGTGCCACTTGGCAAGCGAAAAAGGAGGTGATAGGGCCCAAATTAGCACTTTTGTTTTTCTGATAATTACACTTTCTACACATACCAAACTTCCCAGGCTGTATCTCACTGATCAGTGCTTGGCATTAAACTGCTTTTGGTCCTGCTCTTGGGCGTCCAGGGTCTGTATGTGAACTAGCTGTGTTGCTTCTTGTCTTGGGGATGAGCTCATGACAGTGACAGTGATGTCTCAGAAAATGAGGATTGTGTACATGTAAGTTGTCATGATTCAGGAATAGAAGCAGAAGTGTCAGAGAAGATGAATTTGAATCACAGGAAGAAGTAATTCAAGAGAATGTATTTCTTTTTGAAGACATCTTCCAAAAGATATTTCTACAAGGAACTGCACTGGGGCTTTGGCAGTTGGCACAGCTTTGGTGAAAGTGTAGAAGGTGAGGTAGTCATTATACACTATTATCCATCAATTCCTATTTTTTGACTTCAGGAACCTCCGCAAGATGTTTATTTTATTTTGGTGGAGTGGCACTGCTGCAGGCAGAAATGGTACAATATACCCAAAGGTAATTGCAGCATGTGCTGCCATCACTTTCAGTCCTTACAGTGGCTCATGTAGTGACTAGCAAATTGGCAGAGGCCTGATTGTGATACCTGTGTCTAGTACTGTCTAGAATCTTCACAAATCCTGCGTGACCAGATGTTGGAACATGTTGAAAAACTTTAGGGTGCCTGGTGCTAAATGAGCTGGGATGATGGGCAACCATTTGTGCTCCACTGCATCAAAGTTTCTCTTGTACAATGTTCCCTTTAGTAATTGGAATCCTTCTTTGGCTGATTCCTTCTTCTTTGAGGCTTGTAAAGTTTTCAGCAATGCTGAAGCAACTCTCTGTTCAGAAGTGATGACTGAGATTTTGTCGATGCTTTTGTGAGCTGTCACAGGATCCCTTGAAAGGCTGTCAGCATTCTTGTATTTGCAGCTGCTTTAGTGCACACCTATAATGCTGTATTCTTCAAGCCTTAGTGTCCATCTCGCCAACTGACCCGACAGATCCTACAGTAGTTAGCCAGCATAGAGGGTGGTGATGCATCACAATGGTGAATGATTTGTAAATAAATGTGACTGGTATTTATTGATGGCAGAGAACTGCAGTCCAAACATACTGTAACACGGATGTTAAATGAATGGCTTAGATGTTCTTCAAATGTCTTTGAAAAAACAACCATGTCATCCAGATAGCAAAGACACGTTGTCCATTTAAGTTATCAAAGTAGGTCGTCCATCATATGTTCGAAGGTGGCTGGAATATTACATAGCCCAAACAGCATAACTTTGAACTCATAGTGGCTACCAGTATTTATTAAGGCATTCCTTTCCTAGTCAGCCTCATCCATCTCAGTTTACCAGTACATGTCTGGAGGTCCATAGTTGAGAAATCTTTTACTCTTTTCAGGTAGTCTAGGGTGACATATTTAAATAAATAAATGGTTTATTTGTTCATAATAACTTTGTGATTTTGTTCAGTCATTGGTAGTTGATGCATAAATGCCACATGTCACCCTTCTTCTTCTTCACAAGGATGACAGGAGAGGACCAACGACTGTCAAAGTGTCAAAGGATGCATGATGTGATCTTGCAGCATCTTCTCCACTTTGTCCTGTATTATGCATCATTCATTGGATATAAAATACACGAGCACTGACTAGTTGGCAGATTATCCCCAGAGTTGATATGGTATTTTACCATGGGCAATTGGCCTGTCTTTCTTCCATTCTCAGTTTGAAAGTATTCAAAAATTGCTGCAGAATGGTAAACACTTGCCCCTCAGTCAGGCCAGATTCTACCAGCAGTTCAGTAGTAGCATCTACCACTGTGTTTTCTGTTGCAGTAACAGTGCATGATTCTTAATCGGTGGCATTGAACTGATCATTGATGCTATGTAGATTCCTTTTGTGAGTGTTAATAGCTTCTTGCAATTGACAAAACTTTATAGCTTAACTCAGCTCCCAGACTGATGTCTGAAACTCACCTTGTTGATGATGGCAGCAAACAACCATCCAGAGCAATCTTTGCTATGTGTCCTTGTTGGAATAGCTTCATCAGTATGGAACTCTGGTCTTCCACAGTCCATGACTGCTTTTGATGCCTCCAAGAAATCCCATCCAAGAATAACATTATGACTAAATTCTGCTAAGATGACAAAGTTGAAGAGCTGTGTTTTATCATTCATAGTTATTGTTGCATTGCCTGTCCCTATCAGCGGGATGTATTTTCTGTTTGTGACCCTCAGTAAAGCCACTTTCATATCATGGACCGTAATCTTCTTTAGCTGGCAATGATAGGCATTCAACATTACAGAAAAAGAAGCCCCTAAGGCTACTAGTACCCAGAAAGATTAGCTCACAGTGAGATTTCCTGACATCTTGGAAACTGCATGAAGCATTTTCATTTGTGGCAGTCTCACCTTCACATATGGCCACCCACTTAGTTTTCCTGAATTTACCAGCCAGACAAGCAGCTGGATCTCTGTATAACTGTGAGGTGTGGGTACAGCACATTGGGGAGCAATCTCATCCAGCGTCGGTGATGGCGTTTGTCCCACTGGTTGACTATAATCATATGCTGTTGACTGGTGTGAACAGGACTGTTGTGATGGTTGGCATCTTGTGACATAGTAGTTATCAGAATGTCGTCTTCTTTCTTTGCAGCAGTATGCAACATGCCCAAGGTGCCCATAGTGGAAACATACCAGAATGCTGTCCTCTGGCCTCCAAATGTCCAAATATGTGTCCTCCTGTGGGATGTTGTACTTGGCAGAAGAGTTGGTTGTACTTGTGTTGGTCAGATGGTAAGCTTTTGCTTGATGGCTGTGGCATAAAGCCTGAATTGGCTGAGTCTGTTCTTCCTGGCTTGTTTGACTGTTGATGGAGACCAGAGCTGAAGATCGATACACTTCTTCTTGGACATTCTCTGTTTCCTCCTGATGCATGGTGACAATATTTATGGCTGCTATCTCGATATTCATGGCTTACTCAGTCTGACAGTTCTGGCTATCATTAGCTGCTATACTTCTTTTATTAATATCTGGCGTATGATAGAGATGAGGTTGTTGCGATCTTCAACAATTGCCCTGCGGGCCACATTCAGAAATCAGTTGTACTTCTTTTGTTAGATTCTTTTTCTGTTGAGTTTCTTTGATGTGCTGTTATCACCTGATGAATTTCTCAGTGATTGTGAGATCCTTTACCAGAAGAGATTGGTAAATGTTTTAGCAATTTCTTTCAACAAATGTGAGATTTTTTGGCTTCTGTCATACTTGGATTCACAATGTGGCATAAGGCCAAAACATTATGTAAGATTGTGTCACTTCTCCATGACTTTCGGCTCTATTCTTTAATTAATCATCTGATATCAGTAAGTGGCCTAGCTGCTAATTGTCACCAGATGTTTGGCCTGGAATTTATCCCAGCTATCAATGGACCTTGGGAATAATGTACTGCTTGTAATCTGATTCTTGTCTTTGTGTTGCCTAACTGGAGCCACAGTGATGTAAATGTTTTAGAGTACCTGGCATGTCCACCAAACAATATCATGTCATAACCACAATCCAAAAGCAGGGTCGTCAATGATGTGCAACGCTTAGCACCTAGCACTGAAAGTACATTTATTATGAACACCTACATATGGATAGAAGACAATTGAACTACTGAGTGGAGTGTGTTGCTATTTATACGAACAACAAATATTCAGGAATAAACAAATTTTATAAACATGAGAAGTTTTGAGAATCTTCCAGCAATGGTAAATACTAAATAAAATAAATTGCTGTTGGTAGGATTGTAACTGCTACCCACCATGCGGCACAGCTATCACCAATATAAAATGTCATGCTTTTAACACTGCATCTGCATTTATTTTATTGTGTTTTTGTTTGCAGCTCTTGTACTGTTTAACTGGGTGTTATTTGCACTAAGTATATTTGGACTTGCTCTTGTATTTGATCCACTGGGCTCAACACGTTTGCAAGATGATGGTGTGTTACACCATAGAAAGGTGACAAATCTCTGGGTACGACGTTTCCAATGGGTATTCTGCTGGGTTCGCAAGGACCGAAACTGTCATGAGGCATTCCAGCACATTGCCAGTGAGTATTTTGAGTAATTAATGTTTCTTGTTGCTGTATAATAATATTTATTAGACTCACTACTACAATGGAAATTTTCCATCAAAAACAACAGAGAATGCACTAAGATCATCATCCATTACAGTTTACAAATTTACAGAAGGATCTAAATGATTATGCGTGCACACATTTTGTCTGTGTCAAGTTCCCCAGATACACACTCACATTCATTGTAGTCACTAAAATTACAAAAGGAGTAACCTTTTTTGCCAAATGACTCAAATCAGAAAGTCTGAGCACATATCTTATCACTTACATTTGAATGCTTTTGTGGCCATTCTCAATTACCATGAAAGTTTTTAGATATAATACTGTATTATTACATTGTCTATGGTTTTTGTTAACGTTTAACCCCATTCTAGAGTCTGCAGCAGTACAGCAAATGAGTGTTGAAAAAAGGTTCCTTCATAGGACTTGAAATATTTGTCCAAGGCTACAGAATCTTCTGACTATTAAAATTGCAACAATACATAGGCAGAATGCAATAGTTGTCATGTTAGCATGAAGTATACTACATACTTGGGTAGGCAAGTTATCATCACTTCAGTGAAACATGAAACAAATTATTCATTTGATAATGATTTTCCCCTGACTTCCAGCTGATATTCTTGCCAGAATTCTACTTTTAATTGGTGTCTGTGTATTACATTTTCGTTGGAAAGGGGGGGGGGGGGGCGGCAGGGGACACAGATAGTAATATTTCATTTACATCTACATCTACATCCATACTCCGCAAGCCACCTGACGGTGTGTGGTGGAGGATACCTTGAGTACCTCTATCGATTCTCCCTTCTATTCCGGTCTCGTACTGTTCGTGGAAAGAAAGCTTGTTGGTATGCCTCTGTGTGGGCTCTAATCTCTCTGATTTTATCCTCATGGTCTCTTCGCAAGATATATATAGGATGGAGCAATATACTGCTTGACTCCTCGGTGAAGGTATGTTCTCGAAACTTCAACAAAAGCCCGTACCGAGCTACTGAGTGTCTCTCTTGCAGAGTCTTCCACTGGAGTTTATCTATCATTTTCTATAATGCTTTTGCTATTGCTAAATGATTCTGTAATGAAGTGTGCTGCTCTCCGTTGGATCTTCTCTATCTCTTCTATCAACCCTATCTGGTACGGATCCCACACCGGTGAACAGTATTCAAGCAGTGGGTGAACAAGTGTACTGTAACACACTTTCTTTGTCTTCAGACTGCATTTCCTTAGGATTCTTCCAACGAATCTTAGTCTGGCATCTGCTTTACTGACAATTAATTTTATATGATCATTCCATTTTAAATCACTTCTAGTGCCTACTCCCAGATAATTTATGGAATTAACTGCTTCCAATTGCTGTCTGCTATACTGTAGCTAAATGATAAAGGATCTTTCTTTCTATGTATTCAGAGCACATTACACTTGTCTACATTGAGATTCAATTGCCATTCCCTGCACTATGTGTCAATTCATTGCAGATTCTCCTGTATTTCAGTACAATTTTCCATTGTTACAACCTCTTGATATACTACAGCATCATCCACAAAAAGCCTCAGTGAACTTCCAATGTTATCCACAAATTTCTTAGCATTTTCTGCCAAGTGAGTACATAGAACTTTACTTTCGAATTCATTGAATACCTTTCGCATAGCCCTCCTCACACTACATTTCGCTTAATGTAATTTTTGTTTGTCTGCAAGCCTTTGGCTATGTTTATGTTTGCTGTGAAATTCCCTTTGCTTCCTTAGCAGTATTCTAACTCTGTTGTTGTACCACGGTGGCTCTCATCCATCTCTTACAATCTTGCTTGGCACATACTCATCTAATGCATATTGTACGATGGTTTTGAACTTTGTCCATTGATCCTCAACACTATCTGTACTTGAGATAAAACTTTTTTGTTGAGCCATCAAGTACTCTGAAATCTGCTTTTTGTCACTTTTGCTAAACAGAAAAATCTTCCTACCTTTTTTAATATTTATATTTACAGCTGAAATCATCGATGCAGTAACCGCTCTACGATCGCTGATTCCCTGTTCTGCGTTAACTGTTTGAAATAGTTCGGGTCTGTTAGTGTACCAGAAGGTGTAATACGTTATTGTCACAAGTTGGTTCTCTGTTTAACTGCCCAAGGTAGTTTTCAGATAATGCACTTAAAAAGAAAAAAAATTCACTGGATTCTTTGTTCCTGCCACCTGTTATAAATTTTTGAGTCTCCCAGTCTATATCTGGTAAATTAAAATCTCAACCCAGAACTATAACATGGTTGGAAAATCTACTCAAAATATTTTCCAAATTTTCCTTCAGATGCTCTGCCACAACAGCTTCTAAGCCAGGGGGCCTGTAGAGACATCCAATTACCACGTTTGAGCCTGCTTTAATCATGACCTTCACCCAAATTATTTCACATTTCGGATCTCCGTCAGTTTCCTTCGATATTTAAGGAAAAGCATGCTGTTTTGGAGCATTTTGTGGAAAGTGTCAACTTTGAAGAGTTACAGAAGTCAGGCTGTAATAATATTAACAATTTCCTTTGCTTTTTTTAAGATACAACCATTCTCTACTTACAGATAGATTTTCATTGCTTCCCATTCAGTCAGTTTTGTTGTAATATTGCTGGATGTAGAGTTCCGCAGTTCACCTAAGATGATATGTACTATGAGCAGCTGTTGGCTTTTACAGCTGTTATGTATTAATCCACATGAATGTACATAATGTGCTTAATTTATTTCTGCTTTGTTATGTGCTACCTGCCCACTTACTACACTTCCTTGCCACACCTCTGGAGAGCATTTCCATTTCATTGGCCAATGTTCACAATTGTGCCTCCCATCAGATGAGAAACAGTCATGCTGCCATACATTGTTATGTACTCATGTGAGACAGCCTTCTTGATTTAATTATTTGCCTTGTACATGGATGGAACCATGCATTATTTATGGAGTTGTGAAAAGTCTGTGGGAACCTCGTAGTGGTGTGTATGCAGAATAATAGACAGATACTGTTTCCACAAACTGTACCACTTTATTCACATGAATCAATACAGAATAAAAGAAACACACTTCAGTAACACAGTAAGTAGCAAGACAATAATGAGGCAGAAGAACATAGACAATAGAATATTTAAAGACATAAACTCATACATTGTTGTTGGATCTCGTAGGTCGATGTCAACTCACCCCTCAATGTTGAGTACAGGTAGGATAGGAGGCATACCCTACTCCTGAATGTCTCTTGCAGAAAAGTGGGAGGGTGGAGGGGCCTACTGCAGTGAGAGCAGGGTGGATCACAGTCAGCAATACTTGGAGACAGTTGCCAGGAGTCAAATTCCTGTGTGATTGTAAGATTGTAGGACTGAAGATCCACATCAGTTGTAGTGAAAGTGGATGAAGGATCCTCTGTTAGGGATGGTAGGTTGTCCTCTTCCTGACCCCCAGCACCCAAGAAAGGTTTAGGAGCTAGATGGAGATTGTTGATGGTTTACGATGAAGTAGGATGGGAATCATTTATTCTCAGCATCAGAGTACTTTATGAGGACCAGAATAAGGTTGCTGGAGTGCGGAATCCATATTGTTGTCTCAAAACATCACATGGGTGCAATAACTTAATGCCTTATGCATGAAAACTTGCCATGCACAGTGAACTTGAGAAAGTGGTGTGTGGATGTGAGTTATATGGTGTCTGACCTTATTTACCAATGTCAGTAACTCTGAGGATGCCACTGGCAGGAATGGCAAGGGAAAGTATGCAGGGATCATCAGATATTTACCACACAATATATCAGTGAGAGAAAATTTCAGATCATCTTGGTAAGCTGTCCGGATTCCCAGTAGAATCCACAGCAATGCTTTGTTTCACAGCGAATTGTGACACATCAGTAAAGCCATCAGGGTATTGTGTCAATGTCTGACCAATGTATTACTTTGATGGTGGTAGACATTTGTGAGGAAGTATTGTTCTCCATACAAAACACATAGTTCTGCAAAGAGTTGTGATTCAAACTACTGCCCCTCGTCAGTCATGATTGACATCACGTACGCAAAAGAGCACTGCACATATTGATATAAGACAGTACCATAGAATCTGCTGTCATGTCTTTTAAGGGAGTGGCTTCTACCATCATTGTAATTTTTTTTTTTTATGCCAGACAAAATTTATTAGACACCATTTGATTCGGGTAAATGCCTGCCCTACAAAGTATCACACCATAGATGCATGCTAGAGTTAGGAATCTCAACATGTTGCAACTACAACCCTGTGCTAGTATCTTCTAAGAATGCCTGTAACTGTCCATATTGTTTCCGCCTCATTGCAAATTTGCCAAAGTTTACCAGTGCACTAAGGGCGTGAATTCAAGTCAAGTAATGTGCTACCACACAGTTTGCTCCATCTATGTGCTGGATTTCAGTAGTAAATTGTGCAACATAGTCCAAGTGTCTGAAGCAATGGGGGGAAGGGCCCTAATTCAGATTACATATCGCATGGACTAATCGGTGATGGTCAGTAAAGTGTGTGAGAGGACAGGAGGTCCTCAGTGTCCTCTTTAAAGTATTTCACAGCCTCATATAATGCTAGCAATTCATGGTCATAAGCCAAACATAACTGTACGGTCTCCATCAGCTTACAGGAAAAAAACTGCATGAGTTGTTGGGAACTCTCAGTTCTCTGTTGCAAAACCATACCTATAACAGTCTTGCTTGTGTTGTCTCTAATAGGCAAATGTGCCATAGGCGAGGGATGGACCATGGTCACAGCATTCCATAAGCACTCTTTAATTTCTTCAAAAACTTGAATCATTTCCATCATCCACTGCACAGGATGCTCTCCCTTTGTACTTTTCCCAGTCAGGGCACTGGTTAGAGGCATCTGGATGTGAGTAGTCTATGGAATAGTCACACGGAAAAACTTTATTATTTCTAAAGACTTTCTTTTCTGGCATGTGGTAGGCCAAGGCATCATTTTATTAGTTCAGTTCTCTCTTCCATTAGTCTGATCCTGGCACAACACAATGTGTCCCGTCCGCCGCTCGTGGTCTCGCGGTAGCGTTATCGCTTCCCGAGCACGGGGTCCCGGGTTCGATTCCCAGCGGGGTCAGGGATTTTCACCTGCCTCGAGATGACTGGGTGTTTGTGTTGTCCTCATCATTTCATCATCATCCAGGAAAAGTGGCGAAATTGGACTGAGCAAAGATTGGGTAATTGTACGGGCGCTGATAACCACGCAGTTGAGCGCCCCACAAACCAAAACATCATCACAATGTGTCCCAAAAACATCACTTACTGTTTGCGTAATTGACATTTTTCCTGTTTCATCACCACGCATAATTGATCCAGCATATTTAGGACCTGCTGGAGATGTGTCTCATGTTATTGTGGTTAAGGTGAAAAAGGGAAGGGAAGCAGAAGGAAAACTTTCCTAAAGCAGAATGAATAAAAAGCTGCCAAGTCTGCACAGTGTTTTTCAGCTTGAGCAGCAGGTACAAAAAGTGAAATAAAAAAAAGAGAGTAATTACAGTGGAATTTCAATTTTACATTCTCCAATTTTACATTTTTTGTGATTCTACACCATAAATTCATAGCCCCTGTGAAAAACCGATAAGATAAATACTAAAAATTCCCTGGTTTTACATTTATTCCTTAGTAAGATTTACCTCAATTCTAAATTCTTACTTGATGTCTCACTTGACTTCATCCCATTTTCTTCCTATTGACATTTGATGTGACTGAATGAGTTTTAAGTGCCACAAAAGGCAGATGGTTTGTACCATGTGTGGTGGCAGAGTTAATGGAATATTTTAGTCTACTGTGGTGAGGGGAGATGTGAGAGAGGAAATGCTGATGTAATTCACAATTGGTGTTGCTGACACAACTTGCAACATTTAGTTTCTCTGTACAATTATGATACAAGTACTGTTAGATTGAAACGGTAATGGAGAAACAAGAGAGTTCATGCAAAGTGTTTTGGCCAAGCCAATATGTGACTAAGGGGCCCAGCTACCACCTTTTCTTGTGCCAGTTATAACTCAGTCTCATCTTTTGCATGTATTTCTGATGTACTGTATTTAGCAACAATATCAGTTGTCAACCTTTTATATTAAAACACTGTGTCTTGAAGAATATGCTCATTCATAATCGAGGAAACATTGCCCATTTCTGACTAGAGAACTCTTATTGGCTGATGACTTCTTATGTCACCCAATAGCCAGCACAGCCACCAAACCACACTAACGTAAGTAATATGAGCTCGTCTACTGGATGTGTGAAGAGGGGGAGTGGTCCCTCAGTGAAGGGAGTGCTGGTAGGGGTGAAAGCATTTTGCGAAGTGTTGAAAATACACTTTTCATGCAAATGATGTGCTATGACAAAGATTTCACATGGAAAAAGAACAAAGGTTTTGCAATAGCACGTTTTTAAAGACTTTCGTGTTCAAATTTGACACGATACAGACAACAACTACTTACACTACTCATGTATATATTTTGCACCACACACTGTAGATTGTAAAGATTGGCAGCAATAATAGAGGATATGAAGTGAAACTGTAGCACCTGAGCTTTCTTTCAAATTTACATTTTCCGCAGTGTACAGAAATTTACTGAGCTGACTTTTAATAATTGTAACGTCAATTGGGGAAGTAAACTCATTTTTTCACATCTCTGTTTCTCTCATCAAGCCTAAAATAACATTTTAATGGTGGTGAGCATATGAAGTGTGGCTCATAAGAAAAGCATTAAACAATGATGGCAATGGTGACAAAGTATGATACTAAGCAGATGCTTGTATTTATGCTTATGTTTTAACCATTTAGCTGCTATGCTGTATTTGGTTTAATTCAACATGTTCATCAATTTTTGTTGTTTTATGGGTGGGCACAAAGGATGATTTCTCAAAAAACATGTATTTAAATGTGTAATTTGTGGTTGTGGCATGTCAGAAAACAGCTCAATTACGTTTTACCCAGATACCAATTTCAATTTTTTGATAATTTTTTATTTGCTGTTACACATCTGTGGTTTTTGTAAGAACTGATGAAGTTCATTGTCACAAATTATTGTATAAACATTGTATTGTATGTTTAATATCTTTCACTTAGACAGATTTTATATGAAGTATTGGAGAGGATTGTGATTTTTAATCATATATGCCAATTACATGTGTTTTTGCTCATATTTTGGGGGGTTTAAACATTTTCCTCAATTCTGCAATTTCCTCTCTTAAGTCTGAACTGCTTTAAAATTTAAAATAGGGATTTCACTGAGGCTAGGGATCTGAAGTATGATAACAGATTTCTTGGTTTCTGAAAAGCATTTGCTTCTGTGCCACACCTACGGTTATTGTCAAAGTACAATTATGTGGGGGTATCAAGTGAAATTTGTGACTGGCTTGAGGACTTTTTGGTAGGGAGGATGCAGAATGTTATCTTGGATGGAGAGCCATTGTCAGATGTAGAAGTAACTTTGAGTGTGCCTCAGCAAAGTGTGTAGGACTCTTGCCATTGATGTTGTATATCAGTGGCCTTGCAGAAAATATTAATAGCAACCTGAGACTTTTTGCAGATGATGCAGTTATCTATGATGAAGTACTGTCTGAAAGAAGCTCTATAAATATTCAATCAGATCTTGATAAGATTTAAAAGTGGTGCAAAGATTGGCAACTTGCTTTAAATGTTCAGAAATGTAAAATGGTGCACTTCAACAAATGAAAAAAATGTAGTATATAAATGAGTCACTGTTGGAATCAGCCATATCATACAAATACCTGAGTGTAACACTTTGTTGGGATGTGGAATGGAATGACTTTGTTGGTAGAATACTGGGGAGGTGCAATCATTCTACAAAGGAGATTGCTTAAAAATCACTTGTGTGACCAGTTCTAGAATATTTGCTCAAGTATGTCGAGCCATACCAAATAGGACTAACAGGGGATACTGACTGTATACAGAGAAGGGCACCATGAATGGTCACAAATTTGTCTGCTCCGTGGCAGGGTGTCACAGAGATACTGAAGGAACTGAACTGGAAAACTCTTGAAGACAGACGTTAATTATCCCAAGAGAGTCTATTAACAAAGTTTCAAAAACTGGCTTTAAATGATGACTTTAAAGTCAGTACCGCCATTAGACTGTTTTTTATTTGCAGTGTTACATTTATACAATCACGATTTCGGCTTTAAAGTGCCATTATCAAGTGTTTTAATGTTATACAGTGCCTAAGATGGCATACTGTCATATTTAAAATGCACTATTAGACACATTGTCTAAGGGTTAATATTTCTGGTAAAAGCCTGCTGCTTTGTTTTATCACTGAGTATACCATCTTGGCATTATTCACATAAATGACAGCAAATTTTACAATTATGAGATGTAGGTATTTCAAATTGTACGAAAAACAAAGACAGAACAAGATGAGATATGAACCATCAGTTCATGAACTGCACCGGAATATAAGTCTACTGTGCTACTGATTCTGCTATACATCCTACATGTAATTTAATATCAACTATAGTCCCTCAGAAAACTTCAAAACCCATTTTTTTCTGTAAATTTATGGAAATCATTAAGAGCAACCTATTTGTTGGCACTTTTTAAGTGTGTTCCACATGCTTGTTTCACTATGAAGCAGGAAGTCACCTCAGCCATTTTCATACTGTGTGTTAACAGTGTGACAATCAGAGCACAACAGTACAGAGACTGCAGCTGTACACGATTTTTGAAATAAAACTACATAGCTAAAACATGATTAAAATGTTGATGGCTGTTAATACATTTGATTATCTTTAAGTTTCATGTAAGGTAACTTAGTAATACATAAGTAGGACATACTTCCAAGAGTGTAACAAAACCGGTGTACATGTGCTACAGCTTCTGATGAATCATTGCATTTGTGTTTCCTTACATCAGGTTTATTCTTACAATGAACAGAGTATAGCACTTCTGGAAGCAAAGATGTTGTGGAGACATGGCTTCGCAATAGCCAGAGGATGTTTCCAGACTGAATTATTGCTGTGCAGGGGAGTGTGCACTGGTGTGAAACTTCCTATCATATCAAAACTTTGTGCCAGACTGATTCTTGAACTCAGGACCTTTGTCTTTCATGGGCAAGTAATCTACCAACAGAGGAACAGAATGAAAATTTATTCTGCAAACATCCCCCAGGCTGTAGCTAAGCCATGTCTTCACAATATCATTTCTTCCTGGAATGCTACACCCAGAAGTTTCACATGAGAACTTCTGTGAAGTTAAAGTCTTGTTCCAGTACAGAGCTTTGATCTGCCAGGAAGTTTTAAGATTTCATTATTTATCATCCTTCCTATCACTGAAGTTTAAATGGCCAGCAGTGTATGATGCAGTATGAGTTCCTAAAAGAATAGTGTTATTTTCCTTGCACTGTTAATTCTACCAGATGTCACTTCTCTCATCCAGAGTTTGAGTTAATAGCATTTTATCATTTGTGAATGGAAATAACAAATACTTAAAGAGATGAACACAAAATACTGAACATTTCAAATGACCTAAGTTACTTAGTATCTAGTATACTTTCCTTCAAGTTACTCTGTCTTTCTCTGCTTGCAGGTTTATTTAGTGCATTGCTGCGCAACACAGATTTGGTACCATCAGACTTCATGGCTGCCCTTGTGTTACTTCGAGTGATGCAGAAAAGAGAGACTCGTGAATTACGAAGAGCTCAACTGTTGTCTGAGCAGCAGGTGAAATACATCATGGGTAAGGGTAATTTTAAGAAAAATAATCTTTTTTCCTTTTGTTTTTCAGTTATATTAAAGATTGAGTGTAATAGAATTTAATAACTGTAAGAGTCACACACTTTCCTAGAAACAATACTGTCTCATACTCCAAACTTATAGGTTTTTCATACTCTCTACAAATAAGATTGTAGAAAATTTTTTACTCTAGTTATTTAGAGGGAGCGAGAAGAAACATGAAATTTGGTGTCAAATTTTCTAATAATATAAACCACATGGACTCCACTGAGAGCTGAATTCAAATCATAACACAAAGATCTTCAAATTTCTCTCAATCTGTGTTAAAAAGTTCCTGTAGTCTTAATTTTACTACATCTACATTGACATCTATACTCTGCAAGAAATCTTATGGTGTGTGTCAGGGGATACTTCTGGAACAACTGACTTTCTCCTCCTTTCCTGTTCCATTCATGAAAGGCATATGGGAAAAATGATTGTCAGTAAAGCTCCACATGACATCTAATTTCTCTTATTTTCACGTCATGATCATTTCACAAGAACTATGCAGAAGAAAATGATATGTTGCCTGTTTTCTTGAAATGTAAGCTCTCAAAATTTCAACAGTAAACCTCTCCATGATGCACAAAGCCTCTCTTGTAGCTTCTGCCACTGGAGTTGGTTGAGCAATTCTGTAACACTTTCCCACCAAGTAAACAATCCTATGACAAAACATGCCACTCTTTTTTTGATCTCCTATGTCTCTTCTGTTAATCCTACTTGGTAAGACTCCCATGAATAGAATCCAATAATTGGTCAAAGTTTTGTAAGCCACATCCTTCATGGATGCATTAAATTTCCTTGAACATTGGAAAGTCCAGGTTAGACTGTCAGCTATATTATGAAAAGAATAGGTTGGTACTTACTGAAAAGTTGAGTTGCAAACAGGTGCAACAAAAAGACTGTTATAAATTGAGCTTTTGGCCAAAACCCTCTTCAGAAGAGAAAAGAAAACACACACACACACACACACACACATTCAAACAGACATTTGTCATGCAAACATGACCATTATCTCGGACATGTCTGACAGAATAGATATATAAAGTATATATGTAAACTTGACTGCTATGATATCCTCAGTATGAATGCGCAGTAGGGTCTGAACCTCTTGCAGAAATACAGGAAACACTGTGACCAAATGAGGTAAATAGACAGGGTTGCTACTTTGTAGTGTGCAATAAGATAAGTACCTGGGTTGGACGGAAGTCACACTTGGATAACCAAAGCAGTTAAGGCAACAGCTCATGTGAAGTGGGAAATCCAGGTTCGAGTCCCAGTCTGACACTAATTTTCAACTTTTGCCATTTAATTATTTCAGTGGCCAACACCAGCTGACATTGGCACCTCCTGAAAACCCTTTTGAAATTCTTTACTCCACACCCAAACAGTGTTCTTTGTAAGTACATTTGTTGGACCAGGTGCATTTAAACTTTGATCACTTAAGAATTTTCTGTAAAAACTATGTAAACTGTAAAACAATTTCAATTGCTTTCTCTTATGTGGAGCTGGAAAGTTAGAAATAGCTTTGATTTACTCTGGGTCTGCCAAAATTCCTTCTTTACTAATAGTAAGTCCTGTTGTTGTAGTTGTGGCCTTCAGTCCAGAGACTGGTTTGATGCAGCTCTCCATGCTACTCTATCCTGTGCAAGCTTCTTCATCTCCCAGTACCTACTGCAACCTACATCCTTCTGAATCTGCTTAGTGTATTCATCTCTTGGTCTCCCTCTATGATTTTTACCCTCCATGAGCCCTCCAATACAGGAAAACCAAAACCCTCTTCAGAAGAGAAAAGAAAACACACACACACACACACACACACACATACACACATTCATACAGACATTTGTCATGCAAACATGACCATTATCTCGGACCTTGATGCCTCAGAATATGCTCTACCAACCGATCCCTTCTTCTAATCAAGTTGTGCCACAAATTTCTCTTCTCTCCAGTTCTGTTCAGTACCTCCTCATTAGTTATGTGATCTACCCATCTAATCAAAAAATGGTTCAAATGGCTCTGAGCACTAAGGGACTTAACTTCTGAGGTCATCAGTCCTCTAGAACTTAGAACTACTTAAACCTAACTAACTTAAGGACACCACACACATCCATGCCCAAGGCAGGATTCGAACCAGTGACCGTGGCGGTCATGCGGTTCCAGACTGTAGCGCCTAGAACCGCTCGGCCACCCCAGCTGGCCCCATCTAATCTTCAGCATTTTTCTGTAGCACCACATTTCGAAAGCTTCCATTATCTTCTTGTCCAAACTATTTATCGTCCATGTTTCACTTCCATACATGGCTACACTCCATACAAATACTTTCAGAAAAGACTTGCTGACACAAATCTATATTCAATGTTAACAAATTTCTCTTCTTCAGAAATGCTTTCCTTGCCATTGACAGTCTACATTTTATACCCTCTCTACTTCGACAATCCTCAGTTATTTTGCTCCCCAGATAGCAAAACTAATTTACTACTTTAAGCATCTCATTTCCTAATCTAATTCCCTCAGCATCACCCAAATTAATTTGACTACATTCCATTATTCTCATTTTGCTTTTATTGATGTTCATCTTATCTCCTCCTTTCAAGATACTGTCCATTCCATTCAGCTGCACTTCCAGGTCCTTTGCTGTCTCTGACAGAATTACAATATCATCGGCGAATCTCAAAGTTTTTATTTCTTCTCTATGGATTTTAATTCCTACTCCAAATTTTTCTTTTATTTCCTTTACTGCTTTCTCAATATACAGATTGAATAACATCGGGGAGAGGCTACAACCTTGTCTCACTCCCTTCCCAACCACTGCTTTCCTTTCATGCCCCTTGACTCTTCTAACTGCCATCTGGTTTCTGTACAAATTGTAAATAGCCTTTCACTCCTTGCATTTTACCCCTGCCACCTTTAGAATTTGAAATAGAGTATTCCAGTCAACATTGTCAAAAGCTTCTGTAAGTCTACAAATGCTAAAAACATAGGTTTGCCTTTCCTCAATCTATTTTCTAAGATAAGTCGTAGGGTCAGTATTGCCTCACGTGTTCCAACATTTCTATGGAGTCCAAACTGATCTTCCCTTAGGTCAGCTTCTACCAGCTTTTCCATGCGTCTGTAAAGAATTTGTGTTAGTATTTTGCAGCCGTGGCTTATTAAACTGATAGTTCGGTAGTTTTCACATCTGTCAACACCTGCTGTCTTTGGTATTGGAATAATTATATTCTTCTTGAAGTCTGAGGGTATTTTGCCTGTCTCATACATCTAGTTCACTAGATAGTAGACTTTTGTTAGGCCTGGCTCTCCCAAGGCTGTCAGAAGTTCTAATGGAATGTTGTCTACTCCCGGGGCCTTGTGTCGACTTAGGTCTTCCAGTGCTCTGTCAAACTCTTCACACAGTATTGCATCTTCTATTTCATCTTCATTTGCATTTTCTTCCATTTCTATAATATTGTCGTCAAGTACATCACCCTTGTGTAGACCCTCTATATACTTCTTTGACCTTTCTGTTTTCCCTTCTTTGCTTAGAACTGGGTTTCCATCTGAGCTCTTGATATTCATGCAAGTGGTTCTCTTTTCTCCAAAGGTCTCTTTAATTTTCTTGTAGGCAGTATCTATCTTACCTCTAGTGATATGCACCTCTACATCCTTACATGTGTCCTCTAGCCATCCCTGCTTAGCCATTTTGCACTTCCTGTCGATCTCATTTTTGAGACGTTTGTATTCCTTTTTGCCTGCTTCATTTACTACATCTTTATGTTTTCTCCTTTCATCAGTTAACTTCAATATCTCTTCTGTTACCCAAGGATTCCTATTAGCCCTCATCTTTTTACCTACTTGATCCTCTGCTACCTTCACTATTTTGTCTGTCAAAGCTA
This sequence comes from Schistocerca cancellata, assembly GCF_023864275.1. NCBI lineage: Eukaryota > Metazoa > Arthropoda > Insecta > Orthoptera > Acrididae > Schistocerca > Schistocerca cancellata. The sequence goes on along the minus strand of NC_064626.1, from coordinate 301,589,319 downwards.
TCCATTCTTCTTGTACTGTATTTCTTTCCCCCATTCTTGTCAGTCGTTCCCTAATGCTCTCCTTGAAGCTCTCTACAAACTCTGGTTCATTCAGTTTATCCAGGTCCCATCTCCTGAAATTCCTACCTTTTTGCAGTTTCTTGAGTTTTAATCTACAGTTCATAACCAATAAATTGTGGTCAGAGTCCACATCTGCCCCTGGAAATGTCTGACAATTTAAAACCTGGTACCTGAATCTCTGTCTTATAATTATATACTCTATCTGAGACTTTCCCACATCTCCAGGCTTCTTCCATGTATACAGTCTTCTTTTATGATTCTTGAACCAAGTTTTAGCTATGATTAAGTTATGTTCTGTGCAACATTCTACCAGACGGCTTCCTCTTTCATTTCTTAATACCATTCCATATTCACCCACTAGGTTTCCTTCTCTTCCTTTTCCTACTATCGAGTTCCAATTACCCATGACTATTAAATTTTCATCTCCCTTCAATATATGAATAATTTCTTTTATCTCATCATACATTTAATCAATCTCTTCGTCATCTGCAGAACTAGTTTGCATATAGACTGGTACTACTGTTGTAGGCATGGGCTTCATGTCTATCTTGGCCACAATAATGCGTTCACTATGTTGTTTGTAGTAGCTTACCCGAACTCCTATTTTTGTATTCATTATTAAACCTACTTCTGCATTACCCCTATTTGATTTTGTATTTATAACCCTGTATTCACCTGACCAAAAGTCTTGTTCCTCCTGCCACCGAACGTCACTAATTCCAACTATATCTAACTTTAACCTAGCCATTTCCGTTTTTAAATTTTCTAACCTACCTGCCCGATTAAGGGATCTGACATTCCATGCTCTGATCCATAGAACGCCAGTTTTCTTTCTCCTGATAACAACGTCCTCCTGAGTAGCCCCCCCCCCCCTCCCAACCCTCCACCCCCACCCCATCCCTCCCCAGAGATCCAAATAGGGGACTATTTTACCTCTGGAATATGTTACCCAAGAGAACACCATCATTATTTAACCATACAGTAAAGCTGCATGCCCTCAGGAAAAATTACGGCTGTAGTTTCCCCTTGTTTTTAGCCGTTCGCAGTATCAGCACAGCAAGGCCATTTTGGTTAGTGTTACAAGGCCAGATCAGTCAATCATCCAGACTGTTGCCCCTGCAACTACTGAAAAGGCTGCTGCTCCTCTTCAGGAACCACATGTTTGTCTGGCCTCTCAACAGATATCTCTCCGTTGTGGTTGCACCTACGGTACGGCTATCTGTATCGCTGAGGCATGCAAGCCTCTCCACCAACGGCAAGGTCCATGGTTCATGAGGGGAATAAGTCCTAAAAATTTTAATTCAGATACTTCAGATTTACATTTATCTAATTTTAAAGTCATTCCTCCTTGCCTAAGTTTTTCACCACTTGTCCCAAAATCTCAGTGTGTTCACCCCAATCTTCCTCAATTACTAAAATGTCATCTACATAAGCTGTTAATTTAGATATAAGTTCCTATCCAAGTACATGATCTAATGCTCTAAAAGGTCTGCTACATATAAATTTAAACCAAAAGATACTGTACAGTATTGGTAACATCATACACTGTAAATGAAAGCAGTATACTTCCCGGGTTCTGCTGATAAGAAAATGTAATGAAATCCTGATGTTAAATCTAAGCTTGACACAATCTAAATATTTCTTAATTTGCCATTGTTCTCACAGTGAACTGTTTCTCTACACAAAATTTGATTCAGTTGTCCTGAATCCAAAACTAAACTCACTCCTCCACCTCTTTTTGAAGCAGTTGTGAGGGTTTTTTTTATATGAACTAACACTTCTCCCAATAATGTCACACACTTCTATTTTCTGTAACTTCTTTTTGGCAGCAGCTTGTTTGGGTATAGGTACCCCTCATGGTTCAAAAATGGTTGATGTGGTTGTAACTGTAAAGTACACTGGTAGTCTTTAAGTCCCCCTGGTATTTTACTAAACACATTACTATATTCTCAGAATAAAGATTCCCACTCACGTCTTTGCCTGTCAGTAAGCCCATCTGTTTTAGAAATCCTCATGTCTTTTAAATTCTATGAAGAAACAAACTGTCTTGGTTGCAATGTTTCGAGTATTATTTATATACCGATGACTCAGGCAACTTCAGATTGTCAATCTGAAGATGCCTGAAGCAGGCAAAATGCACCATTGTAAATAAATAAAGTCTGAAATTAAGACTGTTCGCTTCTTCATTTTATATTGCTGGTTACTATAAAGCCCCAGTTTTGAATTCTATTTCATCTGTGTCTAATCTCTGTCTAAAAGTCCTCCTCCTTTTGAAAATTCTATGGTGTTAACTTTGTGATTATAAATTACATTTCATTTAATAAGACTAGGCTAATACTTTTGCTATTTGGTGCTATTATTAAACTGACCAAAAGTTATTTAAGAACCCTTTTTCAACCTCTGAATAGGACCCATCCACAGAAAAATTTTGATTAACTTATGACAGTTCTTCACCTTCTAAAATTTTTTAAACAAACTTAATTTTTGTTATGAAAAGGAAAGTTGGTACTCACCATATAGCGGAGATTCTGAGTCTCAGATATGCCTATCTGTGACTCAGCATCTCCACTATATGCTGAGGACCAACTTTCCTTTTCATAATATTGTTACATTCCATCCTGGATTTTCCATTGTTTACTTTTCATGCTGTCACTCATATTAGCTACAAAATGTCTTTAAAATGTTGTAAAAGAGGCAGCCTGATGCAGACCACCCTCATCTGAAAAGTCATTCACTGGAATCTTCCACCTCATAGTAACAGTATTACTAGCAAGGTTTTTATTATTAAGGTCATCACATTTCTTAGCAAGTACAGAAATACTACTTTGTGTGATGTCTAGGAAACCTGCATGCTCGTTTGCTACAGAAACATTCAAACAAATCAAATTAATGAGTTTTTTACAATAAGAAAAGATACAATACTTAAATTTTGCAATTACACAGATGTGTCACAAGCAAAGGGCGACATTCAAAATAATCAATCTTATTCAGTATAGACAATCCCAAGTCTGTGCTACATAGAGAGTACAAGTGAAGTTGTTAGAGTTGATGCTGCTGTGGAACTGTATCACTCTGACACTACTATAGAACTGGGTCATGCTGACGCTACTATAGAATTGGGCCATCACCAGTCAGTTGTGGCGCTCATTTCCTCTTCATATAGGGGCCAGTGCTGTCACATTGTTGTCCTGGAGGGAGGTCTGGTCAACGTGCTATTGGCTGACTTCTTCTCACAGCCTTCTCTTCCCTGTCACTCCCGACTGGCATGCTGGCACTTGACTTTACGCCATAACTTTCCTCCCCCCTGAAGTGACAGACCATCATCATATAGAGAGGACAACAGTGGGAGGGGAGGCAGTAGCATGGCTGCTCAAATGGACCGGAGGTTGTGGCTGCAGGGGACATCAGACTTCTGGTCATACCCCACCAACCAGCCTTTGCTCTGGTGGAAACACCCTCCAGAAAATGTCCAGAAGGGTCCATGTCCACCTCCTGAGGCCCATGGCTAGATTTAGAAGGTGTCAGCTGCTGCAGAGTGGGCAGGTCCAGCTGCATTGCTAGAACAAGAGGAGGCGGAGGAGGCAAAGGCTCCATCTCCTTGGTGTCATCCCACTGTGTTGTAATGACACCCTCTGGCAGCTGCTGTGACCATTGTATCGTCAGGATCCATGAATCTGGGGGAAGAGATACAAAGGATCACCAAGCACATGACGGTGTTGAATTTGATTGTGATGTTGATGCTGCAATCCGTCTGGGCCTGAAATGAGATACATGCATGCGCCAAGTCGACGAAGGATCTCACCTCACGCCCACTGTCTGCTGCCGCAAAAAACCCTGAAAAACGCAATAACATGTGGTATGAAGCGATACTTGCAGCCTTCCTTTGATGCCAGATGCTGAGAAGGTTGGATCAGTGTCCGATGATGGCAGCCGTGAAGCAATTTTGCCGGTGATGGTCCATCTCGTGGATGCGAACGATAGGAGACGAGAAACAGTTGCAGTGCTTTATCCATGGTGTGAGTGGTGCAAAGTTTGGCCATCTGCTGCTAGAAGGTTCTGACAAAAGGTTCCACTTTGCCAATTGACTATGGATGGAATTGTGCACTAGTTAGATGGTGTATCCCATTGCATTCACAGAATGTTTCAAATTCATTTGACGTGAACTGAGGGCCATTGTCTGACACTGACTTCAGGCAAACTTTTGAGGCAAAAAGTAGGGGACAATGCCTGAACAGTGCTGCATGACATTGTTGAGTTCATTGGCACAGCAAAAGGAAATGTGCTATAAGAGTCTACCACATTCAACCAATTAACGTTCCCAAAGGTCCCGCAAAGTCTATGTGCATACGTTGCCATGGTGATTGCAACTTAGGTCAAGTAGAGAATTTTTGTGGTGGAGTGGATTGATTTACCATACATGTGTGACACTGTGACATCATCTGTTCTATTTGGGTGTCCATACACTACCAAGTACAGTGTCAACGCACTAACTGTTTCATACGAACAATGCCCCAGTGTCTTTGGTGAAGTAACTGCAACACTTCTTTTTGCAAAGCTTTGGGGATCAACACACACGACTATCCACTGTCATTTTGGACAAGAATCACACCTTGCTGTATAACAGATGTGCAGAGTATCAGCATATGACAGAGTTCTTTATGCTATGCAATGAACAAGGCCAAGATGTGCGAATGTATTTTAGCAGAATGTTCAAATCTGAATCAGCTTCCGTGGCCTGTGCAAATTTCCTATAGTTCATGGGAAAAGATTGAAGCAATTCAGAATCCTTAGCATCGATGTGACAACAAGATGCAGCAGAAGCCTGTGCCAGGGCCAATCGGAAGGCATGAAAGCATATCCGCATTAACGTGCTGAGCTGTTGGACGATACACAATATCGTACTGATATTGAGACAACAACAAAGACCATCTTTGCAAATTTTGGGGCAGTTCGTGCAGGAACCGGTTTCATCGGATGAAACAAGGACTGCAAAGGCTTGTGATCCGTTTACTAAGTAGAATTTTCTGCCATACAAATAGTGGTGGAATTTGATGACACCATACACAATAGCTAATGCCTTTTTCTCTATTTGTAAGTAGTTACACTGAGCTTTGGACAACATTTTTGATGCAAACGCTATAGTCCTGTCTTTATCACCAAATCTGTGTGAAAGCACTGCACTGATTCCGTAAGAAGCATCAACTTGCAACACAACTGGTTTGTCGGGATCAAAGTGAACCAAGCATCAATCACTGAGCAATGCATTTCTAAGTTTTTGAAAAGCTTCTTGGCACTCATCTGTCCAAACAAGGAAATGTTCTTGCGATGCAAGTGAGCTGCAAACTGTGCAGCATTTGGTATGAACTGAATATAATATTTCATTTTCCCAAAGACTGACTGCAATTCTGTGACATTTTGAGGAACTGGCAGCTCACATACAGCTAACAAATGTGACTGAAGAGGATGTACACCTTGACTGCTTATGACATGACCAATATACTGCAACTCAGGTTTAAAACAAATCACACTTGTCCAGTCTACACTTTAGTCCTGCATCTGATAATGCATGAAACAAAGCACGCAAATTTGCAATGTGTTCTTTAGGTGTATGACCTGTTATGACAATATTGTCCAAACAGTTTGAACAGGTTGGCACTTGAGCAGTCAGCTGTTCCAAATTTCATTGAAAAATTCTGGGTGTGGAAACAGTGCCAAAAGGCAAACACAAATATTTAAACAAGCGCAAATGAGCGTTCACAACACGTATTGTTTGAGATTCCTCATCTAGTGGTATTTGAAGGTAGGCATAGCACAAATCAATTTTTGAAAAGTAGGAACCAGGGCTTAATCTGTCCATGAGGTCCTCTGGATGTGGCAATGGATTAGCATCAATCAGTTTGTGGCTTGACTATAGACTTCAAGTCAACACAGGGGCGAATTCAACCTGAAGGTTTGGGGAGCAAAACCAGTGGACTTGTCCATTGTCTTGCTTGTATGGGTGCAATAGCTGTGCTGTCTTGCAATTCTTTAAGTTCAGCAGCTACTTTGTCCCATAATGCAAGGCCAGGCAAAATTTTGGCTGAGCATTGTCTTTCATAGTAATTTGTACAACAAAATTGTTAGCCTTGCCTCAACCTTTAGAAAAGAGTTCCGGGAATTCTTTCAGAAAGCTAGCTACACAGTCTTTGACACTGAACTCAGTCACTGACAACACATTGTCCTGAATTGTAAAGCCAAAAAAATCAAACGATTCAAGGCTAAATATGTGATTCTTCAGCTTCTCCCAGCATATTTCTTGCTTGAACAGTCCACGGGTCTACTGCCAGGTCCATAGTGCCCAACAGGCACAATATTTCGGTGATCAGACATTTCGCCATTGTCAGGTGTGCTGACAAACTGAGCTCCTGAGGGCGGGCCACCACAGATGCTGACGCCAGCCTCTCAGTGACCGCCGACACGCGGCTGCAGACCGCGGAGAGAACACCTCGCTGGGGAAGGGGATTTAGGCCACCCGCCCTCAGGAGCTCAGTTTGTCAGCGCACCTGACGATGGCGACATGTCTGATCGCCGAAATATTGTGCGCGTTGGACACTATGGACCAGCAGTACACCCATGGACTGTTCGAGCAAGGCTAAATATGTTCTCATAATCATGTGATTGTTGTTGTTGTTGTTGTCTTCAGTCCTGAGACTGGTTTGATGCAGCTCTCCATGCTACTCTATCCTGTGCAAGCTTCTTCATCTCCCAGTATGTACCGCAACCTACATCCTTCTGAATCTGCTTAGTGTATTCATCTCTTGGCCTCCCTCTACGATTTTTACCCTCCACACTGCCCTTCAATGCTAAATTTGTGATCCCTTGATGACTCAGAACATGTCCTACCAATCGGTCCCTTCTTCTTGTCAAGTTGTGCCACAAACTCCTCTTCTCCCCAATTCTATTCAATACCTCCTCATTAGTTATGTGATCTACCCATCTAATCTTCAGCATTCTTCTATAGCACCACATTTTGAAAGCTTCTATTCTCTTCTTGTCCAAACTATTTATCGTCCCTGTTTCACTTCCATACATGGCTACACTCCATACAAATACTTTCAGAAACAACTGCCTGACACTTAAATCTATACTCAATGTTAACAAATTTCTCTTCTTCAGAAACGCTTTCCTTGCCATTGCCAGTCTACATTTTACATCCTCTCTACTATAACATCATCAGTTATTTTGCTCCCCAAATAGCAAAACTCCTTTACTATTTTAAGTGTCTCATTTCCTAATCTAATTCCCTCAGCATCACCTGACTTAATTTGACTACATTCCATTATCTTCGTTTTGCTTTTGTTGATGTTCATCTTATATCCTCCTTTCAAGACACTGTTCATTCCATTCAAATGCTCTTCCAAATCCTTTGCTGTCTCTGACAGAATTACAATGTCACTGGTGAACCTCAACATTTTTATTTCTTCTCCATGGACTTTAATACCTACTCCAAATTTTTCTTTTGTTTCCTTTACTGCCTGCTCAATATACAGATTGAATAACATCGGGGACAGGCTACAACCCTGTCTCACTCCCTTCCCAACCGCTGCTTCCCTTTCATGCCCCTTGACTCTTCTAACTGCCATCTGGTTTCTGTACAAATTGTAAATAGCCTTTCGCTCCCTGTATTTTACCCCTGCCACCTTTAGAATTTGAAAGACAGTACTCCAGTCAACATTGTCAAAAGCTTTCTCTAAGTCCACAAATGCTAGAAATGTAGGTTTGCCTTTCCTTAATCTATTTTCTAAGACAAGTCATAGGGTCAGTATTGCCTCACGTGTTCCAACATTTCTGCGGAATCCAAACTGATCTACACCGAGGTCGGCTTCTACCAGTTTTTCCATTCGTCTGTAAAGAATTCGCGTTAGTATTTTGCAGGTGTGACTTATTAAACTGATAGTTCGGTAATTTTCACATCTGTCAACACCTGCTTTCTTTGGGATTGGAATTATTATATTCTTCTTGAAGTCTGAGGGTATTTCGCCTGTCTCATACATCTTGCTCACCAGATGGTACAGTTTTGTCAGGACTGACTCTCTCAAGGCTGTCAGTAGTTCCAATGGAATGTTGTCTACTCCCGGGGCCTTGTTTCGACTCAGGTCTTTCAGTGCTCTGTCAAACTCTTCACACAGTATCATATCTCCCATTTCATCTTCATCTACATCCTCTTCCATTTCCATAATATTTTCCTCAAGTACATCACTGTTGTATAGACCCTCTATATATTCCTTCCACCTTTCTGCTTTCCCTTCTTTGCTTAGAACTGGGTTTCCATCTGAGCTCTTGATATTCATACAAGTGGCTCTCTTTTCTCCAAAGGTCTCTTTAATTTTCCTGTAGGCCAGGGGCGGGCAAACGTTGCACGCGGCTCATGAGCACACAGCGCTGCACGTGTGCTGCTCGCGTGCAATCGTCGACAGGGGCAGTGGCGACAGCCAGCAGGTTGCGGCAGTGTAGTACCAGGCTAAGATGCGGACGTTGAAGCGAAGCGACCACTACGTAGTGAACGTTGTATTTCAATAACCGGAAAATGCAGAGTGAATCAAGGAAACGGAGAATTAGAGATTTGCTATCTTTTAAAAAGGAATGGGAGAATCATTTTTTTCTCTGTGCAAAAACGTGAAAATTGGAAATGTATAATATGTGACAGTATTCTGGCTGGGCAGCGGAAGTTAAATATTGAACGCCATTATAATAAATTTCTTGAAAAAAGAGACAGCATTGGTCGTATATTTTTTACTATCGCATTGCGATAGTAAAAAATATACGACCAATGCTGTCTCTTTTTTCAAGTATACCTGTTATCTGGTCGTAGTGCACAGGACAACATGGAGTCGCCATAATAAATTTCAGTATGTTGCCATTCTTGGTGCAATAAAAGAGGAATTTCTCAAGCGATTTGGGGACATATCTTACTTATCACAAAGTTTTGAATAGTTCTCGAGACAATCTGCTGTTTCTGCAGATGATATTCATCCCAGTTTGCAAATGGAATTAATAGATCTACAGCGTAATTCTCGTCTGAGAGACAAGTTCCTTTTGGCAAGACGTGTAATAGATTTTTATCACGACTTTCTACAGCAAGAGTTTCCTCGTCTCCATCGTGAAGCCATGAAGATAATGTCAATGTTTCGCTCTACATACGTTTGTGAGAGATTTTTTTCTGTTATGAAAGTCTCGGTTAAGAGCAAACATCAGTAATGAAAATTTACGTAACTGTTTGCGTTTGTCTGTATGTATAAATTTTGTTGCAGACATTAAACGTATTGTAAACTCCACCTGTGATAATTAAATAAAACGTATCGTAGGTAATAGGTACTCTTTCAAACCACGATTACTTTCAAGCACTCCTACTAACCTTATTCCTTCATTCAATAAAGCAGGCCAGGAAACAAGACGCATTACAGAGGATGAAGCGGAGAGACGGTATGGCAGGGAGGGGAGAGAAGCGGGTGGCCAGCTTGCCCCTGTGTGCGCGCAGAACACCTGTTAACTGCACACGTGCATGTGCACCGCACACGTGCAGGATTCCCGCCCGCCCCTGCTGTGGGCAGTATCTATCTTACCCCTAGTAAGATAAGCCTCTACACCCATACATTTGTCCTCTAGCCATCCCTGCTTAGCCATTTTGCACTTCCTGTCGATCTCATTTTTGAGAAGTTTGTTTCTGTTTTGCCTGCTTTATTTACTGCATTTTTATATTTTCTCCTTTCATCAATTAAATTCAATATTTCTTCTGTTACCCAAGGATTTCTACTAGCCCTCGTCTTTTTACCTACTTGATCCTCTGCTGCCTTCACTACTTCATCCCTCAGAGCTACCCATTCTTCTTCTACTGTATTTCTTTCCCCCGTTCCTGTCAATTGTTCCCTTGTGCTCTCCCTGAAACTCTGTACAACCTCTGGTTTAGTCAGTTTATCCAGGTCCCATCTCCTTAAATTCCCACCTTTTTGCAGTTTCTTCAGTTTTAATCTACAGTTCATAACCAATAGATTGTGGTCAGAGTCCACATCTGCCCCTGGAAATGTAGCACAGTGATTGTAGCACAGTGAAAGTCACAGTTCATGTATGTGAGCAATACATGGCAGCAAAGTACATTTTCTGAGAATGGGAATTCCTTGTCCATTATAAACCATCAGGTGCATGCTAGTTTTAGACAGGTGTGGGGAGCCTAATACTTCATACGTATTACAATTCAGCAATGTAACAGAGGCACCCATGTCCAACTGAAATTTCACCCATTTTCCACTAAGATGCAAATGAACAAAAAGTTTCCAGAATGAGATTTTCACTCTGCAGCGGAAGGTTTGTTGGACTGGCATTGCACTGAAGAAACTGTTTGCTTACTAGGGTTGCTAATGCCCATAGTAGGCTTTGAATATACTGCATTGATTACATGGGCCCTGTGACTAGATTTTTGAGAGGGGGCGAATTCCTATGTTTGTTCCGTTCCAAACATATGGATTGTATGTGACTTTTCTTGCCACAAGCATAACACTGTGCTTGTCTGGATGGGCAATCTTGGCATTTGTGCCGTAAATAGCACTGAGGGTGTGACTTAATTCTGTTCACCTGTTTACAGACCTGTTCATGTAACTTGGTGCATGCATGCTGTTGCTGCCTACTGGGCCAGTCGTTAGCAAGGGATGATTCAACCCAGCAGATTAGTGGTTGCTCAAATTGGCCACTATGGCATTTGAATCATACTGATCTAGAATTGGCACTATGTGCTGAAAGGATGGATCTGACTGTTTCAAAATCTGTTCTCTAAGTTTGACATCAGTTACATTTTACATCATCACATCATGCAACATAACATCTGAACATAAAGCACCACAAGTACATTTAAATTTGCATTTCCTCATCATACTCTGCAGACCTATTACCCACTCATGTTAAGTTTGTTCTGACCATTCCTTGCAATGAAAGAAATGGTACCTATCTACCACCACATTCACTTGCTGGTCATAATAGTTAGTTAGAGAATCTGATATAGGAATGTTCACTCAGAGTGCCATTAGGAAACAATTTCTGAATGAGGTGAAAGACTGCACTTCTTACTGTTGACAAAAAGTAATGTAGTTTCATAGTACCTGATACATTGAGAGCAATGATGTGGGCTTTATACTGTTACAACCACTTGAGCCATTCCTCTTCTTTTTCATTAAACTGGTGAAAAGGTGGTATGGCACTCAGGGCTACAGTTGATGCCTGTGGTGCAGCATTGGTGTTTGGTTGGCGAGTAGCTGCTGTACTGTGTTTAGTATCTGAAACTGAAACATTTGTGTTAGCTGTGTTGCATCTATCACTTGCAGCTATGGTGCCTGAGCAGGGATGGGATAGTTGGGTTACTCATTTTGGAATAGGCAAGTGCAGTGAACAGACAGTGCAAGCAAGAAAAATAAGCGCACAAGCAAAGAAAATTTCTGAATAGCAAAAAAACAGTTAAAACACATAAACACACTCCTACAATGAAAAGACAAGGTGTAATTGAGGTGCCAACAAAACACAAAAACACACAACAGAAAAAAAAAAAAAATTGTGGTAGCCAGGCACAGGGTTGTCACATTGGTGTTTGTTCACCTTCTCGTCACCAAATATGTGGTGTCTAGGAATCCTGAAGGCTTGGTTCACTAGACAAACATGCAAACAAATTGTATTAATGAGTTTTATCACAATAAGAAGATACAATACTTAACTTTTCCAACTACACAGGTGTGCCACAAGCAAAGGGCGACATACAAAATAATCGACCTTCTTCAATATAGACAATGCCAAGTCTGTGCTACATAGAGAGTAAAAGTGAGTTGCTACAGTTGATGCTGCTATTGAACTGGGTCACTTTGTCACTACTATAGAAATGGGTCATGCTGACACTACTATAGAATTGGGCTATCACCAGTCGGTTGCAGCACTCATGTCCTCTTCATATCGGGGCGACTGCTCACATTGTTGTCCTGGAGGGAGGTCCGGTCAGTGTGCTATTGGCTGACTTCTTCTCACAGCCTTCTCTTCCCTGTCATTCCTGACCACTGTGCTGGCACTTGACTTTATGCCATAACACTTTCTAAGTTTAAACAATGGAATTTCTCGGCTGGAATATCAACAATATAAGGAAAAAATAGATTCTACTCACTGTAAAGCTGACCCTGTTTAATTTACTTGCATGTTACAAATTATTGATGACCTGTTTACAATAATGGATGCTTCGATATTCAAAATACATCATGTGTGCAAGTGAGGCAGTATTCTGTGTAAGATATTAATAAGTACCGATCTGTCTCACACTCACCTCTTTCTTAAAAGTATCAGAAAAGATTATTTATGCAAGGATTGAGACACACTACCTCAAAATAAGACATTTTTGGATTTTGAAAGGGTGTCTCCAAAGAACACATCATGTGTCAGTCACAAACCAGATTACATAAAATTTAAATGAGAAAATACAGGGTGTCCCACTCAAGCCTCCCTGATTTCTAGGAGAGAAAAACCACAGTAGATACGACAATGAAAAATGCACCACATTGTAGAGCATCTCAAAGAATTTATATTCCTGCATCAGAAGTGCCAAGTATCATTGCCAGAGTGCAGCATGGTCGCATGAAGTGACAATGGTGACTCCACAGCAGAGCACACGCAGTAGTGTGGTTTGTAGAAACAAAATCGCTGATTACTGTGCAAAGAAATTATTGTTGTGTGTATGAATGTGATCCATCTGATGTGAAAGCAATTAAGGAATGGTATAGGAAGTTTCTGGCAACAGGAAGTGTTCTGAAACATTCTGGCAGTGCACATTATGGAGTTTCAAAAGAGAAAGTGGAGTACATCAGACAAACGTTTCTCAGAAGCCCATGTAAGTCAATTCATCAAGCATCTAGGCAACTTGATGTACCTTGATCAACATTGCATCATTTCACCAGTATCTTTGTATGTGTGTGCTTAGAAAGTGCAAATTCTGCAACATCTGACGCCAAATAACAAACCATGCCGACAACTGTTTGCTGTGGATATGCTGCAGCGTATTGATGTGGATGCCAGCTTCCTGGAAAGATTTTATTCTCAGATGAGGCAACCTGTTATCTATCAGGAAGGATTAATAGGCATAATGTTCATATTTGGGGTTCACAAAATCTGCACATTATTGTTGAACATGTTCGTTATAGCCCTAAACTCAAAGTCTGGTGCGGGCTAATGCACGACAGGATTACTGGAACGTTCTTCTTTGTGGAACAAACAGTGAATGAGTCAGTGTATGTGGACATGTTGGAGCAGTCTGTGTACCCTCAGATACAAGACTTGCAACACAACATCATTTTTCAACAAGATGGAGCTCCGCTGCATTGGTCAACGGCTGTTCGCAAGTTACTGGATAGGAAATTTCCCAATCATTGGATCGATTGCAGAAGACCCATTGCCTGGCCACCACATTCACCTGACAGTATGCCACTTGATTTCTTCATGTTGGGATTTGTGAAGGACCGTGTGTATGCTACCAAGGTGGACAATATTCCGACATTGCGACACTGTATCACTAATGCAATTGCAACAATAACAGAGGAAATGTTACAAAGAACTTGGCAAGAAATTGAATATAGACTTGATATTCTTCCTGCTAAGTGTTTCACATGTAGAGGTATATTAATGATAAATAAATAAATTCTTTGAGATGCTCTACGATGTGGAGCATTTTTCATTGTCGTATCTAATGTGGTTTTTTTCCCCTGGGTCTTTGAAATCAGGGAGGTTTGAGTGGGACACCCTGTATTACCTACAGATATTTTCTGTGACTTGTCAAATGCATTTGGTTGTGCAGCTCACAGCACTCTCCTAGAGAAGTCTTGCTGTAAACTAATTTTAATCCTTTCTAACTAAATGAATCTAGAGAGAAAGGAATTTAATGTAATCTCTCATGTTTTCTTGGTGCAATTGATTAACAAATGGCTGAGGCAGTCATCAAAATATTGTGCATAACATGGAAATGATGACTTGTCAGAACACCCAGAAGCACACAGTTAGATTTAACATAGATAATTATAAATGAAGGTGTAATTTTTCCTCCTATCTACGTGATTATGTAGCTCTCAATTCATTCAAGCGATCAGTCATTCATAATACGAAACACAGTCATAGCTCATTCACTCAAAATGATTCAGAAATTTTACTTGTTAGAATGAAATCGGGCAATGATTCTTCTTCTCTGGAGGCTCGTGCTTTGCGGCAGTCTGCTAATCTGTACAAATAAACTGCCTTGTAATTTTTGGGAGCGTTGTATAATCAGTCGGGAAACCTCAGATCAAGCGGATATTTGGCTTTGATGAAGTTTAACCTTCCGAAGAAGTAATGGAGCTCTTGGATTATTAAATGCAGGTTCGTATCCAGTCTTTCAGAAGTTCCCTTCTGATTAACAACTACGCAATATGTCGATGAACATCATTAATTCTCAAATGTCAAATACACACCTTTTGTATGAAGGAGCAATATATATATATATATATATATATATATATATATATATATATATATATATATATATATATATATATATATATATATATATATATATATATATATAATAGAGGGAAACATTCCACGTGGGAAAAATATATTTAATAAGAAAGATGATGAGACTTACCAAACAAAAGCGCTGGCAGGTCGATAGACACACAAACAAACACAAACATACACACAAAAATCTAGCTTTCGCAACCAACGGTTGCCTCGTCAGGAAAGAGGGAAGGAGAAGGAAAGACAAAAGGATATGGGTTTTAAGGGAGAGGGTAAGGAGTCATTCCAATCCCGGGAGCGGAAAGACTTACCTTAGGGGGAAAAAAGGACAGGTATACACTCGCGCACACACACACACACATATCCATCCGCATATACACAGACACAAGCAGACATTTGTAAAGGCAAAGAGTTTGGGCAGAGATGTCAGTCGGGACGGAAGTACAGAGGCAAAGATGATGTTGAAAGACAGGTGAGGTATGAGCGGCGGCAGATTGAAATTAGAAATTAGCGGAGATTGAGGCCTGGCGGATAGCGAGAAGAGAGGATATGCTGAAGGGCAAGTTCCCATCTCCGGAGTTCTGACAGGTTGGTGTTAGTGGGAAGTATCCAGATAACCCGGACGGTGTAACACTGTGCCAAGATGTGCTGGGCGTGCACCAAGGCATGTTTAGCCACAGGGTGATCCTCATTACCAACAAACACTGTCTGCCTGTGTCCATTCATGCGAATGGACAGTTTGTTGCTGGTCATTCCCACATAGAACGCTTCACAGTGTAGGCAGGTCAGTTGGTAAATCACGTGCGTGCTTTCACACGTGGCTCTGCCTTTGATCGTGTACACCTTCCGGGTTACAGGACTGGAATAGGTGGTTGTGGGAGGGTGCATGGGACAGGTTTTACACCGGGGGCGGTTACAGGGGTAGGAGCCAGAGGGTAGGGAAGGTGGTTTGGGGATTTCATGGGGATGAACTAAGAGGTTACGAAGGTTAGGTGGACGGCGGAAAGACACTCTTGGTGGAGTGGGGAGGATTTCATGAAGGATGGATCTCATTTCAGGGCAGGATTTGAGGAAGTCGTATCCCTGCTGGAGAGTCACATTCAGAATCTGATCCAGTCCCGGAAAGTATCCTGTCACAAGTGGGGCACTTTTGGGGTTCTTCTGTGGAAGGTTCCGGGTTTGAGGAGATGAGGAAGTGGCTCTGGTTATAACCAGAGCCACTTCCTCATCTCCTCAAACCCGGAACCTTCCACAGGTTATAACCAGAGCCACTTCCTCATCTCCTCAAACCCGGAACCTTCCACAGAAGAACCCCAAAAGTGCCCCACTTGTGACAGGATACTTTCCGGGACTGGATCAGATTCTGAATGTGACTCTCCAGCAGGGATACGACTTCCTCAAATCCTGCCCTGAAATGAGATCCATCCTTCATGAAATCCTCCCCACTCCACCAAGAGTGTCTTTCCGCCGTCCACCTAACCTTCGTAACCTCTTAGTTCATCCCCATGAAATCCCCAAACCACCTTCCCTACCCTCTGGCTCCTACCCCTGTAACCGCCCCCGGTGTAAAACCTGTCCCATGCACCCTCCCACAACCACCTATTCCAGTCCTGTAACCCGGAAGGTGTACACGATCAAAGGCAGAGCCACGTGTGAAAGCACGCACGTGATTTACCAACTGACCTGCCTACACTGTGAAGCGTTCTATGTGGGAATGACCAGCAACAAACTGTCCATTCGCATGAATGGACACAGGCAGACAGTGTTTGTTGGTAATGAGGATCACCCTGTGGCTAAACATGCCTTGGTGCACGCCCAGCACATCTTGGCACAGTGTTACACCGTCCGGGTTATCTGGATACTTCCCACTAACACCAACCTGTCAGAACTCCGGAGATGGGAACTTGCCCTTCAGCATATCCTCTCTTCTCGCTATCCGCCAGGCCTCAATCTCCGCTAATTTCTAATTTCAATCTGCCGCCGCTCATACCTCACCTGTCTTTCAACATCATCTTTGCCTCTGTACTTCCGTCCCGACTGACATCTCTGCCCAAACTCTTTGCCTTTACAAATGTCTGCTTGTGTCTGTGTATATGCGGATGGATATGTGTGTGTGTGTGTGCGCGAGTGTATACCTGTCCTTTTTTCCCCCTAAGGTAAGTCTTTCCGCTCCCGGGATTGGAATGACTCCTTACCCTCTCCCTTAAAACCCATATCCTTTTGTCTTTCCTTCTCCTTCCCTCTTTCCTGACGAGGCAACCGTTGGTTGCGAAAGCTAGATTTTTGTGTGTATGTTTGTGTTTGTTTGTATGTCTATCGACCTGCCAGCGCTTTTGTTTGGTAAGTCTCATCATCTTTCTTATTAAATATATATATATATATATATATATATATATATATATATATATATATATATATATATATATATATATATATATTTCCCTTTTAATCGTACAGTTCGTCTCTGTTATCTTTTGTCATAAATCTCAATATTCAGATTACAATTCTTCAAACCAAGCTCAGGCTAATTGGCATGAAGACAATCCCGGAAGCTTCTTTTTTTTTTTTTTTTTTTTTTTCCTAACAACCACCAGAGAGAGTACTACAAAGAATAATTATGCGCTCATGGCATAGCTATTGTATGAAACTACTTTGCGCATAGATTCTGCGAGTATGAAGATAGAAAATTAGTAAACATCATTCAAGGGTAGAATTGTATCAGAATAATTCATCGAATAAAAAGAGATATTACAAAGGGAAGGGAAAAAAAAGTACCTAGAGATAGTCACATTGATGGTCAGCACACTGTCATAGCTTTCACTGAGAAGTTGTACATAATTGTGAAACTGGTGTGTTACACATTAACCCACCAAGACAGCTACATTAGTTAAAGTGCCACTTCCAGGATGGGGAGGTGTACTGGCCACAGATTAAATCCACCAATAGTCTGACAAAGCTGGATGTGGCTTTAGGTGATTTACCACACCTGACTAGGTAAATACTGGACTGGTACCCAAGTCCAGCCAGATTAATCAATCTGCAAACATTTAGAAAATTTTTGCACACTTTCACAAGAATAACACTACATGCAGATATTTATGAGGGTGGTTTGAAAATATCTCAGAACAGAATAGAAAAAAATTACTTCCATCACTGAAACTTTTCTTATTTCTCAATGTAGTCTCCTTGTAGATTAATGCACTTGGTCCAGTGATATTCCAGTGCCTTGATCCCATCTCGAAAATGAGTTTCCTCCATGCCTGCAAAATAGTTGTCAACTCCAGCTATCAGTTCTTTGTCTGAAGTGAATCTTCATCCACCAAAAAAAAATTTCCTTCGTTCTTGTAATTTTGCCATCGCAATGACATGTGTGTGGGCACCCATTGTCTTGATGGAAGATGACTTTCTTCCTTGTTAAACCTGGCGTATTTTCATGTATATTTTGTTGCAATTTGTCAAGAAGGTTAGCATAGTCTTCTCCAGTAACTGTTTGCCCAGTGCAGAGATAATCTACACACAGAATCCCCTCCGCATCCCAGGACACTGATGCCATGACCTTTCCTGCCGAAGGAATTGTCTTTGCTTTCTTTGGCGGCAGAGAAGCAGTATGTTTCCACTGCTTTGACTGTTGTTTTGTCTCTCGGGTATAGTAGTACACCCAAGTTTCATCTTTGGTCATAAACTGGAGCAAAAAATCTTGTTTTTTTC
The DNA here is from genome assembly GCF_023864275.1 of Schistocerca cancellata. Classification (NCBI taxonomy): domain Eukaryota; kingdom Metazoa; phylum Arthropoda; class Insecta; order Orthoptera; family Acrididae; genus Schistocerca; species Schistocerca cancellata. Next base: position 301,571,010 of record NC_064626.1, on the reverse strand, counting down.
TCCTAAAATGGGCAAAACATTGTTCTGAAATGTCCATTCTCATGCATTTCTGACCAACGTCGAGAGTCATGGCACCCATCTTGCAGATAATTTTTTTATTTCTAATTCTTCAGTTAAAATGCAATATACCCTTTCAGATGACATCTGGCAAGCATGAGCAATTTCATGCACTTTCTGTCGGTGATCCTCCATGACCATTTTGTGCACTTTTGCAATGATTTCTGGAGTAGTGACACATCTTGACTGACCACTGCGCGGATCGTCATCTAAGCTCTCCCGACCAAATTTAAATTCATTTTTCCACTTGGAAACAGTTGAATACGAAGGAAAATTGGCATGAATGCCCTTTGCTCTCATATCTTTCTTTATGCCATACTTTATCGCTGCTCGAATCTTTGATTTTTCCATCCTCACAAATCACTATGCAGGAACAACAACAGAGCCACATCACTGCATCCGAGAGCGCTGATGTGGCATGTGTTTACAGGCAACAGTCCAATGAATATCATATGAACAACTCCATACTGGGGGAGGGGGGGGGGGCATAGGGGTGGCAACAGGAAGGACATCTGGTCACCCCATAATGAAAAATCCATTAATGACCAGCCACCCCTATGCAGATGTGGAACAAAGGGACAAGTAAAAGAACAATTGCATCACAGATCATAATGATAGGTTGTAATTATGATATATGTAACATTGAAATAACTGAGCTAAATTGAACTCTGCTGACCTGATAGAAAAATACTTGTGACACACCCTCCCATTTATAGCAAAATATGTAGTTGAACATTGTTATAAATTAAAAAAAACACACACACATCATGAGATGATGTAAAATAGCACGTCATATAACAATTGGAGAAACATTTAAAGTTTTTAAATACTTACCTCACACAACTCTCACACTGTCATATTTTGATGAAGGATTCAGGAAACTATACCAACTATGAAATGAAACTGTGACTTTCATGCCACATCATGTTTTTCCAATATAGGCTAACATGGATTGTGCATCAAAAACATCATAGACAAACTTCTTCTGTAACAGACTTGCCATTGATGCTTAAATGATTGTATAACAGTAACAGTTGTTATACAGGGTGTCCGAAAAGTCTTCCTCTGATTACATAAATTGATAACTCAGGCTAGAAATAAGATACAAATATGAAAATGGTGTCTAATTGTTTACAAACTATCAAAGTTTTTTTCACACATCAGTAAGCTCCCACATGAGCACCCTTGGTAGCACATAGCACATCTAGGTGATATTCAATTTCCGTCCACACATTAGCCAACATCACTGGAAGGATCGATTCAACGACTGTGGTTATCCGTTGCCACAGGGTTTCAAGATCTGGTACACGTGTTCGGTAGACCTCATCTTTGACATAACCCCATAAAAAGTATTCTTATGGGGTTATGTCAGGAGAGTGTGCAGGCCAAACCATTGGCCCATCATGACCAATCCATCGCCCAGGAAAGGTCATATCGAGATAGGCACGGACGTCCAAACCCCAATGAGGCGGTGCACCGTCATGCTGAAACAAGACATTGGGGTGATACTGAAGCAGCTGAGGAACAGCATACGGTTGCAACATGTCCAGATATGCCGCAGATGTGATGGTAGCCTCAGCGAAGAATAATGGCGCGATAATAAGTCATATTGACGTGTACTGTCATTGGGCAACAAGGCCTGAACGATTTGCACTTTGTATGCATGAAACAATAAACATTTGTGTAGAATGTCATGGAGAGAGATTTTTGGCATCTGTAATTCACGGGAGGCCCTGCACACCGATTTCTTCGGACTTCACAGAAAAGACTGCCTTACAGCTTCCACCCTGTCTGCTGAGGTTCTTGGTCGACCAGACCTCGGAAGGTCAGTAACCGATCCTGTGTTCTTGAACTTCTCATACCAGGCTTTAATGCTCCTGACATCAGGTGGATTCCTTCCAAATGTTGTCTGGAAGTGTCTCTGCACTGTGGTTGGTGATCGTGTCTCATGGTACCACAGGACACACTGTGCCTTCTCCTGATTGGTTAACATGGCTTCTTGGGCACTGCATCTCATCCACTACTTATGTACTGCAAACCTAAAACAGAAAAAAAACTTTGATAGTTGTAAACAATTCAACACAAGTTTCATATTTGTATCTTACTTCTAGCCTGAGTTATCAATTTATGTAATCAGGGAAAGTCTTTTTGGACACCCTGTACATGCCATTACCATCAGTATATTAATAAACTTACAATGGAAAATTAACTATTCATGTAATTTTTGTATGTTTACATATTCTGTATACAAGCAAAAACTCTGAGATGATAATTTTGAATTATTTTTTCTATCCAAAAATGTATAAATTTATATATCTGAACAACTAATTATGAATATTAATTTCATAAGACTGGACACATTCAAGATTGGAGAAAAGCAACCTAAATTTTTAATTTAAACCATATTTTTCTGTATCACAATATAGGCAAATAAATATTAATTTCACAGACAAAGTATTTATAGTTCTTAATTGCCTTAATTTATATATATTCTAAGACTAAGGCTCTATTAATTTATGAGCAGAAAGGTTTCTAAAGTCATAAATACTTGATTTGTTTATATATTGAATAAGCAGCCATCATGTTTTATATTATTTTTTTGAAAATACTGTGATGGAAATTTTAGCCAAAATATTGCTTTAAATAATTGTATTGACATTAAAATGAAAAAATAGTCTGAACTGCAACATATTTACTTAGATTTTTGGTTTCTACACTTTTGTAATTTGGTACATGAAATTAGATGATGACACTGCTGTCTACAAGCCATTAAATTACTTTAAATGATCTTAAATAGCATTTAAAACACATAAGGAAGGAACAAATTGCCATTAACCAATAAAAATATGATATATTGAGTACTCGTCATAGGTACTGCATAGTACAACTGAAAAGTGTATCTCTCCACTCCCAGTATCAGTTACTTCATTAGATAACTCTCTTATATTGACAGTTGCACTTCAACCTGCAACACAAGGGCACCATGTGCTGAGAGCAGCCAGCAAATTAAGGTCATTTTGCTCACTCTGGGCCAGAGGTTCACAATCTTAAAATGGCCACTGCCATAGTTTCAATAACAAATAAAAACTTCGGGTATATTTGTTCATTATTACTATTCTTATTACTATTGTTGTTGTTGTTGTTGTTGTTATACATGTTCAGGAAAAAAATAAAAATGTGTCCCTGATCTACTTCAATAAGGCCATCATCAGTGTTGCTAGAACTACACATTTGTATGACACATCTCCCCTTTCAAATTACAATATTCATATTTAGAAATGTGTTAGACATTTTATTTGCTTGCTGAACCTCCCATGTTGAGTTCATATGTTGTCATTGATCCCTAAAAGTGGTTTGTCATTTACATGAACCTGTTCAACATTTGGTTCCAGTGCTGACATGGACTACAATCTAGCCTCTGTTCAGTGATGTCAACTCCTCCTCCAATGAGTTCATCTGGGAAGTCAAAGTTGTAGTCTCCATCCTTTTCAGTTGCCTTCACCAAATGGAAACAACTCCTTCATATTGTTTGTTAGCCATTTTGATGATGTAAGAATGAGCTAAACTGCAATTTTCCCTTACTTGCCAATACCTGCTTCATCTTCCTTCTTTAATTCGGGAATGCCTTGTGCCTAGTGATGACTGCCACAGTAATTTTTTCATTTATTCAGTTTCCTTCTTCCCATTTTCAGACAATCTTTATGTTTTGGTATCATCGATACCACAGTCTGCATTCACCTACCATCTATTGCTGGTTGGAACTCATTGAAGAGTGACATTGCACTGTATCTTTGTAATCACTATAGCCATCATCACACTTCATGAGACAATATTAACAATTTTCATCAACCTATTGCTCTGCAATAACTTTGGCTATTTTTTATGTGCTTCAACGAACAATATCTTGCAGACTGTAAATGCTGATGTGAGTAATGGTTGAAATGAGTCCTAAAGTTACTCACAACTTCCTCATGTACTGTGACTTCAAAATATGAGCATTAAATATTTGACAACTTCTGACTCATCCACAGAATGCAACAGTACAATTTCTGGATAATGGGATAGAAGGTTACAACCAAATACCAGTTTTCATATAACTTGAATAAATCAACTGCAACTTGCTGCTATGGCTGTTGTGAAAATTCCTATTGGATAAGGATCTCAACTGATTATTAGTTTTCATGGTGCATTGTGGTCACTGTTTCAGTTTCATTTGAAATTCTTGGCCGTATACAAATTGTCATTTCATTGCTTTGCATTTTATAACACATTATTCTCAAATTTTTTAAAATGTTGCTTCAGTGATTTGTAAGCAAACATTTGAAAAAAAATCAAAATTTTGTGTTTTGCTCACTGTTGGAAGGAAGGAAGGATGATCAGAGTTTAATGTCCCATTGACAATGAGGTCATTAGAGACAGAGCACAAGATTGGATTACTGAAAGATGGGGAAGGAAAACAACGATACCCATTGCAAATGAACCATCTTGACATTTGTCTTAAGCAATTTAGGGAAACCATGGAAAAGCTAAATCTGGATGACTGGATACTGATTTGAATGGCCTCCTCCCAAATGCAAGTCCAGTCTTGCTAGCCACCACACCACCTATTCTTCGTATGTCGAGAGAAGAGCTCTGACAGCTGGCAGCGCAGTTGCTAGTATTCGACACGGACAGGCAATGAGCAAGCAGCAGTTGCCCAGCACTACGCCAACACTGGGGCATTGCCATGGTAATGTAAACAAAAGCTCACGATTTGATTGGCCGTGCATGTGCGAAGCACGTGCACCAAGGCCGCGTCAACTGGCAGAGCTCTTCTCTCGCCGTACGCACTGTAGCTTGGTGCTCACAGTTGGCAGTTTGTGTTCTGTTTGTTAGCAATTTGTAGAATGTCCATTTTATTCTCTAACTGCAATGGTTCAAAATCAAATTTAGAAGGATTTAGTAGTTGACTTTTAAATAATTACTGGAGACCTCAAACATTATTTTACCATGAGAAGTTAATCTTCTGTGCTGTAAACATATATGTTTGTCTTAAATATGTTGAACAGTAGTCTGTTCCCTTAAAATATTCTTAATAGTTTTTATGCAAGGACACATTTTTGAAGTATCTGACTAGTTGAGTATGTCAGGCAATTTCATAAGTATAATAGTTAAATATAAAATAAATGGAATACATTTTTTGTCTTAAAGCCTACCACAAATGATAGCTTTCCCCTCCCCATGAAATACATTACAAAACCATAATCTTTGCACAAAATTTACTTGATGAATAGAAGCAGTGAGCTTGGCAGTTCTTCTTGCACTTTTCTGCAGAAATTAACAATACATTGCATCCATGTCAAAGTATCTTATTTCACTGCATGTCAACTCTCAGTCACAGCATTACAACCATTACTCTACCTCACATAAATTTCTCTACACAGTATCACACAGATACAGCATGTATAAAATACTAACCGATGATCTCTGGCATGAGTGTTGCATAAGATCCCATATCCACACCCTGCTCTACTTCATTGTTTTAAAATTAAGCTGAATTTAGATTTAATAGACTACACATACAAAATCAAATAAGCAAGCAGTAGAATTAAACCTAATCATAACAAGTCAGATGATAAAATCTGTCATGTATTACCTTGAACTTATCTCAGTCTCTCAGCCTGGTGAGTCTACTGTTGAAATCATTGCTTGTTAATTTATGTGTGATATGGACAATCATGCCTTCTTTATATAGCTGTGAGTTTTATCATGCTTTTGCCCTACATTAATCTCTTCCATTTTGAATGTGATGTAAAGAAAAAGAAGAATATTAATGTTTTTAGGTGACCTTTCTTTATGAGTGGATCACTTTGCATCCATCTCCACTGAAGAATAAAACTGAAATCAACTTGTACAAATGCATTTAATGTTATTACTTACGAATCAACATAAGGCAATTGTTTTTCTTGTAAAATCAGAATCATTCTTTTTTTCTCTCAGTACCTATTGCAACAGCACAGTTTAAACCCCTGTTTTCCTTGTTCTACATGTTTTCTTTTATATACTGCTAATACAACTTTGTTTCTGTCAACAGATGCTAAGGACATAATGGCAGACTGTCCAAGCTGGATGTCACTGGAAAGTGCACACCACTTCCTGCAGTTGGCCATAGCCTCATATGGGTGGCCATTTGTGATGTACCGCTATCCAGTAACAGGAATTTGTCGTCTTACCCCAAAGATGACTTGCTGTGCTTGCTTTAGGTATATTTCATCAGCATTTGTTTACAAGACATTTGAGTATGTATCAGTTAACTTAATAAAAGGATGAGAAAATGGAATTGACCGACCATTGAATTTTTGGACACATTATTAGCTAGGTCATAAAACAAATGATGTACAGGGCTTTGCACATTCCTACCTTCCTTTTATCAGCTCCAAACTTCTCTCTACTTTTAACTTTAGTTACATTTACAGAATACATACCATTGACTTGTGTCCTATATGGCTTTACTCTCTTCTGTCACTCCCCTGCATGAGGCCAATTTCCTCCTAGCTTCTTGTTTATTTTATCTCCGTATTAACTGCTCAGTATTCACCTGCATGCATAGGAATTATCTCTATCACTCGCTCATTGTATGCTCTATTCCTTCCCCATCACACTCACATCTTACCCATCTGAGTGAGAGCTATATGATACAGAAGTCGTACTATGTAACAGCTCTGTTGAAAACTCTGCGTAGTCCTCCTCATGCAGCTGAAAACCCAAGAACATTTTGTCAAATACATCTCTGATTCTACATCTCTGACTGATTAACATCAATCTCCACTAGCCTGTCCTACATACACCTTTCTCCCTTCCCGAAGTCCCAGCATGCTCCAGCTCCTCCCCACCACTTCACTTTTGTTTGATTTATCTTTCCATCAATCTACATCCACACATTCTCTCTGTGGGCTCCTCATTCCTGTATTCTGCCCCCCCCCCCTTCCCCTTACCCACCCATGCTCAACACGCACCATCTATTGTACTGTAAACAGTGTGTGACTTTCTCCATCTGACTGTTCCACAGTTAGCTCACCTGTGCAACATTCATATCACCCTCCTCCTTGGTCTCTCAACTATTTCAATGTTCAACATGTCAATTATGTGGTCAGTGATTATTCCTTCCATTGACAATAAAGCTTTCATAGCTGAGTCACAAGCCATATGGTTTTTTCTAAAGGACTGATAGCTACACTGTTACAGTGCATTTGAAAACTACATCATTGACCTATTGCACTCAGTTGCCCATTTCTTCTGGCCCTAGTCTAAGACAAGGCCTTATAGTTCTTATCCTGTTGATATAAACAAATCTAATGCATTTTTATTTGGTTATGTATTAGCAAAACAATGTTTGCTAACACAGTGAGGAAGTGATCATTGAATTTGGTGCCCAGTAATGTTATTCTGTCATCATTTTTATCACACTTACTATATGAAAACTCATTTTCATTTACCTCAGAGTTTAAAACTGTGATATGACTTCCATTCTTTGCAGACATTCTGCTATAGGTTATCATTGAAAAAGAATGGTTTCTATTGATTTGCAAAAGTGAAATTGAATGGAAAGACCTTGAGCAGACAAATAAAAACCAAAATGATATCTAACATAGCTCACTTCTGATCATTTGTTCTGATAAATACTTTTCTGAATATGATGTGCAAACAATGTAAGATTAATAAAGTGTTTTTCAATTAAATAATGATCCTTTTTTTTTCTAGGCAGAAGGCTGTTACCATACGGGAAGACAATTGTTGTTTGTGCCATTTTGCTGGTGTAAGGTACATGTCTGAACTAGACACAGAAGATATATTGTTTGCATCATTTGAAAATGAGTTATTCCAGGTAAAAAAAATCAATTACAATGTTTCTTTGTTCAACTGATCAGCTTATCATGAACGGCACACCTTTGAAAATAGCAAAGTGGTATTTAGTGGTTCATGAGGAAGGCAGCTTACCACTCACAACACAGACACATTGTGTGAAATTCCTTGGGGTACAGCTGGATAACTAATCATAAAGCACCTCTCATTGTGTGCATTGACCTTAGACCTGAGTGTAGTCTCGTTTTATGTTTTTAGGTCTTTGTTGTTTATGGAATTATTTTCCTGTGAGTCAACCTAAAGTAAATAAAGTGTTTATACAAGCAGAAGCGAGTACTAAGAATATTGTGTAAAGTAAATAACTCTATGTTTTGAAGAAGTCTTTTTAATTTGCTTGGAATTTTGACACTCACTTCCAAATAGAGATACTCCTTAACAATTGCTGTTTCTGATAATAAAAAGCAGTTTCAATCGAATTTTGATTAACACAGTCACTTCATAAGACACAAAAACAGTCATAATGTAGACTTTGCCTCCTTGTCTAGGGTTCAGAACAGAGTTATTTACTCAGGTGGTGAGATATTCAACAAGCTCCCATCAATCGTAAAGCAGAATATTTGGGACCACCAGCAATTTGAAAGGAAATTTAAAACTTGCCTAGTTTTCAAATTTTTCTATAAATTATCTGAGTGTCTAGAAGCAGATTAAAAATTTCTGTTAGCTACATGACAAGTAGCTTTTTTGCTATAAAGCTGTATGACAAGTAATAATGCACTATAAATAGGACTCAGTATTTACAGATGTAAAAATATTGGTTTGCAAAATGCTATTGTATTCAAGTAAGTATTAAGCTGCTAAAATACCACATAAACAGCAGCTTTAAAATGAAACTAAGGAGGCAGAACTTACCTTTTTTTTTTTCAAAGGAGCAGCTCTCTTACTTATTTACTTGATTAAATTTAGATGGTGTAATTTTTAATAGCTTTAAGTAGAGCAATGATACATTATAGTTAATACATTATACATACTAAGTTTCTATGATGTCTTTGACTTATTTTAACGTATACTTTGACTCATTTCACATCTCTGAAGTTTTTTCTTGATTTGATATACAGAACATCATGAATGAATGAAAGAACTGAAAACTGAAGACTTGTAATTATAATTGTAGCATAAGATTAAAAATCATTTAGCTTTTAAATTATGCAGCTTCCTTTTGACACAGCCGTAGTGAGAATCTATTAAGTGAATTATCATCTAGATGATTAGACTGACTGATGTCACTGGTAACTCAAGAGAGATGGTGATTTGATGTGGCGAGGTTAAAATGGGGGGAAATGGAAATCTGCAGAGGAAGTCAATATAGAAATAAAAACCAGACTGACTCTGGGAAGGAAAGAAACAAAACAAGGGGGTCAAAGACCATGGGAAGTAAGATATATAGGCAGGAAACTAGACGGAACAAAAGAGATGACAATAAATAGTGTAAATACTGAACTACAAGTACAAAGGTTTGCCTTTTTCTACATACATACTCCACAAGCCACTGTAGGTGCGTTGCAGAGTGTATATTGTACCACTACTAGCCATTTCCTTTCCTGTCTCACTCGCAAACAGAGTGAGGAAAAAACAACTGTCTATATGCCTCCGTCTGAGCCCTAAAATCTTGCAATTTTATGTGAAATGTGCATTGGTGGCTGTAGGATCATTGTGCAGTCAGTTTCAGATGCTGGTTCTCTAAATGTGCTCAATATCATTCTTGAAAAAGAATGTTACCTTCCTCCAGGTATTCCCTTTTGAGTTCCTTGAGCATCTCCATAATTCTTGCATACTGGTCAAACCTACTGGTAACAAATGTGAAAGCCCACCCCTGAATTGCTTAAATGTCTTCTTTTAATTTGACCTGGTGGAGATCACATACAATTGAGCAGTACTCATGAAGAGGTCACACTAGTGTTCTGTATGCAGCCTCCTTTACAGTTTAACAATACTTTCTTACTCATCTGCATTAACTTATATTTTTCTGTGTTTGGAGTTAGTGGCCATTCATCACACCAGCTAGAAATTTTGTCCAAGTCATCTTGTATCCTCCTCAATCTTTCTACACTCAAGAGCATCATCAGGAAACAGCCGCAGGTTGCTGCTCTCCCTGTCTGTCAGATTGCTTATGTATATGGAGATCACTTATGTATATGGAGAATAATAGCGGTCCTATCCTACTTCCTTAGCACACTCATGACAATACTCTTGTCTCCGATGAACACCTACCACAGAGGACAGAGTGCTGGATCCCATTACTTAAGAAGTCTTTGAGCCACTCACATACCTGAGACCTATTTTGTGTGCTCAACTTTTGTTAACAGTCTGTAGGAGGCACTGCGTAAAATGCTTTACAGAAATTGGGGACTGTGGAATCTGCTGTTGGCTTCATCCATAGTGTGCGGGATATCATGGGAGAACAGTACATGAGCGATGCTTTCTAAAACCTTGCTGATTTGTGGACAGAAGAATTTCTGTCTCAAGGAACTTTATTGTATTTGATATGAGATTACATTCAAGAATTCTGCAGCAAACCAATGTTAAGAGTATTAGTCCGTAATTTTGTGGATCAGTCTTTTACTCTTCTTGTACACAGGACATACTTTTGCTACTTTACTGTTGCCTAGGACTTTGTGCTGGGTAAGAGATTTGGAATAAGCTAAGTAAGGGGCCAGTACCATAGACTACTGTTTGTAAAATGGAATTGGGTTTCCATGTGGACCTGGTGACTTATTTGTTTTCAACTCTTTCAGTTGCTTTTCTAGGCACAGATGCCTATTGCTAGGTCCTCCATATGGAGGTCTGTGCAGTGGTCAAATGATGGTATGTTTGTATGATCCTCATGATGACTTCTTAAAAGTGTAATTTCAAACTTTGCCTTTCCTTTTGCTATCTTCTATTGCCACACCAGACTGGTCAATGAGTAACTGACTAGAAGCCTTCAACCCACTTAGTGATTTTACACAGGACTAAAATTTTGTCGGGTTCTTGGCTAGATCTTTTACCAAGGTATGACAGTGGGAGTTGTTGTATGCTTTGTGCAGTGATCTTTTTACAGATGCACAAATCTCTACTAACTTTTGCCTGTCATCTGAATGTTTGCTTTAAAACCAGGAGTGAAACAGTCTTTACTTCATCAGCATTTTCTGAATTTTGTTATTAAACCACAGTGGGTTGATGAATGATGTCCATTCATTATCTAAGTGGTATGCAAGCAACTGCATATCTGTTCTTTCTAGTAAAAATACTCATCTAGACTTCTTGATTGATTTATCTCACTGTAGTAATCATCATTGCTATGATGGCATTATGACCACTAATACCTGTATCTGTACTGACACCATCAGTAAGGTCAGTCCTGTTTGTAGCTACAGGGTCTAAAATATTTCTGTAGTGAGTGGGCTCTCAAACTAGCTGTTCAAGATGGAAAATGTGTTCAAAAGTTCTTTGGAAGACTGCCTGTGCATACCTCCTGCAGTGAATCCATAACCATCCCAGTTTATACTCAGTAGCTTAAAGTCACCTGCAATTAATATTGCATGATCTGGGTACTTTCACCCTACTGACCATGGACTGTCATAGAATGACTTTATAACTGTCACAGAAGAATTTGGTGGACAGGAAAAAACCCAACACCGAGACCTGTTTTATGGATCCAGATAACTTCAAAGTCACATTCAAAATCAATCTCATTAGAGACAATATGGCATCCAATCTGTCTTTCCAATATGTGTTCCTTGACTCGATAAATAATTAAGATCTTTTTACTTTGGGTTTCAGCTATCCCTTAGTCCCAAGAATAATTTGAGGGCAACAAATTTCCTGTAGGGCAGTAAATTTGGGAACTTTTTTGTGAATTATTCAACAAATTACTGACAACATTTTGAGAATCAAGGTGTCTTTACTATGAACCCGATCTGATTTAGCTGTCTGCATGTCAACTGGCGAGTGTTCGTCAGATTACCTCAAGCTCTCACCTAGCCAAAAACAAAAAATCCCCATATTCACTTCACAAGTACTCTGTTGCCCAAGCATCTGTTTCTTTTCTGTAGTGCACCCCTGACCTATCAAGGGGTGTCCTCTTGCTCTCCACCCAATAACACAGGTCCAGAAATCTGCTGCCAAGACTGTCACAGAGTCAAAGAAGCCTTTAGTTGATATCCTCCACTTGGCTCCAAACCAATGCACACTGATCAATTTTTGGAACAATGCAGCAAATTGTGAGCTCTGCTTGCACCCCAAATGTGATGCCAGTGGCCTTCACCACATCCATCAACCACCCATATGAACTGAGGACAGCCTCAGAACCCAAGTGACAAGCATCATTGGTGCTGACGTGAGCTGTAAGTTGCAGAACACTATACTCCACATGCTCGATGGCCGCAGGCAAGTCCTCATCCACATCTTGGATGAGGGTCCTCAGCAGACATACCAAGTGCACATTGGCTTTCTTTCCTGCCCAGAACACTATTCCCCTAAGGAGTTCCGTAATGGGTGTAACATTGGAGATCCCAGTAATTACCCCCTGGAGCTGCCGGTAATTACCCCCTGCTATGTCTCTGCTCAGACTCTGCTGAAGAAGTGGCCACCTGTCCCTACAGAAGGTGGCAAGGCCAGACAGCCAGCCTCCATTTTGACCCTGCGCATCGAGTGCAGCAAATGAGTTATCAACCGCCACTCACCCTGCAGCGAAGGCAGATCTCCCACATTGGGTCCACTGGAAGGTGTCACAACAGCAGACTGCGGATGAAACAAGTGATGTCTGAAGTCTCCCATGTGATGTGACTGTAGCCAAAAGCACCTGTTAAACTGCATGCACCCATGTAACTGGCGCAGGGCCATTCCAAGTTAAGCATTGTGGTGTTCAAGCTATACTTCAGGTTTGAAGCTTCCTGTCAAATAAATACTGTATGTTGAACTGGGAGTGAAACTTGAGATCTTTGCCTCTTGAGGGAAGTATCCTACCAACTGGGATTTCCAGTCATGACCAACCCTCATAACTTTACTTCTGCCCATACCTCTTCTCCTATCTTCATTCTTATAATCTTCAGGTGATGACAAGTTTACCTATTGATAAATACTGAAAGTAAAGCCATTTTGCAGTTTCCATTTTTTCTACAGCTATAATCAATAGAATGTCATCTGAGTATATAATATGCAGCCACTTGTTTCATTAATTATCTCTAGTTTTTCCAGCATACTATCAAGGGTTACTGGACACTTTTTTCAGAGAATATAAGTTTAAATCTTGTGTCCTACTGTAAATCTCTTAGGTTATTGTAGAGTAGTGTTGAGCAACTGACTTATCATAGACATGATACTATGGAAGGTCACTATAAGTCATCAAATGCTCCAGTGTGGCATATAAATGGTTTGTAGAGCATTTGAGCTATAAGAATTAATGCAGAAGTGAGTTCTCAAAACAGACCTTAAACACTTATACATGTAATAAAACAGGTACAGTCTCAAATATAGCTGTAATCCTAGTCAACAGAAATACCTACAGAAAAATATAGTGCCATGGAGAAAGTTTTCCAGTCACTGACCATTATCTGATATACTGTGCTCTGGTACTAAAGACCCAAACTAATGATGATAAAATATGACCTAGAAGAGTGTTTGACTTTCTAGTGATGTGAACTGTTGAGCTTTCAATGAAAATCCAGGTCATGTTTATCACTAATAAGTTGACACAGAGAATGGCAATTTAAAGCAACTGCATATAAGGTAGAGTAATTCTCCTTTTGATATGAAGCTCTGAAAATACAAAAGCAGTGTGGAATAATGATCTGCAAAAACTGAGAAGAAAAATCAGACTAGAGAGAAAATTCTCTCAGTTAGCAGTAGGTATGAAAGATTTTCAGATGTAACTATGGACTTGACATAATACCAGAAATGAACACAAAGAACTACTAGAACAAACACAAATTGTTCTACAAGTCTATACAATAAACACTTGCTTCGAGAATAAGTGTATAGTAAAATATGTACAAGACAGCGTCAATTTCCATGCTGATGAAAGGATTATGGTGGGGTTTTATCATCAAATTTCAAATTTTATACACTTTCATCTAGTGCTTGATTTACAACAGTATGCACCAGTACCTCATAACGATACCTCTGACAAGAAAAAATCAGAACTGCAGGTTTTGAGATGTAGTACAACAGAACTTCTGCTGCAATTGAAGCAATGGAATACAAATGTTATATTCACACTGCACAGAAAAGCATTAAAATAATATTTTAAGAAGTCTAAATTTGAAAAACACCCCAGGGTTGGTCACAGTACCAGAACCTCTTCTCTCTCTCTCTCTCTCTCTCTCTCTCTCTCTCTCCCTCTCTCTCTTTAAAACAAGCACTGCTCTTATCTATCAGTATAGTGTTAAATCAAAGAAGATCAGAATATATGGAAGATAAAAATGACAAAACTCTATCATCTGGATCATTGTGCCATGAGGAGATAATAAAAACAACCAGCCAGAATTCAAATAATCATCTGATCTCTCCAGTATTTTTCATTAATAAACATACATCTCACTAGGATTAAGTCATTTATACTATTACAAACTACATTTGTGCTAACAAAGCATTTATTCATTTTTTTGAGAATAATCCCTGCCTGTAATTACTGATGTTAAGAGAGTTTGTGTGTTCATTATTAATTTTACTTGTTTATTATTCTGCTGTATATATGATTACACGTTCAATATTTTTCTATAGTTTTTCAGAACTAAATGAATAAATACTGTTTTCTCTGTGTTCTAGTTGCCATTCTTTGTTACTTCTGATCATAAAACCTGCAGTATTGTTATTGTGATAAGAGGATCTATATCAATGAGAGATGTGTTCACTGACCTTACAGCTGGAGCTGACTATCTTGAAATACCAGAACTGCCTGAAAATAGTATGGTAAGTTTGTATCCATAAATATACAAATCAAATGCTATCTGTATATTTATCATTGTAATGCATGACACTTTTGTATTTCTGAAACAAAGTGATTTCAGTTGTAATTTTCTCTGTTGGCAGGGCCATCGAGGAATGATACTAGGTGCAAAAAATTTGAAGAAAGTGTTGCAAGATACTGGTGTAATAGACAAAGCCATTGAGCTGTACCCACACTACAGTCTCACCTTAACAGGTACCATTAACATGATATAGAAAGGGAAGACAGTACCGTAAGATTATTTTAATGAAATGCATACTGATAGTGGTTCAAATATATTTAATGTTTAGTTTTGTAACATATGGCACTCAAATTCATTGTTACAGACACATTATATTAACAGTTCATAATGTTATATAAAACAAATTTAATTGCCTCATTCACCTTAATGCTGTTTACAGGGTGACAATTATTGAACTGTATGAAATAAAATTCTCATAACGTCTAAATGGTTTGTGTTAGGACTTTCAAACAGCATGGTTGTCCATGGGGTATGAGGCGCAGTTAGTATTTGCATTATGGTTTGGTTTAGTGACAAAACCCACTTTCATTTGGAGGGGTTTGTCGATAAGCAAAATTGGTGTATTTCGGGGAATGAGAATCCACATTTCATGATCAAGAAGTCTCTTCACCCTCAACAGGCGATTGTGTGTTGTGCAATGTCCAGACGTGGAATAATTGGTGAGATGTTCCTTGATGGCACAGTGGAAAAGGTCGATATTGTGTTGATGCATGACTATTGTGGTCAAAATGCCCAACAGGCATGTGCTATGTATGCTTTGGAAGATAATTTCACCCCCATCATCCCTGATTCAACAAGATTTCAACAAGATGAGTTCATGCAAGATGGAGCTTGACTCCATCAGAGCAGGAGAGTGTTTGATGTCCTGGAGTAGCTCTTTGGAGACCGCGTACTGATTCTGGGGTATCCAGAGGCCACTGGCATGAGTCTCAATTGGTCACCATATTCTCCAGATCTGAACATATTCGACTCCTTTTGTGGGACTTTATTAAAGACAAGGTGTACAGAAATAACTCCAAAACCATTGCTGAGCTGAAAACATGCATTCAGGATGTCATTGACAGCATTCACGTTCTGACACTTCAGCGAGTCGCACAAAATTTTGCTATTCATCTGAGCCACATCATTGTCCATGATGGCAGAGACATTGACATAGCATAACCCAAATCGGAATATCTGTAGTGGTTTTTACATGTTAAATAAATAAATAGTTTGTAACTAATTCAGTGATCAGGCCAAATATCTCACGAAATAAGCATCAAATGAAAAAACTACAAAGAACAAAACTCGTCTAGCTTGAAGGGGGAAACCAGATGGCGCTATGGTTGGCCCGCTAGATTGGCGCTGCCATAGGTCAAACGGATATCAACTGCATTTTTTAAAATAAGAAACCCCATTTTTTTTTACATATTCGTGTAGTACGTAAAGAAATATGAATGTTTTAGTCGGACCACTTTTTTCGCTTTCTGGTAGATGGCACTGTAATAGTCACAAATGTGTAAGTACGTGGTATCAAGTAACATTCTGCCAGTGTGGATAGTATTTGCTTCGTGATACATTACCCATGTTAAAATTGACCATTTACCAATTGTGGAAAAGGTCAATATTGTGTTGATGCATGACTATTGTGGTCAAAATGCCCACCAGGCATGTGCTATGTATGCTGCTCGGTATCCTGGACGATATCATCCAAGTGTCTGGAACTTTTGCCAGATAGTTACATTATTTAAGGAAACAGGAAGTGTTCAGCCACATGTGAAACATCAACCACGACCTGCAACAAATGATGATGCCCAAGTAGGTGTTTTAGCTGCTGTTGCACATCAGTAGCAGATTGCACGAGAATTGGGAATCTCAAAAACGTCAGTGTTGAGAGTGCTACATCAACATCGATTGCACCCGTACCATATTTCTATGCACCAGGAATTGCATGGTGACAACTTTGAACATTGTGTACAGTTCTGCCACTGGGCACAAGAGAAATTATGGGATGATGACAGATTTTTTGCACACATTCTATTTAGCGACGAAGCGTCATTCACCAACAGCGGTAACGTAAACCAGCATAATATGCACTATTGGGCAACGGAAAATCCACAATGGCTGCGACAAGTGGAACATCAGTGACCTTGGCAGGTTAATGTGTGGTGCGGTATTATGGGAGGAAGAATAATTGGCCCCCATTTTATCGATGGCTATCTAAACGGTGCAATGTATGCTGATTTCGTATGTAATGTTCTACCGATGTTACTACAAGATGTTTCACTGCATGACAGAATTGCGATGTACTTCCAACATGATGGATGTCCAGCACATAGCTCGCTTGCGGTTGAAGCAGTATTGAATAGCATATTTCATGACAGGTGGGTTGGTCATCGAAGTACCATACCATGGCCCGCACGTTCACCGTATCTGACGTCCCTGGATTTCTATCTGTCGACAATGCCTGACAACATGCATAAGCACATTGTCAATGCATGTGCGAACATTACAGAAGGCAAACTACTTGCTGTTGAAAGGAGTGTCATTACACGTATTACCAAATGCATTGAAGTTGATGGACATTATTTTGAGCATTTATTGCATTAATGTGGTATTTACAGGTAATCACGTTGTAACAGCATGCGTTCTCACAAATGATAAGTTCACAAAGGTACATGTATCACATTGGAACAACTGAAATAAAATGTTCAAATGTACCTACGTTCTGTATTATAATTTAAAAAACCTACCTGTTACCAAATGTTCATCTAAAATTGTGAGCCATATGTTTGTGACTATCGCAAAGCAAAAAAAGTGGTCCAACTAAAACATTCATATTTCTTTATGTACTACACAAATATGTAATAAAAAATGGGGGTTCCCATTTTTAAAAAATGCAGTTGATATCCATTTGACCTATGGCAGCACCATCTAGAGGGCCAACCATAGCGCCATCTGGTTTCCCCCTTCAAGCTAGACAAGTTTCGTTCTTTGTAGTTTTTTTGTTTGATGTTTATTCCATGAGATATTTGGCCCAATCACAATCAATGGACCACCCTGTGTGTGTCAATTTCTTTTTTGTTGTGTCGTCTTCATCATTATCATCATTCATCCCCATTACGGTAGGAGGTAGGCAATGGCAAATCCCCTCTGCTATATATATAATGTATGTATTATATAATTGGTGTGTGCGTTTGTGTGTGTATGTGTGTGTGAGAGAGAGTGTTTTTGTGGGTACTTTATCATTTATATGGTTAGGTTTCAGTTACTTCAACTTGTTTTACTAAAAAATCAATGTAATTAGGGCATGATTAATCATGTCATTTAATTCTCTGGAAATTCACTGATTGTAATGTTTAATTTTCTGCATATAACTGTTCCTTGCTAGGCCATGCCATATAAAAAAAAGTAATATATAGTATTTCTAGGTCAAGTTGATGTACAGTCAGACTAATACAGAGTACATTATCTGCAAGAAACCCAAGGAATTCTTGTGTTTAATTATTTCCAAAGCACAGACAATATTAGGTTTGGTGCAAAATTGAACTATCTGTTTATTTTTTGAGATGCAGGCCTCTAAAAAATTGATGCTTCTCAGAGAGAATCAGATATTGACTAGGCTGGCAACTGTAATTTACACTTATGTAATATTGAACTTCATTTCTGAAATTCAAAGGTCACTTGTCTAGAAATAATAAGCACAATGGAAAAAATGACATTTTGAAAAAAGGTTCAAAGAATATTGTGTCACCTCACAATGATGAAGGAAAATGAAGCACTTAAGTGGTATCAATAATTATGCAGAAAATATAGAAACCACCACAGAGGCATTATCTGAATGGGATGGAAATCAGCAGATGTGATGTACATGTACAGACAGACAAATGATTGCAATTTCAGAAAAAATTGGATGGTTTATTTAAAAGAAAGAGCTTCACATATTGAGCAAGTCAATAAAACATGGATCCACCTCTGGCCCTTATATAAGCTGTATTCAGCTTGGCATTGATTGATAGAGTTGTTGGATATCCTCCTAAGGGATGTCTTGCCAAATTCTGTTGGTCTTGTGCATTAGATCCTCAAAATCCTGAGCTGAATGGAGGGCCTCACCCATAATGCTCCATACGTTCTCAATTTGGGAGAGATCTGGTGACCTTGCTGGCCAAGGTACAGTTTGGCAAGCATGGTGATAAGCAGTAGTAAAACACACTGTGTGTGAGCAGGAATTATCTTGGTGAAATAAAGACCAGGATGGCTTGCCATGAAGGGCAACAAAACAGGGCTAGAATATAGTCCACACACTGTTGTGCTGTAAGGGTGCTGTGGATGGCAACCAAAGTGATCCTAGTATGAAAAAAATGGCACCCCAGACCATTACCGCTGGTTGTCAGGCTGTATGCTGGGTGACAGTCAGGTTGGTGCTCCACTGATGTTTGGGTCATCTCGTTGAGTGGAACAGAATCTCATTGACTGGAGTGGAATTGTCATCTATAATGAGTCCCACTTGGAACTGAGCCCTGACAATCAGTGTCTCTGGAGATTCCCTGGACACTGGTGGGATTACAACCTGGCTGTCAACTGGCAACCTAACAATCAGGAGTGATGGCCTAGAGCACCATTTCCTTAATAGCAAGACCAACCTGACTGCTGCCCACAATAGGGCCTGACATCAGGAAGATGTCACTTCTTTTCATACCATGATCCCTTACAGCACAGTAGTACGTTGACGATATTCTATGCATCCTCTGCTTTGTTGCCATTCATGGCAAGAGATCCTGGTCTTACATTTCAGCAAGATAATGCACTCCTGCATATTGCAAGAGTTTCTACTACTTTTCTTCATTCTTGCCAAACCCTACATCAGCCAGCAAGGTCACTAGATTTCTCCCAAATTAAGTGTTTGGAGCATCGTGGGCAGGGCCCTCCAACCAACTTGGGATTCTGATGATCTAACATGCTTATTGGACAGAATTTTGGGCAATATCCCTCAGGAGGACATCCAACAAGTGTATCACGCAACACCAACCCAAACAACAGTTTGCATAAGACCAGAGGTTCACCAACTCTTTATTGATCTGCTCTATTTCTGAAGCTGCTTCTCTTGAATAAATCATCCAGTTTTTCTGAAATTGTTATCATCTGTTTGTCCCTACATCACATCTATCAATATTATTCAAGTGAATGCAACAAAATTGCAAGATGCACAAATTATGGGTGCGATGAGAATTAAATGGCACAGGAATAAGAAAGATAAGAAAAACAGGAAGTGAATAACTTTGACAGATTGTCTCAAAAGCACTGTGTCTTTGGTTCTTTTCTTGTTTACCTACTTATCATAAACTTTTCATTCTCTAAAGTAACTGGTTGTTATTTCAGGACATAGTTTGGGTGCTGGAGTAGCTGTTCTCCTAGGCCTGATGTTGCGTTCAAAATATCCTAACCTCAAGGTTTACGCCATTTCCCCTCCAGGTAATTATATGTTACACAACTCATTGTTGAACTGAAATCTTATTTACATTATGTTGAATTATATCATAGGTTCTTTATTCATCCTAATAGAAAAAGTAAATAATTTGCTAGCAGAGCACATTGGTGTTCAAACCAACCATCAGATTGATGACATCTTTACTGTACCTTACAATGATTGTTTCTCTTCACTAACATTAATTCATTCATCCACCTTGTGTTTCCTCAGTTCCAAGGTGATGAATAGCCTTAAGGATTGTAAAATAAGTTAAAAAATACAAGGAGCTCACAAGATGTGGGGTAAAGAGGATCTGAGATTCCACAGATAACAAAAAAATGGGTATACCGAATACATATATTTTTTCCTGAGACTGCTATTTACTGTGCTCACAGAACATGCTACATGTCACATTTGAAAGTCCACTATATTACTTACATGTTAGTCATCAGAAAATAACCACTTGTTTACAATTACATTTAATATCAGTCGCTTTCAGTTTGCTGTCAGTAAATAGTTGTCCAATTTTCTCTTTTTGTAGTTTTCATTCACTTATTTTCTGATGACAGTTTTCATTTTCTTGAGAGTTAAAACATATGTATAGTCAAATATAACAGAGTAATTCATTTCATTCCCTCTTTGTGCATAATAATGGGTTCCTCAATTGCCTCATCATCTCTCTTCTTCCAGCAAACACATTGTGTGGCCACTCAAATCCCAGTTCATAGGCAATACTATTTAACTATTTGTGGATGTTACGATCGTCTACATCTTTACAACCATTAATTTGTTTGACAAGATTGGTCAGAAGTGTAGCAGTGTCACATTTCTCACAACTATAATCTTCAAAATCGCTTTCAGCAGAGGTAGTTGTATAGTCTTCCAGTGGTAAGACAGGAGTCACATGCATAATAGCATATTCAAAATGAAAATAATCACTCTAATCATAACAGTATACTTTGAGCTTGGGTATTCTCTTTCTTCAAAATTTGCCCAGCTATACTCAGATAACCTTCACCTTGAAAACTGTGAGGTTGCTGTACATTAGGATATATGATAAGATACTATAAAATGTCACTATAAGTCCCATTAACAGTCATAAATATATCCTGCTTAAGTTATTTGTAGAAGACATTTAAGTGTGGTCTATATCTAAGACATTGGTTGCAAATAGACATTTTAAGTACCATAACTTAACAGTTGCTCTTAAAAAAAAACTGCTAATTTTCTAATTAGACCAATCCACTGCTGTCTGTGTACAAGGGCATTATTTGCACATGTGCTTATATACTGACAGTTATTGAATAAAAATAGTTATCTGTGTCTTGTGAAGCCAGAGGCTTCTTTCCTTTATATTTTTCCCTTTAGAGAACTATCAAGGATCATTAAGTATTGTTGTTGTTGTTGTTGTTGTTGTGGTCTTCAGCCCTGAGACTGGTTTGATGCAGCTCTCCGTGCTACTCTATCCTGTGCAAGCTTCTTCATCTCCCAGTACCTACTGCAACCTACATCCTTCTGAATCTGGCTTAGTGTATTCATCTCTTGGTCTCTCTCTACAATTTTTACCCTCCATGCTGCCCTCCAGTACTAAATTGGGGATCCCACGATGTATCAGAACATGTCCTACCAACCGATCCCTTCTTCTAGTCAAGTTGTGCCACAAGCTCCTCTTCTCCCCAATTCTACTCAATACCTCCTCATTAGTTATGTGATCTACCCATCTAATCTTCAGCATTCTTCTGTAGCACCACATTTCGAAAGCTTCTATTCTCTTCTTGTCCAAACTATTTATCGTCCACATTTCACTTCCATACATGGCTACACTCCAAACAAATACTTTCAGAAACGACTTCCTGACATTTAAATCTGTACTCGATGTTAACAAATTTTTCTTCTTCAGAAATGCTTTCCTTGCCATTGCCAGTCTACATTTTACATCCTCTCTACTATAACATCATCAGTTATTTTGCTCCCCAAATAGCAAAACTCATTTACTACTTTAAGTGTCTCATTTCCTAATCTAATTCCCTCAGCATCATATAACTTAATTCGACTACATTCCATTATCCTCATTTTGCTTTTGTTGATGTTCATCTTATACCCTCCTTTCAAGACACTGTCCATTCTGTTCAACTGCTCTTCCAAGTCCTTTGCTGTCTCTGACAGAATTACAATGTCATCGGTGAACCTCAAAGTTTTTATTTCTTCTCTATGGATTTTAATTCCTACTCCGAATTTTTCTTTTCTTTCCTTTATTGCTTGCTCAATATACAGATTGAATAATATTGGGGATAGGCTACAACCCTGTCTCACTCCCTTCCCAACCACTGCTTCCCTTTCACACCCCTCGACTCTTATAACTGCCATCTGCTTTCTGTACAAATTGTAAATAGCCTTTCACTCCCTGTATTTTACCCCTGACACCTTCAGAATTTGAAAGAGAGTATTCCAATCAACATTGTCAAAAGCTTTCTCTAAGTCTACAAATGCTAGAAACATAGGTTTGCCTTTCCTTAATCTTTCTTCTAAGATAAGTCGTAGAGTTAGTATTGCCTCACGTGTTCCAACATGTCTACAGAATCCAAACTCATCTTCCCCGAGGTCGGCTTCTATCAGTTTTTCCATTCGTCTGTAAAGAATTTGCGTTATTATTTTGCAGCTGTGACTTATTAAACTGATTGTTCGGTAATTATCACATCTGTCAACGCCTGCTTTCTTTGGGATTGGAATTATTATATTCTTCTTGAAGTCTGAGGGTATTTCGCCTGTCTCATACATCTTGCTCACCAGATGGTAGAGTTTTGTCAGGACTGGCTCTCCCAAGGCTGTCAGTAGTTCTAATGGAATGTTGTCTACTCTGGGGGCCTTGTTTCGACTCAGGTCTTTCAGTGCTCTGTCAAACTCTTCACACAGTATCATATCTCCCATTTCATCTTCATCTACATCCTCTTCCATTTCCATAATATTGTCCTCAAGTACATCACCCTTGTATAGACCCTCTATATACTCCTTCCACCTTTCTGCTTTCCCTTCTTTGCTTAGAACTGGGTTTCCATCAAAGCTCTTGTTATTCATGCAAGTGGTTCTCTTTTCTCCAAAGGTCTCTTTAATTTTCCTTGAGATGTTTGTATTCCTTTTTATCTGCTTCATTTACTGCATTTTTATATTTTCTCTTTTCATCAATTAAATTCAATATTTGTTCTGTTACCCGAGGGCTTCTATTAGCCCTCGTCTTTTTACCTATTTGTTCGTCTGATGCCTTCACTATTTCATCCCTCAAAGCTAGCCATTCTTCTTCTACTGTATTTCTTTCCCCCATTCCTGTTAATTGTTCCCTTATGCTCTCCCTGAAACTCCGTACAACCTCTGGTTCTTTCAGTTTATCCAGGTCCCATCTCCTTAAATTCCCACCTTTTTGCAGTTTCTTCAGTTTTAATCTACAGTTCATAACCAATAGATTGTGCTCAGAGTCCACATCTGCCCCTGGAGTTGTCTTACAATTTAAAACCTGGTTCGTAAATCTCTGTCTTACTATTATATAGTCTATCTGATACCTTTTAGTATCTCCAGGGTTCCTCCATGTATACAACCTTCTTTCATGATTCTCAAACCAAGTGTTAGCTATGATTAAGTTATGCTCTGTGCAAAATTTTCATTTCTTAGCCCCAATCCATATTCACCTACTATATTTCCTTCTCTCCCTTTTCCTACTACAGAATTCCAGTCCCCCATGACTATTAAATTTTCGTCTCCCTTCACTACCTGAATAATTTCTTTTATCTCCTCATACACTTCAGCAATTTCTCGTCATGTGCAGAGCTAGTTGGCATATAAACTTGTACTATTGTAGTAGGCGTGGGCTTCACATCTATCTTGGTCACAATAATGCATTCACTGTGCTGTTTGTAGCAGCTTACCAGTACTCCTATTTTTTTATTCATTATTAAACCAACTCCTGCATTACCCCTATTTGATTTTATATTTATAACCCTGTATTCACCTGACCAAAAGTCTTGTTCCTCCTGCCACCAAACATAACTAATTCCCACTATATCTAACTTTAACCTATCCCTCTCCCTTTTTAATTTTCTAACCTACCTGCCCGACTAAGGGATCTGACATCCCACGCTCCGATCCATAGAACGCCAGTTTTCTTTCTCCTGATAACAACGTCCTCTTGAGTAGTCTCCGCCCGGAGATCTGAATGGGGGACTATTTTACCTCCGGAATATTTTACCCAAGAGGATGCCATCATCATTTAATCATACAGTAAAGCTGCATGCCCTTGGGAAAAATTACGGCTGTAGTTTCCCCTTGCTTTCAGCCGTTCTCAGTACCAGAACAGAAGGCCATTTTGGTTAGTGTTAGAAGGCCAGATCAGTCAATCATCCAGACTGTTGCCCCTGCAACTACTGAAAAGGCTGCTGCCCCTCTTCAGGAACCACATGGTTGTCTGGCCTCTCAACAGATACCCCTCCATTGTGGTTGCACCTACGGTATGGCTATCTGTATCGTTGAGGCACGCAAGCCTCCCCACCAATGACAAGGTCCATGGTTCATGGGGGGGGCATTAAGTATTACTGATTTAAATAATAAATACCAGTACATTTAAGAGTGCACTCTTTAATATAGTATTAAAAACTCCTGTACTCTGGTAACAAGAGCTGTAAATTGGCACAATAATAGTCACTTTTTTTTCTTATGGAGAAGACATGATGATTGGGCATCAGTTTCCATTGAAGAAGAAATGGTTGAAATGATGGTTCTACATTGTAAACTCTGAATAAATAATGTGCTCCACTAGACCCCTCTTGACAAAAAATAATCAAGCCTGCCCACATTACTAAGGAAGTGTGTGGCATGACAGATTAATATTTGTGTCTTTGCTTTGTTACAAGATGCATCAAAATTGATCAGTCCATTGATAGTGGATGAGCAGTTTTGTACAGACATGTTTTCGCACTCCTCCAAAAAGTAAAAACATTAGGATTGTGTGTAAACTTATGTTAAACAATATAGCTATATGTTTTGCACAATGAAAGAAACAAATGCAATGTGTCACCGCAAATGGATCTAGGGATTATTCCTGAATTTGTACACAACTTGTTGTTAATGCACAAACAGAAAACAATGATTTTTAGTTACATCTGAAAATGGAGGAGCAACCATTCAAAAAGGAACATAAATTATTATTGTAGGAAAGAAAATATATGTTTAGGAATTCATCAGAGAGTCCTCAGTGACACATGTCTCCATCAAAACTCACGCTGATTTTAATACAGCATGATGTTTCTCTTAGAAAGAAGATCTCAATCACTGCAAAGATAAATGTGAGTGAAGTGAATGTAAAACTGAAAAAGTTAAAATCTTTTGAAGATCATAGAAGTATGAGGAAAAGAAATTGCCCAGCATAGAGGGAACTGATCTCAAGTCTAATACTGTCATTATAAAATACTGAGAGCAAAAGGTTTACAAGTTTCAGATTCGTAATCAATAATATCAAAAATAGCTTTATATGGCCAGTAATAACTTTGGTATTAAGTGCTCTGAACCATAACAAAAACAACAGTGCAGGTGAAAACTCTGAATTTTTTTTTATTTTTTAATTTATGGGGTAGCAAGCACAAATGTATGCATTTTTGTAAAGTCTGTCAAAACCCAGTCAAACAGCAATATAACTGGAATGGATTATTATGCAAAACATCTTAAAATGATGTGCTTATCTTAGAAATATAAAGAACAGAAGAGCCTTTCACACAAATCTGCCCGATTTCTACATTTACTTCTGAGCACACACTATGACAAAACTGAATTAGATTGACAAAACCACATCCACTCAGTAACATATGCAATACCCTGTTTCTCAACAACCTGTAATAAACTGTTTCACACCATTGATTATTTTACACCCTAAATAACAAGTGACCAATTACTTTGGTCTGCCTTTGTTGTTTCCCCACAGAGACACATTGGTTGTTGCCACAAAAACTCATTACTTGCTACAATTTTGTATGGCTTCATGAACATTTTTCACATTATAGCCATCTGTACCAACACTTATGTTGCGTCACAGGCATCAAATTACAATGATCAGTTTGCCAGTAGTTTCACTTCACACACTTATTTACCAGCAGGTTTGATCCATCTAATACTGGTTCTTGGCAGCTGTCTATACCCTGCAAGCCATGAGTGCATGGCTTCATCTAACAGTTGTCATCAACAAGAAGTAAGGGGAATTTTCACATAACTGGTGTAAAACACAATATGATGGACCATTCAACTTCAACAGATGTGTAACGTTATCACTCTTGACCTCATCTAACTGATCAAATTTGCTATCTTGGTCTTTTTTCCATAGCATATTTTTTATGGCTGCAACTTACACAAAAATGAGCATGTCAATAGAAAGCAGACAAGTTGTGTTGCTCTTATATAGGCCTTGATCTCAGACTTGTTGCACATAGTCAGACATGAAATGTGAATTGTTTTCATATTTGATGATGCAGAATGTACTAGTTTGAATCCTTTTGGATACTTCATTGTTGTTGCACCTATTGTATTTATGTGTCAAGTAGTTCACTCTCAGTCAAATACTGTTTTCTGAGCAGCAGTGTCATAATAAAACATAATGACTGCTCCTCATGGTATGTTTAAACAGAATGCCGCGATATTAATAGTATATGTAGTTATTATTATGGCATACAAAATTGTACCTTTGTACTTGTCTGGCAGTTAGGCTACAAGCTGTACTGTGCCCATTCAACAGGAGGTCACTACTTAACCTGTTTTTATTGGCTATTGGATGTCTGCATATGTTTGAACCATCTTATGCTGAGCTGATCAGGAATAAAAATTATTATCAGGTAATGAGAGAGCTCAATTTCTTTCCAGATTAAAACTGATTACCATTCTAGGTCTTTAACTCAAAATTTTGCTGTACAGGAAACCTTCTGTGAATTTTCAAAAGTGTGAGACATGTATGTCGTAAATTAAGCTGTGAGGTCATGTCATGAATCATACATGGACAGATCAGCATGTAGAGCATTGTCCACGACAGTTCCATATTTGCGATCCAGTGTAGTGCAAATTTTTAATTTCATAAGCAGTTTCATCTATTTATCACACCAGTAAATATCAAGGGAAAAGCTGTCAAACATAACTGAAAATGAAGATAATACTTTTCACTTCTATAGAAGATCAGTCAGTGATCAATATACTGAGAGAATACTCCATGATTTAAATGAAAACTGTAACGATCTAGGAGACGTGTTCATAAATCTGAATAAATTCTTAAGCTGTAAATGTTTGGATAAAGCTGGTTTGTATTTAAACAGGTTAGGATTTAAAAATTTTAGTAAAATGTTCACTGATATGTGTAACATTTTGCAAAATAGTGGAAATTTATAAGAATTGATGGGGCTGAGTAACAGTGTTTGGTGACAAAAATGGCAAGACTGAAACGGTATCCAAAAAAGACCACAAATAGAAAAGAATGTCCCTACATAATGCACTTGAAAGTAAATGGTCTAAGTACTGATTTTTCAAACAGAAGTCATAAAATGGACAAATTACAAATTATTCTATTGGAATGTAGAAGTATCAAAGTTATTTGCCTCAATGAACATTGGCTTATACTGGACAATATTAAAATTCTTAATAAAAATGAAAATTTTGAATTAGCCAACAACTTTTGTAGATGAGAGAAATCACATGGGAGGTCTCTTTACTTACTGATTCTGATGTAAAATATGAAATAAGAAATGATTTTAAACATTTGAATGGAGAATGTATATTTGAAAGCTGCTGTATTGAGCTGAGGGACCTAAATGTCATAGTAGTTTCTATTTATAGAGTAGCTGAGAAAGGTGCAACTGAATCTTTTCTGGTGAAATTTCATTGCCTGCTTGAAAAACTTAATAAAGAAAAAAGGAAAAAGATAGTAATAGCACTAACTTCAATAATAATATCATAGTTGAAAGCAATGAGATGTCCAAATTCACTGACTTAATAAAAAAAACTTTGGCTTCAAAATAAATTTCATGCAACCTTCTAGGGTAAATGCACTGTCAGCTACCTGTATTGGTAATATTCTAACACATTACGTATTTAAAGATGTTTATAAATTTTGCATATTTTTGGGAATCTCTGACCACTCTGCATTATTCACTGAACTACCAAAAATTAATAAAAAATTTCATTTCACAAAAGCAATATGAAAAGTAACTTCAATGAAAAAAATTCAATTACATTTAGAAGTAAGCTGAGAGGTTGAATGGCCTTACAACAACTGTATTTTGAGTAATAGTGGCTTGAACAATTTCTTATGTAGTTTTCTTGCAATATTTAATGAAACCACATGCAGAAAAGTGACTAATAAACTTAAATGGTTAACTGAGGGTATAAAAATTTATAGTGCCAGAAAGAGAAAACTCCACAATGAATTGAAGTACCACTAAATAAGACATTTTACTGAGTGTGTTCATCATTATAAAGTTACACTATGTGATCAAAAGTATTTGGACAACCCCAAAAACATACTTTTTTATATGAGGTGCATGGTGCTGCCACCTATGCCAGGTACTCCATATTAGCGACCTCAGTAGTCATTAGACTCTATGAGAGAGCAGAATGGGGCACTCCACAGAACTCATGGACTTTGAACGTGGTCAGGTGATTGTGTATCACTTGTGTCATATGTCTGCAAGCAAGATTTCCACACTCCTAAACATCCCTAGATCCACTGTTTGCGATGTGATAGTGAAGTTGAAATGTGAAGGGACACATACAGCACAAAAGCATACAGGCCGACCTTGTCCGTTGACTGACAGAGACCACTGACAGTTGAAGAGGGTCATAATGTGTAATAGGCAGACATCTATCCAGACCATCACACAGGAATTCCAAACTGCATTAGGATCCACTGACAGTACTATGGCAGTTAGGTGGGAGCTGAGAAAAATTGGATTTCATGGTTGAGTGGTTACACATAAACCACACATCACACCAGTAAATGCCAAATGACACCTCACTTTGTGTAAGGAGCATAAATATTGGATGATTGAATGGTGGAAAAACGTTGTGTGGAGTGACAAATCATGGTACACAATGTGGCGATCCGATGGCAGGGCGTGGGTAAGACGAATGCCCGGTGAACGTCGTCTGCCAGTGTGTGTAGTGCCAATAGTAAAATTCAGAGGTGGTGGTGTTATGGTGTGGTCTTGTTTTCCATGGAGGGGGCTTGCACCCCTTGTTCCTTTGCATGGCATTATTACAACACAGGCCTACGTTGATGTTTTAAGCCTTTCTTGCTTCCCACTGCTGAAGAGCAATTCGGGGATGACGATTGCATCTTCAACATGATCGAGCACCTGTTCATAATGCAAGGCCTGTGGCAGAGTGGTTACATGACAATAACATCCCTGTAATAGACCGGCCTGTGCAAAGTCCTGATCTGCAGCCTATAGAACACCTTTGGGATGTTTTGGAACACCGACTTCATGCCAGGCCTCACTGATCGACATCGATACCTCTCCTCAGTGCAGCAGTCCATAAAGAATGGACTGCCATTCCCCAAGAAACCTTCCAGCACCTGATTGAGAATGGAAGCTGTCATCAAGGCTAAGGGTGAGCAAACACCATATTGAATTCCAGCATTACCAATGGAGGACACCATGAACTTGTAAGTTCTTTTCAGCCAGGTGTCCGGGTACCTTTGATCACATAGTGTATATTTAAAAAAGCTGTGAAGGCATCCAAACAAATGGCAAACATGAAGTTCATTGTACAACATAAAAGTAAAACAAAAGCAGTGTGGTCTGTTGTCAAATCATAGTTAGGTGTTAGAGTTAGTAGTAATGAAATATCTAGGATTAAAGTAAATGATAGCTTTATTGTAAACTTGGCTCAAATATCAGAGTGTTCAAATGAAGTCTTCATAAATGTCATAAAGTCAGACATTGATGTAGCAGAGTATTAGGGTGCAGGTGGTGACTATTGGGAGTTGTGGCAGATGGATGGTGTGTTAGGAGGCACTCTCTCAGTTTGCCACTTGCTGGTTCCTCAGAGAAGAGGAGGTGATTGTAACCTGTGTACACCAGAGGGGACAGTAAAAGAAGAGTGACTTTTAACTATTTATTTCTGCAAATACATCTCTCGTTTAGTGATGCTACAGCAGTACTCTGCCGCTGCTTGTCTGGGTGCGCCACAAGCACCTGGCAGCTGCTCAGGAAGTGGATGTTGCGTCTCCACCCTCCGCACTTGAAGAAGGTGGTGCGTGCATGTGTGGTTTATACACACTGGCCTTGGAGGTCCTCGATCCCCTCCCTTAACTGTGGTTCATCTACGCTCTCTGAACCGCGATGACAATTGTTGTGTGGTTGAGAAGTGTGCCGACTCTAGCCTGCCATGCAGGTAGGCCCCGTGGCTCCATTGAAGTGTCAGAAATGCTGGTGTCCTGGCCCAATTCAACACAGAAGACCCCCAGGCCTCCCCATCTGCGTTGGAAGCTGTCAGCAGCAGCGAACTCATGACTGGTGCTTACAGAGAGGAAGAGAGCTCTCTGGTGGCTGTTGGCGATGTTCAGCAGGAAATCTACGAGGTGCATACAAGTTCTAAGGCCTCCGATTTTTTTTCTAATTAACTACTCACCCGAAATCGATGAAACTGGCGTAACTTCTCGACGTAATCGCCCTGCAGATGTACACATTTTTCACAATGCTGACGCCATGATTCCATGGCAGCAGCGAAGGCTTCTTTAGGAGTCTGTTTTGACCACTGGAAAATCGCTGAGGCAATAGCAGCACGGCTGGTGAATGTGTGGCCACGGAGAGTGTCTTTCATTGTTGGAAAAAGCCAAAAGTCACTAGGAGCCAGGTCAGATGAGTAGGGAGCATGAGGAATCACTTCAAAGTTATTATCACAAAGAAACTGTTGCATAACGTTAGCTCGATGTGCGGGTGCGTTGTCTTGGTGCAACAGCACACGTGCAGCCCTTCACAGACGTTTTTGTTGCAGTGCAGGAAGGAATTTGTTCTTCAAAACATTTTCGTAGGATGCACCTGTTACCGTAGTGCCCTTTGGAACGCAATGGGTAAGGATTACGCCCTCGCTGTCCCAGAACATGGACACCATCATTTTTTCAGCACTGGCGGTTACCCGAAATTTTTTGGTGGCGGTGAATCTGTGTGCTTCCATTGAGCTGACTGGCGCTTTGTTTCTGGATTGAAAAATGGTATCCACGTCTCATCCATTGTCACAACCGACAAAAAGAAAGTCCCATTCATGCTGTCGTTGCGCGTCAACATTGCTTGGCAACATGCCACACGGGCAGCCATGTGGTCGTCCGTCAGCATTCGTGGCACCCACCTGGATGACACTTTTCGCATTTTCAGGTCATCATGCAGGATTGTGTGCACACAACCCACTCTGCCAACTCTGGAGGTGATCCGTTCAACAGTCATTCAGCGATCCCCCAAAACAATTCTCTCCACTTTCTCGATCATGTCGTCAGACCGGCTTGTGCGAGCCCGAGGTTGTTTCGGTTTGTTGTCACACGATGTTCTGCCTTCATTAAACTGTCACACCCACGAACACACTTTCGACACATCCATAACTCCATCACCACATGTCTCCTTCAACTGTCGATAAACTTCAATTGGTTTCACACCACGCAAATTCAGAAAACGAATGATTGCACGCTGTTCAAGTAAGGAAAACGTCGCCATTTTAAGTATTTAAAACAGTTCTCATTCTTGCCGCTGGCGGTAAAATTCTATCTGCTGTATGGTGCTGCCATCTCTGGGACGTATTGACAATGAACGTGGCCTCATTTTAAAACAATGTGCATGTTTCTATCTCTTTCCAGTCCGGAGAAAAAAAATCGGAGGCCTTAGAACTTGAATACACCTCATACAAAAGACTTATACGCCACATGAATACTATGTCAGAGAATCAAGTATGTGCATCCTGTATGTCATCAATCCTTCTGACCAACTCCCCTATGAACTCAAATGGTGGAGTATTTATAATGTGAAATATCGACTGGTGTTGACCTAACATCACTTGTAATGACAGCATAGGCTTTCCTAATGTGAATATATCAGTGTTTCACATCATGCCCTATTTGCTCAACACATTTGTTACCCCAACAGACTGGTCCATAGCAGTATTCACTATGCCTTCATGCATTAGAGATGCGACTTCTTACTTCATGTAACAAGGTGATGAGAGACTTCTCACTCATATTGCTTTACTAAGCTTCTGCTTATGCTAGCTACCCAGTTCATGCAAAGCACTGATGTCCTGCATTCCACCTGACGTGCTAATGTGATGAAATGCTGCCATTTTGTTTCTCGCTTGTTGACACTCCTGCAAGGAACACAAAGTGAGCGAGGTCCCACAATTATGAAATTCTGCAGCCAGCTGCCTGATACAATGTTGGTACATAACAAGAGTAAAGTAAATCCCTTTGGAATCCATCAAGAATCTGAATATCTTACAGATTTTAAAAAGTCACAATAAAGGATATGAAAAATGTTATATTATCATTAAAAAATAAAAACTCTGCTGGGTGGGGTGGGATACCCACTAAAGTGATTAAAACAATGTGTGGCATAATAGCACCTCCCCTAACTAAAATATTCAACCATTCTTTTGAACAGGGATGCTTTCCTGGTGTTTTGTTGTATGATGAAGTCAGAACTCTGTTCAAGAAAGGGTCAAGGGAAGACATGGATGGGAAACTATTGGCCTATTTCTATTCTTCCAGTCCTGTCAAAGGTGTTAGAGAAAGTAGCTGCAAACCAGACAAAAATTCTATTGTAAAAAATTATATTATTATAAGTAGCCAATTTGGATTTCAACCAGAAAAAAACACTCTAGATGCAACACTCTAGATGCAGTAAATAACTTTATTGGAAAGATAGACAAATCATTGGATCAGAGGAGTAAAGATGCCGGTATGTTCTGTGATCTCACAAAAGCATTTGACTCCATGAACTCTGACTTGCTAAACTATAAATCATACAAATGTGGAATTAAGGACAATGCTCTAAATTGGCTAACATCATACCTACACAACAGAAAACAAAGGGTAACTGTCATCTTAGATGCAGTGAATTATTATTCTAAATAGAGTACAGTATCACAAGGTGTGCCTCAGTGCTCCATTTTGGAACATTCTTGTTCCTATTCTACATAAATGATTAACCCATAAATATAGATTCCCCATCAGTTGTGTTTGCAGACAATACTTCTGTTTTAATTGAAGACGATGATGCAGAAAACATTCCGAGCTCCAGTGGAAGCTCATTGGATACTTTAGAAAACTGGTTCCAGTTAAATGAGTTGAAACTGAACATTGCAAAAACCAATGAAAGAAGTTGACATGGTCAAATTACTGGGACTAAATGTAGACAAGAATTTAAGCTGGAGTACACATATTGACTTCACATCAAATAAACTAAGCAGTTTTGAATTTGCAGTGCAAATACTGGCAAATTCCACTGACTTGAGTACACAAAAAAATTGCTTGTCATAGATATTTTGAATCTGTATTAGATATGGGATAATTTTCTGGGGAAGTTTAAGTAGTATATCTCAAATACAGAAACTGCAAAAGAAAATTGTCCAATACAAGTGTACCGCACAGCAAACAGTCTTGTTACCCATTATTTCAGAAACTACAAATACTAATTGTTCCCTCCATTTATATTTATGAAATTATTTGAGGAGAATCATTTTAACTGTACATATAACACAAGAAACAAAAATAATTTTATGCTACTGACACACCAGTTGAAATTATGTACATGGACTCCACAGTATATGGGGATGACAATATATAACAAGTTAATGGGCAAAAATATATTTAATATGAAGCCAGAAATTTTAAAAACAAGGCTACAGTAGATTCTGTGGGAGAAATGCTATTGTTCAATAGAAGAATTCATAGAGGATGAAATAATAATTTGGGCAAGGGGTAATTAATTGTTAGATTTTATTGTATGTATATACAACATAAATGTATTATTATGAGTATGCTGTTTGTTAATATCAACTGTTCTTTGTTTATGGTGAAATTTCACCACAACTTGATGTGTCTCCTGTACCTGAATCAAATGACTTGGATTATGTACATTATGAGACAAATAAACAACAATTCAAAATTCATAGAACTGGATACATTTGAACATCAACAGAAATGTTTGAACTTGTTGACATGAACTAAATAATTATAAAATAGCATCTAAGAAACATTGTCAAATTATAAAAGAGCATATAATCTTCATAATGATATTCTAGCTTCCTCCAATATGAATGCTGTATGTGCAGGTGGCATTTCCCTTCTGTACGACAGTGTGTTCTTGAACTCATTCTGTGGTGTGCAATAATAAAATACATAAATTTGTCTTTGGAAAATCCAGGATGGAATGAAACAATACCAGAGAAGGAAAGTTGCTAATCACCATTAGCAGATATGGTGAGTCACAATAGGCACAACAAAAAGATTCACACAATTAAAACAATCCGCCATTAAGGCCTTTGTCAACAGTAGACACATATACACACACACCCAATGTGCGCGCGCGCGCACACACATACACACACACACACACATATATATAAACGCAACTTGCACACACGTCTGCAGTCTCAGAGAGCTGAGACCACACTGCAAACAGCAGCACCAGTGCATGATGAGAGTGGTGACTGGGTGGGGGTACGGATGAGGCTGGGGCAGGGAGGGGGAGGGATAGTATGGCGGGAGTGGCGGACAGTCAAGTGTTGCAGTTTAGATGGAGGGCAGGAGAGAAGGTGCGGAGGGGGGAGGGGGCAAGTAGTGGAGAGGAGAGAAATAAAAGAAATTAAAAGGCTGGGTGTGATGGTGAGTGCTGGAATGGGAACAGGGAGGAGGCTGGATGGGTGAGGACAGTGACTAATAAAGGTTGAGGCCAGGAGGGTTATGGGAACATAGGATGTATTGCAGGGAAAGTTTCCCCTCTGTGCAATTCAGAAAAGCTGGTGTTGGTGGGAAGGATCCATATGGCACAGGCTGTGAAGCAGTCATTAAGATGAGGGATATCATGTTTGGCAGCGTGTTCAGCAACAGGGTGGTCCACTTGTTTCTTGGCCACAGTTTGTCGGTGGCCGTTCATGCGGACAGACAGCTTGTTGGTTGTCATGCCTACATAGAATGCAGCACAGAGGTTGCAGCTTAGCTTGTAAATCACATGACTAGTTTCACAGGTAGCCCTGCCTTTGATGGGATAGGTGATGTTAGTGACTGGACTGGAGTAGGTGGTGGTAGGAGGATGTGTGGGACAGGTCTTGCATCTAGGCCTATTACAGGGGTATGAGCCACGAGGTAAGGGATTGGGAGCAGGGGTTGTGTAAGGATGGACGAGTATATTGTGTAGGGTCGGTGGACAGCTGAATACCACGGTAGAGAGGTGGGAAGGATAGTGGGCAGGACATTTCTCATTTCAGGGCACAATGAGAGCTAATCAAAACCCTGGTGGAGAATGTAATTCAGTTGCTCCAGTCCCAGATGGTACTGAGTTACGAGGGGAATGCTCCTCTGTGGCCAGACTCTGGGACTTTGGGAGGTGGTGGGAGTCTGGAAAGATAAGGCATGGGAGATTTATTTTTGTACAAGGATGGGAGGATAATTACGGACAGTAAAGGCTTCAGTGAGACCCTCGGTATATATTGAGAGGGACTGCTCATCACTGCAGATGCGTTACCACAGGTGGCTAGGCTGTACAGAAGGGATTTCTTGGTATGGAATGGGTGGCAGCTATCGAAGTGGAGGTATTGCTGGTGGTTAGTAGGTTTGATATGGACGGAGGTACTGATGTAACCATCTCTGAGGTGAAGGTCAATTTCTAGGATGGTGGTTTGTTGGGTTGAGTAGTACCCGGTGAAGCAAATGGGGGAGAAGTTGTTGAGGTTCTGGAGGAATGTGAATAAGATGTCCTCACCTTCAATCCAGATAGCAAAGATGTCATCAATGAATCTAAATCAGGTGAGGGGTTTAGGATTCTGGGTTTTTAGGAACTGCGTGGCACCATCCTATGCTAACATATTCATGGCCCATCTAGAGGAATCCTTCCTAAAAACCCAGAATCCTAAACTCCTCACCTGGTTCAGATTCACTGATGACATCTTTGCTATCTGGATTGAAGGTGAAGACACCTTATTCACATTCCTCCAGAACCTCAACAACTTCTCCCCCATTTGCTTCACCTGGTCCTATTCAACCCAACAAGCCACCTTCCTAGATGTTGACCTTCACCTCAGAGATGGCTACATCAGTACCTCCGTCCATATCAAACCTACTAACCACCAGCAATACCTCCACTTCGACAGCTGCCACCAAGAAATCCTTTCTGTACAGCCTAGCCACCTGTGGTCAACGCATCTGCAGTGATGAGCAGTCCTTCTCAATATATACCAAGGGTCTCACTGAAGCCTTCACTGACCGTAATTATCCTCCCATCCTTGTACAAAAACAAATCTCCCATGCCTTAACTTTCCAGACTCCCACCACCTCCCAAAGTCCCAGAGTCTGGCCACAGAGGAGCATTCCCCTCGTAACTCAGTACCATCTGGGACTGGAGCAACTGAATTACATTCTCCACCAGGGTTTTGATTAGCTCTCATTGTGCCCTGAAATGAGAAATGTCCTGCCCACTATCCTTCCCACCCCTCTACCGTGGTATTCAGCCACCCACCGAACCTACACAATATACTCGTCCATCCTTACACAACCTCTGCACCCAATCCCTTACCTCATGGCTCATACCCCTGTAATAGGCCTAGATGCAAGACCTGTCCCATACATCCTCCTACCACCACCTACTCCAGTCCAGTCACTAACATCACCTATCCCATCAAAGGCAGGGCTACCTGTGAAACTAGTCATGTGATTTACAAACTAAGCTGCAACCTCTGTTCTGCACTCTATGTAGGCATGACAACCAACAAGCTGTCTGTCTGCATGAATGGCCACTGACAAACTGTGGCCAAGAAACAAGTGGACCACCCTGTTGCTGAACATGCTGCTAAACATGATATCCCTCATCTTAATGACTGCTTCACAGCCTGTGCCATATGGATCCTTCCCACCAACACCAGCTTTCCTGAATTGCACAGAGGGGAAACTTTCCCTGCAATACATCCTACATTCCCATAACCTTCGTTAATCACTGTCCTCACCCATCCAGCCTCCTCCCTGTTCCCATTCCAGCACTACACAGCCGTCATTTCACCGCCACACCCAGTCTTTTAATTTCTTTATTTCTCCCCTTTCTGCTACTTACCCCCTCCCCCCTCTGCACCTTCTCTCCTGCTCGCCGTCTAAACTGTAACACTTGACTGTCTACCACTCCCGCCATACTATCCCTCTCCCTCCCTGCCCCAGCCTCATCCTTACCCCCACCCAGTCACCACTCCCATCATGCACTGGTGCTGCTGTTTGCAGTGTGGTCTCAGCTCTCTGAGACTGCATTCATAGAAAAGTCACACAATAGTCATGAAACACAAGCTAAGGTCACTATTGCTCAGCTAAACACTGGTGAGATTTTTAATTTCAGTATGGAGACAGTCAGTTGTTATTTGTTAGTTTTTTTTTTTCAAATGGTTTACATATAGCTAAGGAATAAAACTCATATTACATTTACTGCTTTAATATACATTTCAAAACTGGCTGCATTCTTTCTCTTGGACAGTATATCTAACATATCTTGTGAATTACTTTGAAATCTCCAGTCCCACATGGCACTTTGGTTCATTTTATTGTTTGTTGTATTTCACATTTGGTTTTCAAAATTTTATTGTTACAAAATGATGTAGTATTGCTGTTACCAAGAGTTGTTTTTAAATCAGTTATTTGTTTCTGCAGCTGGTGTTTTGAGTAGGGAAGCAGCAAAAGTGACAGAAGAATTTACATTTTCAATTGGTGTGGGAGATGATTTTGTTATGAGACTGGGTGTGGACAGCATGGAAAACATTCGAACAAATGCTCTCCGTGTGTTAAAATTTTGTAAACTTCCCAAGGTAAGTGGCTAAACATTATCTGATCTGCTGTTTTTGTGTCATAGTTGATAATGACAATAATAATGAATAATGCAGTGGTGGTAGTGGTAATAATAATTATGGTAATGATGAACAAAGTAATGATGGTGATAGTGGCGGTGATGATGATGATGATGATGATGATGATGATGATGACTGCAATAAACTCAACAGCGCAACTGAGGCCAACAAACCCATTTTCTGGTTCCCAGAGCCCAGACCATGTGAACAAGATGAAATTAAGTGCCACACTCCCTTTTTCAAAAACAGCGAAGCACCTGCAGAAGAATCAATAATTATAGAACTGCATAAACAAGGTCCTGAGGAATCAGCTGAAATGTTCCAACAGCAAATTAAAAAAAAATTGGATTGAGGAAACCCTACCCAAAGACTGTAAAACAGCTCTAATCCATCCACTGCAGAAGATATGCACCATGAAAAACATCAGCTGCAGAGAAATATCCCTCCTACCGGTAACCAACAGAATTCTCTTATTTGTCATCCAGGAGTGCTTAGAAGGCCAAGTCAAGTATCAAATATGGGAATACCAAGGCGGCTCCAGGAAAGGTTGTTCAACAGGAGAACAAATCCATAACATCAAAAGTAACATCAGATACTGTACTTTATAGGTCTAAACAGTACATGTCAGCCTGTTTGGTCTTCGAGGAAGTCTATTATTCAATAGGCTGTGAAGCCCTGTTCAACATCTGTAAGGAATTTGGGCTGACCTTATTAGCATATCTAACATATCTTGTGAATTACTTTGAAATCTCCAGTCCCACATGGCACTTTGGTTCAGTTACTAACTCCAAGATAAACTTCCTAGGTTGCCTCTCAGAGTTCTTTGTTATCAAAACAGGCATCAGATAATGCAGTGGACTGTTTCTGATGGTTTTCACCTGTGTTCTTGAAAAAGAAAACATCATCAGGACCTGGTGAAGAAAACTGATGGAAACTGACTGTATTCCAATAACAATGAGAACTAAATGCAAAAGAATGATGGTAGACTGACTAGCTTTTGCCAGTGATATACCATTTCTGTCAAATGACGTAGAAAATGCTAGCATTCAGATCTAACTGTTAAAGAAAACTGCCAAACATACTGGCCTGCAGATATCATTAGAAAAACAGAAAGAATTAACGACATCAAATAACCCCACTCCCCAGTGTAGAAAAATTTAAGTACCTGAATATGAAAAGCAGACTAGACATGGAAAC
This sequence comes from Schistocerca cancellata, assembly GCF_023864275.1. NCBI lineage: Eukaryota > Metazoa > Arthropoda > Insecta > Orthoptera > Acrididae > Schistocerca > Schistocerca cancellata. The sequence goes on along the minus strand of NC_064626.1, from coordinate 301,531,365 downwards.
CTTTAATGAGTAAATATGTAAATTTCAATAAGTCTACCAGATGTTGAGCGTGACCCACAACAGAAAATGCTTTTTACAAAGCACTAAGATACATCACTGTGAAACAGTTCTGAATCCAGTAATTGTGTATTCAGCTGAAAGCCTACCCCTAAGTGCGAATAAAAACATCCTTGAAGAACTGGAGAAAAAAGAGTGCAGAACCATTATAGCAATCATGGAATCCAACTATAAGAATGGCATCCACCAAGAAAGATCCAGCAAGGAAGTCTTTGCCAAAACAGAGAAAATTACAGAGACAATTCACAAATGACATGCACAGTTTTACTGTCATCTTCAACGAATGGGTGGGAACAGGTTGACCATGGAGATCTTTCACTTTTTTGATTCAGACCCCAAAACCACAATGCCCTGGTTTAGAAATACTAAACAAGGCCCACAACTCCTACAAAATCAGACCCAAAGATGACTATGACAAGGCTGTTTTCTACAAAAAGACAGTGACAAATGGGCTGCATCAAGCCAAGCAATCATGCATGGAGGAATGTAAGCATGTCCACTCACAAAGAATGAAGGAAATGAGGCTGTCAAAGAAAGCAAAATTCACTGACAAATATACCAAGACTTAACCTGATTATAGATGTCCTCAGTGTAATAATAATAATAATAATAATAATAATAATAATAATAATAATAATAAATTATGTGAATGTATTTAATTAATGTTTATATCTTCACAAACTCTATCCTCTTCTGATACTTACTCCCACCATTTCAACAACAATAAGGAATAAAGAAAAATCACTACAAGTTTGTCATATCCATCCATCCGTTAATACTGCATCTTGACACAGTATTAATAATTCAGATATAGTAGCATTTTCATCATTTATTTGAAGTCCATGTTGGACCATTTTCATCATCTTGGTGAAAAATACATTGAACTCAAAAAATAAAGATAAATCTTACAAAGAGGGAGAAAAAGAAATTTAAGCCACCAAATGATTAATGCCTAATACAAAATATACATTAATTGTTAGCCTTTTTATTTGGAAAAATAATGACCCTCTCTGTCTCTGCCCCCCTCTCTCTCTCTTTCATTCCCAATACTTCATTACTGTGGGTTGCTACCATAATTAATCCTGATTTTTCTAATCTCTCTTAGCACAACCTTCCTCTACATTTCTTACCTCCCAGTGCTTTGCTACTCTCTCCTTGTCTTCCACCTTCTCACTTTCATATCCTATTCCATATCATACTTTTTATTTAATTCTTAATGTTGTTTTATTCATGTAAAACCCTTTGGAGGAGTTATATTGTTACTAGATTCTACTGCATTTTACAGCTATTTTTGTAGCACATATTGTTTACTTCTGAGCAATATATATCATGCGGATGTTACTGTTATTACTGCTTAGAGGTAGAATCAGTGCTATTCTTTATGTGGGTTTCCACAAACATTTAATGCTAAATTTATGTTTGGCTAGTTTCTTTTGATTAATCATGCCATTTCAGTCACAGTTATTACTGTAAGCATCCTTTTGATCATTTCATTCAACTCTTACCTTATCTTGCAAATGCAGGTAGTGGTTAGAGCTATCTAAATATTACAGTAACACCAATATGGAAATAATATATTGTTGCTCACCACATAGAGGAAGCACTGAGTTGCAGGCAGGCACAATGAAAAAGACTGTTAATATTAAAACCTTTAGACAAAGTCCTGCAACTGTGGAAGAACACACACACACACACACACACACACACACAAACAAACAAACAAACAAACAAACAACAACACTTGGCCACTGTTGTAGGGCACTGGACCTTATTGCAATTGCAATTACAGAGCAGAAGTCTGCAGGGATGGGTGCTATGGGTAAGGAGGAGGCATTAAATGGGAATGGGGAGGGATAGTAGGGTAATAGTGGAGGAAAATATTAGTGCAGCTTGTCAGAGCATGTAGAAATTGGCTGGGGACTGAATATAACTGTTGGATGCAGCATTGAGAGGCTCTGCTGGGGTATGGGAAGTTATGAGGGGAAGGGAGGGGGGAGGGGAGAGGAGAGGAGTACAGAATGGAAAAGGGCTTTTAGGTGCATTAGTAGGATAAAAGATGTGTGTAGAATTGGAGTTGGTGTGGGAGGGGGATAGGTATGGGAGCTAGAGATACCAGATATTTAGGCCAGGGGGTTTGGGAATGGAGAATATGTTGCAGGGAGAGTTCCCATTTGCACAATTTAGGAAAACTGGTGTTGATAGGAAGAATATAGATGGATTGCGTGGGCTGTGAATCAGACATTAAAGCGAAGCACATCATGTTGGGCAGCATGTTAAGCAATTGGGTGGTCTATTTGTCTTTTGGACACAGCTTGATGGTGACCATTCATGCAGACAGACAGCTTGTTAGCTATAATGCCCATATAGAAAGCAGCACAATAGTTGCAGCTTAGCTGGTAGACCACAAGGCTGCTTTCACAGGTGGCCCTATCTTTGATGGATAGGGGATGCCAGTGACAGGACTGGAGAGGGTGGTTGTGGGAGGACGTATGGAACAGGTCTTGTATCAGTGGTAGTCAGACTGGTACATATCACCCAATAGTGGGCACTGCAGCTTTCCTGGTGAGCAGCTAGAAAATTCTAGTACTAACAAAAATACAAAACTGTGTGATACATAACAAAAAATTTACTATCCCTGATCTAGCTCTATTGCAGGAACAGGAGCCATGCAACAAGAGGTTGGGAGCAGGAATGGATTAAGAACAAACAATGATATTACATATGTGTGGTGAGTGACAGAATACCAAAGTGGGTGAGGTGTGGAGGATAGTGGGGAGGATACCGTATTTACTCAACTCTAAGCCGCACTCGAATCTAAGCTGCACCTGAAAAATGAGACTCGAAATCAAGGGGAAAAAAGTGCCTGACACATAGCAATGGCTACTTGGTAAAGCTTAACTGATAAGCTTATGACTCGAACCAAACTACTGTAGCTGTATCGTCATTCATTCGACCTAAATTGTGTCTCATATTACAATGGACCAACTTTGTTTCGATTTGGAGGTGCGGCCTAAAACTTTTCTCTCCCCTTGAATTTCGAGTCTCAAATTTCAGGTGCGGCTTAGATTCGGGAAAATTTTTTTCCTTGATTTCGAGTTTCATTTCTCAGGTGCGGCTTATATTCGAGTGCGGCTTAGATTTGAGTAAATACGGTAGTCAAAACTCAGTCAGAGAATGTGATTCATTCACTCCTGTCCTGGGTAGTACTGAGTCATGAGGGGCATGCTCCCTTGTGGCCTGACAGTGGTACCTGGGAAGTGGTAGGTGACTGGAGAGACAAGACATGAGAGAGCCCTGTTTCTGGACAAGATTGGGAGGGTAATTTTAGTCTGTGAATGCCTCCATATGATCCTTGAGACATCTGGTGAGGGACATCTACTGGTGGCTTTGGATTGAGCCTGATTGGTACACTGTAATAACTGCTTCAAAGCCTGTGTCATTTGGATTTTTCCTACAAAAACCAGCTTTTATAAATTGCACAGGTCAGAATTTCATTCCTGTAACCCTCCTGGCCTAAACCTTTGGCAGTCCCTGTCTCCCATACATACAGCTCACTCTGCTCCCACTCCAACATTACACATGCCCTCTATCTTGCCAACGCATCTACAAATCATTTTCCATTTCCTTGTTTCTCTCATCTCCCTTTCTCCCTCATGATTCCTCATGAAACCTCTCCCCCACCTTCTCCCAGCACAGCCTCCTGACATTGTACCCAACAGTCATATCCTGTCCCCTCCAAATCCCTAAATGCTCAAATAGGCAGCACTAAGATCTCCCTAGCGTCTTCCCCCGGCTCAACCCTGCTATACCTTCCATTCCCCATATCATGTCTCATCTTTACCCCCATCACCCATCCCAGCAGATGGCTGCTCTGTCAGAGGCATTTGCAGTGGGCTCCAGCAGCCTGAGACTGTGGCCATGTGTATGTAAGTTGTGCTTGTGTGAATGTGTTTTCTACTGCAGAGGAAGAACTTTGTCTGAGAGCATTAATATTTTAGCAGCCTTCTTCCATTGTGCCTGTCTGCAACTCCATGGCTCCTCTATGTGGCCGGTAGCAATATATCTTTTCCATTTTGTTGTTTTACAAGTTGCATCATAGTTGTGAATATAAACAGTGATCCAGGTACTGTCAAATGTTTTTTATTCCAGTCTTTGATCACAAGATTAAGTCCTTCGACGATGACTGGTTTCAGCCACTAATAACCATCTTAAGATCTGTTCTACACCATGCCCCAATGTGATAAAGCTGTAATACCATCATCAAAACATAGAAATACACTCAGAAAATCATTGTCATGTAGAACTAAAATATAATGTAAAATAGGCCACATCATCCACACAGTTATTTTGCAACTGGCGTTACTATGACAGTAACACCAGTTGTAAAATGACTGAGTCAACAATGTGGCCTATTTTAACCATATTTTAGTTCTACATGATGATGCTTTGCTGAGTTTATTTCTATGTTTTGATGATGGTATTACAGCTTTATCACATTAGGGCATGGTGTAGAACAGATCTTAAGATGGTCATTACTGACTGAAACAAGTCATCGTCGAAGGACTTTTTGGTATCCCACCTGGAAGGCAGCATGTGGGTAGGAGCAGGAAAAGGTACTGCAGTGTGAATTAAAATCACCTTTACTGTAGCAAAAAGAGTAGTACATAACTTTGCCCTGAGGTGCAAAGCTGAAGCTAAGTGTCCCGGCCATCTGCTCTTGATCAAATGGAAAGAATATGGCACGAAGCTCGTAGAGCTTTCCAACTCCGGCTAGAGTGCACTGTCATCAGTGTCTATCGTAGTGCCAACTTTAGAACTTGTATATATGCCGTGGCATGGTAGCTATAAATACCACATCCCTACCCCCTGAAACAACACACCGTCATTGAGTTTGGCATCCAATGGTGGGTGGAGGGACCCAGGGGCGGCACAGCTGAGGGGGCAGACAGCAGAACTGCTACGGTGCGCTGTCCACCCAGGACCCCGAATTGCTCGCGAGGGCGGCAAGGAAAACCTCCCGTGGAAAACCTGCCAAGGCCACGCAACGCCACTGGGTATGCTCGGATGTGAAGGCTGAGCAACAACCTCCATGGGCAACGACAATGACAACGACAACGGTGGCAGCGGCGGCGGTGGCGTGACAGCAGTCTCAGCGTCCATCGGTTCCAGCACTGCGGAGGAATGCAGTGGCGGCGGCGGTGGCGGCTGGAGGTGGGGCCGTGGCGGCAGCGAGAGGTGCCCGTCCGGTGCAGGTGACCAGACCAGCAGCAGCAGCGACGGCAGCAGGCACGCCCATTGAGGTGCGAGTTGCGGAGACACCATTGGTGGAGTCGTGGGCTGAGGCGACGGGAGCCACAAAACCTCCAATTCTGTTGGAAAACAACCAGTGGCAGAAAACTGAGGATGGCACAAACGAATCTGGTTCCAGTGTCACTTGATAGTGTTGGAGGGACCAGAAATGACAAATAAGGCGCATCCAAGCTGGTGAAGAATGCGCCCCTGCTCCCAGCACTGCCTGCTAGAGAAAACATGAAGAACACCAAAGCATGTGGCGCCAAGCCAGAATGAGGCAAAGCAACGGGAGCACATGGCAGCAGGTGCAATAGCTGCAGGAGCGACCGATGGGCACGGCCGTGTAGCAATTCCACTGGGGAACGGGTGCCGTGCAGCTGAGAGCCATAGGAAGCAAGGAAAGTCCTCAGTGCATGCTCGCTAGAGTACATGGCATGCAACTTGCTCAAATGCGACTTAAACATACATGCAAAGTGTTCAGCCTCACCGTTTGACTGGGAGGGACCGAGGCTGAGGTTAGATGGCGAGTGCCATTAGCAGCACAGAACGTTTCAAACTCTGAGGACACAAATTGTGGGCCGTTGTCTGGGACAATAACTTCAGGAAGGCCCTCAATGCAAAAAATAGACGTCAAAATCAGAATAGTACTGGCAGACATAGTAGAAGACATAGGTACAACAAAAGGAAAGTTGCTGTACGCATCAATAACTATCAACCAGCGTGTGTCCCAAAGAGGACCCACAAGATCAATATGAATGTGCTGCCAAGGTACAGTAGGAGTCGGCCATGCAAAGAAGTGCTGGCAGAGAGCAGATTGATGCTCCACGCAAGAGCGACAGTTAGCAAGCAAAGTCTCAATTTGTTTATCAATGCCGACCCAAGTGCAGTGATGACATGCTGATTGCTTCATCCACACTATACCCCAATGACCAGAGTGCAGCAATCTGAGGATTTATGACTGCAACGAACCAGGTACAACCACATGAGACTGATCATTGTCAGTTTGTAACAAGATAACACCGTGGTGTACAGACAAGTTGTGACATTGTGCAAAGTAACGCTGTACAAGAAGATCTCGAATGTGCGTAGCAGACGGAGGCCATTGAGTATGAATATAGTGCAAAAGAATCTGCAAAGAAGCATCAGCAGCTGTCGTGGAAGCAATGCGATGAAAATCAATTGGAAAACCATCAGCTAATTCCTTATCTTGTGAATCAATAAACATGCATGACAATTCGGAAGAATCAAACACGTCGTCCAGACCAATAGGCAGATGAGACAAAGCATCAGCATTGCCATGCTGGGCCCTAAGCCAAAACAAGATTTCGTAATTGTAGTTAGACAAAAACAAAGACCATCATTGCAACTTTTGTGCAGCACAGGCCGGAACTGGCTTTGACGGGTGGAACAATGACGTCAAAGGCTTACGGTCAGTGATCAAATAGAACTTGCGACCGTACAAAAAATCATGAAACTTAGTCACTCCATAGACAATAGCTAAAGCTTCTTTCTCAATTTGAGAATAGTTTTGCTGGGCAGAATTGAGCAACTTAGATGCAAAAGTGATCGGGCAATCGACAGAATTAATGCGGTGCGAGAGAACCGCTCCAATGCTGTGAGAAGATGCATCGACAGCCAAAACAACTGGTTTGGAGGGATCGAAAGGAATCAAACAGTGATCACTCAACAAAGCAGATTTGAGCTTGTGGAAAGCAGCATCACATTCCGAAGACCAAACAAAAGGGAACATTCTTACGCTGAAGGCAATGCAAAGGCACTGCAATCTGTGCTGCATTTGGTATAAACCGAATATAATATGTGATTTTGCGCAACATAGACTGAAGTTCTTTCAAGTTCCTGGGTGCTGGCAAGTCTCTAATCACACTGAGATGTGACAGCGAGGGGTGGATACCCTGTTCGTTAATCATATGTCCTAAATACTGAATCTCAGTTTGAAAAAATTTGCACTTATCTCTGATACATTTGAGTCCTGTCTGCAAAAGTGTAGTAAATAAGGCATGCAAATTCTGCAAATGTTGGTCAGGGGTGTGACCTGATACAACCATATCGTCCAGATAGTCGGAACAATCAGTGACAGTGGCACACAGCTGCTGCAAGTAAGACTGAAAAATAGCAGGAGCCGAAGCACACCTGAATGGAAGGTGGCAAAACTTGAACAATCCAAGGTGGATGTTGATCACAAAATAGCGCTGTGACTGTTCATCGAGTGGAATCTGGAAGTATGCATCCTGCAAGTCAATCCTGGAAAAGAATTTTCCCACACCAAGCTTATCAAAAACGTCTCCAGGACGCAGTAAGGAAAACATAGCTATCACTGTCTGAGGATTTACTGTAGACTTAAAGTCAGCACAAATACGGAGATGACCATTTGGTTTCTTCACACACACTACAGGTGAAGCCCATGGCAAAGCAGAAACAGGTTCAATGACACCACTGTCTTGCAAATGCATAAGTTCAGCAGCTACAGTGTCATGCAGTGTGTGTGGTACCAGGCGAGCACGCCGGAAAATAGGCATGGCATTGTCTTCAACTACAACATGCTCTGCAAAGTCCATGGCACAACCAAGGCCAACAGTAAACAGCTCAGCAAAATCATGACATAGTGCAGCAACACTGTCTGCATGGTCACTAGCATTGATGCAAAGTAGAGTGTCCTGAATTGCGAGGCCAAAAAGTTCAAATGCGCCCATGCCAAAAATGTTTGTAGCATCACTAGAGCAGAGCACATGGAAAGGCACTGTACAGGTCATTGCACCATATGTGGCTTGCAAACTACACATGCCGAGCACTGAGATTTCTTGTCCAGTAAATGCAGTCAGCATGGAACGCGAACAACAAAGTGGGGGTGAACCAAGCAAGTCATATGTTGATTTGTTCAGTAAAGAAACTGATGCACCAGCGTCCAGCTGCATGCGAACAGAACACCCACAAATATGCAAAGTCACAAAAAGTTTCCGTTCATCGCTCTGAATGCGATAGGAAGTGTCTGGCAAAACTTGATTCATACAAGAAGCAGTCAAAGCACATGAAGCAGAAGGCTTTGAATAAATGGCATTAACATTGATAGGCTGATGTGAATCATGATTACGATGGTTTCTGTTGCAGTGATGCCCACATGAGTCACACGAACAGGAGGCAAGTTGTGAATTAGTGTTTCTCTTGCTACACACAGCTCGCATGTGTTCTTTCTTATTACAAAAATAACACTGTGCTTGATGGGATGGGCAACTGTCCTGTGGGTGGGCACGAAAGCAGTTCATACATGATTTCAGTTTCTTAGTGAGTGCATGGTGTGAAACATCTTTACTTGTGTGCAAGTGATGCGGCTTGGCTGGCGGTGCTGGGGCCGGACAGAAGGGCACGTGTTGTGATGTGCTAACAGTACACACACCCTGAGTCATGTTGAGTGTGGAAGTAGCCATGTCCAATGTATCTTGTTTGTCTAGCAAGTCCACTACTTCCTGCGAAGATTGGTTTTTAAATCTGAGGATTTGTTCATGGATGCGGTGACCTGCCACATTCTGCGCAATAGCATCTCTAGTCATTATATCCGCATATGAGCGTCCACATGAGCAATTAAAGTCACAATCAGATGTTAGTCCCTGAAGGTCTGCTAACCGAGCTTTATTGGACTGAGTAGGGCCACACTGGAGATGAAAGAATTTGTAGTGTGCAGCTACCACATTGACACTATCATGGAAGTGGGAGCTCATAGCATCAATCACTTCATTGTAAGTTTTAGTTTCTGGGCGGGTGGTGGGAAACAATTTCACAAGCACACGTTATAACACAACACCCACGTTGGCAATGAAAAAGGCAAGCCGCTCTGTACCTGGTATGTTGTATCCTGCAATGTGTGCATCGAGCTGGGCGATGTATTCTGGCCAGCATTTAATGTCAGGATTGGAGGCACGAAAAGGTGGTGCCATCGGTTACAGTGTCGGTACAGGCAGTGGCATTGGAGGTGCCAAAGTAGCTGCAGTTTGTAGTGTAGCCAGTCCATTTATGGCAGCAAGCAGCTGCATCATTTGCTGAGCCTGAAAACATACAAGATTGGACATCGAAGCCTGTTCCTGTGGCGAAGCCATGGTTTACACAATTGAAAGTCTTATACAGAGGCTAGCATGAAAAGAAAGCAGTACCAAGCAAAAACAGGAAATGATAGGAAGGGAAAGGGGAGTCCTCGTCACCAACTTTTGTATCCCTCCTGGAAGGCGGCATGTGGGAAGGAGCAGGAAAAGGTGAAAATCTCTCGGTACTGCAGTGTGAATTAAAATCACCTTTACTTTAGCAACAAGAGTAATACACAACTTTTCCCTGAAGGGCAAAGCTGAAGCGAAGTGTCCCAGCCGTCTGCTCTTGATCAAACGGGAAGTATATGGAGCAGAGCTCGTAGAGTTCTCCCGCTCTGGCTAGAGTGCACTGTTGTCGGTGTTGTCGTAGTGCCAACTTAAGAACTTGGTATTTATGCTGTGGCATCGTACCTATCGATACCAAAGACTTAATATTGTGATCAAAGACATTTTGTTGTTATCCAGTCCAAGATTTTCCATTGTTTAAATATTGATTGACATTTTATTTGTTATCCTGCCACATTTTTCTGTGCTGTGTTTCTCATTCTAAAATTTTCTCCAGTATCGTATTCTTTTGAATGGCTTTGGATATGCACTTTTTGGCATACCTGCCCGTGATCTGGAAACTACATGGAAGAGTGATGCACCTGCTCCTAACACAACAGGGCATTTACCTCTGCTACTTAATACATCAGAGACATTGCCCCCCAGTGTGAGTATATTTGATATGCTGCAATTTATTTTATTGTAAACAGAGCTCCTTATGTATAGTTATCCTTTATTCGTTATGTGATCAGCTGATTGTGATGCTATTGTTTTCAAGCATCTACAAAAGAATTCATAACATGGCCATGTATTACATTAAACATATACACCATGGAAAATCATAAACATCACTACAAGTATGTTGGAATTCTATAGAAGCAGTCTTACCTACTTATGCATGAGCATTATGGAACATGTTATATGTGTTGTGACATACAAATCATAGTGGCAATTCTTCTGAAAAACCTGTAATTCTCAGGGAATTTCATTTCAAGTGGAAAAATCGTGCAAATCTCAGGTAATTTCATAAAATTGAAACTGAATTTTATTGAGTTTTATAAATAACAAAATTTAAAATACTTAATACTTCAAAGTGTGTTAATTATATAAACATTATTCCATATACATTATTGGTGTTTCAAAACTTCAGCTAAACTACTGCTTATGGCTGATATGTAGCTCAGCTGAGAAGAAAGAAAAGTCATTACTGTGGTATGCTGCACGCCCTCCGCCACCCACCCACCGCTCACCATTAATTTATAAGGAGCTTCTTGACACCATTTTCCTCCTCACACCTGGAATTCTCAGGAATTTTTTTTCCAAATCTGAGTTGCCACACTGCACTTGAAAACAAATTCCGTATGTGAAGCAATTTGTGAAATATTTCATCTACAGTACAGTCTAAGAGAAAACATCTTCCTACAGGCATATAACCATGTCATGTAAACCATAAGACTTCCATGTACAGACTACAGTTGAAATCAGCTGTTCTAATTTCTAGCAAAGATACATTCAAAGATAACAGATCTTTGTATATTATGTGCTTTGCAGGTATGCCAATAAATGGAAGTTGATCTTATGTACAAAAACAGATTTTACAAAACATATGTTACATCAGAATAGATTAATAAAACATGTGTTATTATGTGAAAGTGGTATATATGGAAATATACATTATAAAATAATATTTGTACATATTGAAGGTACAAATCCAAATTTGTATTTTTAGTGAGAATCAGTACAAAATGGTTATAAGAACAACATAGCATAGTGGTAAAATAATATGCAAAGTCTCAGTTTTGTTAAGGATAAGATAAGGATCAGAGAGGGGTAGGGACTATCATATGATTAGTCTAAAATGCAATATATATAGCCTTGGGGAAGAAGTACAGCAGCACAATGAAATATAATAAATGTATACAATGCCTGCTTTACCCTTTTACATATTTCTGTTACTTCTCGGTGCAGCAGAATCATTAAAGCAGTATATAATTGAAACTCAGGTAATGTACATCTCATTATTTATGAAGTGTGTGAGGGATGAAAAGTTAAACCTGAATGACACATGAAAATATCGTACGTACTTTCACTAAATGCAGCAGCGCAAGGTGTACAGTAATAATGACTATAATACACAACTTTCTAATCACTGATGTACAATCCAAGGTGATCCATATGCCTGTAAATATTGTTGCAGCACTTCAGAATATAAAACATGACAATACACTAAGTAATAGAGATGTACATGTTAGAAATCAAATGATATGTCAAAGGATTACTGAAGTAAGAGGAACCATGTACAAAAGCAACTTGTATACCCAGTTTAGTACAGCATGGTAGTTGATATGTGCTCTAGCTAAATTAAAGTTAATAAAAACTAATATAAAATATAGCCATGGATTAAGTTACTAATAAAATATAAACCATGTAAGTACAGCGTTATTCACAATATAATTAAAATAAGTAGTGGATATATTATTCAGATTGCTACCATTATGGACATAAAGTAAACCATAATTATCTGTAAAACAAAGTTTTGGTCCAGCATATCATATGATAGTATCTATTCCTCTCTGATCCCTATCTTATTCTTGACAAAACTAAGAATTTGTAAATTAAATTATCCTCATGCTATGTCATGCTTTTAACTATTTTATACTCATTCTTATTTAAATGCATCCTTGGATTTGTACCTTGAAGATATATAAATATTGTTTTATAATGTATATTTCTGTATATACCACTTTGGCATTGTAAAATATATTTCATTAATGTATTTCGATGTAATATATGTTTCATAAAATCTGTTTTTGTACACAAGATTAACTTCCATTTATTGGTATACCAGCAAAGCATGTAATATACAAAGATGTACATTATCAATAGTCATATATGTTATCTTTGACTGTATCTTCATTAGAAATTAGAACAGCTGATTTCAACTGTAGTCTGCATGTAGAAGTCTTCTGATTTACACATGAGATGACATGGTTATACACTTGTAGAATGATTTTTTCATTCTTAGATTGTAATGTAGATGAAGTATTTCATAAATGGCTTCACACATGAAATGTGTTTTCGATTGTATACCACAACACATACAACATATTGCATAGTGCTTATGTACAAACAGGACAGCTTCTATAGAATTTAAACACAATTGAGTGACATTTAATGGTTTTCCATGGTGTATATATTTAATGTAGTACACCTTGTTCTGTATTCTTTTGTAGGTGCTTGAAAATGACTTAGTCTTGAAATTGGCCAATCACACAATGAATAAATGATATTTGTACAGTGTACTATTGACAATATTTCATTTCACAATATTTATTATATTTCATTTTAGTACATCTTACAATTAATAGAAAAAGAAAAACACATTTACTATCTTAACTACGAAGACCAAAACAGCACGGGTTTATCTCATCAGGAATTACAACCTAGTGAACATATGTTTTAAATCATTCACAAATTATATTTTGCTGAACATATTTTTAAATCAAATTATATTGAACTAGGAAACATAATAGGGCATTCAGTGCACAAGGGAATCAAGTTACAGTAAGAGAATTTTGAGAAAAATAAACATGAAGTCTTTGCTGGATAATTGATTGCAGGAAAAAGTTTATGCAGTTTTAAAAAGTTTAAATGACAAAATACATTTTATATAATGTATTCTCATACTGAGTAAGGGTAAATTTAATTATGTTACATGCTACCTTGAATAGAAAAGTAAAATTTTGAATTTGATTCTTTTGTGCACTGAATGGTATTGCACTTGTCTCTTCCTCTTGAGCCTACTCTACAAGTTTCATTAAGAAAACAGTACTGGTAATGAAAACACATTTCTTAAATATATAATTTTAATTTTATTCCCCGTGTCTGCTTGTAAGCAGTGTTTCCAGCAGGAAGTCATGCAATTCAGATTTGAAGAAAAAATATTCACTTTCATCTCCTTGCTCTTGCAAAACTGAGGAAGCTCTTGTGGCAGTGTCACACAGTAGATTCCTGAAAAATGGTGATGCAAGTTGGAATAAATAGCAGTAAGTCTGTGTGTACTTTTTCTTCACTGTTGTTACTGGTATACTGGTTACTGAATACAATAGGACCCTTGTGGATTTTATAAAAAGTATGTCATGGAATGGGTGGGTTTCTTTCTTAAGAAAATTTCATCAAATAGCGTATCAGTTCAAAATCTGCTTAAACATCAGGGTTAAAAGAAGTTCTATTTTAGAATGTTACCACCTCATAGTCAGCCATTTGAAGCCATAACCACCAACCATTTCTTTTTATTCATTACGAGTTCTCCAAGCTTCCAATAGATAATAAGTCTGAGAATTTCATTTCAATGACCTCAGATCTGGGGGACATTTCCTTTGCTTTTCCAACATATCGATACAAACCTTTAGTGTGTAAATTGCAAACTTTTCCTACTGGCTTTCTCCACTAAACCAAAGACACTATCATTAAGTAAGTAAGAGTTTTCTGATACCAAGAATTTGTGATCAATGGTTGAGACTTCACACTGGGATCTTGATATAACTTCATAAGAGACAATCACATTTTAAAGTCTCTGTTTTGCCCAGCACAACTGTTTGAATATATGATTATTTTATTATGTGTAGAGGCTACACACCCTAAATCTTACTCATCCATCAAAAATATTTCAAGCTAACATCTTTTGGATTTCCAGAACCAATTATTCTGACACCTCATAATCAGGCCTGACTGAACAAGTCCCCTAAAGTACACATTTTGCCAACTGTAATCACTGAAATAACAGAAGGAATGAAATATGTTTCTTCGCTCTTCTTATGTGAGTTAATTGTGACATTGCAACATGCAGTCTCCTGGTGCATCAGTGGCAGTGGGAGTGGGCAGAGGGAGGGAGGGGGGGGGGGGGGGTGTTCATTAACAGGAAGGCTTTTAGTTGGAACTCTTACAGCTTCCTTGTTGTATTGTTGTATACTCCTGCCCACAGTTTCACTGCCATTGCCTAAGTCTCCTCTTCAATTTCTCAGAATGTTGAGAGTGTCTTCTTACTCTGCTCTGTTCATTCTGTTCAATCTTGACTGCAGACATTATTGTCAGCTGCTGCAGAAGTTCCACCCCTCAGCAGCTGTGTCATCTCCTGCATTAAAAGAAAAGTGTGTTAATGTAACAATTACTGTAAAAGTACCATAAAATATTGTTCTCATAATCATCAATCTACTTCGATTAGAGCTCACATGTCAATAAAACAAACCATTCAGACTTTGGCAGTGGATATGTTCCCATTGTGCCCTGAAAAAGAGGCTACTTCATCCTATGCTCAATAGTGATGCCAATCATACAGCACTTATGCACAATATCTGGACATGAATCTTTTATGCTCTGAAAGCTACTTCACCAGTAAGTCTTAAAAGTGGAATAAGTCCAAAATAACAAGAAATAGATTTGATTCCCTTGTACTCTGAATGTCTTTCCTGTGGATGTTACCATTGAAATAATGAGGAATGGACTGCAGTGTGATGTTCTGTATTTTGTTTTCATTTTTGGTGTCATAATTCATCATATCTGAGTGTTACAGTAAACAACATTAAAAACTGTAACAGTTTCATACATCACCTATACATTATTGGTTACAACGAAACCAGAAACTCCATTTGGAATTGGCTGGCTGTGGCACAGAGACTAGCAGGAGTTGAAAGATATAGAAAAGCAATAACAATAAGACATGGTTAGAAAAGTCATATAAGCCAAATTGTGGCAGATATTCAGGAAATACTATTGATCAGCTGACTTAAGATCACATGACCTCATCAGCTTCAGTGCCCCATGACTGTGGGCAATGTGTGTAGGACACTGAAAGAGACCATATACAGTCTGGAAAATGCAAATGAGGGCATAAACAGATTAAAAAAAAAAAAAGAGGCAAGAAGATCCTTCAGTCTGCAGCAGGTCTCTGTAAATGAGTGTTCAGAATGACTAATCTGACAGTCACTCATCCACACAGGTCAGTGTTCAGCCCCCCCCCCCCCCCCCCCCCACCTTTGCTTATCAAAGATGAAATATTGGTTCCAGCTAAGAGAGTGGGCTGTAGCAGTCTAAAGCACCTTTTAAAATTGCTATTTAGTCACACTGCATTCAATGTATTAAAAAGAATCAATAAGCATGTTAAGATTAACTCACACATGCAAGTGACTGGCTGACAAATACAGCTTGGAGAGACTTATTCATGGCATAAAGCAAAAGTGAGCATTCTCACATGTAAATCTTTAGCTACTAGTTTTCCAGTTCAGGTTCCATGACATTTCCCAAACCTCTGCCGTCACCTAAGGTAGCAAAGAGACCTCAATAATAATAATAATAATAATAATAATAATTATTATTATTATTATTATTATTATTATTAGTTCTATTAGGCTTTGAGCAGTCTGGTATTGTGTGCAGCACCAACTCTGCTACGATCTTTCTTTTCTGTTGTGGTACTAATTCTTGTCCTTCTACTGTCCAGTTACTTCAAGAAGACAATAAGCTGCATAGTTCTTCACTTGTAGAAATTTTTTTGAGGACTGCTGCATGAAGGGAATTTAGAAATTGTGGGACAAATCTGACATTGTTGCTGTTTTCATTAGACAAACTCTATATGAAATTTTTATTGCAAATATTAGTTTGAAGCTTAACAAATATCTAGAACATATGGGACATTTGCCATTGTATATCACTGATCCATCATTCATTAGTTGGTTTTATCAAATGTGTATCAGCCTGCACCTTAAAGCCACTGGAGGACAATTTTTGCATTGGTAATTACTAAAACATTCACTTGGAGCAAAAGGAAAGTTAGGGTTTAACATCCTGTCAGCTACTTGTTATATAGCCAGAACAGTATTTGCTCTACTCTCAAAGTTTCCAGTGTCCACTCTATGTCTTTTGAGTTAAGAAAATCAAAATACAGAGCTATAGGAAGAAACTGGACCTCTTCCCACACTGCTCTATAAGCAAAAAGTGCTGAAGCTTTGTTGAGGCCAAATTTGAAAGTGAATATAAATTTGATGTGTTTAATCAGACTGGAAGGAATTTCCCAAATAAAAGGAAAGGTCATTTAATATCAGTAACAAGAAGTGTGAAAGACTGATTGTTTTGTCCCCCGATGTGTTATGTCTGGCAGAATATCATTTGCATATTGAATGGATACGTGTAGAGAAACACAAGTTTAGCTCATTTTTTCTCAAGAGCTTAAAAGAAAAGACAAGTACCTGTTTGTAGAAGAGAAAATAGTCCTCAGGAATGAGAAATGAGCTCTGTGTACCGTCTTTGACACATTCCTTTCACTGCCTGTTGCCCATAGAAATTATGGGTGCCTTGTGATCTCCCTAATAGCCAGTGCTCAAAGAATTTCAGGGTGCAGATTTGCTGTTTGTTACCCCATGATGCATTATTTCTGACCAGTGACAGGTTTAAGTCAGTTGTTAACTTTTTAGTACTTTGGAGAGCCACTAGATGGGTGATCCTGCTTCCACAAAGTGCTATGTGTCTTGAAAAGCATACCACAGGTGTGATCAGCTCCAATACATTTGTTGTTGCAGTGTTCTTCCTTAGTGGTCTTGACTGCAAAAGTTTGTCATGAAATGGGGGACAATTGACTGATGGGGGAATTCTAGGTCTGCTTGAAGAATCTGGTTCCAAAATTGACAATGATAGTTTTGAAATCAATGACAGTATTTCTGAAACAGATGCTGATTTGCTTTTCTCCTTCATCTTTTAAGCAGGAGCCACACAAAGAAGTCATTATGGCCTAACTAGAATGTGTTAAAATCACCAGCAGGTTTCATGACATCATCTCTGAGCTTGCCATTTCAGATGCTGATTTGCTTTTCTCCTTCATCTTTTAAGCAGGAGCCACACAAAGAAGTCATTATGGCCTAACTAGAATTTTCTGAGCTTGCCATTTCTGTATGCTCATGAACTCGATTCATGAGTCACAGCTGTTGCCTATTTAATGAAAACTGATCACTTGAGTCTGTTATCAGGTACAAGAGGGGTCTACCAGAAAGGCATAGAAAGGCGAGCAAGTATAACTGTGGACTCATGGCATTGCTGTAATATAAGCAGCCATTACGTGTAACAATTATAATATATCAGTACTATAACTGATTAGTTAGCAGTGAATATTGTTCTTACATATATTTACTAGCTGACAAGCCTGGTATTGCTCTGCTTTGGCAGGCAGTGTATTACAATCTGGCACAAGAGTTTTATTTGAATATTCTGTTCCACTATTGTCCACAGTGCATTATTACAAACTTGTGCTACAGTTGGACAGCAAGAATAGTCCATTCATTTGAATTAATGTTAGAGGTGATCTACCTCATATAGTGTGGGCTTTATGATCCTGTTTTATGTTACTTTCCCTAATTTTGAGTACAGCCACAACCTGCCTTTAAAGTATGCTTGTCTCCACACATCAGTGTATTTCTGTAAAGTTTCTCATGCATACTTTAATATTGAACCATTTCAGATAGGCCATTGCTCCCATTCATTCCTACTGAATGTTGCAGTACTAGGAATCCAACACACAGGATAATGTATATTTGGCTTTTCCAACACATGTGCAGAGACACTATATTGTGGGGCACAAAGCTATGGAGTGTACTGTAATTTTTCTCTAGCCAAAGATGTCTATTGTATATGTTTATAATACAATACATTTTACTTTTGACCTAAGCTGTAATAATTTATAATCATAACATTTTTGTTCTCCTTTTCATTTGAATGGATCTAATAAATGTCAGTATCCAGGCATTTTTAGTGTCTCGAGGAATGTTTATTGTGTAGCTCAGATAATGATTCAAAAGGCAAGGTGCATAGCATCCATTAGTTGTTAAATTAGTGAAAGAAAATTTTATTAGAAATAACCTTTACGAAGTATGTGAAACTAAGACAATACATTAAAAATGTGAGTGCATACTGCTGAATAGGGGACTTACAGCAAACACAAAGTGAGGTAGCATAATGGTTATCACACTGGACTTGCATTTGGGAGAGTGACAGTTCATCCACATTTGACCATACAGATTTAGGTTTCTGCAATTTCTGTGAATTGTTCCAGACAAATACCAAGATGATTCATTTGAAAGCGCACAACCTATTTCCTTCGCATCCCCTCTAATGACCTCAATGTTGATGAGACAGTAAACCCTAATTTTCCTTCCTACCTTGTCATACACTGATGCTATGGGTGTCTTGCAACCTTAAAATGGCTGTGTTCAATATGTGAACTTTATTCTGACACTGTCAGCTTTTACCCCTCTTACTTTTAATCTGTGCTTCATAATTAATGATTTTAGGAGAAGTTATTTCAATAAACATGTTTAAAAACAATTGAAGAACTTTTTCCCACCATCAGTCTTCTGAGTGGTATGATGAAAGCAGCTGGTGCTTCCTCTCCTGTGCCAGTCTCTTCATTTCAGAGTACACATACAACCAACATCCTTGATCATTTGTTGGGTGTACTCAAATTTCTGTATACCCATACAATTTTTGCCCTCTGTGATTCCCTCTAGTTCCATGGAAGTTATTTTCTGATATCCTTTCTGTGCATGTGTTGGCTAGTACACTGAGACCAGAACTGAAAGCTATTTTTGATATGTGTATTTTTAATGGAGTGTGTATCCACAACAAAGAATCAGTAATAAAGTAAGAAACAATCTTCCATCAAGAATAAATGGAAAGAAAGTAAGCTCAGTGTTGATTATGGAATGTAAATTAGCAATGGAAAACTCTGTGGATAAAAACTAAGTAATTTGTTGACTGTTTGGTTGCCCAGGGATTGCACTGTAAAAATACTATCTTGCCAAAGTGCAACAAGTAGCCTCCATTATGGATTTTTTCTCCATTTTCTGCTATGTGTTTCTTTTTCTTTTCAAAAGCATAGTACGAGTAAAATACAGTAGCTATTATCATATTGGGGATATGGAAACTGAAAAATGAAACCATTCCATTCTGCAAAAAATATTGAAAGTGATACATATAAAACTGAATTATTACCACAGCCACATGGTTTTCTCTTGATCAGTCTCTAATGCAGTTGAAACAACAGACACCTGAAAATTGGTGAACATTTGTTTGTGACATCTTTCTTGCCTAACTTGCTCCACCTCATATAACAGCCCACACTGCACTGTTTGCTGTCACCATACAACAGCATTACTCAGTCTCATTGTAGAAGTAATGGTTATTCTTCATGTTCTGTTATCCCTGTCAACACACATCATTATAGAGAATATGACACTGTGTGTGGATGGGATCATAAAAATCCTCCTTGAAACTCATTTTCTGCTGATACAGGGTCTCACATTGGATACAAGACTGATAATAACAGTAAGGAAATTAGATTTTACATTAAATCTGTTTCATTCTGTGTAAAATGCAATGGCAAACTGAAAATCGTGTAAATATCTTAGACTTTAAAACTGTACTAGTTAACAACTGTTTTAATGACACAAAGAAATGGTGTGAGAGGATGAAGTACTGAAAATATGTAAATGTACTGTCTAAAAATAATTAAAAGAAACAAAAAGAAAGGTGAAAGGATAATGATTAGAAAGAAGTTAAAAAAGGTGAACTAGTAACAAACAACACAAAGATGACACCAGTGCAGACAGAAGTAAGTTACAATAAACATGACAAGCAATGTACAGTGATTATTTACATTCTTTCCTTTCATCTAGGCTCATTAATTTTTTGCTTTATCTGCTATTAATCACATGCCTATTTTTGCAGATTACATTGTATCTGTCACATTTTGTTCTCAAATATGTGAACTTCTTAGGTACAAAACAAGATAATTTATTTTATTTTATGAATATTTTACAGGAATCTGCCGTTTTTGAGAGGGATTTTACTGTTAGACGATTCTCCCGCACACAGCTGTACATGCCAGGACGAATTCTCCATATTACTCACAGAAAGAAAACAAAAACTGAAAGGTAACACTGAATGAGGAATATTTTGGTTTTAGTATTAGAATACAAAATTAAGAAATTGGACTTCGTTATTGATTCAGTGATCAACTGTAAAGTGGATTTGAAGCAGTTCTACACTCCTGTCACTTTTCAGTTATTCTTTTCATTTCAGCACACTGCAGTATCCTACAGGATTTAAAATTTGCCTTGTATATTCATGTCTCAGCTTGCTGCAGAACTCCTTCCCCTCCATCATCCCGTCAACTACAGTTTTCAGTTAAAGCTCAAGCCATAATATGTGCCCCCAACCATTTTATGTTTATAAATAATTATATTCATTATCATGTAAAATACAGGAAAGCAGGCACTCGTCTATAGCTTAAATGTGTGAGGCTGCAGGTGTGAGTGTTTGGGTGTCTGTGCAGTTTTGTGTATTAGAAAAGATTACTGTATGGTGTGGCAGGTGGCAGTTGATGCTAAATAATGAAAGCGTGAGGTGATCCACAAGAGTTCCAAAAGAAATCCATTGGAATTTGATTACTCAATAAATAGTACAATTCTCAAGGCTGTCAATTCAACTAAGTACCTGGGTGCTAAAATTATGAACTTCAGTTGGAAAGACCACAGAGATAATATTGTGGGGAAGGCGAGCCAAAGGTTGCGTTTCATTGGCAGGACACTTAGAAGATGCAACAAGTCCACTAAAGAGACAGCTTACACTACACTCGTTCGTTCTCTGTTAAAAATTGCTGCACGGTGTGGGATCCTTACCAGTTGGGATTGACAAAGGACATCAAGAGGGTGCAAAAAAGGCCAGCTCATCCTGTATTATCACGTAATAGGGGAGAGAGTGTGGCAGATATGATACGCGAGTTGGGACGGAAGTCATTAAAGCAAAGACGTTTTTCGTTGCGGCAAGATCTATTTACGAAATTTCAGTCACCAACTTTCTCTTCCAAATGCGAAAATATTTTGTTGAGCCCAACCTACATAGGTAGGAATGATCATCAAAATAAAATAAGAGAAATCAGAGCTCGAACAGAAAGGTTTAGGTGTTCATTTTTCCCGCGCGCTGTTCGGGAGTGGAATGGTAGAGAGATAGTATGATTGTGGTTGGATGAACCCTCTGCCAAGCACTTAAATGTGAATTCCAGAATAATCATGTAGATGTAGATGCAGAATGTGAATGTGTGCACTGTTGCTAGTGTAAGTACAAGAGCTCAAAAGCTAGTGTAAATGTTGTATTCTGGTGAGTGTTTCTATTTGCCACACATCGGCCAGCTATAGGTGAGTGCTTGCCTTTTCATTATTTTATGTATTATTCATTTACATCTACATCATACTCCACAAGCCACCTAATGGTGTGTGGCGGAGGGTACTTTTTGTACCACTATCTGATCTCTCCAACCCTGTTTGACTCGCAAATAGTGCATGGGAAGAATGATTGTTGGTAAGCCTCTGTACTGGCTCTAATTTCTCGAATTTTCTCCTTGTGATCAATATGCGAGATGTATGTGGGGGGGGGGAAGTAATATGTTGTCTGAGTCCTCCTGAAAAGTGCTCTCCTGAAATTTCAATATCAAATCTCACCATGATTCACGATGCCTCTCTTGTAACGTCTGCCAGTGGAGTTTGTTTAGCATCTCTGTAATGCTCTCTCACCAGCTAAATGATCCTATGATGAAACGTGTCACTCTTCATTGGATCTTCTCTCTCCTCTATCAGTCCTACCTGATAGGTATTCCAGATAGATGAGTTACATTTCCTTAAGATTCTTCCGATGAATCTCGGTCTGGTATCTGCTTTTCTCACTATCTGTTTTATATGGTCAGTCCACTTAAGGTTGCTCTGGATAGTTACGCCTAGATATTTTATGAAAGACGCTGTCTCCAGCTGTTTGTCATCAATAGTGTAGCTGTACACTAGTGGATTTCTTTTAATATGTATGCGCAATATGTTACATTTACTTACATACAGGGTCAACTCCAGAGTCTGCACCATTCATCAATTCTCTGCAGGTCATTCTGCAAATTATTACTATCTTCTGGTGTTGCTATTTGGTATAAACAACTGCATCAACTGTAAATAGCCTTAAAGAGCATCCAACACTTTCTACTAGATCATTTATATATATTGTGAACAGCAACAGTCCTATCACACTTCCCTGTGGTGCTCCGGATATTACCTTTACGTTTGTTGATTTAGTTCCGTTAAGAGCGACGTGTTGAGTTCTGTCTGCAAGAAAGTCTTGAATCCAATTGCAGGTCTACTCCAATGCCCCATAAGCTTGTAATTTTTTCATTAAATGACCGTGTGGGATGGTGTCAAATGCCTTACTGAAATCAAGGAACATGGCATCAACCTGAGCTCCGTTGTCCTCTGTGCTGTGGATCTCATGGAGGAACAGAGTGAACTGAGTTTCACAGGACCTCTGTTTGCAGAATCCATGTTGATTTTTAAAGAGGAGATGTTCATTTTCCAAGAACATCATAATTCTTGAGCATAAAACATGTTCCATAATTCTACAACAAATTGATGTCAACGATATGGGTCTATAATTGTGTGGATCTGTCTTACAGCCTTTCTTAAAAATGGGAATGACCTGTGCTTTTTTCCAGTCATTAGGTGCCTCCTGTTGCTCAAATGATCTATGATAAATTACTACAGAAATTTCTGGTGTTTGTTATATATGCATTATTAAGCTCTTTCTACCCCATTGATTCACTGCAAGGTGTCTTCATTCCCTATTCAGTCAATCTGTTTGATCTTGAACAGACTCCTGAAGTAACACATTTCGAAGGCTTCTAATTATTTACTTTATTTCTTTCCCATTGTTATGTACTGCTTCATACAAAGCTGTACTCCAAACATAACTTTTCATGAATCTTTTTCTGGTCACAGGGTTCATGTTTTTGGATTTTACCAGTTACTTCTGTTTATAATTAGCCCTTTTATCTTCAGCAATCATTGCTACTACATCTTTCTTGCATCTTCCTTATTTATATGTTCACCATCATAAGTATCAGAATTCATCTACATCTTCAAAATACTTTTCTCCAAGTCTAACATTTAGCCATCCAGAATGTCCAGCCACTATGTTTTCCTTTTTATTTGTGTGTATACTAAGCCATCAGTCAACACATATTCCATTTCATCAAGCATCTGATTGCATTCATGTTGTTTTTCTCTCCCCCTCACCACTGCTAAGTCATCAGTGAACCATGTCATGACTGATTTTTTTGTCTGTAACAGAAAACTTCCACACTGAGACAGCCTTTTACTCCCCTCATTGCCCGTACACTACACACAAATTATCAGTAGTGATTATAAGCAATCTTACCTGACAGTTTTCCTATCTGGTCTCTTGTATCAATTCTTTACTGCTCTTACTACCAGTCTGCTTTATCAAGAAAATGGAATCTCTTCTACCCCTGTAATAACCTAAGAATGAAAAACATTTTATCTCATTGCACATTATCAATAGTTTCTCCAAATATACAAATATAAAGTATGTTTCCTTATTTTTCCTATAAATATGCCCACTGTTATTAGCCACAATGTTAAAATAGCTTCTCATATGTCCCTACTTTTCCTAAAACTAAATTAACCTCCTTCTAACTTCTGGCAGTTTTCAGCGACTAGAGGAAGCAAAGTGGTGCGGGTGTGCAAGACTCACATGTTCCCTTCATCATTGGCCTTACTTGGTGGTGCTTTGCAGATCTTCTTTTCAGGATAGTTGGCTGCGATGATCTGGCCAACTTTTTCTCTGAAGATATGATGCTGTTTGGAGGAATTTTCTCTACTCTTAAAATGATTGCGTACACTCAAAATACTTTTAAATCAATCCTACTATACTTCACTTCCACAAACAGATCACCACACAATAGTTCTCACATAAATGAATCATATTTCGTAACCACAATGGCTCACGGTCCATCAGAAACTGTTAAGTACTTTTACAATAAATACAGTTCCAAAAATCTCTCAAGGTTCTCGCAAGTCCACCATCCGCAACTCTAGAGAGTCAGTAAGTGAGTAAGTAAATAAAAGTATGTAAAAATTGTCTTTCTTTTCTTTTACGTAATTCAGCTGTTCACAATAATGACTGACGTAGCACCATCACGGAGTAAGGCACGCTTGCTCCAATTGTTGATCATGTAACTTCTGTGACAAGTGAGGCAACCACTTGCCCATGCCGATTGACCGTCACTGTTGCTGTATTCTCCCGATACCTGTCCATCCTGCACACACAGTTTTTGTTTCCTAAACCCTGTACATTATAATGCAAAAGTGATAGATCATTCTCATGAGGACTGAAGTCTGATTGAGACACAAATGAAACACACACACTTGTATCTGGTGTTGCACTGGTGGGAGGTTTTATTGTCCTAAAAAAACATCACTTTTGTCCTGCTGATGTATTGTTTTACTGACCTGGCATTTTGTGGTTGTTTCCCCAAGTATTCATTATTTTTGTCCTTGAGAGGGATGGCCTCTGCAGCACAACACTGCACATTCAGTTTGTTGTTCACTACTTCTTGAATCTGTGTTATAACTAAGTCCTTCCCTAGTCTGTTGAGATGTAAGCCATGGGATGTGTGGAATCTTTTTCCTAAGCAGCTTATGACTACAAATGTAACATTTTTGAGTTTCATGCATATATTTAGGATCTGTTTATTGATTGGATCTGGTTATTTGTTCTTCTTTATTTACGCATGACCAGATTGGCAAGTCATGTCAGTTGTGAACAGAGAAGACAATCATGTTTGAGCTTCTCAGCTCATGTGGCCTTTTTTTGGGTGAGATCACTAGGGCTTTCATTTCGTTTTTTGCTACATCATTTGTTCCCACTAAGAACATGAAAAAAGTTGTTATTTGTTGTTGCTGTTTTCATGTCATGGTCCATGGAAGTCACTGCCTGAAATTACAATCTGTACAGGTTTTTGATAGAATTTTCACCAATCACAATATTTTGTCTGTTTGTACCACTTGGTTTAAAGTGAATAATATTAGTTTTTTTCTATCTTTACTTTTAGGTTCTCTCTTTCAATGTGAGCTCTTGCCTTTTCAGTAAATTCATGTATCTCTTCAACTAGGCTGGGCTCACTGTCAGCATAGCAGACACCAAATGTGTTGTCTGCATAATAGTGATCAATTGGTTATTGTCAAGAGAACTTGGGAAATCATTTACATAGCATATGAATAGGACTGGACCTAAAATGAAGCCTTGAGGAACACCAAAATGTATATTTCTTATACATGATCTCCTCTCCAGTATTTCTCCATTGGAGTACATAATCTCCATGCACTGCTGTCTATCCTTTAAATATGTTTCTAGCAATTGTATGAGTTTTCCAGTGATACCACTCTTTGCAATTTTTGATAAGAGCATGTCATGATGTACTCTATCAAAAGCCCTTGAGAGGTCCAGGAATACTCCTACTGCTTGGGATTTTTCATTCCTTTTTTCAAGTACAAGATGAACAAATTGTACTGCTAATGATGTGGTACTTCGACCTCTTCTGAAACCATGCTGGAAATCACGCGATAGCTCAGCATTGCACCTGGTTTCACTATGCTAGTTATTTTGTGATTGCTTCTAGACTGAAATTCAGCTGCTCTCTTCTGTCCTTGACTATCTGCAAATAGGTTTATTTTACATGTTTTTGCTAGTTGATGATAACTATTTTCAGGCCTTCTGGTGCTTGGGTGTTGCATGGTGGTACTGTTTGTTTTGTCCTTTTTGTCCATATTAGTTGATTATCACGTAATTTTGATTCACTGTCGGCAACTACGTTCACAGTTGAATTGCTTTTTTTGTGTGGTTGAAAGCGACTCTGTCATTCCTTGTTTCTGATGACCTTTTTCTTCCCATGTGGCTTGATGCAGCTTCTTGAGATATCACAGTCTACAGTTGAAAGCACTTCAAAAGGCTTTTTGTGCACAAAGATTGTGTCACTGGTACTTTTACCATTTACATAATTTTATAGTTCTTGTATGCTGTTTTTGTAAGTGACTTTAGTCTACTTTTTGCTAGCAGGCGCAATGCTTTGTGGAACTTGTTGAGTATTTGGCTCACTTTTTCCAAGCTGAAAATTTGAGATAGCACTTTCAGGACGCTGATTATAAACTGTAAGCTGGACGCATGTTCCTTTAACTTCATGATTTTGTCTTTACAATTTCCACATGCCTTCTTTTTAATGGCAAAATTAACTCTTTTCTGTGGAGAAACATGTTGAGCTTTCATGTTGGCTGCCATTTACAATGATGAGCGTATGAACATATATAAAAGAAAGATACAGGTGGGATAGAAAGTACCAATAGGGCTATGGGGCTGGCACAGGGGCAGAAGGATGGACCTGAATGTCTACAGGAGAAAATTCTCTGAAAGTGGGCTTTGGAAGGTTGGCTAGTTATTATCTTCCCTACATGCTCACATTCCTATTAGAACCTTTTCTTTTCATTGAGTTGTGATCTATGAGGGCTGGTCAAAAAGTATATGGTTTTTATATATAGAATCAATCTTTATTGAGATACAATGAAAAGGACAGTTGCTACTAGCCATACTGGCTGATCTGATCTAGTCCCTTTCAGAACCTTTTTCAGCTTAGGCAAAAGCCAAGAGTCACTCAGGGTTAGGTCAGAGGAATAGGGAGACTGCCAAATTACAGCCTTGTTGTGCTTGATATATATATATATATATATATATATATATATATATATATATATATATATATATATATATATATATATATAAAAAGAAAGATGATGAGACTTACCCAACAAAAGCGCTGGCAGGTCGATAGACACACAAATAAACACAAACATACACACAAAACTCTAGCTTTCGCAACCAACGGTTGCCTCGTCAGGAAAGAGGGAAGGAGAAGGAAAGACAAAAGGATTGGGTTTTAAGGGAGAGGGTAAGGAGTCATTCCAATCCCGGGAGCGGAAAGACTTACCTTAGGGGGAAAAAAGGACAGGCCTAAGGTAAGTCTTTCCGCTCCCGGGATTGGAATGACTCCTTACCCTCTCCCTTAAAACCCAATCCTTTTGTCTTTCCTTCTCCTTCCCTCTTTCCTGACGAGGCAACCGTTGGTTGCGAAAGCTAGAGTTTTGTGTGTATGTTTGTGTTTATTTGTGTGTCTATCACCCTGCCAGCGCTTTTGTTGGGTAAGTCTCATCATCTTTCTTTTTAAATATATTTTTCCCACGTGGAATGTTTCCCTCTATTATATATATATATATATATATATATATATATATATATATATATATATATATATATAAGATGATGTGACTTACCAAATGAAAGTGCTGGCAGGTCGACAGACACACAAACGAACACAAACATACACACAAAATTCAAGCTTTCGCAACAAACTGTTGCCTCATCAGGCAAGAGGGAAGGAGAGGGAAAGACGAAAGGATGTGGGTTTTAAGGGAGAGGGTAAGGAGTCATTCCAGTCCTGGGAGCGGAAAGACTTACCTTATGGGGAAAAAAGGACGGGTATACACTCGCACACACACACATATCCATCCACACATATACAGACACAAGCAGACATATTTAAAGACAAAGACAACTCTTTGTCTTTAAATATGTCTGCTTGTGTCTGTATATGTGTGGATGGATATGTGTGTGTGTGCGAGTGTATACCCGTCCTTTTTTCCCCATAAGGTAAGTCTTTCCGCTCCCAGGACTGGAATGACTCCTTACCCTCTCCCTTAAAACCCACATCCTTTCGTCTTTCCCTCTCCTTCCCTCTTTCCTGATGAGGCAACAGTTTGTTGCGAAAGCTTGAATTTTGTGTGTATGTTTGTGTTCGTTTGTGTGTCTGTCGACCTGCCAGCACTTTCATTTGGTAAGTCACATCATCTTTGTTTTTAGGTATATTTTTCCTTCATGGAATGTTTCCTTCTATTGTATATATATATATATATATATATATATATATATATATATATATATATATATATATAAACAACCCTCAGAATTAATTGAGAGTGACGAATGGGTCCACTATTGTGGTGAAGGTGCTGACTGCCCACTGCCCACAAGCCCAACTATTTGTGACTCACAGCTTCATGAAGATGATACATAGTACTCCTTATTGACATTCATACCTTCTGAGGCATACTCTTGATGGACCACTTCCTTGGAGTAAAACAAAGGTCAGTGTGACTTTCACATTGCTGCAGACCCACCTCACTTTTTTGGGACTTCGGGATGGTGGATGCTTCCATTATGATGACTGCAACTTTCTTTATGGGTCATACCCACAAGCCCAGGCCTCATCACCAGTAGTCACTGGTTAAGAAAGTTAGGATTGCTGTACACAGTATCCAGCATGTCCTGTGGAATCTCCAAATTAAGTTGCTTCTGCCCAGTTGTTAGCAGCTTTGACACAAATTTCTGAGATCCAAATGTTCTATTAAGATGGAATAAATGGATCCAGTACTAATTTTAACATCCTCTGCAAGTTCTCTGATCATAGATTGTCTACCTTGCATCACCAGGGTCCTTACATGTTCAGTAACTACCTCATTTGTGGATGTTGAGCACCTACGTGCACATGCTTCAATCTTCACTGATGAGGGGCCACCTTTGAAGCAGTAGTACCATTCCTATATCTGTGTGGCACCCAATGCTTTGTCCCCAAACACTTGTTGAATCTTGTGAAGTCTTTCAATTTGAAAATTGGCATGCATAAAACAAAATTTTATTCAATAATGTTATTCCTGTTTTTCTATCATTTTACCCACAATAAAAAAATCCGATGACTACCACTTACACATGGTCACTTGTCAGTGACTAGCCAGTGACTGGTTATTTCCTCAGTCTTGAAAAAGATTAGGCATGCACACTATGTATGCCTACAGACATACAGAGTGTGTGCACACTAATTACATTGTTGGTTTCAACAATAAAAATGAGGCCAGGTACTTTATGAACAGCCCTTGTACAAGTGGTAGGCATGAAGTTTTAACTATCAAACTATCACCTCAAAAACAAGAAGCTGCAGTCATGAGACTTGGTGATGGTTCGTCTGCCAATGTGGACTTTCTTTTTCTCTCCAAATGATCAGTGGCTTGGCAGAGGCCTTGGTTAGCTGTTGTTGTGGTCTTCAGTCTGGAGACTGGTTTGATGCAGCTCTCCATGCTACTCTATCCTGTGCAAGTTTCTTCATCGTCCAGTACCTACTGCAACCTACATCCTTCTGAATCTGCTCAGTGTATTCATTTGTTGGTCTGCCTCTACAATTTTTACCCTCCACCCTGCCTTTCAATACTAAATTGGTGATCCCTTGATGCCTCAGTACATGTCCTACCAATCGATCCCTTCTTCTAGTCAAGTTGTGCCACAGATATCTCTTCTCCCCAATTCTATTCAATACCTCCTCATTAGTTATGTGATTACCTGTCTAATCTTCAGCATTCTTCTGTAGCACCACACTTCAAAAGCTTCTATTCTCTTCTTGTCCAGACTTGTCCAGCTAACACGTCTCAACTGTCACATCTTGAAAATCATGCCTTGGCCATCCTGGAAATGCCTGCCATGTAATGCTTTTTCTTCATCTAAGGAAAGGGGAAGAGATCACTGGGAGCTATTTCTAGAGAATACAGGAGAGAGGAAGAGGGGATGCAGGAAAAAAAATCAATGATGGTTGTGTATTTGCCTTTTTGGTGACAATGCTTGCTTTCCTTTTTTGTTCCCAGAGTCATAGTGATGTGATTAGATGGCTAAAGACATCATCTGCTGGTGATGTGATTGGATGGCTAAAGACATCATCTGCATTGGCCTGACACAGCTGCAATATTTCTGCTGCCGATTTAATTCTGTGAGATCTTTGAAAGGGTGTGAACAGTCATGGGACCCAGCAGGCAGACCCTTTGTCATGATCTAAATGTTGTGCAAGATGTAAACTGATGTATAACTGATTTTCCCTTCCTCAACTCTCATCTCACTTGTAAACAATTAGGCTTCAAGTACCAGGGCCTTCACTTCTCTTGTATTTCCTGGCTCATCATACAGAGATTGTCTACCACTTTGTTCTTCATCTTTAAAACTTGTATGACCACACTCGACATGTCTGGGCCAGCTAACCACAGTGTGATATTATCGTTCATCAATGCCTGACATTTCCACCAACTCAGCAAGATTTGCTGCAGTGTTGATCTCTTTCAAATGCAGAAAACAAATTACCACACATCACTTCACTTTACCTTTGGGTTGCATCAATTTGCTTTGGCTCCTCTATTGGCAACCTGTATTTCACTGTGCCCACCTGCTTAGCTGGGTGGTAACGTGCTTGCCTCCCATCCAGCGGCCCCGGGTTCGATTCCCAGCTGGGTTGGGGATTCTCTCCAGTTGTTGACTGGGTGTTGTGTTGTCCTCATCATTTCATCCTCATCACTGGCATGCAAGTCGCCCAATGTGGTGCCGACTGAAATAAGACTTGCACTCGGCAGTTGAACTTCCTCGGATGGGGCTCCAGCCAACAATGCAATATGATCATTTCATTTCATTTCACTGTGTACTGTGACTGCAGGCAGACATGTACCAGCAACAAACAAAAAATTAATTATTTGACTTTATTTTTTGAGATGATCATTCGATCTTTTGACTACCACAGTATCTTCATACAGATTTTTATATTCAATCCAGCTTTTGAATCAACAAGCAGGACTATTCATAATTTTAAGAAAGAAATCCAATGTACATTGGGATATTACTAACAATATTCTGAAAAGAACTTATTTTTGTAAAGTTAGGAACAAATCATAAGCCAAATAATGTGAGTAAATTTTACTTTTCTACTTCCAAGAACATGAAGTAACGAAAAGTATATTAAGCACATGATAATAGAAACTGCATACAGTAATGGAACATCCATATCTGTATGAGGATATACATAGGTTGTCTCTGTGAAATGATGTGTTGTACACAAGAAATGGGGATTTTGACCATTCAGGTCATTGGCAACAAAGTGGGAGGGGGTCAATCTCATGTGCTATGAATCATCATAGAAACAGGAATTGATATTGAGTTTTGGCTAGTCTCTCATTCTTTAGTCAAAACTCTGTCTTGTACTGTCTACATGGGCTGTGGTTACCCCATCCACGTCTCCCTCCCCCTCTCCCCTCCTACCCTGTAGCATTATCACCAAAAGCTCCATCTTCCACCTGCAACCCCCAAGCTGCTCTGTGTCTAATTTCCCCTCTTCTTGTCTTTTAACTAAATGCAGGTCTGTCAGTCCATAATCCTAACAAAGCTCTATTCCACTATTCATACTGAAGGAAACTTACATATTTTAAAATTATCTGTTACAATGGAATGAAAATGGAAAGAAATATCGGGAGTCTTCAGGAAACTGATGGCAGCAGTGTCTATACTGAAAAAGGGAAAAAAGAAAAAAAATCAGTAATTATCAATAGAGATGTGGAAATCAGTGTCAGGCATCATTCGAACTGCAGTGGGTAGAACACAAACAAGTGTTTCCTATCCAAAGGTCTAATATCTATCTAACGTAATGAAAACAAAACCATACAATGAAACCACATTTATTAGTCAAAGCGAAGGTCACTGTTGTTCAATAAATATATTTTATCAATATATGAAATTCAATAAATGCAGATGACTTCATTTTGAGTTAGCCAAGAATAAAAATGGAATTAGAAAATAACAGGATGTAGTAAGTGGAAGATATCACACTGTAAACATCAAGTCAAGATAGGTGCCCTTTATGCTTGGGCATTGACAAATATATCAATAAAATATAGACAGGCCTATTTAAGGCTCAAGTGCCACAAGTGGCCACTTGTGAGAGAGGCACCAGAGGTGCTCATAGTGCACAATGTCTACACAGGGCACATCATAATTATTAGCAAAAACAACTCGTTTACACTCTCGCCAGATTTTGGTTTATTTTTATAGGTCTTACAAGAGGCCAAGGAACAGCAAGGAATGTATGAGGAAGGGAGGGCAAAGGGGATGGGGGGAGGGGAGGGGGAGGTGAAATGACATATGACTTGTGTCGAAAAATGGAGGAAGAGGCACCAAATAATATGTCACTCGTGTGGAAAAATGTTCTCAAACTGGCCCAGAATAAAGGTTATAAAGGTCAACAATGCAGGAAAAGATAGATTGGTACTTACCATAAAGAAGACATGTTACACTGCAGACTGGCACATTTTTTAAAAAAAAAAAGGACATACACTTAATTGCTACATGGAGTTTCCATTGTTTGGTGATAAAGGTAACATGAAATTGTATGTTGGGCTGGCACACAGTAATCAGAGATAGTCCTCATGGAATGAACCAAAGCTCATTACATAACTGATTGAATCTGCCAGAACACCTCCAAGTATTCAGGTTTCCTTAATCCAGAAGAGAAAGTAGACTCATCATCAAGACTAAGCTAAATAGATGAAATTCCCTTTTCTTATACTGTCTTTCACATCAAGTGTGCTTATCATCAGATTATATCAGATAAAGTAGCAAAACTCATTCTTAGCAAAACGATGCCTATCTGCTCAATCATCTAGACTACATTCAGCTTGTTCTATCTTAGGTTACATCTACATCTACACACACACACACACACACACACACACACACACCACAAGCCACCATTTGGTGCATGGCAGAGGGTACGTCATACCACTATTAGTTATTCTCTTTCCTCTTCCCCTCACTAATGGTCCACCCGCTTAGCTGTGTGGTAATGTGCTTGCCTCCCATGCACTGGGCCTGAGTTCGATTCCTGGCTGGGTCGATTTCCTCCGCTCGTGGACTGGGTGCTGTGTTGTCCTCATCATCCTTCTATCCTCATCATCAGGCGCAAGTTGCCCAATGTGGTGCCAAATGAAATAAAGACTTGCACTTGGTGACTGAACCCAAATGGGACATCCCAGCCAGCAATGCCATATGATCATTTCATTTCCTCTCACTAACAAAGCGAGGGAAAAATGACTGTCTGTATGTTTCCCTGTGACCCATACTTCCTCTTTCCTTCCTTTATGGTACTTACATGAACTACACATTGTTGGCAGTAGAAGCATTCTGCAATGAGATGTAAATGCCCATTTTCTAAAATTTTATCAATAGTGTTTCCCAAAAAGAACACTGTGATCACTCCAGGGATTTCCATTTGAGTTCACAGAGCATATCTGTAATACCTGCCTACTGCTAAGAAATCTAGCCGCCCACCTCTGATTTAATTCAATGTCTTCCTTTAATTCAAACTGGTGGGAATTCCAAACACTAACACAGTACTCAAGAATGGGTCGCACTTGTGTTTGAATGTAGTCTTTCTTATAGATGAATTACAATCCTTAGAGTTTTCCTAATAAACTGAAGTTGATGATTTACTTTCTTTACTATTGGGTGAATGTGCTCATTCCATTTCATATTGCTTTGCAACTTTATGCGTTGACATTTAATCAACATTGCTGTGTCAAGCAGCTCAGTACTAATACTGTATTCAAATGTTACTGGATTGTTTTCTCTACTCATCTGAATTACCTTACATTTTTCTACATTTAGAGTAAGCTGCCACTCATCACACAAAATAGAAATTCTGAATAATTTACCCTGCACACTCCTACCTTCACTCAGCAATAACACCTTCCTTACCCTCCAGCATCATCAGCAAATAGTTGCAAGATTACAGATTAGATTAGATGTACTTTTCATTCTAATTGATCCATAGTGAGGAGATCTTCCAGCATGCAGAATATGTCAGCAGAACATGAATAAACAATAAATATTTAGACTGAAAACCAAAAACGCTCGTGTACCTTCCACAGATCGCAGGATCCTATCCAACAAATCATTTGTGTATGTAGAGAGCAAGAGCAGTCCTATCACACTTCCCTGGCGTACTATAGATGAAACCCGTATCTCTGATGAACACTCACAATCTGGGCACTATTGCTTAAAATGTCTTTAAACACTCACATATTTGAGCACCTCTTTCATATGCTCAGATCTCCATTAACAGTCTGCAGTGGAAAACTATGTCAAATGCTGTCTGGAAATCTAGGAACACAGAATCTGCATGTTTCCCTTCATTCACAGTTAACAGGACCTTGTGCAAGAAAAGGGAAAGCTGAGTTACGCATGTGTGATGCTTTCTAAATCTGTTATGATTTGTAGGCAGAAGCTTTTTATCTCAAGAAAATTTATTATATTCAAACTTAGAATATGCACAAGAATTCTCCAGGAAACCAGTGATAAGGATAGTAGTCTTTAATTTTACAGGTCCATTCTTTTAATTGTTTTATATACAGGAATCACTTGCAATTTTCTACAGTCACCAAAAAGAAAGATTCACAGTATATGCAAGCTAAGTAATGGGCCAATGCCAAAGAGTACTTTCTGTAGCAATCCACTTGTTTGGCACATACTTCTTCAGAGCATGATTTAAAATTAGATTAAACTCTGCCTGCCATGCGGGGTAGCTGCATGGTCTGAGGCTAGACACAGTTCGCATGGCTCCCCCCGTCGAAGGTTCGAGTCCGCCCTCGGGAATGGGTGTGTGTGTTGTCCTCAGCATAAGTTAGTTTATGTTAGATTAAATAGTGTGTAAGCTTAGGGACCGATGACCTCAGCAGTTTGGTCCTGTAAGACTTTACCACAAATTTCCAAAAAAACTTTGCCTCCCTGTGCATTGTACATCATACTGGATTCTCCTAGTCTTTTTGATGGGTTTATTAATTTTACTAACTTTAGTAATAAAGCATGATTTAAAATCAGATTAATCTTTGCCTCATTGTGCATTCTACTGGAACTAACTGATGTCCATTCATTGTCTGAATAAGAGGTAAACATCTGTTTATGTACTCTTTCAGACATAAAAACTAACTTTAGTAACATCATCACTATGATGATGTCATGATCACTAATCTCTGTCTCTATACTGACACTGTCAATAAGGTAAGGCCTGTTTGTAGCTACAAGACCAAAAATATTTCCATTGTGTGTGGGTTGTCAACTAGCTGCTTTTAGGAAAATGTGTTTGAACTTCATCACAAGACTGACACCCCATAACACCTGATATAAATCAATAAATGTTGCAGTCTATACTCAGTAGATTAAATCCACCTCCAACTAATCCTGCATGGTTAGAACACTTCTACATTAGTGGACAAAACTTTTTTTGGATGATTCTGCAGTTGTTATGTGGCATCAGAATTGGGTGACTGGTAAAAATGTCCAATGATTATGTTGAGTCCACTTAGGCTAGTTAGTTGCATCCAGATAACTTTGAAGTCATACTCACATTTAACTTTGATTCAAACA
Source organism: Schistocerca cancellata (assembly GCF_023864275.1). Classification (NCBI taxonomy): domain Eukaryota; kingdom Metazoa; phylum Arthropoda; class Insecta; order Orthoptera; family Acrididae; genus Schistocerca; species Schistocerca cancellata. The sequence goes on along the minus strand of NC_064626.1, from coordinate 301,495,618 downwards.
ATACTTATATCAATTGCAGTGAACACTCCCCTCCTTTGGCATCCAGTCTGTCTTTTCAATATACATTCCATGCCTCATTAAATATTTTAGAGTTATCTGCTTTGGGTTTCTTGCAGCTCTTAGTTCTGAGTATTATTTTTGCAAAACAACTTTGCTGGAGGGCAATAAATTCAGGGACTTTGTTATGAGTGCCTCAGCAATTTACTGTTAAAAACTTGGCATTCGAAAAGTCTTTACTTTGTACCTAATCTGGTTTTGCTCTTTGCTTATCAACTGGTGAGTATTCATCAAAGGACTTCAGACTGTAGCCTAGCCTAAAAGCCCCATATGCACTCCAGAAGTACTCTAGCTGCTTCCTCCATGTAGTGCAACTGTTATCTATCAAGGGGAATCCTAAATATCCTGTGTATAGGTACCAGATACATAAATTCTGTCAAAACTGAACATTCACTGTTTCATTTTTACAATATGCATTCTTAAAATTCTGTACCAGTCAACTGTAATTGTATAATCGCACATTAGCTGCACCATCACAAACAAAAATGGCTCTAGAATGTGTGGACCCAATCGGCTGATGATTTCATTTCAGTTATGCACTTACATACTACAGTAACAAAATACAATGGTGATTATGAAATCAGCAAAGAGAGTGCATTTACTCTCAACTCAATACAATTAAAACCCATTGTTTGTTAATGTGCACAGATGTTCTATGGCCATCTATAATAGGTACAAAGTTCTAGCAGATCCTGCAGAATTCTGTAATTATGCTGAATAAATTCTGAATCATATCCCATCATTACTTCAATACACACTGAAAAACTTTGAGTACACACCAAACTAACTCAAATCTAGACTATTCAATTTGTAATTTTCAGATCTGAATCTTCTTACCCTCACAACCTGAGACATCATCTCCAATTTGACTTAGCTTTTTCTGTTTTTCATGTAACACGCTTTTGAACTGTTTTAACACAATATCTGAGGGCTTTTTAAAAGTTATTTTCCAAATATTTCATAGTATTGTTTGAAAATAATTTATCTCACATAGAATAGTAAGTTATTAGTCATTTTCACATTATTATTTTCTTTATGTAGGAAAAATGGGACAGGTGGTCCTGACTATGAGATGCGCTGGGCCATAGCTGAGGAATTCACAGAATTCCGGATTATGCCACGGATGCTCCTGGATCATCTTCCTGAAAATGTGTATGACATTCTTGGCAAAATTATTCGTGATCAACAGAATGTCATGCCACAGAAACCATATGTTTCTATTCTTTAATGAAATTGTGCATTTGATACAGAGAAGAATCAGTCCTATGTGTCATTCATTGTGCTCCTGTGATATCAAGTGTTAGTAGACCTCAGAAAATTAACATATTAGCAAAGACCCATTGAGTCTCTACACTGCTCTATGGTGAAGAAGTGACAACTAGCATCATACTGTATTACCATTTTCATCCAGATGCTTAGCTGTGTTTTGTGAGAAACTTTTCAAGCACCCATCATCATATCAATGTTGAAGAATACTGTGACAAAGGCATATGCCACCATTCATTTGTTTAGCTTTAGTTGTAAAAATTCTCAAGTATTTAACAATGTGACAAAGTATTTCACTTATTGAAGGACATCATCTAAGCATCATGAGTTGCACTTGAAATGTTTATTTGCCAAACTGGTGTTCAGGTGCGTAACCCATTCTCAGTGGCATCTGCTACAGAAGAACAAATTACTGTATGTACATCAATTTCTACAACATGACAGATGTAAATATAATAGCAGAAATGTAAGTCTAGTTACATCATGTATCTCTATAGGAATGACATGCATGTCAGTTAATGTATTAGGCTATGAAATCCATCCTATCACATACTACATATGTTGTCATGTATGTTACTGCTGTCAGATCTTTGGCAGTGGCAATCCTTAGTCACATCTGTCATAAGTGTCATAGAGTGTAAACATGGAACTGATAGGTCAAACAGTCTATATTACCCATCTTTTTTATTTTTAAGATCATATTTATATACATATGTGACGTGCATTCATATATGTAGAATACAATCTCTAGACAGTTGGATTATGAAAGTAGAAAATACAAAAAGTATAAAATTGCAAAATAATCCAACATATCACACTGTATGACACTGATGTCAGACTTGATCCAGAACTGTCACTGCCTAAGATTTGACAGCAGTAACATACCTGACAACCTGTGTGCTGTGTGATACAATGGATTTTATATGCTATTATATCAACTGACATACATGACATTCATATAGAGATAAATACTGTAAGTAGACTTATATTTCTGCTGTTATTTATACACCTTTGTCATGTTGTAGATACTGATATACATACAGTTGTTTGTTTCTCTGGATCAGATGCCACTGATGATGTGTTATATACCCGAAACACCTTTGGCAAATAAACATTTCAAGTGCACCTAATCGTGTTTAGATGATGTCCTTTAATAAATATCTTGAAACTGTGGAGCACCAAGTTATCAAGATTTTTAAAGTATTTCACTTTATTTTATAATTCCATTTCATTTTGCTGTGTATGATTGTTCCCTGAATGAGACTGATTACCATTACAGTGTAAAACTGTTTTAAAACAGAGATTTCAAGTGTTTTCTTGTGTAAGATCTCTACAAACTAAGAGACTGTAACTGACTCCTTGTCCTTCATAAATACAAGTGCATAAACTTTATATATTTTTTTGTGAATACCTATAGCTTATAAAAAGGTTCATATCAGTTATTCACAATATTCTATTTTATTTTCAACTCTTGTATAATCTCTCAGATAAGCTTATCAGTAAGACAGATTGCTGTACTTATAAAAAAAATGAACTGTTATATGTGTGTTATGTTTATTTTTTTACACTACTAGAAATTGTATGAGATCTACAGACTAGAAGAAAATCACTGTGATTGTCTTGTATAAGCCAAAATCCAGAAAGTTTTATGACTGTTCAAGGAAAATGTCTCTTTGTCATGAATGAGTAACAGGGAATGAGTGGAGTGTGAGAGTTCATAGAGTATTCTACCTAAATTCATCCTACTTTCTTACTGAAACAAAAACTAGAGAAGCACAGGCAATACCACTGGTTAAATGCCAGTTACTGTGGACATGGAGTTTAAAGAAAAGAAACCCTTACAACAAAAATTGCTATAATAAACCAGTTGAACAGGTAAATATGTATATAGAAGATTTGCTTCCATAACTATCATCTGTAAAAAATATGTTTAAAGAGTCTTTCATGACAGCATTCTTACAATGAACATTTACTGGTTTTTGAAGGTGAAAGAATTAATAATGTTTTGTGAGGCCATAAAAGATAACCAAAAGCTAACTGAACATTTGCTTTGCACAAGCCAGAACTAAAAGCATTGTAGAGGGCAGCATTCTATACAACCGAACAAGAAGATAATCTAGTTGACATCCATGTTCAGATTTGTCAATGTTTCTCACACATGAATCAAATGTGTGACCTTTCATGTAGCCCTTCTTTATACACATTCAACATCCCATGTTAGACCTATAGGGCACGGGTCCCACACATTTGAGCAGTTTTCTAGGATGGGTCACACAAGTCTGTTTTAAGCAATCTATTTTGTGGGCTGACTGCATTTTCCCAGTATACTGTTGCGTTGCCATGATTGGTAGTAATTCACAGAAGCACTATGAAACAAGCAATCCACCAGCAAAAACAGGTGGTAGCATATTTTTATTGGTGATGTTGACCACAGGAAAAATTTCAAGCCAATAGGTGAATTGACTGATGGCAGTTAGGCAATAGGTGTGCCCTTCAGATGATGTTTATGGTCCAACAATTTGTATATGAATGTGTTCATATTGTTGGCTCCATGGAACAAAAGTGCAAAGAGGGTCTATCTTATCTCTTATTTTTAAGTTTCTCAAAAAATAAAAATTCAGCAGACATCACAGATTGCTTCTGTGAATATGTCTGCATAACATATTCTCCTAACCCTGAGAGCAAATAAGAGACAGAATTAGAATTACTCGTGAAATGAATTATAACAGAAGCTTTGTGGTTTCTCACTTGGGTTCTTCATTTTAGGAGGTCTCTTTTGTAATGCCACTACTATTTTTTGGCACTACTGAATAAAATGATGACACTCCCCCAGCCGTTGCGAACGGCCCAGAGTTGACCAAACACCATTACATCAGATGCACCAAGAACTGCTGTTATGAAACCAGCAGCTATCACACTGCACACCAGATGAGGAGGCAGAACTGTAATAACAACAATGCAGCAGGAAGACAGAATCACTGCTGCACAGAGGCCTGATTGCTTCACACTTGCCCCACAGGCTTTGTTGAGGTTATGTTATGGGAAGGATTGCTTTGGCAAAACAGCTATGTGCAAAGTCAGAATAAACACTCTTCATTTTGAGACAGTTGTATGCAGTCTGTGAGGAGAGGTCTATGCTGGTGTATGAGGTGACATAAGTTTTACAAGCAGTTACCAGCCTTCCAGCTGACGTGGCACCTCTGGACTTGCTTCTGTCTGCTGCCAGCCCTCTGCCCTGGAGGGCACCCATTCAAGACTACAACAGTGCAGACATGTTACTGCCTTCCCCTGTGCAGGCTTACTTTTGTGGTCTTCCTTCACTCATGATGGTGAACATCACTACTGAAGGCTGTCTTCCTGCACAGGGCTCAATACAGTATTATGCATCTTCCAGTGCATCCCGCTCTGAACTGCTGAGCAGCAAGCAGACAGTGCACACATGCCACAGAATACATCAGAGTCAGCAGCTCTGTTAAGTCACTGGTGTTGCCACAAGTTACCAAAGACAAAGCTTGTTTAATCAGTGCCATCACAATCACTGTCTGTAGCCTGTTCATTAATAAAATGTCTGGTTATTAATAATTTGTGAACAACCAGTGGTTAATATTCCACATCTCATCACCTCACCACAGTCTGGCTGCTGTAGAGATCATCCACTGCAGGCCTCTAAATTTTGGTGATAGAAGTGGGTGCTGTGGCATCAGCCACCATCAAAACAATTATCTGCAGCTGGATCCAGGACCTCATATTCAGCCACAGCCGCAGCTAAAGGTATTGAGAAGCACAGTGAAATGAGTGGACTAATTGCTGTCATCTCTTGGGTCATATATAAGGGAGACAAATGCAAAGTGGGGATGTCATAGGAACCTTAGAGTTGAGTTTGTGAAGCTGGAGGAGCTGACCAATGTTTTGCAATTTTTTGGGAACAGCAGGGAGCACGCAGTGTGACCTAGTATGTTCAGTGCACCATGTATTGATCATTACTACTGAAGTTTTACATGTGCCATTAGTATGGCCATATTACTGTCCAATGTATGGAGTTGACATGACTCATTATTAGATTTAGACTCCAGAATAACTATTTAAGATTGCCTGTGTTTTATTGTTGTCTCTGTGTTTTTCAGTTGTGTTGGGGTATTGTGTTTGGTTTCTGTTTGATGCAATTTGATGAATAGGGGTTCCTCAATGTCAGACAGGGAGTGTTTGAACAGAAGGTGATTAAGTCTCTGATAAACCAGGGAGTGCAGTTGGGAACAGATAACTTGGAAATGCATCAGCAGGTAGTTGCTATGAGTAAAGATAGGGCTTCATCCACGTTGACCGTTCCTTCATTAGATTCAGCCACCCCCAAGTTTGGTTACCCCATTTTGGTAAACTGGCAAAGAATGTGCTGTTATTTATAGACAATTTAATGGCAACTGAAGGGCTGGGTTTCTGTATGGAGTAGTAATTATTACAAATGTCCTACTGCAACTTGAAGGGGAAGCAAAATCATTTGTTAGATGTCACAAAGAGTTAAGGAGCACATTCACATTCCAGCAGCTAAAGGAAGGTCTTGTGCACTATTATAAGAAATAGAATGGCACAAGGTATTTTTTGGCAGCAGTTGAGTGGATTGTTACAAAGGCTGAGGGAAACAGTAGATAGTTTTGTTGACAGAATCAGAAATCAATGCAAACACATACCAACTAATGGAGAATGATGAATCAAACAAAATTATTCTGCAAGAAGTGGAGTATAGGACGCTGTATGCCTTTGTAAGGGGATTGCCACCTGATATGTCAAGGCAGGTATGGGCAGGAACCCTAGGAGATTTGGCTGCTGCTATTAGGATAGTTCGAGGAGATAGACATCACCACAAGTCTGTGACAAAAATAAGTATTTTCTCTAGGGACATAAAATGCTATAGAGTGGGATGTTTGGGACACATCCAGAGGCAATATCACCAGCAACAGCGTGGAAGGTGTGGTGTGTTTGGGCACTGACAATGAGATTGTAGGAACAGAAGGTGTAATGGCCCAGGACAAAATAGTTAACTGTTAAACATCAATGGGAACTCCAAGTCTGCCAGTTGGTGTTTCCACTGAATTTTGATGCTATGAAAGTGCAGAGGTAAAGTGTGCCTTTTAAGAATGGTTTTTGTTGGACACAGAGGCACACCATGTCCTTGGCAAGTTTGGACACCTTTGGTGAGATGCAATTGAACTCTCCATATTCCAAGTTGTGTGGTGTACGTTATAATGATGTAGAGTCACAGGGTTTGGTGTGGTTGTGTTTTCAGATTGGCGTGGAGTGGTTCTGAGTGAACATGGAAGTTACACCTCATATAGGTGAAAAGTACTGCACAATTCTGGGGTTGGATTTACTGGGTAGTCATCATGCTAAAACTCATCTATGGTGACACGCAGTGGAGCTTAGGGGAACATTGTTCCAGCTAGGGCAAGCTGTCACCAGTGATATACAGCTGCAAAGTTCACCTATCATGACAAACTAATTAAATTGCAGATGAAATCATTAAGATTCAGTTCACATGATCAAGTGCTGCAATACACCAGAAGATTGCTCTGGGTGAGTGTGGGCACATAACTACCTGATAATGCATTGTATGTGATAGAGCCACTAGAAAAGAATGAGGTGTTGGATGCATCACAACCTTTGTGTAGAAGAGTGTTGTACACATACGGGAAATAGATGGTGAAAGATTGGTTCACTCCAGTGTAGATAATTTAACCACCAGTGAAGTAATTTGGCCAAAGTGTTGTTCTGGACGAAGATCATCTAGACAGGTCAATGTGGAAAATAGTCAAAAGTGAACCACTAGCACAGCTGCATTATGTACAAGAGCAGAATATTTTAAGGGAACAGAAAGTGTAACTAGGAAGATCTTATATAAAAATTCAATAACCTGTTTAAGTCTTGCGGCCCATTGCTGGCAACACTGGTAATGCAACACAGGGTCCCAATGGGAAATAATGCACCAGTGTGACAGAAATGTTATAGAATACCCCATGAATTACAATCAATTATGGGAAAAAAATTGTCAACCAGCAACTGAACAATGGCATAATACAGGAGGAGTACTAGTTTCTATGCAGCAACAGTCATCATACCTAAGAAGTCATCAGATGGTACAAGGAAGTATAAGTTCTATTGTGACTATCAATAATTGAATAGCAGCAAAGTACCAGGTACATATCCAGTACCAAACATTACAGAAACTCTGGAAAACTTCAGGCAGTGCTAATACTTTTCTATATTAGATCTATGGAGTGGTTACCATTATGTGGAATTGGTGCCAGGGGACCAAAAAAAAACTGTATTTTCATTATCGTGGGGTCATTACCAGTGTCAGCGAATGCCACTTGTTTTAAAACTGAATGATCTACATTTCAGAGGTTTCTGAAGGGAAGGGCACCCATACAGTAGTTTGTAGGGGGGCCCAAGAGGTGTGACTTTGGAGTATTTTGAAAGACAAATAGTGACTTGCAAGTAGTCTAAATAGTTCCAGTTCCAAACATGTTAGAAACCTTCAGACCCTTGCCCCCACATATGGGTGCCCTTGCTGGAGGGTACTAAGGGGTTTAAAGCCATGCCAATGCTTGGTGTATCTGGATGATATCATGTTTTACAAGGACATGGAGGAGCATGTGCAATGGTTAAGGGAAGTTTTTAGGAGATTAGGACCCATACATCTTGCCTTCAGTATTGAGAAGTATCATTTTGCCTTGAAGGAAGTAAATTACTTGGGTCAGGTATTTAATCTAGAGTGAGACAGCTCAGTCCTTTTTTGATACATGCACTAGAGATTTTCCAGCACTCCAGTTGAGTAAAGAGCTGCAGTCACTTTTGGGGTTGGCAAATTATTATTGAAAATTTGCGCAGGGACTTGCAGATATTGCACGGCTACTTGCATACCTATTAAGAAATGGTATGAAATTTCAGTGAACAGCAGAATGTTGAGTTGCATTTGAAAAATTAAAAGACACTTTAACAACAAGTGTTGTATTGTTCTTTCCGGATCACTAGAAGGAGTTTATCCTGTCATGTGATGCTTCCAGCGAGGCAGTAAGGTGTGTTTTGAGCCAAGAGATACAGGGTAAGGAGCATGCAGTGGCATATGCTTCACAGTTGTTACACATAGCCCAAAAACAGGAAAAGAGATTTTGGGATTGCTATATGGTGTCATATGTACTGGAGAAATTTCAAAGTGCTAACAGAGCATGCAACTCTGAAGTGGTTGTTGGAGTTAAAAGACCCTTCCAGTAGGCTCATCTGGGGAAGCACTGAAGCTGAGTGGGTTTGATTTTGTAGTAATTTATAAACCTGCAAGAGTTATCATAACACAAAGGGACTTAGCAAGGATGTTGGGATAGTGCAGGCACAGTGGCAGAGTGTGCAAGCTGCTGACACAAGATGCAAGCTGCTGACAATGCAGCCACAATTTGTTGTGCTCAGTGGGTTAGTACGTAAGTCAACTAAGATGGTGCCATACATGGTAGTCCCTGCTGACCCATAAAAGGAGATGTTGAAGGAAGCACACAATCATGTGATATCTGGGCATGAAGAATGTAGAGTGAGAGATTGTAGAACTGGCAGAACATTATTGATGGAGAACAAGAAAAAAGGATGTAGGTTGGTACGTAAGGAATTGTGTATCATGTGTGCAAATACCATTTCAAAATGTCACCAGAGGCAACCAAACTCTCTGAGATGATTAGCATGGATATTTAGGACATTTAGCCACACACCAGTGGCAAACCACTATGTACTTGCTATTATCGATCATTTTTCATGATACATTGCAGTGATTACCATTATCATGGCACAGGCTATGGGTAATAATTTGTTGCTGAAGTTTGGTGTCCCTGATATGATAATCATGGACCAAGGTGCCAGTTTCATGTCATATTTGGTGAAGCAATTGTATTAGTTATGGCAGGTTCAGAAACTCAGGACCAGCCCACTGCATACACAAACCAATAGCAGGACACAACACGTGCATTGTGCTATTGGTATGATGTTGCCCTATTATATCAACAGTCGCCATAACAACTGGGATGTTTCGCAAACAATTTGAAAATGCTCAGCAGGACTGGTCCTTTTCAACATGACATGGTATATGGGAGAAAGTGAATTTGCCATTTGATGTATTCAAACCAAGAATTGGGAGGAATGAAGAGTCAGTTCATGAATTCACAAGGACATTGAAGAAGAACACCAAGGTCCAGGAGTGCCAAGAGAGGATGGGGAAGAACCCATGTAAATTACTACAATATCAAGTAGGACAGCAGTGACAAATCTGTATACCCCAAAGGGAAAAATGAAGAGATCATCATGCAATAGCGATACCCAGGGTCATACCAGATAATTCACCAGTAAATATGAAATTGCAGTTAACAAAATGCATATTGGACATATTCAACCCTTTTGGGCCATTCTGTATTCTTTGCCACAAGTATCAGCACTGACCACTAAGAAGAGAGTGGGAGGAAATATGATGGTTAGAGAACACAAGTGCCTTGCACAGTCTGCATGTGAGGTACTATATGGGTTAAGGTTGTGAAGGTGAAAGAGGGACTATCAAGTGTAACTCTACATTACTTCTTTTGATGTAGGTAGTGTGTAAGAGTATTTTGGGTTATAAAGCTTGTTAAGGTGTTACTATTGCATGGATAAGAAAGGCTGCTAGTATTTATTTATTTATCCATCTTTAAGCATTTACATGCAATCGATGTCATCATGAGTAATGTACAATTCACATATTAAGAAATATAACTATTGTGAGGTATCACACAAAGCTAAAGTATACATTTTAAAAGAACATACATAATAAAGGACAAAGATGCTGTGACTTACCAAACGAGAAAGCACTGGTAGATAGACACAATAAAATGAACACGCAAACACACACACAAATTTCAAGCTTTCGCAACACATGGTTGCTTTATCAGGAAAGAGGGAAGGAGAGGGAAAGATAAAAGGATGTGGGTTTTAAGGGAGAGGGTAAGGAGTCATTCCAATCCCAGGAACGGAAAGACTTACCTTAGGGGAAAAAGGGACAGGTATACACTCGCACACACACCCATATTCATCCGCACATATACAGACACAGGCAGACATATAAAATACATTTGATACATAAAGATATCCCACATAACTAAAGTATGCATTTTAATGAATGTGCATAATGAAAGCATACATTTCATACATAAAAGGATTTCTCAACATCTTTAACAGTTAAATGTGGAACTACAGAGACAAAAAAAGCTTAGGAAGAGGTACAAACCAAGTTGCAAGTTGTTTCGTAAGTCAGGTCTATTTTTGAAGGGTTTTCAAATTCTTTAACACTGTAAAAAGCTTTGTCTTTCAGCCAATTTTTAGTCTTACTTTTAAATATATTAAGAGAGACACAATGTGCCTGCACAGGTAATGTGTTGAAAAGCCTTATTCCCATGTATTCATAACTGTCTTGTGTTTTCTTGAGTCGAGTTGTTGGTATGTCTATCTTAAATGTTTGACGAGTGTTATGATTATGAACGGACTGCCTAAGGTTGTAACCGTTAAAGTTTTCTTTTATGTACAAAAGGCAGCTGTATATAAAAAGAGAAGGGACTGTCATTATCTGTAATTCTTTGAAGTATGACCTACATGATATGTTATATTTGGTAATCCCAGAGATGCTCCTGATGGCTTTCTTCTGCCAAATAAAAACTTTCCTGGACCATGGAGAATTACCCCATAGAAGAATAGCATAGCTAATATGGCAATGAAAGAATGCATAATAGGAATTAATCAGCAGGCTTTCAATAACACAGGTGTGTAATTTTATCAGTAGATAGATAACTTGCGAAAGCTTTCGAGATATGTCTATGTGACTCTGCCAGGTTAATTTCGTATCTAAGTATATGCCAAGAAGTTTGGTAGAAATGTACTCAATATCAGCATTGGATAAGCTGAAGGATATATTTACAGTCTTTTCATAGTTAATAGCTGACTCATTGGCTTCGAACCACATATTGGATAATCTGAGAAAATCTTCACTTTGCTCCTTCAGTTTATTTATGTCCTTCCCTGAATTGATGGAAGTTGTATCATCTGCGTATAGCACAGATTTGCATGGCATATTGATGGGCAGGTCATTTATAAATATTATAAACAGTAATGGCCCAAGCACTGATCCTTGAGGTACACCTCTAGAGACATTCAGTAACTGTGACTTTTGACCGTTGTACCTTACAGTTTGATTTCTGTTACTGAGTTATGATTTAATGAGGGAGAGTTCCAGATCCCTAATGCCATAACACCATAGTTCTTCCAGCAGTATTATGTGGTTTACAGAATCAAATGCTTTGCTTAAGTCCACTAGTGTGGCTTCAGCAGATAATTTGGATTCAAAAGAAGATTGCACAATAGAAACAACATTTTCAACAGCATTAATTGTTGATAACTGGGCCCTAAAACCATATTGAGACTTAGCCAGTACATTGTTTTTTCGACAAATGCATGTTAATTTGCTTTTGTATACAATATTCAATTATTTTTGAAAAAATAGGTATCAGAGAAATTGGACGATAATTATTAGTGCAGTTTTTATCACCCTTTTTGTGTAATGGAATTACTAATGTCTTCTTTAGACATTCTGGAAAAATACCACTGTCAAATATCCAGTTTATGAGTGTGCAGAGAGGGAATGATATCAAGTTGATTATTTTTTTAATCACAAAATTTGAGAGGCCATAAATATTTTCTGATCTGGAGTCACTTAACTTTGCCACTGATTTAATTACATCACTTATTTCCACATGTCCCCAATTACAGGTTGGCACAGTATCAGCAAAGTTTTGTAAAAACTGGTTTATATAAGTAGATTGTGAATTTGATTTTGAACTCTTCTTATGAGGAGATGAGGGATTAGGGTTTGCTGCGTTGATAAAAAAGAGGTTAAATTCATCTGCGGTGACATTAACATCAGTTGTAACTTTTACACTATGACTACCTGTACCTAATTCTGCTTTAATGACCCTCCACACAGCCTTACACTTATTATTGGAGTTTTTAATGAAGATATCATTTGCTCTACATTTTGCTAATCTGATTTGTGATCTATAGTGTCTCTTGAGGCTAACATATGTTGCATTGTCAACACTACCATTTTTTATCTTATCATAGCATATCAAAACCATTAATCTTAGCTTCTGTAAATATGGAGTGAACCACCTATGTGGAGTAGTTCTACCATGCTTTCTTGCCACAGTTTTGTTTTGTTTGGTAACCATTGGACAGGAGGTATTGAAAATTTCAGATAGAGTACTAACAAACCTGCTACAAGCCTCCTCAACATTGTTGGAAGCATATATTATATTATTCCAGTTTAGTACCTTCAGCTTATCCCTGAAGCTATTTATGCTTTTATCATTTAATAACCTGACATACCGGGTTGGTTCACAATCCCTCATTGTTTTATTAATTGATAGTTTTACCCATATACCTTTGTGATCTGTCAGATGGTCTACATTAAGGAGTTCCAATTCAAAATCATCTTTATGTATATTTGTGATAAAATTGTCGAGACAAGAAAGTTGTCTTGTGGGACCATAATTTGCACAGAAGAGATTATGGGATCTTAGCATGTTAAGCAAATTAGTATTTTTGTGTGTTTTTTTTTTTCCTTACATCAAAATTTAAATCTCCTAAAATTACTGTCTTGTGTTTGGTATATTTTTCTGTACGGTGAATAAGTTTATCTAAACACTCTACAAATCTATCGGCATCACTATCAGGAGAATGGTATATTGAAATAACTGTGAGTTTTAATGTTGGTAGTAGCATGACAGCCACTTCAAGAATGCCTTTAACACATATGTCCCTAACATCAAGCACAGTGTATCTTAACCTTAGGTTGTCACTTATATATATTGAGGAACCCCCATAACCTTTATTGGGTCTGTAGTAACTTGTAATTAAATTAAAACATGGTGGTACATACAGTTTTATCTCTTCTTCTCTTAACCAGTGTTCATTAATACATAATACTATTCTATTGTTTCCATTAAATACAAGTTCATCAGCTTTATATTTCAGAGATCTAATATTTATGTGCATGAATAATATTGATTTTTCACAGCAAGAGAGAAGATGCGTGGTGTCTTGGGCCCAACTGGATGCACACATGGTGGTTTGCCTTTCACTGGTCCTCATATTTGGTGTGGTGATGGTGTTATGTTTCAGTAGCGGCTGGACTTCTTTGTGGCAGGCCATAAAAAATCATTACTTCTCTGTGGTATTTTTTTGGTTCTGTTTGAGGCTCAGGTGGCAGACTTTTTTATTTCACTTCCTGCATAATTTATCTGGTATGGGGGATTTGATATAGGCCTACTTGGTCACACATTAGTGTGGGATGGCTGATTTGATGCACTAGATAACACTTCACTATGGGATGGAGATGATACAATACTTACTGAGGTTTCTGTCTTCTTATCTACTAATCGAGGTGACATTTTTGTTGTCTGTTTCTCAAGGTTCTTGTTTGTTTCACATGTTACATAGTTTACATGGGCAGACTGAGTGGAGGCACTTGATAACACTTTGGCATAGGATGGAGGCGGTGATGCAATACTCACTGTGGTTTCCTTCCTCTTTTCTACCAGTGACTGCAGTGGAACTGCTACAGTTGTTGTTGACACCATTTCTGCTTCTGTTGCTTGTGCTGCTGCTGTTATTGGTCTTGTTGCTTGAGCTGGTTCAGATGTTGCTGGTTTTGCTGATGCTGCAGTTGTTACTGAATTTGATCATGATGCTGTAGCAATTTGTGGTTCTGCAGCTGCTTTAGTTGTTGTCTCCAAGACAGATTCACTTCCTGCATGGATGCTTTCAGTAATGTATTGGTAGTTCATTACAATGGCTGGTACTGACTCATAGATACTCTGTTTTTCATATGTTTCTAACATTTCATAAATTGCTTTGCACATAGATGACTTTATTCTTCTATTCAGGTGCATGCCATGTTTTGTAAAGCTGCATCTATCCAGGAAATCGACTGATAGAAATCTTATGTTTGGGTACACTTTACACACTGTTTGTATCTGTTTATTTGCTTCCTTAATTTCGGTGTTCACACATGAAGCAGATATGAGGTCATGCCTATGTGGTATACCAATAACAGTTACTTTTTGGTTTTCTATTGAACTGAGGGCACTTTTGAGACTGATAATAGGGTTAGCTAACTTGTTACAATACACATCATTTGCTCCTCCAATTAATACATGATGATATTTGTTGTCTTGTTTGTCCAGTAAACATTGCATGGTTGGCATTATGATATTGTTAGTGTAGGGACTGTAAGGGTTTTGTGGTTTTTCCTGTGGGAGCTGATCACAGACACTACTCTGATTTAACTTTTGCTGCAGATTAGCAAATTTTATTATGGGTTTAATGAAAATAAACCATTAAGGAAAAACATCATTGACATTATTTGCCACATATGATGGTCTCTCTTTTCAGCTGTGCTTTGAAAATAACAGGGTGTTCACTTGTCAAAATATTGGCCGTTATCAAGGACATTATCTGGCTGTATTCCCATAAGTTATTTGAACATTTGATACAGATGCAGCTAAAGTTTCAGAACAAAAGTGTTGTCTGGAGGGACTAGTAAACTACATATAGCCTCCGCCTGATCTACTTGCTTCCTCCATTCTCATGTCTCGCTCCAGTCATCAGTCAGCAGAAATTGGTAAAAATTGACAGTCTTCAAACAAATAGTGCATATGGTTTGGCACCTGCACACCAACCTTTTAAAACCTAAAATACTGTAGCGAGTAGTAGTACGAGCTCCGTAGCTGAAAATGAGCAAGCATGCTGTTGCCACTTAAAGCACGTTAGCAATAGATATCTGTTCAATAATATATGGTTTGGATCAAATGACACTGTAAAAATGACAGTGTGACATCAATATGTATGTACAGTCATAGGCCGAGTGTAAGGCTTCTTGTAGGCAGAAGGTAGGAACATGAGAGAGACAGATGAACATACATCTCCCAGTTCATTCTTAAGCCATATTTCTGTCTTGGATTTTTTCTGGTCTGCATGCTTGACCGAGGCCTACCTCACCATGCCCTTGTATGGCCCTGTGTTGTAGTTGCCGAGTCTTTAAAATTTTCTTTACAAAGACTGTGGACATTGGTGGATCCTTCTCATCATGAACTGTTCTATGAGGTACATTTATATCTGGGCAGAAGCATGTAGAGAAATTGTTGCACAAGTTTAGAAGAATAGTTAACAAAGTAATGGAAATATATTTACCCCTAGAACAGTTGACGATCGGAGTGGTTCAGGGAGAAAACATAATTTGTGGTTCAGTGGATCATACGCTCTGCATGCATTTCACAGTGTTTTGCAGAGTATAAATGTAAGGTAGAAAAGGCAACTAAAAGCACCGTGTGTGGAGAAAGCCCAAGAGACTTGTCACAGAAGATAAAAAGCTTAGTAGGCTTTTTACATTACAGAAAAAGATGAGACAGTGATACAGGGATGAAGATATTCAGTAGAGTTTCTCCTTGAAATGCTCTTTCTGGCAAAAATCCAAGCATTAACTTGCAGCATCACTGGCAGTTGAGAATCAGCCTCACTGGCAGTGAGGGTAAAAATGTAAAGGGACAAACCACCCAGCCTAAACAGTTCCCATTGTAAACTTCTCCAGAAAATCATTGACACTGTCTTAGATAGAGAGGAGGTAGTGCATTACCCTGCTGTATTTTGAAGTTGTTGATTTTTGAAGTTGTTGACGGCACCAGGAACTCTGCCTCATAAATTAATATTAAAAGTAGGCACACCTATTATTTATAAAATGTTTTGATTGAGTGCAGTACTAACTGGCTGTGGAACTGGACAGACTTTTGATACTAAGAATAACAATGATACTCAGAGATTTAATTCCCAATTGAAATGGCTCCAGTTCCCCATCAAATGTGCCTTTAGTATGACAATGAATGAAACATATGGCCAGACACTGAACATTACTATAACTGAATTAAGAGCATAGCATTTTTTGGGTGGTCAAATGTATGTGGGCCGTCACATGTGACAACAAAATTTAATATGTTCACTTGTTGCATTAATCCTGAAGAGGCTATGGGTACCCTGCCAGCTACAGCAGGTGCTGTAGACTAGAAATTCTCTGGCTAGTGACAGTAGCCTGGTGTGGAATATCTGAGGAACTACGATTCAGTGTTCCTTATGCATACCATGAACTTAGATGTGTATTCTTTCTGTGTTAATTATGGAGTAAAGTACATGTTATACACAACTGTGTCATTATTACACATTAGCTTTAATCCATCCTGGTGTAAAATTCACATTGATGACCCATGATGAGTGTATATGGCTCATTTGAATGTTTCTACTTCCCAGTTCAGATACTGCACATCGACAATGCAGCCATCTTGCAACTTACAAGCACTAAATTTCCTATGACAAGACAGTGACTTTCACACAGATGTGTTTAGCACTTAACAGTGAATTACTCAACAACTGACACTGTTCAGAAACAATTACTCTCAATGCATTGTCATCAGCGCTGACAGTGTTGCCTATAGTACCAAACAATGTATCCCTACAAACAATCTACTGCATCATTTCATTCCAAACTTCACTTCACATGAATATCTTTTCAGTATTGTACACCATCATCTTGGACATGTAAATTCTCAAATGTTCACTGATACTGACAGGCCTACCACACTGCAACCAACCTTGATCTCCTTGTTCACACTGCATGACATGGTGCAACCTGTTGGACAATTTCCATACATTGCCACTGAACTTATTGATACCATGAACTTATCCATTGTGCCTCTCCCAACACTGTCCTGACGATCAGCACAACCATGCACCAATGACTCCACTGCCCATTTTGGTTCAAACATCAGCTGCCTCAAGTCCAGCTAGATAAACCTGTGATGTGGTTTGTGACCACTGACTGCATTCTGGCCACCCTTGGTATCTTGGACAACAGGGCAAATAGCTGATTGTTGGAGACTGCATCAGACGAGATTTTCATCTGGGTCAGTCCCCAATACTCTCTCCTTCTCCTTCAATCCAGTAAGTCTTCCCCGACCCAGGGTTCTAGGTGACTTTTCAGAACTGTACCCCTTTTCTTAAACATCACCAGTCCTTTTCCTTCACCCCTCTTCCTTCCCCTTCAACCCTTCTGCCAGAAGAAGGGGCACTGGCTCCAAAAGCTTGCAAACTGTAATGCCTTTTGCATGTGTGTTCTCCTGCTGCTGCTGCTTGATGAAGAGATTTTTTATTTATCCAGTTACATTATATTTTTAAA